>NC_073306.1:62243065-63443065 GCF_027595985.1 Sorex araneus
AAAGTAACCTGTAGTTATTAGTATTAAAAAAGTTTGGTCATAATCTCTTCACCAGTTTTGAAGATACTTGCTTTATTTTCTGATGACCAGTGTGTCTCTGACAGTCAGGGAACTGAGATAACAATAAGAGATGAGATCATGAGAGTTGATCTCAATAACTGGACATTAGACAAAAACTAACAAACACAAATCAACTAACACTATCTGAAATAAAAAGAGAAAGGGGTCAAGGTGAAGATTGTAGCTTAACATTTTGATGTGTTTAATTCTTGAGAGGCTGGAGCGATAGCACAGTGGTAGGGCATTTGCCTTGCACGCAGCCAACCCAGGTTCAATTCCTTTGCCCCTCTCGGAGAGCCTGGCAAGCTACCTAGAGTATTTTGCCCCCACGATAAAGCCTGGCAAGCTACCCATGGCATATTTGATATGTCAAAAATAGTAACAAGTCTCAAAAAGAATAAAAAGACGATGTTACTGGTGCCCACTTGAGCAAATTGATGAGCAATGGGATGACAGTGACAGTGAATTCTTGAGAAGTTCTGTCTGATGCTGCACTTCATACCCCTAGTCATGTCTAACATCTGTTGAACCAACTCACATCATTTAAGATGCTCTAGCATTTTGGATACCTTACTACTATCAAGTATATCTCACAAAATTCAACTCACAAGTTCTGCATCATAGTCATCAAAGATTTCAATTCTTAAAATTAAAAATCATCATAGACCTACTATTTGAAAAGAGAACTGGAAAAGAAAACTCACTTGAAAAACAAATATATAAAGTAATTTATATTTTCTTGATTTTTTGGTGGCCATACTCAGCTATCCTCAGGATTTACTCCAGGTTCTGTGTTCAGAAATCACTCCTGGCAGGACTTGGGGCATATGTGTTGCCTGGAAGCAAATCTGTATTGACCATGTGCAAGGCAAGTGCCTGACATACTGTACTATCACTCAGGACCATAATTTCTATTTCCTAAGTAAATCTAGAAAACCATCAGTTGAAAAATGAGAGATATTTTCTTAAACTTGGCATCATAACTTTATCCAAAATAATAACCTAATATTTTATTAAGTTCTCACTTTATTAATATTTTATGATATAAAATAAAAGATAAGACAAAGTGAAGTTCAATTTTACCTCAGTTTATTTAAGCATAAAATGGAGAAATAAAAATAACTAGTTTGATCAATGTTTTCTGCTCCAAGATTGCAAACTAGATGAAAGAAAGCTCAGTATAATGCTACATTAAGCTATTTCCCTAGGACCTTGGAAAACACCAGTGCATAACAATCATTCAAAATATACTAATCTTTATTTTATTGTACAAGTAATTTTAAAGACATGTCTGCACAAAATTGTAATGGAATCTGAAAAATAAATTAAGCTGTTAAAATCATTGCTTTATTGCAATTTTTTTTAAGATATAAGAATGTTTAAAATAATAATAACAAAGAGACTCTGGTTTTATTTTCCTTTTAAAATTTTTGAGAATTCACAGAGCTCAGAGGTTATTCTTAGGCTGGCATACAGAAATCACTCAAAAAGTGCTCATGTATTGCTGGGAAGGAAATTTTAGTCTTATGCATGACAAGAATGCACCCAGTCCTTTGAGCTATCATCGCAACAGTTTTACAATTTTGGTTTTCTTATCAAGAAAGTAAGGGAAGTTCTAAATTTCTTCCATTGTACAAATTTAGTTCATCAAGGTAGAAAGGTGGTTTATTTTCTTCTAGAGCAGAAGCCTGTCAGTAACAGAAGCCATGCAGTTAGGACATACGTTTTCTTAGTATTATAGATGCTTTGAAAAGCAAGAACAAGATTCAATTCTCTCTTGACTAGGTAAAGTTTGGATTAGAGAATTCCCATAAAAGAATATAAGAATGAGCCATCACCATATCTCAGGTACTCTACTTTCTCCTCCATTCTTCTAGGGAAGATTAACCTCCTGGCTGAAATCTCCGGGGGCTTATTTGGACTAAGAATTAAATTTTTCTCCTTTCTAGTTGGGTTCTAGAAGCTTCCACACCTTACCATTACCACATCCACAAGTTTACCTTCACACCTGTACATCTCCTGAACCCCACATAGCTGCATACACAGATGCACAGCAGCTCCACTTATCCACCTCACACTGCCCACTCTTATACTTCTTGTCCCTGGGTAAAGACAGGGAAGGAAAAAAGCAACACCCAGCCTAGTCCATTCTCAGACACTCTCAGGAGGGCTCACTACAAAGATTCATGCTCAGCACAGCGTGTGCACAGCAAACACAATGGGAAAGATGCTTAAGAAGCCCACCAAATACATTGGGTGAAAACAGCATAGAATGGCTCTACCAATACAAACCAGCTGTTAATTACTAGAGTATGAGTTAAGCAATACTATTTTGAGGATGTTTCATGAGCTCAAAGAAAGAATGGCACAGCTAATCATCAAAGTAGAAGAATATCTGAGAGCAGAAATGAGAAAACTCTAATCAGAAATAACAGAAAAGTATAATAGATGATATAAAAAAACTCAATAGAAGGTCTGAATAGAAAAATAATACCAAGGTGGAAACAATTGAGGAAATTCAACATAGAGTGCAGGAAATCTCTGGAAAATAACAGATGATGAAAAACAGGCTAAACAGGAAATGAACAGCAACCTATGGGATGAGTTCAGGAGGAAAACTGTTAGGATCATTGGAGTTTCTGATGATGAAAATTTGAGGAACAAATAGTCTGAAAAATCATCTGCCAGTGCAGTAGTATATGATGAGTAAGGTGTTTGCTTTGCATGTCACTGACCTAAATTTAATCCTCAGCACATCATATGGCCCAACCCCCACCAGGAGTGATCCCTGAGTGCAGATCCAGGAGTAAGCCCTGAATATAGCCAGGTGTTCCTTTCCACTCAAAAAGGTTTTGGGTCAGAGTGATAGTACAGTAGCTAGGGTATTTGCTTTGCACATGGTTACAAGGGTTCAATCTCATATGATCCTATGAGCCTGTTAGGAGTGATTCCTGAGTGCAGAGCTAGGAGTAAAACCTGAGCACTGCCAGGTATGGCCCCAAAACAAAAAGCAAAAAAAAAAAAAAAAAGGAATTGTAAACAACAATTTCCCAGAGTTAAGGAGAGCAGATGTGGAGACCAAGAGGCACAAAGTGTCCCAGTAAAAAAAGACCAAATTGAAAAATTTCAAGACACAGTGTTATGAGAATGACAAAAAACAAAGAGAAAGAGAGAATTTTGAAAGCATGAAGATAAAATGGAACTTACATACAAATGTAAGCCCATCAGACTCACAAATGAGAATCTATGAATTAGAAAAGAGTGATGACATATAGAAAAAAAACTCAATGAAATGATCATCCTACCAAGAATACTGTGTAAAGCATATTATCATTCAGATTTGAAGGAACAATACAGAGCTTCAAGTACAGCAACAGCTTAGGAAATAAATAGCCTTGAACCTCATTTTGAAAAAAGCTTTAAAGGAGCTACTTTAAATGACATAACAAGAGGCTGAAGAGTAACACAGCTGGTAAGGCACTTGCCTTGCACATGGCTGACCCTGATCAGATCCCTAGCATCCCATATGATAAACCAACACCCTCACAGTAGTGAATCCTAAGTGCTAAGCCAGGACTAAGCCCTGAACACCACTGAGTGTGCTTCAAAATAACAATGAAAAAGGCAAGACAAACTTCTCAGCAGTTTGCTGTTGTGTATAGCACTTATGATTTACCTTGGCTATGATAAGAAAGGTCTGTTTATTCCTAGCTTGCTAAGGAATTTTATGGAATTCTAATAATGCATTAACATTTAATTTATAGTGAATATTCTCTATCAGTTTAGCCATCTAAATATCTGTTTAATCATCTGTAGAGTTTTTTATTGCAGTATTTTAGTTATCATGCAAACATTTAATTTATTATTGGTTCATAGTTTTGTGGAATTTAAGGAGTTCATTTATCTATATGTAGGTAGGAATAACAACCTCCACAGTAAAAATATAATATTCTCTCATGTGTTGAATATAAAGAAACATACTAAGAGAAGAACAGATGGTCAAAGTAATAAGAATTAGGAATTTTATCTACAGAAGAATATCATAATAATACCAATGGCATTTTATCAGTATCATGGTATATTCCCATGGGAAAATGGATTTTATTCCTTTTCCATATAACTATAAAAACAATGGTGTACCTAAATAACTAGAAATTCTCAAATAAATCTCAATAATGAATCAATAATGAAAAAAAAAATGTTCCATACCAAGTTACTATGAGACTCACAGGGTTCAATGTCATCTCTCACATCATATTGTAGATCTCTGTGCAAACATCATCAAGCTAAAGAAGTCATTAATAGGTGCTTCACATTAAATAAAAACTGTCCTTCCTTTATTACTCATGCTTCTATATTTTTCTCCTCAGTATCTATTTCCATAGAGCATATAAGCCTCTTATATGAATTTGTTATCCTTTTATTCATGCAACATAACACATTAGCCAGAGGGGAGTGGATCAACCAAACAAAAAGTACATTGGTGACCCGAATTGTCAAAAAAAGCTGTGCAAAATATTAACTTTGAACTAAGACAAAACTAGGAATGGTGGTTTTCAGGATTCAGGAATGGTGTTGAGCATTGACAAACTAACCGACATGGATATCTCTGACAGATACAGAAGTTAATTAATATTGAAAACAATTATTTTGAATATCAGAATCTAATTCCACATTTCATAAAATGTGTTAGACTAAATGTTTTTAAAAAGAAAGAACTAGCAAGGTTGCAAAAATTATCAAGAATTATTTCTTTCAAACACACCCTTTCTTTGAGGTTTGCATTGAGTATTAACATGATAGAAAACTCTCAGGCTGGAGACATCTTTGTTTGAAATCCCTTTATTTATCCACTTATTTTTATTAGGGATGATTTTCTCCCATATTGTGTGCATTAGAAACAGATTTAAGATAATAGCTAAGGGGAATTAAAATAGAGCAGAGTGGTTCAAGCAATAAAATAGCAGGTAGGGCATTTGCCTTGCATGCTGCAGAACCAGTTTCAATGACTAGCACTCAATATGATCCACTCAAGCACCATAGGGAATTATCCATGAGTGAATCCAGGCATAAGCCCTGAGAATTCCCATGTGTGAGTAGAAGGAAAGCAAACAATGAAGGGAGGAAGGGAGGAAGGAATGAAGGAATGAAGGGAGGAAGGGAGGAAGGAATGAAGGAATGAAGGGAGGAAGGAAGGAAGGAAGGGAGGAAGGAAGGAAGGGAGGAAGGAAGGAAGGAAGGAAGGAAGGAAGGAAGGAAGGAAGGAAGGAAGGAAAGAAGAAGGAAGGAAGGAAGGAAGGAAGGAAGGAAGGAAGGAAGGAAGGAAGGAAGGAAGGAAGGAAGGAAGGAAGGAAGGAAGAAAGGAAGGAAGGAAGGGAGGGAGGGAGGGAAGGAGGGAGGGAAGGAGGGAGGAAGGGAGAGAAGCGTGTAAGCTCCTATAGTCATATACAGAGCTCTAAAAAAAGTCACATCAATATCAGCTGGTTTTGAGGATATATAGAAAACATAAATAATTAGCTCTCCAAAACACAATTTTGGAGGATGTGACTGCATCTTGAGAAACTGTGCTCCCTCACGGACCTAATTTGATACTTTATGAGTCAGACTGAGTTCAGATCAAGCACTAAAATACTCAATGGCACCCTAATATGTATTGTTTCTTCTCTTCCCTCTGACTCAGTGAGAAACTAAAGTCACAATAATCAAAAGTGTAGCCATGTGTACATTGGTTCCCCAAAGCAAAAATGTTTATTTTACTAGTATGTAAAATAGATCATTTTGACACCTGTTCAATACAAAACCTGAGGGAAACCTAAAATATCAAAGAACAATTTTTCCCCAATAAGTATTTGTTCAAAGGGCACTTTGGAAAATATCACCTTTAGATGAGTTCCCTTTTGCTAAGCCTGAAACTGAGAAAAAGGGATTTTAATATTCTGAGAGCAATCTGAGTCTGGGCCAGTAAATCTCTATTGTGTCCCCTCCCAGACCCTTACATCAACCTTGATTGGTCTTTGAAGTCAAAGTGAGGATAGAAATGGTGCCGTGTTGGAAGCAGCAGCAACATGAGCTCCAGATGTTCTGACAGGTGGCCTCCAGGAAGGCTTCACTATAAGGGCAATTAATATGGATGTGACCTTCATCCTGAAATGAGCCAAAGAGGCTTTTTGATATTTTCCACATTTCAGGTCTGAGACTATTTCACAGCAGTCAAGATCAGATAGAACAAGCCCATTAAAGCTCCCTAGATTCAAATTTGCAGAATGTGTCGAGAGGAGAGAATATTTATTGTGGGATACCAAGCTGCATTAAGTTTTGGCCCTTTATATAAAAAATTAACTGTCTTACACACACACACACACATACACACACACACACAAGATCCACAACAGCACCACCACAACTCCTCTACAAATCTACAGACACATCCACACCAATATACATTGTATGCTCACAAATATATTAGAAAAATATAAATTTCCTTTGTTGCAATATATTACACCCAATGTTTTTTAACTCAAGAACAGATTTATATATTTATCTAAATTTGAACTTAAAAATGAAACTACTTTGAACTTGGGATAAATTCTCTATTTATCTACTTTCAACTTGAATTTTATGTTCCCTCGCATCCTCCACAAAAATCTTCGTTTTCAAAGAAGGTAAGTGAAAGCTTCTCTGGATTTTACCCATGCATTCTAACACATCTGTGTGTTGGACCCATTTTTAAATACATTGAAATACAAGTAAGTCTTTTATACTCTATTTCTAAAAGGGTATGACTAAGTCTTGAATTCCAAGATCTAAGCATAATATCTAACCAGACAAGTTTGCAAAATTTCTTTTAGAATTTGTCCTTATGTGAAATTCTGAGTATGGTTTAGTAGTAATCTGTCTCTAGACAAGATAGTCTAACACCTAAAAAAGGAAAAACAAGTGAAAATATAAGCCAACATACAAGTTGTAATTCTTTGTGTATGCAAGAGAATTTTGATGATTTTTAAACTGACATTATATAAAATAAGATATGCTTAAAACAATAAATGTAGTTATCATCATGAGGTGTTTTATCATGAGGTGCTTCCTTTTTAAATTTGCATTCCATGACAATTTTCTATAACATATTTAAATATAATAATTTAAGATTAATTAAGCATTCATCTATTCAAATATTGGATACAAAGGACCAAGAGAATAATGTGATTTACATATTGTCTTCATGATTAAAATACAGTATCTCAACAAAGGTTGCTTGTTATCATCATGTGAACTTGATATTTAAAATATCTTATATTTGGTTAATATCATTATGTGTTTTTCTTTTTTTTTTTAATTTTTTTTTTTATTATTTTTTTTTAATTTATTTATTTTTAATTAGAGAATCACCGTGAGGGTACAGTTACAGATTTATACACTTTTGTGCTTATACTTCGCTCATACAAAGTTTGGAACCCATCCCTTCACCAGTGCCCATTCTCCACCACCCATAAACCCAGTGTCCCTCCCACCCTCCCCAATCCCATCTCCCCCCCACCCCACCCTGCCACTGTGGCAAGGCATTCCCTTCTGTTTTCTCTCTCTAATTAGCTGTTGTGGTTTGCAATAAAGGTGTTGAGTGGCCGCTGTGCTCAGTCTCTAGCCCTCATTCAGCCCGCAACTCCCTTCCCCCACATGGCCTTCGACTACAATGTAGTTGGTGATCGCTTCTCTGAGTTGACCTTTCCCCGGAACGTGAGGCCAGCCTCGAAGCCATGGAGTCAACCTCCTGGTACTTATTTCTACAGTTCTTGGGTGTTAGTCTCCCACTCTGTTATTCTATATACCATAGATGAGTGCAATCTTTCTATGTCTGTCTCTCTCTTTCTGACTCATTTCACTCAGCATGAAACTTTTCATGCCCATCCACTTGACTACAAAATTCTTGACCTCCTTTTTTCTAACAGCTGCATAGTATTCCATTGTATAGATGTACCAAAGTTTCCTCAACCAGTCATCCGTTCTGGGGCATTCGGGTTTTTTCCAGATTCTGGCTATTGTAAACAGTGCTGCGATGAACATACATGTGCAGATGTTGTTTCGGTTGTACTTTTTTGCCTCTCTGGGATATATTCCCAGCAGTGGTATTGCTGGGTCAAATGGGAATTCAATATCTAATTTTTTGAGAGTCGTCCATATTGTTTTCCAGAAGGGCTGAACCAGTCGGCATTCCCACCAGCAGTGAAGAAGGGTCCCTTTCTCCCCACATCCTCTCCAACAGCGGTTGCTTTTGTTCTTTTGGATGTGTGCTAGTCTCTGTGGTGTGAGGTGGTATCTCATGGTTGTTTTGATCTGCATCTCTCTGATGATTAGTGATGCAGAGCACTTTTTCATGTGCCTGTTGGCAATTCATATTTCTTCCTTGGTAAAGTTTCTGTTCATTTCTTCGCCCCATTTTTTGATGGGGTTGGATGTTTTCTTCTTGTAGAGTTCAACCAGTGCTTTATATACCATTGATATCAACCCCTTATCTGATGGGTATTGTGTAAATATCCTTTCCCATTCTGTGGATAGTCTTTGTATTCTGGTCACTGTATCTCTTGCGGTGCAGAAGCTTTTTAGTTTAATGTAGTCCCATTTGTTGATCTCTGTTTTTACTAGATTGCTTAGTTCCGTGTCACCTTTGAAGATACCTTTATCTTCAATATCGTGGAGGGTTTCGCCGACCTTGTCTTCAATGTACCTTATGGTTTGTGGTCTAATGTTGAGGTCTTTAATCCATTTTGATCTGACTTTTGTGCATGGTGTCAGGTCAAGGTCTAAACCCATTTTTTTGCATGTGGTTGTCCAGTTGTGCCAGCACCATTTGTTAAAGAGGCTTTCCTTGCTCCACTTCACATCTCTTGCTCCCTTATCAAAGATTAGATGGTCATACATTTGGGGTTGTGTGTAGGGATATTCCACCCTGTTCCATTGGTCTACGGCTCTGCCTTTGTTCCAGTACCATGCTGTTTTAATTGTTACTGCTTTGTAGTAAAGTTTGAGGTTGGGGATGGTGATGCCTCCCATCATCTTTTTCCCAAGAATTGTTTTAGCTATCCTTGGACGTTTGTTATTCCATATGAATTTTAGGATTGCTTGATCCATTTCTTTGAAGAATGTCATGGGTATACTTATAGGGATTGCATTGAATCTGTATAATGCTTTAGGGAGTATTGCCATTTTGACAACATTGATTCTCCCTATCCACGAGCAGGGTATATGTTTCCATTTCCTCATGTCCTCTTTGATTTCATGGAGTAGCGTTATGTAGTTTTCTTTGTAAAGGTCTTTTACTTCCTTGGTTAAGCTGATTCCGAGGTACCTGATTTTCTGGGGCACGATTGTGAATGGGATTGCTTTTTTCATGTCCCTTTCCTCTGCCTCATTGTTTGCATATATGAAGGCCATGGATTTTTGGGTATTGATTTTGTAGCCTGCAACTTTACTGTATAAGTCTATTGTTTCTAAGAGTTTCTTAGTAGAGGTTTTAGGCTTCTCTAGATATAGTATCATGTCGTCTGCAAATAGTGAGAGTTTGATTTCTTCCCTTCCTATCTGGATGCCCTTAATCTCTTTTTCTTGTCTAATAGCTATCGCAAGTACTTCCAGTACTATATTGAAGAGGAGTGGTGAGAGTGGGCATCCTTGTCTTGTGCCTGATCTCAGAGGAAAGGCCCTTAGTTTTTCCCCGTTGAGGATAATGCTTGCCGTAGGCTTGTGATAGATGGCTTCGACTATCTTGAGGAAAGTTCCTCCAAACCCCATTTTGGCGAGGGTTTTCATCATGAAAGGATGTTGGATCTTGTCAAATGCTTTCTCTGCATCTATTGATATGATCATATGGTTTTTATCTTTACTTTTGTTGATATGGTGGATTATGTTGATTGATTTCCGAATGTTAAACCATCCTTGCATCCCTGGGATGAATCCCACTTGGTCGTGATGTATGATCTTTTTGATGAGTTGTTGGATCCTATTTGCTAGTATTTTGTTGAGGATCTTCGCATCGGTGTTCATCAGGGAAATTGGTCTGTAATTTTCTTTCTTAGTGGTGTCTTTGTTTGCTTTTGGTATTAGGGAGATATGTGCTTCATAGAAACTGTTTGGGAGAGTTCCTGTTTTTTCAATTTCCTGGAAAAGTTTGAGGAAAACAGGCAATAGGTCTTCTTTAAATGTTTGGAAGAATTCACCAGTGAAACCATCTGGGCCTGGGCTTTTGTTTTTGGGGAGGTTTTTGATTACCGTTTCAATTTCCTTAACATTGATGGGTCTATTCAGGTATTCCAGGTCTTCTTTCTTCAGTGTTGGGAGATTATAGGAATCAAGGAATCCATCCATTTCTTTTAGGTTCTCCTTTTTTGTGGCGTAAAGACTTTCAATGTAGTCTCTAATGCTCTTTTGAATCTCACTGGTTTCTGTTATGATGTCCCCCTTTTCATTTCTGATTCGATTTATTAGAATTTTCTCTCTTTCTTTCTTTGTGAGACTTGCTAGCGGTTTATCAATCTTATTTATTTTCTCAAAGAACCAACTCTTTGTTTCACTGATCTTTCGGATTGTTTTTTTGGTTTCGATGTCATTAATTTCTGCTCTAATTTTTATTATTTCTTTCCTTCGGTCTGGTTTGGGGTCCTTTCTCTGGTCCTTTTCTAGGGTCTTGAGTCGTGAAGTCAAGCTATCTATGTGGATCCTTTCTTCCTTCCTGAGGAATGCTTGGAGAGCTATAAATTTTCCCCTTATCACGGCTTTAGCTGCGTCCCATAGAGTTTTTTCACTATGTCCCACCATTGTCTTCGGGCTCGGAGGGTTTCTTCTGACAGATCGGCCGTAAATCTGAGGGGTGCTCCTTTGTATGTGATTTCCCTCTTTGACCTTGCTACTTGTAGAATTGTGTCTCTATCTACAGCATCCGCCATTCTGACTATGATATGCCTTGGAGTCTTTTTATTTGGGTCTCTTTTTGCTGGCACTCTTCGGACTTCTTGTATCTGGACGCCTGCCTTCTCCAGCTCTGGGAATTTCTTAGTGATGATGTCTTTGACTATGTTTTTTTCATTGGGGTTACTTCCCTGTGGTTCTGGTAGTCCAATGATTCTTATGTTGTTCCTCTTGAAGTCATCACCCAGGGCTCTGATTCGCTCTATAGCCATTTTGAGGTCTTTGGCCATTATTTATTGCTGTCTGTAAGCTTTCTGCAGCTCATCCTCAAGCTCGCTGATTCTGTCTTCGGCTGTAGTCATTCTGCTGTTGAGGGCATCTAGTGAGATTTTTATTTCATCTACCGATTGCTTTATTTGTGAGACTTCCGTTCGAAGGTTTGAAATTTCTGCTCTCATTTCTGCTCTCATTTCTTCCTGTATTTTCTTGGTAGACCGTTCCAGCGCTTGATTCATCTCCTCCCTTAATTTATTGGATGTCTGTTCCATAGTTGCTTGGAGTAGGTCGACTCTCCTCCATATTTCCTCTCTGAATTGTTTATCTGAGAGGTCGTAGATGTTGGGAGACTCTTTTGAGGTTTCTAGTATCTTTTCTTCTCCCTCTCTTCGTGGAGGGGATTTTCGCTGTTTCTTCATATTGTCACGGAAGTGCAGAGTTGGAACCTTGTAGTTATTTATTCCTCTTCCTTTTGTGGGAAGAAGGGGCTCCGATTGTGCTAAACTTCCCTTATTCACTGATAGCTTTTATACTGTCAGCCTAAGCTAATGGCTATTTTGTGTAAATGTTTGAGATCGCAAAAGTGAGTTTTCAAAGGAATACACAGTACGGATTGAGCTGAGGTAGCAAAGAATAACTGCGGCCGCGTTAGCGTTGGCTGCTCTGAGAGGAGGCCACGCCCACTTTAGACCACGCCCACTAAGACACAGATAGAATGAATTCTATCAATTGTGGCCAAAGGAGAAGGCATGGAATGTTAAAAAAAAAATAACTGCGGCCGCGTTAGCGGCCTGTGCTCCGGAAAGAGGCCACGCCCACTTTTAGGCCACGCCCCCTGAGATGAGGACACGCCCCTAAGCAGCAGAGTGGGGATTGGTCAGGATCGGACAGCGGCGGCGGAAAGGTGCCAGGCAGGGGCTTCAGGAGAAGCCCCGAGCCGCGGCGGGCAGGGGGCGGGGAGGGGGCTTCTCCGCGCTGAGGCAGGCTCTCCAAGGGATTGCCTGTTTACCTGCAGGATGGAGATTGGTCAGGATCGGACGGCGGCGGCGGAAAGGTGCCAGGCAGGGGCTTCAGGAGAAGCCCCGAGCCTCGGCCCATTATGTGTTTTTCTTACCTTTATTTCTCAATAAATAACCAAAGCAAAGAAGCACTCTTTCTGAAAACTGAGACCACAGAATATTGCACTGTCATCTAGATTTCAAATTTCTCATCGAGTTTTCTTACTTTCCATTATTATCACACTTAAGAATCTATTTGACTCTAACTCCCTTAGAAACTGAATAAACTGTCACAGGGTCAAAACAATCTGTATAGATAACTGGAACTACTTTTTACCACTCATAATATTTGGAGGTCATATAATATTTTCTAGGAATGTTCTAATACTTCATCACAGTTTATCACAATTATCTACAGTAGTTAGTCTCAGAGTTAACTTAGTATAATAAGCAAACTTGACCAACTTAATATTTTCTCCAACTTCCAAATAAATCATTAATAAATATAGCATACAAACCATCTGTACCTCAAATCCACTGTTGTTAAATAGCCCGAGGCTGTTTCTATTTTCCAAAGTTTCTACAACTGCCCTTCATACTGTTGTTAATTATTTCTTTAAGTGCAAACAGTCTTGTCTTTCTGAGTTGGTTGCTCGTCATAAGTTATAAGAAATTAACTCATCTACATCCCTAAGGGAATATAGCATTCTACTGTGCAAACTAGCATTTTTTTGTAATCAAAATGAAAGCTGCTATCACCAACCACTCAATGTCACACATCACGAAACTAACCTAATGCTTCCATTCTCCTTTTTGGCACCTAACAAGCTATTCAGAGAAACAATTTACTTGTGAGGACAGGGAATGAGATTTTTCTAAAATGTTTACAATCTCTTGCTGGAACAGACAATTCTTCAATAATTAAGCTTATCTCTTATTATTTTCAATTTGAGATGAGTTTATATCCCATTCTTATTTTAATTTATAATCTTTGCCTTTCAATCACTATAGGCATTAACCATAGTTTATGAGTCTTTCCTCTCCTTCACAAGAAAAAAGATAGCAAACAAAATATCAGGGGCCAGCTTTAAAAATGGTACATCATACATAGCCAGGGGTAGTGCCACTTTTCTTAAAATGGCAACTACAAGGTTAAAAAAACATTGGAGAATTCTAATAAGGAATCAGTTGTCACATTTCTTTCATTCTTAAGAGCAATGTGCTCTTAATAAATAAAAATGAAAGGTCTAAGTTTGCATACTCTATCCCTCTTATTGACTGTGTAACTTTTGGAAAGTCCAGAAAACTTATAAATTTATTGTTTATGGAGTGAATGTTTGTGACTAACCTGTTTATTTTGTCAGGAAATTTTAAAACTCAAATCAAGTACATGTGAAGGAAATATATAAGATATGAAGCAGAACATGAAAAGTATTGCAATACTAAATTATTTATTCAAAATGAATAATTTTGAATAAAAATTTAAAGTAAGGTAGTATTACTATGCTTTAAATAATTGTATCAGGAGCCAGAGAGATAATACAGCAGATCCTACATTTACCTTGTATGTGTCTGACCTGGGTTATATTTCTGACACCCCAATTTGATTCACTGAGAAGTGCCAAGAGTGATCCCTGAGCATAGAGCTAGGAGCACAGCCGAATGTGACCCTAAACATACAACATGTGTGTATATAATATGCATATATATACATATATACATATATACATATAGCATTTAGCATGTTTTTTTCTTTTTTGTATTAAAAACTAATCTCAGCATGTTTAAATGAAATATTACTTAAGAGAATGGGATTTTACCAAAGCTGTTATTTTAAGAGAAATAAATATTAAGCAACAAACATTGGGGCAGGGAAATTATTTTTCAACAGAGAGAATAAAATTCTTGGCTTCTAACAAAAAATAAAATGATGATGATGGTTATCCACTAGAAGGGGTAAGGGAGTAAAATAATAAGAGAAATTTGGACTGGAGTCCTTTAAAAAAGCAATCTGAAAATGGGGCTGCAGAGACAGCATAAAATATAAGAAACTTACATTTCATGCAATAAACCCCAGTTTATTCCTCAATGACTTATAATGTCGCCAGACTACGGCCAAGAGTGAGCCCTGAGCACAGGTGTGTCTCCAAAACAAAAGAAATCAGGCTAGAACTTCTTTTATAAAATATTTTTGAAATTCCTGGCTTATAGTGAAAATAAGTCCAATGCATTGGAGAGATAAATCCTACCATAATCCTAATTGTAACTTTGGCATTAAGAGAAGATATGCAAGAAAATATACAGGAAACAGGGTAGACAAGGAAGTAAAGGGCCTCTATAAAGAAAACTATAAAACGCTACTCCATGAAATAAAAGAGGACATGAGGAGATGGAAACATATCCCCTGCTCATGGATAGGGAGAATCAACATTGTCAAAATGGCAATACTCCCCAAAGCATTATACAGATTCAACGCGATCCTTATAACCCATGACATTCTTCAAAGAAACGGATCAAGCAATCTTGAAATTCATATGGAAAAATAAACGCCCACAGATAGCTAAAACAATTCTGGGGAAAAAAGATGATGGGAGGCATCACCCTCCCCAACCGTAAACTTTACTACAAAGCGGTAACAATTAAAACAGCTTGGTACTGGAACAAAGGCAGAGCCGCAGACCAATGGAACAGAGTGGAATACCCCAACACACAACCCCAAATGTATGATCATCTAATCTTTGATAAGGGAGCAAGAAAAGTGAAGTGGAGTAAGGAAAGCCTCTTCAACAAATGGTGCGGGTATAACTGGAAAACCACTTGCAAAAGAATGGGCTTAGACCTCAACTTGAGACCATGCACAAAAATCAGATCAAAATGGATTAAAGACCTCAACATCAGACCACAATCCATAAAGTACATCGAAGACAAGGTCGGCAAAACCCTCCACGATATTGAAGCTAAAGGTATCTTCAAAGATAACACGGAACTAAGCAATCAAGTAAAAACAGAGGTAAACAAATGGGACTACATTAAACTAAGAATTTTCTGCACCGCAAAAGATACAGTGACCAAAATACAAAGGCAATCTACAAAGTGAAAAAGGATATTCACCCAATACCCATCCGATAAAGGATTGATATCAAGGGTATACAAAGCACTAGTTGAACTCTACAAGAAGAAAACATCCAACCCTATCAGAAAATGGGCCAAAGAAATGAACAGAAACTTTTCCAAGAAAGAGATACGAATGGATAAAAGGTACTTAAATAAATGCTCTGTATCACTAATCATCAGGGAGATGCAGATCAAAACAACTATGAGATACCACCACACCACAGAGATGGCACACATCCAAAAGAACAAAAGCAACCGCTGTTTGGAGAGGATGTGGAGAGAAAGGAACCCTTCTACACTGCTGGTGGGAATACCGACTGGTCCAGCCTCTTTGGAAAACAATATGGAAACTTCTCAAACAATTAGAAATTGAGCTTCCATTTGATCCAGCAATACCACTTCTGGGAATATATCCTGGAGAGGCAAAAAAGTACAGTCAAAATGACATCTGCACTTATATGTTCATAATGACATCTGCACTCAAATGACATCTGCACTTATATGTTTCCAGATTCTGACTATTGTAATAGTTTACAATAGTCAGAATCTGGAAAAAAAAACCCAGTGCCCAAGAACAGATGACTGGTTAAAGAAACTTCGGTACATCTATATAATGGAATACTATGCAGCTGTTAGAAAAAATGAAGTCATGAACTTTGCATATAAGTGGATCAACATGGAAAGTATCATGCTAAGTGAAATGAGCCAGAAAGAGATGGACAGACATAGAAAGATTGCACTCATCTGTGGAATATAAAATGGCAGAGTAGGAGACTAATACCCAAGAATAGTAGTTTATAATACCAGAAGGTTGGCTCCATGGCTTGGAAGCTAGCCTCATACGCTGGGGGAAAGTCATCCCAGATAGAGAATGGAACACCAAATAAAATGTGATTGGAAATCCCGAGCGGGGAGGGAATTGCACCCTGAAAGTAGACTACAGACTGTACATTATGGCCACTCAACAGCCCTATTGCAAACCACAACACCCAAAAGGAGAGAGAGAGAACAAATTCGAATGCTCTGCCACAGAGGCAGAGTGGGGTGGGGGGGATGGGATAGTGGGGTGGGAGGGATACTGGGTTCATAAGTGGTGGAGAATGGAAACTGGTGGAGGGATGGGCTCTTGAACATTGCATGAGGGTAAAACAAGCACGAAAATGTGTGAATCAGTAACTGTATCCTCACTGTGACTCACCAATTAAAAAATCAATAAATTATAAAAAAGAAACACGTTAAAATATTATGTAAGAAATTATTTAAGAAACAGATTTTCAACCAATCACCATCCTATCAATCTACTAAATTAAGCAAGTAAATTTATGAAGCCTATATAAAATATATTATGATCAATCAAAATATAGATATCTATATAAATACTTTTATGTCACATGTATTTGTTTGTCTGGGGCACAGTTTAGAAATGATATGTTTTTTGTTGTTTTTGTCAGAAATTACAGTGTGGTAATTCATGCTACAATGAATGAACATTTCCAAATGGTCTCTGGTATGTTGGGTTTTGGGTTTTGTTTGTTTGTTTGTTTGTTTTTTTGCTTTTTGGGTCACTCCTGGTGATGCACAGGGGTCACTCCTGGTGATGCACAGGGGTTACTCCTGGATCTGCAGTCAGAAATTACCCCTGGTGGTGCTCAGGGGACCATATGGGCTGCTGGGAATCGAACCTGGGTCAGCCTCATGCAAGGCAAACGCCCTACCCGTTGTGCTATTTCTGCAGCTCCTCTAGTATGTTCGTAAACGCACTCAAATGCACTCCACATATATTCTTAAACACACAAACTTGGAAGAAAGGAGGAAAAGAAAAGAAAGAGAAAGAAGTGAGGAGGAGCAGAGAAAGAGGAGAAAAAGGAAAAGAGTGAGTGGAAGAACAAAATGAAATACTCAGAATTCAACAATTCAACAAAGCAATGGAAGTTTTTTTTTTTTTTTTTTTTTTTTTTTTTTTTTTTAGCAATGGAAGTTTTAATGATAAACATTTACATCTCTACCACAAAGGACACCTGTGAGTTGAAAATCAGATATGTCCTCAGAGTATATCACCTGAATTATCCAGAGTAATAAAAGAGAGCAAACAGGCAAAAAATTTAGCATGGCCAAAATGAAAATTCAGTAAGACACAGACAGTAAACCTGATAACTGCAGTACATCACAGGCCAAAATTGCAAGGCATTTCCATTATTTTTGATAATATTTTATAATTTTTTTTGCTTTTTGGGTCACACCTGGCTGTGCACAGGGGTTACTCCTGGCTCTGCACTCAGGAATCACTCCTGGCGGTGCTCAGGGGACCATATAGGATGCTGGGAATCGAACCCAGGTCGACTGCATGCAAGGCAAACACCCTACTCGCTGTGCTATTGCTCCAGTCCCAATATTTTTTAATTATTATCAAAAAAGCTCTGAAGAGATAGCACAGTGGGCAGAGCATTTGCCTTGCATATGGCAGACCAGGGTTCAGTTACTCTGCCCCTCTCGGAGAGCCCGGCAAGCTATTGAGAGTTTCTCGCCCGCTCAGCAGTGCCTGGCAAGCTACCCGTGGTGTATTCAATATGCCAAAAACAGTACAATAAGTCTCACAATGGAGATGTTACTGAAGCCCGCTCATGCAAATCGATGAGCAATGGCATTACAGTGACAGTGATTATCAAAATAATATTTAACAATATTATTTTACAATTACAAAAATCGACGATCAACGGGATGATGATGATGATGATGATTTTATAATTAATTTGCAAAATAATATTTTATAATATCACTATTCAAATAAGTTAAACAGGGATAATAAAGTCTTAAAGTTGTCCAACTTGTGGGAAATAAAGTAAAAGATTTGATGCAATTTTTATATGAGTACAAATTTTATATGTCCAGTTTCTTTCAGATGTTAACAGGGATAAAAAATATAGTGGGCACTAATGAGCACTGACCACTTCTACTTGTCAAGTACTGGTTATAATCCTTGGAATACATTTCTTTATTACCCTATAATAATATAATTTCTGATATTATTTTATGATCAGTGACCTATATTTTGTTTTTGTGTTTAGTGTTTTGGTTTGTCATTTGGATTTTGGACCGTTTCAGGAGGTTCTCAGTAGCCTGTACAGTCCTTAGAAATTGAAAATTTAAAGTAAACTAAACCAGTGTCTGTATATTTGAAAGCCTATAACAATAATAATTTTTGATCCAAATCAATAATCAAAGCTGTATTTACATGATCATGTTTGATAAAATGATCAGTTCTTATGTCATTTGTCACTTGTCATCCCATTGATCTTCGATTTGCTTGAGCGGGCGCCAGTAACGTCTCCATTTATCCCTGTCAAGTGTTAGTGCAGCCCAATGATACCTGCTTGCTCCAGGTACAGGAAGAGCCTCAAATCGTTCATTCAGGGATTTGACAAAGAAATCTGACCATCTAGTTGGTGGGCTGCCACGAGGTCTTCTGAAATCCCGTGGAATCCAGTTGGTAACAGCTCTAGTCCAGCGGTCGTCTCTGAATCCCATTACATGACCGGCCCATCTGATTTTTGATGGCTTGGCAAACGAGACAGCATCCCTGATTTTTGACCATCAACAGAGGTCAGAACTCCAATTCCTTCTCTCACTTGAGTGAGATGTGATACTCCTAGCATAGCTCTCTCAATTCCTTTTTGGGATACCCTAATAGCATTCTCGTCCTGTTTTCGTAGGACCCAGGTCTCTGAGGCATATGTTAGTGCAGGAAGAACGGTGGAATCAAAAAGATGTGCCCGGAGTCCGAGGTTCTTCGTTCTCTTAACCACTTCATCGACGCTCTTGAAGACATTCAACGCTGCACTCTTCCTCCTGCGCAGTTCTGACACCAAGTCGTTCCTCATGTTGATTTCTCTACCCAGGTACACATAGATGCTGCATTCAGAGATGTCCATTTGCTCTCAATGGATCAAACGAATAGTTTTTATGTAAGTAGGAATAAAAGATTGTAAAAAAATATATATTGAAAGATGCTAAATTTTATTTTAGAACCCTATGCAGTCATGATATGTCGCATATGAATTAAAATAAGGTCAATGTTCAAGTTCATAACCAGGCCCTTTTAAATGCTCATGAAATCACTAGTAGAGGAAAAGGCTCCCATATACTGAGTTCACCATTAGCTAAGGTGTTATTGCCTTATTTATATCATCTGTGTTAGTGGAAGCTCTATTAGTTTAATTCATGCGTAAATAGTATATATTTTCTTCTTATGCTATACATATAGTTAGAAATAAAAGAAAATATAAGGACAAGTGGTTATAAATATCTATTGTTTTTTCATTAGTTATATCACTGTCACTGTCATCCTGTTGCTTATCAATTTGTTCAAGTGGTCACCAGTAACGTCTCTCATTGAGAGACTTATTGTTACTGTTTTTGGCTTATTCAATACGCCACGGGTAGCTTGCCAGGCTCTGTTGTGCGGGCTCAATACTCTTGGTAGCTTGCCGGGCTCTCCGAGAGGGGCAGAGAAATCGAACAGGGGTCGGCCACGTGAAAGGCGAACACCCTACCGATGTGCTATCACTACAGCATAGATAAAAAAAATTTCAATTGAATACTATTGATCATTGAATCCCCTTGTTAGTTAGAAAATTATCTTTGTCTCTGTTAGCAGAATCATATTCGTTTCTACTTTTAACACTCTTGTTGAACCATTACTTTGAATTTCAGCAATATACATGCATTTGAGATAGCCTGTCATTCAAGATCTCTCTTCCTGAGTGTCTGACACTCCACATCTCTCTTTCCTTCACAGGTCTCTGAAATCAGTAAATATAAATGACAAAACAGGATTGTAAATCTCTATTCTAAATCCACATATCCTTAGACTTTACCCCTAGATGTTTTTTTATTTCTCTTGGCACTTAATATTTTTCCCAAATTCATTGTGCATTTGAATTTGTGGCAAATAGGCAAATTGAACAAGAGGAATTAAATCACTGCCCAATCTGGCTTAAATGCAGACGTCCATTTATTTCTACAGCTTTTCCCAAGTAGTTCCCAGGGTCCATACTGAATGGATGTAATTTTGCAGCCACTAATTTTCTAAGGAATTCAAAAGAAGTCATGAGAAAATATGTATGTGGCCAAAAAAGAGCCTTTTAATGCATTTTGCAATTTATGCAAATCTATACCTACTATAGCTCGCCATTTAGGAAATTACCTTAAACCATTTTCCATTCACCCACCATTAACCTAGCTTGACAGATGTCCACTAACTTCCCCACAGTTAAAGCCCTTTAAAATCCCCATTTATCTCACCAGCTAGATTTTATTTTACTCAAAAGACTCCTACCAACCCCATGGTTGTAAGCCACCATGCAGAGCTTTCCCACTTTTGTTTTAGTGAAAACCTTTCAAACAAGTACTCTGAAGCACTTGTCTTAGAACCCTCCCACATGTCTTACATGTATCGCTGAAAACAGAGCTCAAAGATATTTTCTTTTTCTTTTTTTCCTTTTTTTAAAAATGCAATTGTACTTAAAAGGTAGTTCAGTTTGGGAACAGATTGATACAAATCATTTCTGATGTGCAAAAATCCCTGAGTGATGCATATGCTATTACCTGTTGGCATCTTTCTCTACCTACTTGAGTTTACCTGTCAAGTTTGAAAGGGGAATAGCCGATTTTTTCATGCAAACTCTTCTAAGAAAGCAGAGGCACAGAAAGAAATTCTCAAAATGAAAAGAGAGCTGTTTTGAGAGCTTTCGAATGATTCCTTATTCCCACAGAAACCATTTTTGTATAGTTTGTGCGAGAACAAACCTGTTTTCTTATATGAAGATATCTGTTTGTGTGCTTGCATTTATTTTAATTGTTTATCCGACAATAATTTAATCATATTGAAATAACATAATTTTATATTTTTTCAATACATTTATTCTTTGCTTACTGAGGTTTTAAATTTGAACTGTAGAGACTAAAGACAACCCCAATATTATAAGTATTCATTAATATAAATCATTATGAATTTACTGTGGTAGGAAATTAAATATTACAATAAGTGTTAAAGTGCATTGATGCAACAACTTTTAAAGATACAGTTATCTAGGTTTCATAGAAAGAAGAAAAGTACACTTAATAAAATATTTATAATTTCTATTTATATTAAGTACACTTAATTAAATGTTCATATTTCTATAAATCCACAGAAATCAGATGATGTATATGTACTTCAATTACATTTAACCAAAAGTGATTATTTTTGGTTAAATGTAATTGAAGTATGTATACATGATCTAATTTCTATGGATTTATAGAAATATGAACATTTAATTAAGTGTACTTAGTATACACAGAAATTATGAATATTTAAGTAATATATTTAATTTTCCAAATATGACAGGCTTGTTCTCAAATTTCAATCTTTTTCTAGGAATAAAAACATACTTTTCAAAGACTTTAAGCAGAATTCTAGATTGTATATTTCTAGATTGTAGAATCCAGATTGTATATTTTATGGGATAAAGGAGTTATTCTAAAACTAAGTTTTTTTCTGTGACATTATATATAGAAATTTGAAAGTTTGTTCCTAGGTCAGTGTAGCATGGAAAATATAAGTGAAATATTAATTGGTTTCTGATATGTATTATAAAATTGATAGTCTAATTGGAGACAACCCCGTTCTACATTTCTCTTTCACTATAAAATCTATGGTATTTTGAATGAGAACTTTTTGTTATTTTTTGTACATTTTTTAACACATCCATCAGTGCTTTCCTAGCTCTGTGCTTGGGAATTACTTCTGGCCGGCTCAGGGAACCAGATGGAGTGCCCAGAACTGAATTCAGCTGGCCGCATGCAAGGGAAGCATATTACTCACTGTATGCTCTCGGGTACCAGGAATCAGAACATTTTAAAATATATACATATTGTAGGATGACTTGGTTATTTTTCTAGAATCTGAAATATGTATGAAATCATTACCTTTATCACAAGCCTTACATACAACACCTCACATCTTAGAAGAATGAATGATTCTTTGTATTCTTAGCACTATATTTCTTACAGTTGATGCTGTAAACGATGAGAACGGTTTGGTGACTGTCCCTGCATTTTTGCTGTTTCTCTATGTAGGGCAATCTCTCAACAATGTATTTAAAACACTATTTTCTCTGAAGCAAAAGGATAACCCGGCATTTGTTAAATTATTTTATAGATTTGGTTTTCCTTGTTTTTTCTGCCTCTGTTGTTACTTTTTAATCATCACTCTCACCAGGCATTGTTTGCCTATTGAGATAGTGGCTAAATGAATTTAGAATTCTGTCAGGTTGACATCAGCACTGGGTACTGCAGACATTACTAACTCATTAAAAGTAAATAAATTCAAAAGAAACAAATAAAAAGTTTTTCACTCACTTTTAGATACCACCATCTAATAAGAGCTGTTTATACCACAATCTAACAAGCTCTGTTCAGGAAGCACAGATGCGAACTATTGTTTCACCATAGACCAGTTTGTCATTTTTGTTTAAAATTCAAAAATATTTTAAAAATATCATCCTATAAATTCAATCCTTGTTCATTGCAAATATGTGTATTATTAAATGTCTCAGATTTTAAATGACCTAATATTATCTAAATGCACAATATTTATTCTGAAAAAAATCAAATAAAATTAAACCATTACAATCTGTTATAGCTCCACTAACCAGTCTCCCCCATGCTCCAGGCTTCTTTCTGGACACTCGGACACTTGGGCTGAGCCTCACACAGTGAAGCCCCACAGAACCAAGTAAAGCAAAACTCTGTGACCTTGGTCACCAGGCTCAATGGGACCTGGAAACGGAGATCCTCTGACTGCTTCTCCTAATCTCCAGAACCCGAGGAATCAGATGACCCCACCCTACCAGGGCCAGATAAATACTTCATTGACCGACCTCCACTACTTCCACTACCCAGCCACCGCCAAGTTCCAGGCTACTTTCTGGACCCCGCGGTACATCACAAGACACTTAATACCCATTTTCCATAGTTACCACAGCATATTTGATGAGATTCAAATATGGTGTGAACCATGGGGACACCTATAAGGGCGATGAGAGGCTGTCCTAAAAATCAGCCTCTCAGAGAGCCTGGCAAGCTACCAAGAGTATCCCACCCACAGGGTAGAGCCTGGCAAGCTACCCGTGGTGTATTCGATATGCCAAAAACAGTAACAACAGTGGGCCTCATTCCCCTGACACTGAAAGTGAAGTCCCCAATTCGGCAGCATTAAGAAGGATGAGTAAGGGGAGGATGATAAAATCTCAAGGTCGAACTAGACTGCCAAAATGAAGAACTAAAATGTCTGTTTGTACTTACAACACACATATGCTGGCAACAGAAGCATCCATCGAGGACCCGATAGTGCAAACGCAGAAGATTAAGTACGACATCATTGGTTTGACTGAAATGAGAAGGCATCGATCACATCACACCATTTTTGACACTGGAGAACTGTTCCTCAGAACATGTGACAATAGAGACGTTGATGGCGTCGGTGTCCTTGTCCACATTAACTTGGCCATGAGCATTGATTCATTTGAATACCTAACAACCCTAATCGGACGATTATGCTTGAATAGATATAGCTCACTGCCGGCAGTTTCTATCTTTGCCATCAACACACCAACATCTGACTATGATGAAGAAGAAATTGAGAAGTTCTATATGGAGCTGGAGAAGTTGGATAAAGAAGACCACACCTTCTACGAGATCATTGTCAGTGATTTAAATGCCAAGATAGGATCAAGAAAGTCACCCAAAGAACTCCACATCGGAACCCACAACCTAGAATGGAACGAACAGAGTGAAAGACTGTCTGAGTTCATCATGTCGACCAAGACCACCCATTGTAACTCACAGTCCCAGAAGGTCGTATCTAAACGTTGGACCTGGGAATCTCCCAGTGGACAGTTCTGCAATGAAATTGACCACATCATATTCAATCCACAATTTTGCTTGACCAATGTTGCTCTTGTCCCAAAATTCCAAAGGGGATCGGACCGCTGTCTCCTTCATACAAAATTCTACTTTACAGAGCGGGGAGAAAGGTCTGCAAAGTTTAAGAAGGGAACTCCCAGAATGACTACCAACTGGGAGCTCTTTGGCACTATTGCGGGAACGTGGGAAGATGCCGTTGTTGACAACATCGATGAGGAATACGATGGACTGGTTCAGCATCTCCATGACTGTGCGAGGAATACCTAGAGTGGGAAAGCCACAAACAGATGCCTGTCTTTGGAAACTCTCCAGTTCATTCGCCAATGTGGTTTGGCATGAGTCTCAGGCAATCACAAGCTAACATCCGAGCTCAAAAAGCTGTGCAGAAAAGTGATAAAGGAAGACCTTAAGGAGAGAAAAACAGCAGCATTGGCCAATGCAGCAAAAGCTGGAAAAAGTATTCAAAATGCTCGCCTGTCCTTCGCCAACTACAAGACCAAGATGACTGCCCTCTGATGTCCTGATGGATCTATCACATCTTCCAGAAGGGCAATGGAGAGCATTATTCACAACTTCTGCTCGGATCTCTCTGACAGTCACATCCACCTGCTCACATACCAAATTTAGCAGGATGGATATGTCATTCCCAATGTCCTCCCTTCCAAATTCAGCATGCCATTTCATCGGTAAAGACATGCACAGCACCTGGTCCAGACAAGGTCAGACTCGAACACCTGAAGAATCTGCAGCCAGCACTCATCAATACATTGGCCCAGCTCTTCACACGCTACCTATCTGAATGCAAGGTTCCGTCACAAAGGAAAATCAGCAGGACTCTTCTGTTGTAAAAGAAGGGAGATATCCATGACATCGGCAACTATCGCCCTATCTGCCTGTTGTCCATTGTCTACAAGTTGTTCACTCGAGTCATCCTGAATAGAATAGGCAGAACTGTAGTCAAAGAACAACCATGCAAGCAAGCTGGGTTTCGAAAAGGATTCAGCACAATCAACTGTATCCACACAGTGACTAATCTCATTGAAGTTTCATGAGATTTCAAGATGCCGCTCTGTCTAACATTCATTGATTTAAAGAAGGCCTTTGATTCTGTTGAGACTGAAGTGGTCATTGAAGCCCTAGTTAAAGAGGGCGTTAAAACTCAGTATATCAAAATCCTCCACGAGCTGTATTATGAATTCACCACCAGGATCTCACCATTCTACAAGGAAGTGATCATACACGTAAAGAGAGGGGTTCGGCAGGGTAATACCATTTCACCGAAACTCTTCAGTGCTGTCCTTGAGAACATCATGTGATGACTGGAATGGGAATGAGTGGGAGTGAATATACCTGGTCAGCAGCTACACCACCTCTGCTTCTCTGATAACATAGTTCTAATAACACCAGACATTAGCCAAGCAACACAAATGCTGGCCGACTTTGCCGCGAGTGTGGAAAGGTTGGACTACAGCTGAATCTGACTAAGACAATGTTTGTGAAAAATGAACTAGTCCCTGACGTTCCATTTGCTCTCAACGGAACAAACATCTCCGAATGCAGCAGCTTTGTGTACCTGGGTTGAGAACTCAACATGAGGAAAAACTTAGTGCCGGAACTGCGCAGGAGGACAAGAACAGTGTGGAATGCCTTCAAGAGTGTCGAAGAAGTGGTTAAGAGAACAAAGGACCTCAGCCTCTGGGCAGATCTTTTCGACTCCATCATTCTTCCTGCACTAACATACGCCTCAGGGACCTGTGCCCTAAGAAAACAGGATGAGAATGTTACTCGGGTACCCAAAGAGGAATTGAAAGAGCTATGCTTGGAGTATCAAGTTCCGACTTCCCTTGACAATCAAGAATCAGGGAAGCCGTCTCATTTGCGAAGGCGTCAAAAATCAGATGAGCCGGACATGTAATTTGATTTAGAGATGACGACCATTTGACTAGGGCTGTTACTGACTGGATTCCATGGGACATCAAAAGAGTGTGTGGCCGCCCACCTACAAGATGGTCAGACTTCTTTGTCAAAACCCTGAATGAACAGTTTGAGGCTCTTCATATTCCTGGAGTGAGCAGATACCATTGCACTACACTACCACGCAACAGGGACGAATGGAGACATTACTGGTGCCTGCTCGAGCATATTGAAGATCAATGGTATGACTTGTGATACAACTGAATCTGTTTTATTTTATACATATGGTACATACAATTAGACAATGATGGAAATATCCAGATAATTAAACACTATAAAAAATAGCTGAGCTTTGCACCACATTACTTTCTGTGTGACTAAAGCTATTATTTTTGTCTATTGTGGAATGATTTTTATTGACATAATCAATACCTTGTCTTCTCTTCAAATTTTAACTCCTGCAAAAACATCTTATAAAAGTGTTTTCCATTTTCTTCTGATAACTTAGTTTACTGTGGTAACTAAATTAAATTATAGAATAAATACAAACATAGCAATATCTTGTGTTTAGAATTCTCAGAAATAAGCATTTTAAATAAAGTCCAATTATAAAATTTCCAATCAAAAGAAAAATCTAATGGATTTCCTTAGCTTAGGCTTATGTTACATCAACTGCCATTTTATTCCTAATTAATCCATATATCTTTTCAAGTAAAGCAATAAAACTAAAATAATGTACTTTGTATCAATCAAGTAGAAGCTTCACTATCTAAATTTTTGTTTTTCCTGATGTTAATGATTAGGGAAAATAATAGTCTATAATAAGACATTCCTATTTAGCTTACAACAGGTACACTTTTCCCTTCCAGTGCTTTACGTGTGTAAAATCAAATATGTTATTTGAAAACAGATTTTTGTAAGCATTTGCTAACCTTTCAACCCCTTAACAAAAACAGGTGCAATTTATATGCTGGAAAATATTCCAATTTTTCTTTACAAATAGATTAACCCTAATGACAATTTTTATTCATTTTATTTATTTTTTTCTTTTCCAGAGTTGCTATAAAAACCCTAACAGGAACTAATATAATAAAAGGAGAAATGCCTCTCTTTTAATCCTCCAAACCTACCACATTCAACTTATTTCCTAACTCTTGATCTACTTATTCAAGATAGCAAGAATTTCTATAGTACTTAAGAGTAAAAATTAAATATACATTTAAAAGATTTGCATCAATCTTAAAACAGTTTGGATTAATCTTAATTATTTATGCTCTGAAATATTACATGTAGAATAAATTAAAGGCCTACAGTTTTTAATTGGGTATACCTGTATCAAATTCAAGTGAAAATTCATGTCTGTCTTTGTAAGAAAATAACTAATTTTTCTGTACATAGCTGTTAATTTGTAAAATGAATCCATAATAATAGAACATACCACTTCAGGTTATGGTAAGGGATAGAAAGTTTACCGCTCTTTAAGTGTTGAACATACTAGTCAATAAATTCTTTTTTATAGTTAAGATCTCAGTAAATGTGGTATTTTATATTAAAGTTTCAAAAATAAGTCCAACCTTAGAAAGATAAGACTCCCACTGAAAAATATTAATTCCTTGTTGGAGGATTAAAAAGATTAAAATATTTTAAATAGTTTAATTGCTAAAGCTTAATGCTAATTTTATCGCATTGATTTTCATTTCTTTATTTAGGTATTTGCTTGCTTATTTATTTGTTTGTTTTTTAGGCCACATCCACGAGCCTTCAGAGATTGTTTCTTCCTCAGTGCTCTGTGGTCATTTGCAGCAGTGTTCAAGTAGCTATACAGTGTGCAAGGAAATGAACCTGAAGCTAATGCAGGCAACTACCCTCTGTGGTTTCATTCCGCCCCCTGTGCTATTTTCTAAGATTACTAATACTGTATTTTTATGATTAAAAATGGTCATGTATATATGTCATGTATATACAATTTTTGTGAAATTGTAACCCTTTCTCTCTAGATTTTTTATCTAAAAGATCCACATATACATTTATATTAAATATAATTAGTATATAAATGAATATTATAATTTAATTAATCATATATCATCATAATCATCATCATCATCATCCTGTTGATCACCAAATTTCTCGAGCGGTCTCAGTAATGTCTCCATTCGTCCTAGCCCTGAGATTTTAGAAGCCTCTCTTTACTAGTCCTTTCTAATGGTGCCGCATTGGAGGCTATTTCAGGGTCAGGGGAATGAGACCTATCATTGTTACTGATTTTGGCATATGAATAGGCCATGGGGAGTTTGTGAGGCTCTCCCATGTGGGCAGGAAACTTTCAGTAGCTTGCCAGGTTCTCCCAGAGGGAGCTTGTTTATATTTATTTATTTATCTATCTATTTATGTATGTATGTATGTATTTATTTATTTATTTTTATTAGTTGAATCACCTTGGGGTACAGTTACAAATTTATGAACTTTCATGTTTGCATTTGGTTTACATCCCTCCACCAGTGGCATTCTCCCCCACCAATGTCTAGTGGGAACTTGGTTTTATAGTTTCTGGGTGTTGGACATTGGTGGGATTACACGGTGCCAGGGGCAGTTTCTGAGTGTGACTGCCTACATACTAGAAAATAGGGAATCTGGGTAAAAGAGGCCCAGTCCCAATAAGAACAGACTTGAAGGCCTCAGCCTCGGGTCCCACACACCTGGGTTCCTCTGCCAGTTCCTTCATGCATGAGGCTTGTCTGAACGTATGGAGAAGGACCCTGAGCATGGCTGTAGCTTACAATATATATTAAAATATTTTTAATCTTCTTATATGGATTTTTCTTATAATCCTCCAATAAGGAATTAATATTTTTCTATGGGAGTATTATCTTTCTAGGGTTGGACTTATTTTTGAAACTTTAATAAAAATGCCAACTTCACAATATTTGTTTTGGACTGTCATGTCCCATCAAAATTTACATGTTAAATCCCTAATTTGAGTACCTCAAAATGTCCTTATTTTGACAAAAGGCCTTTCAAAAAAGCAATTAACTATAAACAAAATAAATTTAAAAAAAGAAACAATATATATCGGATGGACTTTAATTCTAAAGAGTGTTGCCCTTCTATGAAAAAGAAATTTATATGCACTGGAGATATCTTTGCACAGAGAAAAGATGCATAGAAATATCCAGACCTGCTATACCCAAATGTTATACTTCTTACATTCAAATTTAAAAAAATCATTTTTTGTTATTTTAAATATTGAGTCTATGATACTTTATTATGGCAGTACTAGTACTAATACAGATACAGGAGCAATTAATAAAAGTTGATCAAGTCCTAACATCACTAGTTACAAAAACAATAAAATTTTTTAAAAGAAATATTCTTATTTAAACCACAATTTGACACAAATTTATTCTTGTAAACTATATCTAAAATTAAGTCTAAGGATGACAAATTTGATAAGGAGGAGCAATAAGAATTCATAAGAAGTTTTCGCAATAAGAATTCATAAGAATACTTCCTGCTAATAGGAGAATAAAATATTTTATCATTTGGAAAAATGACTTGCCAATACTGGATAAGTTGTACAACGGATTTTCACCAAAGGAAAATTAAAATATGTGCATAAAATTCTTTATAATAAATTTAGTTAAACGTATTATAAAAATTTGCTGTATATAATGCAAATATATACATATTAATATAGCCCAAGAATCACACTTGTATCACTTGTCATCCTATTTGTTGCTCATCGATTTGCTTGAGCGGGAGCCAGTAACGTCTCCATTTGTCCCTGTTGCATGCTAGTGTAGTGCAATGACATCTGTTCACTCCAGGAACACGAAGAACCTCAACCCATTCATTCAAGGTCTTAACGAAGAAGTCTGACCATCTCATGGGTGGGCGGCCACGCGTTCTTTTGATGTCCTGTGCAATCCAATCAGTAACAGCTCTAGTCCAGCAGTCGTCTCCAACTCTCAATACGTTTTTGGCCCATCTGATTTTCGATGCCTTGGCAAAAGAGACAGTATCCCTGATTCTTGATTGTCAACGGAGTTCAGAATTCCGGATTCCTTCTCTCACTTGAGTGAAATATGATATTCCAAGCATGGCTTTTTTGATTCCTCTTTAGGACACCCGAATAATGTTCTCATCCTGTTTTCCTAGGGCCCAGATCTCTGCGGCATATGTTAGTGCAGAAAGAACGGTGGAGTCAAAAAGATGTGCCTGGAGCCGGAGTTTCTTCATCCTCTTAACAACTTCTGCGACACTCTTGAAGGCGTTTCACTCTGCTCTCTTCCTCCAAATCATTCATCCTGTTGAGTTCTCGACCTAGGTACACATAACTGCTGCATTCAGAGAGGTTCATTCCATTGAGGGCAAATGGAATGTCAGGAACTAGTCCGTTTCTCATAAGCATTGTCTTCATGAGATTCAGCTGCAGTCTGACATTTCCACACTCATGGTCAAAGTTGGCCAGCATTTGTGTCACTTGGCTAATGTTTGGTGTTATTAGAACGATGTCATCAGTGAAGTGGAGGTGGTGTAGTTGCCGACCGTCTATCTTCACTCCCATTCCTTCCCATCGCAGTCATAGCATGAAGTTCTCGTGGGTGCCACTAGTGTGTTTTGGTGAAATGGTGTCGCCCTGCTGAACCCCTCTCTTTACATAGATGATCACTTCCTTGTAGAATGGTGAGATCCTGGTGGTGAATCTGTAATACAGTTCATGGAGTATCCTGATGTACTGAGTTTCAATCTGTCATATGTCTGTCATCTGTCATCCCGTTGCTCATCGATTTGCTCAAGGGAGCACCAGTAATGTCTCCATTGTGAGACTTGTTGTTACTATTTTTGGCATATCAAACATGCCATGGGAGCTTGCCAGGCTCTGCCATGCAGGTGAGATACTCTCCATAGCTTGCCAGGCTCTCCAAGAGGGGCAGAGGAATTGAACCTGGGTCGGCAACATGCAAGGAAAATGCCCTATCTGCTCTGCTATTGGTCCAGCTCTTTTTTTTATAACATAAAAAGCATTATATTAGGTAAAAAATAAGACTATGCATTGTATTATTTAATGTGCCTGAGGTTCAAGAACAGAAAAAGTAAATTAGTTGGTGTAGGATATCATTGGTTTGTCCTTTCTCCTTTGCCACAAAGAGTTTAGGTTTATCTGCTAATACTCATCACAGTGCTCCTGAAGCACTTCCATTCCTCTGTGCTTATTGGAATGTAGCTCTAAACATTTTAAGATGACATTGGTATGTCCTGTTCCTCTTGCCACAGGAAGCTTAGGTTTATCACAGTGCTCCTGAAACACTTCCATTCCACTGCGTTTATCTGTAAACTCCTCTCTATGCTTTCTTCTTCAACCTGTCTATCACCTTTTTCCCCTAATCAGACTCTGTTAACTTGTAAGGTCAGATTCCTCAGAAATCTATGATATTGTATGTATGAGTGAAATATTGCCTTTCTCCTCTCGTTATATCTTTTGAATAGTTTAAAGCAATGCCTTTTTTTGTATGGACAAAGGAAGACAGTCAATATTATAACTTGGGATTTAATTGGCTTTGAATATTATTCACTCCCGGGCATCTGCTTTCTCAACTTAAGTCTCAGTTGCCCTTAGTTCCTAGCACCCCCAAAGCAGGGTCCTGACGAGGGACTGAAAGAACCGAGGGCAAGCTGTGAGCTACCCTCGCATTGATATGGGCCAGGCCAAAGCTCCATGATTCTTAACTGTCAGTTAAGAGCTTGATCATGTACAAATGCTGTAATGATCCAAAGGTAACAACGAGACTGGGACCCTGCTAGGGATAGGAAAGACTAATCTGGTCTGAGTTCTGTAGTCTGAAATCAAGATGACTCCAGGAGAACAATTCTATAAGTTTAATGTATCTCTTACTGTGTCCATACAAAATGACTAATATTATGAATGTATGCTTATTGGACTAAGGAAAGGAGAAACGCATCTCTAGATGGTATTTCGCCCTTAGGTGGGTCATCTTGCTGTGTGAGAATCTGTCCTAGAAGCAGCATCCCCTGAAGGAAAGAACTGTGACCACACTATTGTGTAAGCCCCAACCCCTCATGCTTGGGGATTTAACTAGACTGTAAGTGTGGGGTGGGAGGATCCAGATCCAGATCCAGAGCGAGGAGAATAAAGTAGCATGGGGGAGGAAGAAGCAGGAGGAGAATCAGAGGAGAATAGAGATGGGAATGGAATAAACTGCAACTGAGACCAACCAGCCTGGCCCTGGTTCCTTCCTTTGCCTGCCCATCGATATCAACCTCCCCGGGGTGGGGGAGGCTGTGTGAGACTACCGAACTTGGGCTGTGGGAGACAGATAGAGCACCGATGCCCCTTTTCTGTGATTACACAAGTTGGTAATTGAAACCAAAGTTGCAATTGTCTTTTGCGGAGAGAGCAAATATTATTTTGAGAGGGAAATAAAGAAAATTTGAGAAATAATGGAACTTTTTTTATCTTAGAAAAAACATAATTTGCCTGAATTTATGCCTTTGTCAAAACTAAAAGGATTGGGAACTAAAACTTCAAATCATTCTAAAATATTTTAATGTTTCACCCAACCAAAAATTATCACAAAAATATCTGTCAGAGTATGCCCTGAGGAATAAACTTTGTACTCCAGTAGAAAAATGCAAAATGTTAGCATTTACAACTAATACAAGTATTACTTATGTAGAAATAGAGTGAACAAGTTTCATATTTTTGTCAAAAACAGAATACAACTATTTTGAATAAGCAGGTTATACATGCATATATTCTAAGAGTTGCTAATGATGTCCTGACATGAAGAGAACATGTGACCACTGCATCTTTTTGTGGTACCTTTAGGCACTGACTTAACCAACAGCATCCAGAAGTCTTCTCAGATACACTTTAGTTGAATGACACAGGGGAGATAAATTTTGAATCAAATTAACAAGTCATATTTGCAAGAGACGGTCTGCATTGATGGCAGCAGAATAGAAGGAAATGTTGGGTTAGTAGTGCCAACTACAATAATCTGGAACGCTAATCTGGCACCATCTCATGCTGCCATCCCTTTTCCAAGTGCATAAATTTCCTGCCAATTTATTTCCTGTCATGATAACCCAGTTCATTTAATGGTGATTAATAAAGGATTCTGATCAGTACCCAAATATAATACCTAAAATTAGAAACAGAAAAAAAGACTAATTATAAAAATTGATCATATATGACTATTGAATAACAAATAACAATAACACAACAAGTATATTATAATGATGAATATAAGTACTATGTTCTTTGATGATGTAAAAATAATGAAAACAATAAATTATAAGAAAAATGGAGGAGATAATGAGAAGAAAGAGAGAGAGAGAAATAGAGAGATAAAGATAAGTGGTTGCCAAATTAGTCAGTAAAGCACATTTTTCAGCTGACAAAAACTTTGACCATTTAAAGCTGGAATAAGTAAAAAATGGTACTTCTCAAATGCTTGTTGTATCACTTATTGAAACTTTTATTTAGTAGGCACCAAAGAAAACCTTCCAAAATAGAAATAGTATATTCACATGTATATACCATTCATTAAACAAAATATAGCAACTCTCTATATAAAATAATTTGAAAAGTGTATGTAACTAGAAATTTAAAACTTTCATGAGCAACTGTTTTAAGAGTCAAACCAAACACGTTAAAAAAAAACCATCTAGCGAACAATGTGATTAGATATACAAGCTACATATCAGCACCTATGTAATGAAAGACAGAGAGAAAGAGTTATTTATCATTTCCATTTTGGTGACTGCTAAGCAAAGAGCTTTCACAACTGAAGTGAGTCTGTCTGCAATAGGCACCATCATCTTTAATGTCATTCTTGACAGACTCTCAGGGTTGTATCACTTATTGAAACTCTTGTTTAGTAGGCTTTTATTTAGTATGCACACTCATAGCCCTTGGTTTGCAATCTCCCTAATGATGTCCCAAGATGCAGAGATATCTTGGCATTTTCATGTTATATTTAAGAGGATGATGAAGATAGTTTCCCAGGTCTCTTTTCTATTCTTCTATAAATATGAATCACATTGCAAATGTAAGCCTATTCTTGCTCCTGTGGTGCATCTGACTCCAGACCTGTCCGCTAACAGATGCAAAATCTTAAATGTAAAACTGATTAAGTTTTGTATGCAGAATATATAGCCTGGGCTTTGTGGGCACATAAAGACCCTTCACCTTCCAAAGGAACGGTAGTACGTAACCTCTGATACAACCTGTGGGTGCTTTATATTTGTTATTTTATAGAAGGTATATTTGCAAGGGGTGCTAAATCACAAAGTGACTTTTCTTCCCCTGAAGATATGAAAGCAAGTCATATAAGTTTGAGGACTTCTGATATAGAGTAATGAGTTCAGAGACATTGTTACTCAATTATTTTGTCATTTGTCATTTTGTAATAATAAAATATTATCACATCTGCATGAAAGTTCATCCACAATATAGGGTCTTATGCTTACAGAGCTATAGAAATTAACTGGACCATCCCAGGTTTAGGATTTTTTTCCCAATGAAAGACAAACAGTTCATCTGCGAGTCTGAAAAATAGGCTTCGGAAACCCAAAAGCCAGCAGCCTTGCCATAGTCTCTAACAGGCCTCTGTTGTTTCAAGTGTCTGCAGAAACACTATTGATTCAGATTACATTACTGAACTGAATAGTCACAGAACACTGGAAAAAGCGTTTGGGATACCATAGAAGAGGGAACAATGCCTGGAGATGATATGAGAATAAAATCCTCAAAGAAGCAGATCATCTAAAACTATGCGTATATGTCATTAAAAAAGAAATCCTTAGGTGTTGATTCTTATGTTAACCAGAAAATTAAATTAGGAGGTCAGGCTCTCGGTTCTCTGAAGAGATACTAATGCACATATGCCTAAACTCAGAAGACTGGGAAATAGATACATATTAATAGCAGTTGGTCTAGTGGAGATGCAGCGGGGGTTCTAAATAGTGAAGAAGAGTCAAAACCATTTTTTCACATTTGACTTCAGACTGATACGAAGATGGAATGAACAAAAGCCAGAACTAAGTCTGGGCCCTATTTCTGTACTGCTTTCCTAGAGGAGCATATCAAAGGTTCAAGTTGTTGCATACTGGATTCTCTCTTGTGTGAAATATGCTTCTGTTTCCTTTGCTTTATTAAGGCTGCTTTGAGTGTTGTGTGGGTTTGCCGTTGCTACCATTAAAGATGACTACAAACATAGAAGCTTAAAAACATCACATTTTTATGAGTTCCAAGTTCTGTATGTCAGAAATCTGAACACATACTATCTTTGTTTTTTTATTTAGAATCTCCCAAGATTGAAATCACTATCTAAGAGGGTGTTTTTTTTTCCTTCTGTATTTCTGAACTTTTTTCCAGGTTCATTGAGATCCAGACAAAATTTAGATTTTTACAGGATAGAGGTCAGATGAAAGTTCCTATTTTCTTGCAAGGCCTGTTTTCAGTTTTCACAAGGCACTTGCCAGCCCTTACTAAAAATCCCTTCATCTTCCAAGTGAGCAAACAAGATCTGTTATTTAGAATTTCCCTAACACTTCCAACCTCTGACTTTATCTTCTACCCCCCTAATAGAAATATATTTCTGATTTAAAACGCTCACATACTCACATACTTTGGTTTATCCAGATTCATTTTGCTATCTTTAGGTCAACTGATTTGAGACTTTAATTATTGTGTCTTCAATGTCCCTTCTGATAGGCAGGTCTCTTGTGTTTGGCTGACAGAAGGTACTGGTCCTCCAAGGTTTGTAAATGTAGGGGACCATTATGCCTTTGCAAATTGTTCAAACATCGTTATTCTTTCAATTACACAACTCAGCAGAATACATGACCAAGAATAGTTTGCATATTTCCCATACTGATAAATGGAAATTATAACTTAGAGTAGGGTAAACAATATTTGATCTTGTCAGTGTGTGAGTTCAGTCAGATATATTGCCCAAAACAATTACTAAATTCAATATCCCTAACAGACTAATGAAAGTTTTTTTCTGCTTGGAATCATACTGTGTACTATTAGGGCACTGTTCTCTTTTTACCTAACTATGTACATGACTTCATGTACATAGCTGCAACTTGATATTGAGTTTCAACTTTAAATTTGTGTATTCTTGTGAGAAAAATTGATTTTGTATTACAGGATAACAATGAGTTAGACAAACTCAAATATCAATGTGATAATTAGTATAGATATATATTCCATGTGAAGATGACTTTGGTAGGGGGGCTCTCCAAAGTCTCCCTTTCATAGAATCTGGAGGCTACTTCCAGTGATTCTTGGGTAGCAGGATGGTGGTTCAATACCTGAAGATGTGGTGCTGTTGGGACTCTGCAGTGTCAAAGATTACCTGAGCCACCAAGTGGAGCCCATTATTTTTCACTCCAAGGTGCTCTGGATCTTCCAAGGTTTCACCCAGTGATGTTCAGATGGTGGTCCAAGGATTGCAACCAGAGCCACAACATCCATAACGAATATAAGAGCCTTAACTCCTGTGCTATCTTCTGATGACCTAAGAATAATGACATCTTCTGAGAAAACTACTTACATTGCAATGAATGCAACATAACCTAAAATAAGGATGAATGGATTTTCTTTGAAAATCAAATCTAATCACCACGAAGTCTACAGCCTCGAAACCCTCTGAATCCCCAAACATTCCATGTTAGTCTTCATTTAGGAATCATCTCTCCCTCCCTCTTTTCCTCCCTCCCTCCCTTCCTCCCTCTCTCACTCTCTCTGCCTCCCTGTCTCTGTCTCTCTCTGCCTATCTCTCTCTATATATATATATATGCATATATATATATCTCCAATATTCTTCCACTACTATCTATACCCATGATATATTCAAGCAATAAATTTGCTCATAAACTTACCTGCTTGAAACACTTACAGAACTTTTTACATCACTCAAACGCTAAATTTCTATACATTTTCATAAGGTGCTTCTTCACCAAGTCTTATTGTATTTCCTGCCATTCTCTTTCTGTGCAATCTGCTTTAGTTCTGTAACCACATAGTTTTAAAGACTGTATCAAAAAAGCTCCAAGTTCATAGTTTTGTTCTGGTTCCTCTCTAGGAGACTCTCTTATCTTTTGCCCAAGGTCTCATTTCCTCAGTCCTTCATTCAGTTTTTTTTTCTCAAGTGCCACCTTTTCTTTAAAGCATTCCACTTTATTAATAATGTCACAGAGAGAGAAAGAGAGAGCGAGAGAATGAGAGAGGAAAGGCAGCAGGAAGGAGCAGTGAAGGGTGGGAGGGAAACAAGGAACACTGGTAATGGGAAAAGTACACTGGTGAAGAGACGGGTGCTGGAACATTATATGACTGAAATCCAATCATGAACAACTTTGTAAATGTGTTTATCACTGTGATTATTTTTTTAAAAGGATGCCATATCCAACACATAGAAAAAAATAAAATAAAATGGCACTTGCACTTCCTCAGAAATATTTGTAATCTTTCTTTATTCTATTTGCTTCTTAGCATCTTTAATCATCTATAAAGTATTACTTTTCAGTTTGAGTGTCAGTCTGCTCCATTTGACTAAAAATCTCTCTGAAGGAGGGGAAAGAGGTATTGTGTTTTATGTCCTTCTAGAATGCTTGGTGCCTAGAGCAATGTCTAATATCATCAGAGCTTGATAAATATTTGTTGAATAAATTGATTTAATAAAACTAAGGTGCATCTCAAGTCTCAGAGGAATCTAATGGCACAAGTAATAAATGATATGGACATAACATCATAACCATTTCAAAAACATTAAGCTATATACATAATTTAGATCTTTTAACAAGATAAATTTCAAATGACTCATAGATACAAAAGGCCACAATAAAGTAGAGAAATGTTCAGAAATATTGTTAACGACCTCAGAAATAAAGCATTTTTAAACTATGACAAATATTAAGTCATAAAATTTAAAAAATGATAAAACATGTCAAAGCAAATATTATAACTTTAACATAAAAACAAGATGCTATAAATATATATGCTTAAAATATTAATTTTCCTTATGTGTATGTCTATAGTAGATATGGAAAAATCACCCTATAGATATAATTGAAAAATTGACCCTATAGATATAATAGTCAAATGAAATGAAAACATTTCATTGTAAAAGGGATTCAAGAGCTTTTAAATGCAAAAAGATGTCAGGAAATGAGCAGCAAAATCCAAATACATAAGAGTTCAATTGGGACCTGGCAGTTTAATAGGCAAGTATAGAGAAATAGGCAGTCTCATTAAAAACTAGAAATGCGTTTTGGTTTTTTGCATGTTTTTATAGATAAATTTTAGCAAGTTCTAAAAGTATTAAGCCCTTTGCCTCACAATTTCTTTTTTAGAAATGCATTATTTTGACATTCTAGCGAAACCTAAGAATGGCCATATACATGTGACATACAATTGATCTAAATAGGGTCAACAATCAAAAAACTTTGTCTTATAGAAAAATATTTTTTGTAATGATATTGAGGACCTTAAAAATGATCACTACTATTCCCACAGCAGGCATCTTTATGCTTACATATGAACAAAGAACTTCTGTAAACTTTCTTTTTTTTTTTTTTTGCTTTTTGGGTCACACCCAGCAATGCACAGGGGTTACTCCTGGTTCTACACTCAGGAATTACCCCTGACGGTGCTCAGGGGACCATATGGGATGCTGGGATTCAAACCTGGGTCAGCCTGGGTCTGCCGCGTGCAAGGCAAGCACCCTACCCGCTGTGCTATCGCTCCAGCCCCTGTAAACTTTCTTTAATATATCAAGATCTATCATGTCTCTAATTGTATCTTGGATCAATTTCACCTTTGGTCAATTTTTTTCACAAAATGACACTAGCACTGAGATGCTTCTTTAGCAAAGTAAATGAGTTTAAAATAATGGATCCTGCCGCTCCCTTTTTCAGGTTAGTGTAGTGAATGGGCACCATCCCATCTGCGCCTGCACCTCCTCCCCGCCTTGCAGCGTCTTCCTCGGACCCTGGCTCCACCCTTTCTGAGCAACGCCCACCTAGACCCTCATCACCTTCCACTGCCGGGCCACTGGTCTGCTCTTTTTCAGGTTAGTGGAGTGAACGGGCGCCATCCCATCTGCGCCTGCACCTCCCCACCCCCTGAGGTCACCCAGCCACATTGTGTTAGTGGGCGTGGCCTCAACAAAAGTGGGCGTGGCTTCAACAAAGTGGATGTGGCCTCCCTGAGCAGCGGACTCTATCGCGCCCACAGTTTTTTTTTCCAAATACCGAGCAATTATTTGGTACTTCTCAATATTCATCACATATATCCCTGATTATCATCTTAGAGGGCCTTAAAATACTTCCTAAATAAGTTCCTAGCTAATTCCAACTTTCAAAAACTACCAATGAATAGAAGCAGCTATTCAAGCCAAAGCTAACCGACCTCACTCTCAAAAAGTATTGCTTGAAGTTTCACATAAATAATAGAGGAACATCAGAGAGGGACATGCTCTAGAGTGAGTACAGAAGAAAGTAATCACCACTGACCAAGCCCATTCAGAATCCTTTTTCACAACCAGAGGTGAACTTCAAGGCCCCTTTGCCATACTACCATAGCAATATGAAGAAACAGCGCAAATCCCTGCCACAAGGGGAGGACGAAGAAAAGAGTCTTGATGCATCAGTAGACCTTACCAAAAACTGGAGCTCTCTGATAAAGAATTCAGAGGTGAAATCCTCAAGATGTTCAATCAACTCAATCGAAAGTTTGACAAGGTATTCGTTACATTAAAGGAGGACCTCACAGAAACGATACAACAAACAGCTGAGAAATTACGGGAAGAAATGAGAACAGAAAGAAAAAACCTACAGAAGGAAATGTCACAAATCAAGGATTCCGTTGATGAATTAAAAAACTCAGTGGGTGCCCTCAACAATAGAATGACTGCAGCAGAGGACAGAATCAGTGAGCTTGAAGATCAGCTCCAGGCAGCCTATAGGCAACAACAATCAATGGGGAGAGACCTCAAAATAGCCCTAGGGAGAATTAGAGTCCTAGGGGATGAATTCAAGAGGAACAACATTAGAATCATTGGACTACCAGAAGGACAGGGAACCAACCCCAATGAAAAAGCCACAGTCAAAAAAATCATTGCTGAAAAGTTCCCAGAGCTGGACAATGCAGATATCCACATTCAAGGAGCCAGAAGGGTACCAGCTAAAAGAGACCCTAACAGAAAAACTCCAAGACATATTATAGTTAGGATGATGGACGTAACAGATAGAGACACATTACTGCAAGCCGCAAGGTCGAAGAAGGAAATCACATACAATGGAGCACCCCTTAGGTTCACAGCAGACCTATCGGAGGAAACCCTTCAGGCTCGAAGGCAGTGGTGGGATGTAAAAAACTAAAGCTCGCCGAGGGGCAAGTGCACTCTCGGGCTCTCCGGGCGGCTCTGTCTCACCACCCGTGTTCGGTGCTCTGGAACCGCAGTGTGTGGACTGGATCGGGACGGCCGGTGGTCAAGGACAGGCAAAGGGAGAACGAGGACCAAGCTGGTTGCTGATTAGTTACCGTTTATTCAATCTTCAATCTTTCTCATCTCCTGCACTCCCAGCTCCGGCCTCTCTCTGCATCTACCTCTTCTTCCTGGCTTCTCTCTCTCCTCCTACTTGTCTCTCCCACCTTGCCCTCTAGGCTACAACCAGCCAGGTAGCAAAATCAACATAAGAAAGCCCTTCCTGAGGGCAGGGCACTCCAAAGCCCTTCCTCACTCTTAAGGTTTTTTTCTTTTCCTTAGTCCAGGAACTTATTAACATCTTAATACTAGTTATTTTTGTATGGACATAGCAAGGGATACATTGAGGCTAGCAAGGCAGCTCTCCTGGCAACATCTTGCCACAGGCTCAGACCACAGTACTCAGGCCAGATTAATCATTCCTCACCCTAGCAGGGTCCGAATCTAGTTATCACTGTTTGGATCATGACAGCATTTGTCCATGATCAAGCTCTTAACTTATAGTTAAACATTAGGCACTTTGGCCAGGCCCATCTCGATGCCAGGGTAGCACACAACTCACTGCTTGCCCTGGGTCCTTCTTGTCCCACGTCGGGACTGTGCTTTGGGGGTGCTAGGAAGTAAGGGCAGCTGAGGCTTAGGTCAAGAGAACAGATGCCCTGGAGGAAAATATCATGTAGAGTCAAATGACTCCCAGGTTACAAAAGCATAACATTTGTTAAGTCTTCCTGTGTCCATACAAAAAGGACTTGCTATGAATAAACTATGCAGAGGACTCAAGGAGAAGAGAAAAACATTATTTACAAATCAACAGAACACAAAGAAAGAAGCTACAAATAAACAAAGAGGAATAGGAGCACTGTGACGGGAGTAACCCAATAAACCTAAACTACTGAGGCTATGTTATCCTACAGTGGGATATAGTGAAAAAAACTCAATGAAATGAATGCCTCACCAAGAATACTTTATCCGGCCAAACTCTCATTCAAACTCGAAGGAATTATACACTATTTTGTGGATAAACAACAACTCAGGAACTTCATAGACTCTAAACTAAACCTAAAAGAAGGTCTAAAGGGGCTACTATAAGACAAGAAAAACCCCTACAAGCACAACAAACATTTACAGAAAGATAGCACAAAACCCTATGACAATAATCTCTCTCAATGTCAATGGTCTTAATTCACCAATTAAGAGAAACAGACTGGCAAAATGGATTCAGAGACTCAACCCAACATTGTGCTGCCTGCAAAAAACACATCTGAATAGCCAGAACAAACAGAGACTCAAAGTCAAAGGATGGAAAACAATTCTGCAAGCAAACAACTCCCTCAAAAAAGCTGGGGTGGCTTTACTAGTATCAGACAACATAGACTTCAGGTTGAAAAAGATTAGAAGGGATAGTGAAGGACACTTTTTATTAATCAAGGTATATGTACAGCAGGAAGAAATCACACTCCTAAACGTGTATGCACCCAATGAGGGGCCAGCTAAATACCTACAACAGCTGCCAACAGACCTTAAGAAGGACATTGTGGGCAACACAATAGTAGTTGGAGACTTCAACACCACCCTATCACCTCTGGACAGATCAAGAAGATTAAAACTCACCAAGGAAATAATGGCTTTGAAGGAAGAAATTGAAGAGAGAAGGCTAATAGATCTATACAGGGCTCTATATCCAAAAAAAGGGAATACACATTCTTTTCCAGTGCACATGGAACATTTTCCAGAATAGACCATGTGCTGGGCCACGCAACATACCTCAACAGAATCAACAAAATAGACATTGTACCAGCTATTTTTTCAGACCATGATGCACTGAAAATAGAAGTTAATCATGGACAGATGCAGAAAAATAAATCAAACACCTGGAAATTAAATAGCTCGATATTGAACAATGAGTGGGTCAGGAAGGAAATCAAGGAAGAAATCAAAAGGTACCTGGAAACAAATGAGAATGAAGACACGAGCTACCATAACCTGTGGGATGCAGCTAAAGCTGTTTTAAGGGGAAAATTTATAGCTCTGCAAGCATATCTCAGGAAGGAAGAAAGGGCCCACATAAATAACTTGACTTCACATCTCAAGATCTTAGAAAAGAACTGACAAAAGGAGCCCAAACCAGGCAGAAGGAAAGAGATAATTAAACTTAGATCAGAAATTAATGACATGGAAACCCAAAAGACAATTCGAAAGATCAATGAAACCAAGAGCTGGTTCTTTGAGAAAATAAATAAGATTGATAAACCACTAGCAAGACTCACAAAGTAAGAGAGAGAGAGAGCACTTATAAGTCAAATCAGAAATGAAAAGGGGGACATCACAACAGAAACCAATGAAATTCAAAAGATCATCAGAGACTACTTTGAAAATCTGTATGCCACGAAACAAGAGAACCTAGAAGAAATGGATAAATTCCTGGATTCCTATAATCTCCCAAGGCTGAACCAAGAAGACCTGGAGTTCCTGAATAGTCCTATTAACATCAAGGAAATTGAAACGGTAATCAAAACTCTTCCCAAAAACAAAAGCCCAGGCCCAGACAGATTCACTAGCGAATTCTTCCAAACATTTAAAGAGGACCTATTGCCAGTTCTTCTCAAGCTTTTCCAGAAAATTGAAGAAACAGAAACCCTCCCAAACAGTTTCTATGAGGCTCACATATGCCTAATACCAAAAGCAAACAAGGACACCACAAAAAAAAGAAAACTATAGGCCAATATCCCTGATGAACACAGATGCGAAGATTCTCAACAAAATATTAGCAAACAGAATTCAACAACTCATCAAAAAGATCATACACCACGACCAAGTGGATTCATCCCGGGGATGCAAGGATGGTTTAACATTCGGAAATCAATCAACATAATCCATCATATCAATAAAAGAAAAGATAAAAAAATCATATAATCATATCAATAGATGCAGAGAAAGGATTTGACAAGATCCAGCACCCGTTTATGATGAAAACTCTCGCCAAAATGGGTATAGAAGGGACCTTCCTCAATATAGTCAAAGCCATCTACTACAAGCCTACGGTAAGCATCATCCTCAATGGGGAAAAACTAAGACCCTTCCCTCTGAGAACAGGGACAATACAAGGATGCCCACTCTCTCCTCTTCTGTTCAATATAGTACTGGAAGTACTTGCAATAGCGATTAGGCAAGAAAAAGATATTAAGGGCATTCAGGTAGGAAAGGAAGAAATCAAGCTCTCACTATTTGCTGATGGTATGATATTATACTTAGAAAACCATAAAACCTCTACCAAGAAACTCCTAGAAACAATAGACTCGTATAGTAAAGTTGCAGGCTATAAAATCAATACCCCAAAGTCCATGGCTTTCTTATATGCAAATAGTGAGAGAGAAGAAAGCGACATGATAAAAGCTATCCCGTTCACAATTGTGCCTCAAAAAATCAAATACCTCAGAATCAGCTTAACTAAGGAGGTAAAGGACTTGTATAATGAAAACTACAAAACGCTACTTCAGGAAATAAAACAAGACACGGGGAAATGGAAAAATATCCCCTGCTCATGGATTGGAAGAATTAATATTGTCAAAATGGCAATTCTCCCCAAAGCATTGTACAAATTCAATGCGATCCCTATAGGGATACCCTTGTCATTCTTCAATGAAATGGAGCAAGCGCTCCTGAAATTCATATGGAACAATAAGCCCCCACGAATAGCTAAAACAATCCTTGGGAAAAAGAAAATGGGAGGAATCAACCTCCCCAACTTCCAACTCTACTACAAAGCGGTAATCATTAAAACAGCTTGGTACTGGAACAAAGGCAGAGAAGCAGACCAATGGAACAGGGTTGAATACTCTGACACATCCCCCCAAATATATGACCATCTAATCTTTGATAAGGGAGCAAAAAAGGCGAAGTGAAGCAAGGAAAGCATTTTTTAACAAATTGTGCTGGCAAAACTGGACAGCTACATGCAAAAAAAATGGGCTTAGACCTCCACCTATCACCATGTACAAAAGTCAGATCAAAATGGATTAAAGACCTCAACATCAGACCAGAATCCCTAAGGTACATTGAAGACAAGGTCGGCAAAACCCTCCACAACATTGAAGCCAAAGGTATCTTCAAAGCTGACACGCCACTGGCCAAGCAAGTGAAAATAGAGATAAATGAATGGGACTATCTCAAAGTAAGAAGCTTCTGCACCTCAAGAGAAACAGTGACCAAAGTACAAAGACAATCTACAGAATGGGAAAGGATATTTACGCAGTACCCATCCGATAAAGGGTTGATAACAAGGATATACAATGCACTGGTTGAACTCCACAAGAAGAAAACTGCCAACCCGATCAAAAAATCGGGTGATGAAATTTACAGAAACTTTCCTAAAGAAGAAATCCGAATGGCTCAGAGGCACATGAGAAAATGTTCCACATCACTAATCATCAGGGAAATGCAGATCAAAACAACCATGAGATATCATCTCACACCACAGAGACTGGCCCACATCCCAAAAAACAAAAACAACCTGTGTTGGCGTGGATGCGGGGAGAAAGGGACTCTTCTTCACTGCTGGTGGGAATGCCGACTGGTTCAGCCCTTTTGGAAAACAATATGGACGATTCTCAAAAAATTAGAAATTGAGCTTCCATTTGACCCAGCAATACCACTCCTGGCAATATATCCCGGAGAGGCAAAACGGTATAGTAGAGATGGCATATGTATTTCTATGTTCATTGCAGCACTGTTTACAATAGCCACAATCTGGAAAAAAAACAGAGTGCCCCAAAACAGACGACTGGTTAAAGAAACTGGTACATCTACACAATGGAATACTATGTAGCCGTCAGAAAACATGAAGTCATGAAATTTGCATATAAATGGATCAACATGGAAAGTATCATGTTGAGTGAAATGAGTCAGAAAGAAAGAGACAGACATAGAAAGATTGCACTCATATGTGGAATATAATGTAACTGAGAAGTACAAGTTGGCAACGATGCAACTTCTGGCAGATATCTCTCTGGACTTAGTTACTAAAATACTAAAATACAGAAACCCAAAACCGAGAGGCCGCTAAGTGTGGTCACTCGACCTCATACCTCTTCATCCTCAGCAATGGAAAACAAATTATCTAATGCTTCCTTTTCAGCAGGTCTGATTTTAGGGGAGAGACTCTCCAAATAATAATAGTGAGTTTTTGTTGAAATATTGAATGCAATCAAAGTGAAAGTAAAGTGAAATTTATTAGTTACACAGGCGCGGGGGCTAAGGGTGGGGGGGCTAGGGGCGTGGCGTGGTTTGGATGTGGGGGTGTGGGGTGGAGCTATACTGGGATTCTTGGTGGTGGAATATGTGCACTGGTGAAGGGATGGGTATTCGAGCATTGTATAACTGAGATTTAAACCTGAAAACTTTGTAACTTTCCACATGGTGACTCAATAAAAAAATTAAAATTAAAAAAAAATAATGGATCCTAAAAAATAAAAAAATAAAAAGAACACCAAAAAATAATCCCTAATGTTTCATTACATGCTCTTTAAAATATATTTACATTATAAAAGCACATCCATTTGCACCATGATAATTCACAATTGCCTTAGGAGCCCTCAGAAGAAACCAAATATAGTTTCTTCTGGGTGGTGTTTTGTCTCCAAGGAGTAAAACCTACCCCACCCACTCTGCATAAAAAGAAGAAAGAAAATCAACCTTCTTTGACAATTTGATATATCCCACTTCTTATTACTATAAAATATGCCTATCTATAACTAGAAATCTGTGTAGAAATGGCACTACTCTATGGAGTATGTCCTCACTCTGATCATCAAATATGAATTCTTAGTGCTGTTAACCTGTGTGTCATATTATAAAACAATGTTGATGGCCTTCTATATTAAATTTTCTAAGTTGCTCTTGAATTTTTTCCTTCAATGAAGTAAGAACCCTCATTCCCAGAGGAGGGCTAGAGCTTACAGCTGACTAAGCTTTACCCACAGCACTAGTACATACACAGAAATTATTTAAATTCAAGTACAAAATATATTATTTTATACACCGTGTAAAAAATATTGACAACTTTTCACATGAAAATTATTAGAGAACTAAGTAAGATAAGTTACACTGAAGTAACTAAAAAATCACCTCACTTGTGTCACTTGTCATCCCGTTGTTCATCAATTTGCTCGAGCAGGTGCCAGTAACTTCTCCATTCGTCCCTATAGCATGTTAGTGTAGCCCAATAGCATCTGCTCACTCCAGGGACATGAAGAGCCTCAAACCATTCATTCAGGGTATTGACGAAGAAGTCTGATCATTTCGTAGGTGGGTGGTCATGCGTTCTTTTGACATCCTGTGGAATATCGTCGGTAACAGCTCTAGTCCAGCGGTCATCTCTAGGTCATCTCTAAATCGCATTATGTATCAGGCCCACCTGATTTTCGACGCCTTGGCAAACGAGACAGCTTCCTGATTCTCAATCATTGACAGAGGTCGGAACTTCGGATTCCTTCTCTCATTTAAGTGAAACGTGATATTACAGGCATAGCTCTTTCGATTTCTCTTTGGGATACCCGGATAGCGTTCTCATCCTATTTTCGTAGGGCCCAAGTCTCTGAGGTGTATGTTAGTGCAGGAAGAATGGTGGAGTCAAAATGATGTGCCCGGAGCCGAAGTTTCTTCGTCCTCTTAACCACTTCTTTGACACTCTTGAAGGCGTTCCATGCTGCTCTCTTCCTCCTGCACAGTTCTGGCATCAAGCATTCCTCCTGTTGAGTCCTCGACCCAGGTACACATAACTGCTGCATTCAGAGATGTTCATTCCATTGAGGGCAAATGGGACATCAGGAACTAGTCCGTTTCTTATAAACAGTGTCTTAGTGAGATTCAGCTGCAGTCCAAACTTTCCACATTCAAAGTCGATGTTGGCCAGTATTTGTGCTGCTTGTCTAATATTTGGTGTTATTAGGATGATGTCATCAGCGAAGCAGAGGTGGTGTAGTTGCCCACCATCTATCATCACTCCCATTCCTTCTCATTCCAGTCAACACATGATGTTCTCAATGGTAGCACTGCAGAGTTTCAGTGAAATGTCGTCACCCTGCCAAACCCATCTCTTTATTTTGATGATCACTTCTTCTTTGTAGAATGGTGACATCCTGGTGGTGAATCCATAATACAGCTCACAAAAGATTCTGATGTACTGAGTTTGAACACCCTTTTTGGCCAGGTCTTTGATGACTGCTTCATTTTCAACAGAATTAAAGGCCTTCTTTAAATTAATGAGTATTAGATAGAGCAGCATCTTGAGCTTTTGCGAAAACTCAATGAGCTTGGTCACTGTGGATATGGTTGATCAGGCTAAATCCTTTTGATTGTCCTTCATCTAGTGTTCTGCCAATCCTATTCAGGATGACTCGAGTGAATAACTTGTAGATGATGGACAACAGGCAGATCCGGCGATAGTTGCCTATGTCATGGATGTCTCCCTTCTTGTACAACAGGTACAAGGTTTTCCACTGAGACGGAACCATGCATTCAGACAGGTAGCATGGAAAGAGCCAATCCAGTGTATTGATGAGTACTGGTGGCAGATTCTTCAGGTGTTCAGGTCTGACCTTGTCTGGACCAGGTGCTGTACATGTCTTTACCAATGAAATGGCATGTTGGATTTTGGAAGAGAGGACGTTGAGAATGACATATCCATCCTGAGGAATTTGGTATGTAGGCAGGTGGATGTGGCTGTCAAAGAGATCCGAGAAGTCGTGAATAATCCTCTCCATTGCCCTTCTAGAAGATGTGATAGATCCATCAGGACATCGGAGGACAGTCATCTTGGTCTTCTAGTTGGCAAAGGACAGGCTTATGTTGCCAATACTTTTCCCGGCTTCTACCGCATCAGTCAACACTGTTGCTCTCTTCCCTTTGAGATCTTCTTTTTTCGCTTCTCTGCACAGCTTTGCAAGCTCAGACATTAACTTATCATTGCCTAAAGCTCCCACCAGAACACGATAGCGAATAAGCTCAAGAGTTTCCAATTAAAAAATAAGAAAGATGGCGCATATGCTGCCTGAGTCCACATGCTGCTTGTGCCCTCGTGGCTGAGCACATGCGGTGCCTGAGCACATGTGTTACCCGCATCTCCCCTCAAATACCCTCTTGAGATTTGTACTTTCAGGCTTTTGTGTCTAAAGCTCGGACATGTGTAGGGGTTCTCTCCACACTCGGAGAAGCCTGCGGTCTCTCTTGAGCGCGTTACTCTTGCTTTTCTCTCTCCCTCTTATCCCTTCCTCCTTCTCTCAAAAAGCCTCTAAATAAAGTCTGTTTACTTCACTGCTTGTCTGCTCCTGAAATTCTTTTCTGTGAGAGAGACAAGAACCCAGAAACCCTGGTCCCAGGTGGTAGAGGCATTTGGGGAGAAAGTGACCGTCTTTCTCTTCCCCACTTCACATATGTCACCTGTGGGGCCCACCGACATCACTTGGTGACCATTAAGGTACTGCAGTGAAGAAATCCACGAGGAAGGAGGTATCTGTGGAAAATCTGCTGTGGACGTATGCTCCCTTGAAAATCTCTAGGGGGGATGGTGGAGGAATGTGATAACCTCTGTGTGAATGTGTGTGTGTATGAGCACCATGATAGGTCCTCATGATTGAATTAAACAAGACTTCATGATTGAAGTTTTCAAACAAGGCTTCATGATTGAATTAAACAAGACTTTGTCTGCAAAAAACTAAATAAATGAATAAATAAAATTTAAGAAAGATTTTTCTAAATAATACACAAAATTTTCCAGGTAGTTTGCTGTAAAACAAAGTTAATGATAGAGAAATATTTGATTTAAGAAAGTAGAGAAAAGGGGCACCTTTGTATTTTATTGTATATGCATTTTAAAAACTCAAAGACTATTCATGATATCAAAAATAAGTGTCATCTTATTGGAGAGGAAAGAGGTTGATAGAACAAGAGAAGAGGGGAACATTTCGTAGTTGATTTTTCAATTGTACATCTTAACTCTTTAGCTGTGCAAGTTTCTGTATCTGAAAATATAAATATTCAACTTTAATAAAGCTTCTAACAGAATGTTCCTGTTCTATTTATTGAACCATGTGTGATTCCTAACAATAGCTTTCAATTCTTCATGCTCTTGTCCATGAATCCAAGTACATCTCTAAAGACTATTCTAGCACCAATAGTACAAAATAACAATGATAACCAGCAGTGAATATTAGAGCACTTCCAATTTCTCATTAATACACAAGCCTTAAAATTGCACCTGTAAATAGATAAAGGCAGAACATAACATAGAAAAAACAAAATGCCAGAGTTCTAGATGTGTATCTGCTAACTATAAGAAAAGTGTAACTAGATATAAAAGTAGACTCAGATTATAATAAGCTCAGCAAATTGTTTGTTAAGTATTAAAATTCATTTTATATCTATTTTATAGATTATGGATATATATTATATCACCATATTATATAGTTAGGTCATAAATGTAATATTATTTATAAATATAGTGTGTATTCAATATGTATTAAATATTTTATGTAAATAGATAATATATATAATGAGACTCAGATTCTAATAAGCCTAAGAGTCTACTTGTAAGAATGAAAATCTATTTCAAAATCGATTTTATAGATTATATATTGGTACCGGTGCCTGCTCAAACAAATCGATGAGCAATGGAGTGACAGTGACAGTGATATTGTGTATTGCATGATATAGACTTTGGTATAAATATGATATTCTTTTGTACAAATTAAATAATATAAAATTAAAAACATAAGAACAAAAGAATTCTTAAACTTCATCCTAGAAACCAACAAATGACCAATGTATTGTGAAGGAATTGATGACTGTATAGCATATAGTAGTTATTTAGACACTTTTCTAGATATTTAAGTAGATATACATTATTTATTATATATTTATGTTGATGAAATTTTAAAAATGTGTTCCCAATGAGTTACGAACAGGCAGACTACTGAAAACAAGATAGTTGATATTTTAACAAGATCAATATCAGTTTATATATTGCTTAATTTTTATAATCCTGAATTAGTATATTTGATAAACCCTTTATTTCACTTTGCAACATATGTTAAAACATTTCCATCATGCTGTTGTTTGTATCTTTGGATAAATATTCATATGAGAAAAGGGAAAGAAACAGTTGGATACATGATGACCAATGTAGCCTTGGGTAGGAACTTTTCAAAATAGAACAGCTAAATTCACCAAGTTTATTTAATTGAATTTGAAATCTTTTCAAGCTGTCTACTTAAAAATGTCCCCAAAAGCAAAGTTTTACTCAGATAACTCTGAAATAATCTGAAAGCACAGGGATAAGTTTCATGTCTACATTACTCAGATATTTTAAAATTAAAGATTAAAGTGACTGACATTTTGTTGCATTAAATTTTAGAAAGCTTTCATTTGAAAATATTTCTAGACATTTAACAAGTCCAAAGTGTGACAGGATTTATCCTTTCCCAATTTAGATGTCTGATTTGACTAATGAGGCAAGTCTTTTCAATTAAAAATGTTTCCATTTTGAATTTATTTTGGCTTAATCTTTCTTAAGATCAAGACAATGATACAGAGCATCCATCTTGACATAACTTGCTCTTTGTTCCTACCTTATATCTGGCACTATATTATAATTTGTACATTATTTGAACAGTTGTGGCCACTAAGAAATAGTCAACAGTTGTTGAACTATTATGTACTTTATTCAAAGGTCCAGACTCTTTACATTCAGTTAGCTCACAATTCTATTCCCATTCCTAAAGGCAATCATTATAAGAATTTATATGACATTACATAATATAGACATTGAGGGACATTAAATAACATATATGCTATCCTCTTATTTATTGTAAATTATACATCCACTGGAAGAACCATCTTTTAGTTTTCCAGTGTATGTTTTTAACTTTATGTTAGCAACCAATAAATAATATTCATGTAATCTATGGAGAAGTCTAACATTCTGAGAATTTCTCCCAGTTGCCTCCTTACTGGAGCTACATTACTTCAATTGTAATTTTTACATAAGGGTATCAAGAAATTGGCTAGTTACAAAAAATGACAGCTCTAATCTGAATGTTAAGTGGGGGTAAATAGAATTGTTTTCACACTAATTTACTTTAAACTACCATCTTGACTTTTAAAAAATCAATGGCAACATCCAGAGACTATAAAACCAAGCTCCTGGAAGCACACGGCCGCATTTACAGTTGTGCAACAGCTTATAGACTAGTCCTCTCTCTCAGAGAACCTGGCAAGCTACAGAGAGTTTCCAGCCCCAATGGGAGAGCCTGGCAAGCTCCCTGTGGCATATTCATATGCCAAAAACAATAACAATGATGGGTCTCGTTTCTCTGACCCTGAAAGAGCCTCTAATACGGCCCCATTGGGAAGCATGAGTAAAGAGAGGCTGCTAAAATCTCAGGGCTAGGATGAATGGAGACATTACTGGGCCAGCTCGAGCGAATGAATGATCAATGGGATGACAGTGATACAGTGATACTTTTATGAGATGAGTATAAAAGTCAGAGGAAGGTACTAATATAGAAATGTTCACAGCAGCACTTAGGTCAGAGATAAAGCCTTGATCAGTTATTTTATAATTTATAGAGTAAGCTCTGCTACACCAAAGAAGGAAAAGTATTAAATGCACTTTCAGAAAATAAGAAGCAAACTTGAAGGTGAGATAACTCTAGGTAGTATATTCACTAAGAAAATTACAGGGTTTATTGTAAGCTGCTGGTAGCATAAAAAGCCAAGTGACCCTAGCCAAAACTCCATGGCCAGGATTTTTGTGTTTTATTTGTTTTGTTTTGTTTTGTGTTCTTCCTTGCATTTTCTCTTGATAGTGAGCTGATAGGCAGAAACACTGACTTTCTAGTTCATTGACAGACCTTCATTAAAACAGACATGGAAAACAACAGTCTACTAGTCAAATTCTCCCATAAAAGAGGGTAATCGTAATAATATAATGGAATAATTTACATTGGCATTCAAAAATAATGTAAATATAGACATAAAATATCATTATCAAGTTACAAAAAGTATTACAAAATCAAGAAACTACAATGTCAACCATGAAGTGTGATGCTGAAATTTTTAATAACTCTGTATTTGTAGCTGAGATTGAAAAATGTTTATGCATTTTTTCCTAAAGTACATGTTTAATTCATCATTTAAATCCTGTCTGATTATTAACTTTTTAATGGAATGCATATAATCTAAAGATCAGAATGTACTTCTTATCTCTCCAGAAATAATACTGTGGAAATAAAGAAAGATGGGTTTTAGCTTTGAGTCATCTGACTTTTTAATGTTTTATATTAGCTTATTCATTGGGTTACTTTACATTGTTTGTGCATTGGTATAGCATGTTCTACTCTGAGATACTTTCTGAATTCCCACCTTATACTTGCTTAGTTATCATGCAGTCTAATGAGGCTGGATAATCAACAGTTCTGCAGTGTTCCTTCATATCCACATTAGTGAGGCAAACATCTATCTGTAGTATCTTTCTCTCATCTTAAGACATTTACCTCATTGAGATCTATGTCAGAAGTTTTAGAGACTCAGATATATTGATGATACAGAAGTAACCCATGAGTCAGAATTTCTGTCACAAGTACCTGGGGATATGACCAAAATAATGTGACCAAACATTATTTAATTTCACATATTTGTGCTCATGAGACAATAAATCTCAACAGTTCGTGACAAATATGCCAGAATTTGATTAATTTCCATCCTTATCAATCAGTAGGTAAGGATTTTAGGTCATTAACTTTTCCATGTCTGAATTATAAAATAACACAAGTACACTACAGCTTTATAGAATTATTGTCAAGATTAAATAAGATCATCTGCAGAAGACTTTTTAAAAATTGTGTCTGTGAAGTAGTAAAAAGGGAATGAAATATTTCTATATAATTTATGTAGCACTGTAGCATTGTCGTCCCATTGTTCATAGATTTGCTCGAGTGGGCACCAGTAACATCTCCATTGTGAGACTTGTTACTGTTTTGGCATATTGAGTACGCCACAGGTAGCTTGCCAGGCTCTGCCATGTAGGCAGGATACTCTTGGTAGCTTGCAGGGGACTCTCCAAGAGGGACGGAGGAACCGAACCCTGGTCAGCCGTATGCAAGGCAAATGCCCTACCCACTGTGCTATGGCTCCAGTCCTATATAGAACTGGAGCTATACTTTGTATATACAAATTATACACCATATTCTCCATTCTCAGAGCAATGTTTGTTTGATGATGGCTCTCTGGGCTTATTACTTGGCTTTTGGTCTACACTAACAATAGTGTCACCAAAAGAAGAGTTGACAAGAACCAATGGGCCAAAGAGACAGTGTAATGAGTAGGGTGCTTGCATTGCATACAGCCCACCTGGGTTTGATCCCCAGAACCCTGAGCCCTACCAATTATGATGCTTGAGTATAGAGGCAGGAGCAAGGCCCTGAGCTGGTGTGCCCCTTAAGCCTCTCTCAACCCCCACCCCACCTCAGAACAGAACAAAGAACAAAGAGTTTATATATTATTTTATTACTATAGTCACTGATTATAGCACACTATTCTTGCAAACATGAACCTTGGATATTAATTCAGTCTTAAAGGCATTAAAACTATGGCTGCGTGGCAATTGCTGATAAACTTGCATTGTTTTCAAACACTAAAATTGACTATACTATTCATACCACAACTTATTCTGTTCTTTCTTCTTTAAAGCACTTTATAAACACTAACTAATTAATCTTCACATTCTTTTGAGGTAGATAAATAATTGTTAGTACTTGTCTGAGGAAATAAAGTTTGAGGTTAAGTGATTTGTTTGCTTAGGGCAATAGAGTAAGGTAATATTTAAGTCCCATATTAGGATATTTTAATTTATATTAATTTATTTTGGACACTATTGAATTTCAATGATATTTTATCATACTATGTTAGTCTGATTTATATTATGTAACAAATGAAACAATATAATTTGTTGCTGAGTGAATGAAAATAAGTAGAAAATGCTCTAAGATGACTGCCCTCCATAACTCAGTGTGGCATAGACTATGTAGAATGCAAATAATAGAATACAAACTCCTTAATGATAGAAATCTTATCTTACTGACATTAATATCTCCAAGCTCAAGTGGTAATTTGGGTCTAGCCTGGGGTCTGGTTAGATGTTTAGGAAATATATTTTTGTAATAACCTCCCAATGAATATTTCATCTTTCTCTCTCAAATCTCACTTTTCAGCCAGAAATAGTAAAAGGCATAAAGTACTTGCCTAGGATGCAGTTGATTGTGGTTCTATCCCCACTAGCACAGATGGTCCCCTGAGTCCCACCAGGAATGATTTCTGAGCAAAGAGCAAAATGTAAGCCCTGAGCTTCTCTGGGTGGTTCAAAGAACAAACAAAAAGAAAGCTCATCTCCTCGATCTTACATATTGCCATCCAAATTATATTAGAACATACATGGATGCCTTGCTTTAAGCCTCTCTGTGGCTTAAGCTTCTATTTCTCTTACATATAAATTCTATGCTATTTTACAGCAATTGAGAACTGTAGGATTCATGCAAACAGTTTTTAACAATTTAAATTCTTATGTAGGAAAACCTATATGTTTTGCAATTGCCCCATGACAAGAAAATATATATCCCAAATTATTTGTTGTGGTTTTAAAAAGATGTGAAGTGCTAATTACATATTAAGAAAATAGTGCTGTAAAAATACACCATGCTCTCTTTATTCAGATAAAATTTTATTACTTATTACTCATAACTTTAATTCTTTTTTAATCTCATCTTTAGCTTATTTTTTTTAAATTTCCTCATTTAACACCAACACCTACCTAATTGAAATATCAGTTATTTATCTATACCTGATTTTTCCAATCATTTCTTCTTTGTAATTCATATGTCAGGAAAATTTCTATGCTTGTCTAAAATATCACTTTTGGCAAACTCCTATGATTGTAAGTAAATATTAAAACAAATATTGAGGAAAAATTATAAATGTATAGAAATTATTTCAGCAGAATTTTGGACACCTTGTCTTCATAATTTATACTACCTCTACATTATTATAGAACTAGAAACATTTATTTTGCAAATCTCTGATTCAAGTGATATGTCACTTTTTTTCTGTTGATCCGGGAATTGTTATTTGAACTCAAAACTGAAGAGGAGTGTTTTAAGTCTTATGAGGCCATGCTACTGAACCATCATCTAAGCTTTAACTAATCCCTAAACATTTTACACAAGTACATGCAAAACAAAAATAGGGAAAATTATCTGAGCCTTTAGTTTTCAGTCTAGTGAGGGTGTACCAAGAAAAGCAAGCATGGGGTGGGCTTCAGAGAATAAACTGGATTATTGTACAGAGGCCTGAGCACCGCCAGGAGTAATTCCTGAGTGCATGAGCCAGGAATGACCCCTGTGCATTGCCGGGTGTGACCCAAAAAGGAAAATAAATAAATAAATAAAATAAAATAAAATACTTAAAAAAAAAAAAGAAAAAAAAAAAAGAAATTCCTGAATTTCTTCTGAAGAGTTTGCAAATGTATTCCATGGGATTTTTTTTTTCTTTCCTGCTGCAAACAAGGATTGTTAAGGGGGGTGGGGAGGGTGTTAACCTGTAGTAGTTACAGAATCTACTGGACACAAAATCAGCTCAATTAACAAATTCCTAAATTCCAAACAGTAAATGAATAAATGCAATAAGAATAGGAAAAGGAATAGCCACAATTTACCTCTCATTTTAAGAGGAGAGAGGTAAAGAATTCCATTCTAATTACTGGAGTTAGGTGACACTCTAGGGGATTGGCTCAAGTGATTTCCATAATAATGCAAATTCACCTTTTCTGGGAGTCCTGAATATTTTCTTGACTAAAGCCTAAGGCCTTTCTGAATAGTCTACATCAAATCCCTCAAGCTAAATCGAGGCAGGACTGGGAAACTGGACAAGGCAACCAGTATTTTTGGAACTAAAACTAATTTCCAACCAGTGCATAATCCTAAAAATGACTGGAAAGCAATGATATTTGCCAGAGATAGTGTCAACTGTCTGGAAAGGAGGGTTTGATAGTGCATGGCTGAAAGCAGTCACTGGCAAAATATAAAGCCGTTTTACACATATATCTCATTGAATGCAGACTGTTCAGTAAACTAGTGAAATGGCATTTAGAAGTTACTCAATAAAGCTGTTAATGAAACCACTCTTAATGTCTAATGATTCTAAAACTATAAATGAAGACTAAGTCACCGGTAATATTTCTGAAAAATACTAATCTGTTTCAGATTCTTTATCATATTGTTATAGTGCATTCCATTATACTGAATAAGTCTTTTGGCAATTTCTGCTTTACTTATATCTTCTGCCAGTAAAAATTTAGTAAAGATGAATAAATAAACTAATATTCATGAATTATAAAATCTTAAAAGATTTTTCATGGTTAACTTGGAAATTGAAAGCCCCTTTTGTTTGGGTCAAATAAAACAAAGAATATTCTCAGGCTCCCAATATCCAATAATACTGCTTTAACCGCCTTCAGATTTTTCCTGAGAAAACACTTTCAGACTTTTGCCCTAAGGGTTTTAAGGACACAAAAAATGAGATCTGACACTTTGTCACAGGGAATTCTTGATGCTAATAATCCTGAAGTATGGTCTGTCATTGGTTCTCTTACTATATATTCAGATAGGTTTATGCTTTATATACTATTACTGACCTCTTGCTAACTCAATAATCAGTTCTGTTACTGTTACTCTATTAAGTTAAAATTATGTCTATAGTATTTATATAATAATTTTGTTTGCTGCACAATTTGAAATTACCATTATATTTAATATAAATTTCTAACTACAACTTGCTTGTTACTAAAAACATAGTAATGCAGACAATATAGTCAGCTCCCAGTAAGCCCAGAAAACTTTCTCCACAGCCACTGTGCCAACATTGGAATGTTTGGAATATCAAAGGGGAATAGAAATTGATGAAAATAGCAGTGATGACTCTTGAATAAAATTTAAAATTATGAGATATGGACAAGAGCAAGTTTTTCCAGTAATCAAGCACATGCTTTATTATTTCTTAACCCGAGTTATACAAGTTCAATGCATTTAATTTTAGAAATCTAATTGCAGCAAATTCAAGAAGATACATATTTTTCTAAGCAATAAATAGAGTTTCTTTTATCTTCTCTGAAGGATAAAAAGACTGGTGCTAGAAAGCAGCTGCAACTCCAATAAGATAGGCTCAGTATCTCCGAATACAGGGTTTGGGTTTTTTGTAAGTGGACTAAATGAATAGCCAGTTCCATTTCTCTGCCCTCAGGAATGGGATGCCAATGAAGCCTCCTTTCAGACAGCTGCAAATGTGAATGATTAAAGTGACTCAGACAATAGAAGAATGAAACCTGCATTTGCAGATGTCACCTTCAAAATAGTGTGGAGTTGACAGCTTTGTTTTTATCTGCTCCTGCCACCTAAGAACAAGTGAAATGATTTAAAAATGAGGCACCAGTATGTTCATTTCCATAAAAAATATGCAGGCCAACTCGAGGCTCTGTATTTTTGCTTCTTCCAGAGGCCAATGCACCGCAACCACGTTATTTTCTATAACCATAGAGTTGATACTGAGTTGATTTTGTCTCTAGAAGTCAATTGAATGCAAAGGTATGTAAACAAAGAGAGTTCTCAGCAATTTTGATTGTTGTGTAATTTCACTGGGTTTGTTGTCTTCCTAAGATTGTTGCCTTAGGTGCATTTTTCTGATGCTCAATTTCATATGGAACATTCTTCCATCTTCAAGTGCCCCGTATGAACTATGGCAATTGCCATTCATCAATAAGTGATTAGGGAAGGTCTATTTTCACAAATTTTAATTCTTTCTAGGACAGAAGGAGATATTATTATGGAACAGGAGACACTGTTTTCAGGTTTCTAAAGGTATTTATAAGATTTTCTGGATCTAAGATTTTTGTGCATTTCCCATTTTTATTATTTTATTTCACATCTATTACTGGGTTTACAGTTCACTTCTTGGATAACACTTAGCAATTCTTGGGGGATACTCTCAGTTTGATGTTCTAGAACATGCAATGTTGGCATTGAGCCTAGGGACGCTGGATACAAAACATGGCATGTACTCTAGCCCTTTTAGCCACCTTCCCATCTATGCTGTGGAATTTTTATTCTCGATCTCATAACCTATACCATAATTCTTTATCCCCATGCCCACACCTCAACAGAATATCATTCAATACTGACTAAGTAAATGCAGAACAATTGAAATGAAAGCTAAGACACAAAGCTCACCTGGCATCCAACACAAATCAAAGAGTAGAAAACTAAATGCCAAATAACTCAATTTTTATAAAAGAACCTACATTTATGAATTTCTTTCCATCAATATATGCTCCCAGCATGCCAGTGTGTCTCTTGACAACTTTTTCCTCTCTTTCTGCTCTTCAACACTTTTCCTCAAAATTTTATTTCTTAGGCAAAGACATTTATACTGTTTGTACATGATGTATGCTCAACCACTCACCTTACCATTTTTGAGTGAAATAATCACTGCCTGGGAGTGAATTAGAAGTTTAATCTAAAAATTTATAATAGAGGGTGTTTAAAATCTCAGTGAGGACCCATACCTGGGGAACAGTCAACAGATTTCTAAAAACGAAGAGACATAGATTTGGATTCAATTTATATAACTTAGTTATTTACATATAATCATTTGCATGTATACAGAATATATACTTATTCTTTAGGAAAAGGGGGCATTTTTTAACTTCTAACATCTTTGGCTAAGTTAGTTGCTTGCATTCTTGGTTAATAAGAGAAAAAGGTTTTTTTTTCTCTAAAATTGAAGCTATCTCTATCTTACAAAGTCAGCTCACTTAGTGCTTCTTCTGGGAAGATGTAGTTATTCGAATCTCATATTCTAAGAGGTACCCCTCAGATATGAATGTACAACCAAGTCTTATCACTCATGTCCAACCAGAAGTTCAAATACATGACAAGATTGTGGACTTCCCCCCACCACCTTTTTTTTTCAATTTGTTTTTTTAATTGCAGGGTTCTTCATAGCAAATCCAGTGTCTTGCCTCAGTCTGAAAGGAGACAGTGCCAGCAGAGCAAAGTGTAAATTCCTCTTTTAGACCATACCTTTCAGAACAGATTAATTCATGCTTTACCAGCTCAAGAAAATGTTTCTTTCTCTCTTGAAACTTTCTGGTGACGAGAATTTGTATAATAACTTTTCTCACAAATGATAACCTTATTATACGCATGCTGTTTCACTCTTGCTATGTATCCAGATATTGTCCCTTCTCTAGATCATACCAACCTCATATCCTTTTAGACATTTGTCATACCTTCCATTAGATTCATTGGCCCAGATTTGTTTCTAAGATTTGCACTACCTTGGCATTCAGATCTCACCTGAAAAGACACTTAAACAAGCAATTATTTTTGAGGCAGAGAGATTGTGCATGCAATTTTCCTTGAAACTTTTCCTTGCTTCCCACTGACCCCAGTTCAATCACCTCACTGGCACTGCATATGGTTGCCTGAGTACCATCACTAGTGGTCTCTGAGCAGAGCCAGGAGTAATTCCAGATCCAGGGTATGACCTCAAAGCAAAATAGCAACAAAAATCATTCTTTGACAACTCTACTTAAAACTCACACCCATCTAAAGCCCATATTAGATTTTTATTGATCATTTTTACATACAGACCACTTATTCCTATGTAAAATTATTTTGCATATCTATTTTAATTCTATTTATCACCTAGATATAAGGTGCATATATAACACACCCAAGGTTTGAAAGTAACCAACACTGCTGACGCTTACAGTATCCTCTGTAACATATATAGTAACCAACACCAAGACATTTTCACATACAAAGCCCTGACAACTCTTATAACCACACCAGTCACTTCGGACTCAATTTAGATGCTCCTATCTCTAATTCATGGTACTTTTCTTTGGATATTTATGTAGTGAATAAATGGACAAGCATCAGTAATTAATTCAATGGGTCAAATAGAACATTTTGGCAGAATGGACAAAATGCAAATGATTGACTTGGTAAATTAGTTTGGCAATCTTTTTTTTTATAAAATGGAGGGGTTAAAGAAAATTTTCTTTTGCTCTTGAGTAAGTGAATTTTAAAAAATATAAACCGATTTTATCTTTGAAGTTGAGATTAATCAAATACTGTGGACAATTTAGGTCACATTACCCACACTTCACCAAAAAAAAAAAAAGTGACTTCTACCATATAGCATGCCTTTAAACATTTGAACATAGAACTGATTTTCACACGACACTGTCACTGTCATCCCGTTGCTCATCGATTTGTTCCGAGTGGGCACCAGTAACATCTCTTATTGAGAGACGTATTGTTACTATTTTTGGCATATCCATTAGGCACGCGTAGCATGCCAGGTTCTGCCATGCGGGCTCCATACTCTCGGTAGCTTGCCGGGCTCTCCGAGAGGGGCAGAGGAATCAAACATGGGTCTGCAGCATGAAAGGCGAATGCCCAACTGCTGTGCTGTCGCTCCAGCCCTTTTAGACGTAAAACTTTAAATTTTTTTTTTTTTAATTTTATTGAATCAGCGTGAGACAGCTACAAGCTTTCATGTTTGGGTTACAATCTCACAATGATCAAACACCTATCCCTCCACCAGTGCACGTTCCCCACCACCAATATCCCGGGTAAACCCCCCCTTCCCACCCTCCCCCTGCTTCTATGGTGGACAATATTCCCCATATTCTCTCTCTACTTTTGGGCATTATAGCTTGCAACACAGACACTGAGAGGTCATCATGTTTGGTGCATTATCTACTTTCAGCATGCATCTCCCATCTCAACTGCTTCCTCCAGCCATCATTCTCTTAGTGATCCCTTCTCTATTCCATCTGCCTTCTCCCCTCCGCTCATGAAGCAGTCTTCCAGCCATGAGACAATCCCCCTGGCCCTTCTATCTACTGTCCTTGGGTGTCAGCCTCATGTGATGCTATCCTACACTCCACAAATGAGTGTAGTCCCTCTATGTCTATCCCTCTCTTTCTGACTCATTTCACTTAGCATGATACTCTCCATGTTTATCCATTTATAAGCAAATTTCATGACTTCATCTCTCCTAATAGCTGCATAGTATCACATGTAAAACTTTAAAAGCAGAAAGCCCGCCTGCCCTCTAAGAGCTCCAGTGGTTGCCATTTTATTGAAGCCAGCAAGGAGCACCAGGTACGAGCAGCAATGCTGTAAATCCCAAGTCTCGAGGGACAGAGGAGGAGTGCGCAGGCCTTCCCCTCACCCATGTGCCCACGATTCAGAGATGCACACAGAAATCTCAGACACAAGCAACCTGCAGCAGCAATTTCTTCAGACCCTAATTATTAAAATCTTGGAATCCGTAAAGTGCGCAGCCGCTTTTGTGGCCATGCAACATTATATTATATCCATAATAAGCAAAACAAAACACATTGGCTAGCAATTGTATTTTTGGTAGATATAAGGGGAGGTAGACTGGTCTCGAAATATCAAAGGTAACTAAAGTAGAGAAAGAATACCTTGAAAGTTGTCTGCCACACAAGCGGGGGAGTTATGAGAAGTGGTGGGGGAATAATTGGGATTTTGGTGGTGAAAAATGTGCACTGGTGAAGGGATGGGTATTGGATGACCATATGATCAAAGTTTAAACAAGAAATTTGTGTTAATGTATCTCACGGTGAATTTATTAAAAATAAAAATTAGAATAAAAAAAAAGCAGAAAGCCTTCCTTATCTTTTTAGCAATATTGTCCTGCTCCTTAGCATTCAATAAGGGAAAATAGAACAAACTCACTTTTATGGTTTCAGGTCAAAATTTTTTTGAAAACTAGGCAAAAGTTATTTCAAAACTTAAATCATGGAATACACATTTATCTGTTATACATACTTATAAAATTTGTCAATTTGACTTAAATTCACAATTTTAAAAAAATTATTTGATAATATTTTAGTTCTTTATCACAGAACTTCCAGCAAAATATTTCATTTGTATTTATAGAAATTATATTGGAAAGGGTTACATAGTTACTAGGTAATTTAACCTATGTCTTGAGCATGAGAAGGCCATTCTGGGGCTGGTGTGATACCACAGTGGGTAGGGCATTTGCCTTGCATGCAACCAACCCTGGTTTAATCCCCAGCATCCCATATGGTCCCCCAAGTCAGGAATAATTCCTGAGTGCAAAGCCAAGAGTAACCCCTGAGCATCGCTGGGTATGACCCAAAAAGAAAGAGAGAGAGAGAGAGAGAGAGAGAGAGAGAGAGAGAGAGAGAGAGAGAGAGAGAGAGAGAGAGAGAGAGAGAGAAGGCCATTTCCTATAATGTCTTTTTTTAGAGCTTTGTGATAGTCTGTGATTGAATCTAATTCTTGCACTTTTCTCACAATTCTAAGGTTGTCTTTTTTTCCTAAACTTTGTTAAGGTGAAACAAAAGAGCTATGCATGCATACATGCACATAAGGAATGATCTTCATTTTAGTCTCCTTGGTTTGTGATTTAATATGCCTATGCTGTCTAAAGTTATTAGATTATATGTAGTTGAAAAAAGACATCTGGTGTTTCATTATCACATCTAGTTATAGTTACCACTCTCTGCACTTTAGAATAATAAAGAATAAACTACCTTATTAGGAAAAGTTCATTTTTGTGTATATTGCAGTAACAGGTAACAAAATATTTTTTACAGTTACTGCTAGCAAGGTAATTTGTGATTCATTAATATTCATAATCTAATCCTCACAACATACCTAAATCTTTAGTATTTTTCCTACCTAGATTTTTTTTTCAAAAAAATAGGGAATTTAAGAAAGTTACTATTAGAAAGTACAGAGCTAAAAATCAGAACAACCCCTACATACTCTAGAGTCCATGTTAGCCTAGTAAACTGATTTATTTTATTTTATTTATTTTTATTTTTTTATTTTTTTAATTTTATTGAATCACCATGTGGAGGGTTACATAGTTCTCAGGATTATGTTGGTTATACAATTCTCAAACACCCTTCCCTTCACCAGTGCCCATCTTCCATCACCAACCCCCCCAGTATACCTGGCGGCCCCTCCCACCTCCCCAGTCCCCACCCTTGTACATGATAAGTTTCACTTCGTTTATGCCTTATCTCGATTACATTCCATGTTTCAACACACAACTCACTACCGTTGTTGGGGTTTCCCCCAAAAAAGGAAAGCAGTCCTATTGCCAAGGAGGCATTTGATAGTTCTCCACTGCTAAGAATATAGAGATATTAAGTCCCGCTGTTTGTTACATAACTTTTCTTTTTCCCCCTTGCCCCGCGCCACCGAGTTCACGCCTGTTTAGTAATCGCCACGCTGCCTGACAAGGGAAAAAAAACTGAAAAGGATGGTTATTTCCCGTCATCAGCAGGCGTGGGGCTCTGGCTTAGTTGATAGACTAGTAGAGTGTCTGCAAGCAGTTTCTGGAACCGAAGGGCTTGCGCTGGTATCGGCTCCGGCTCGAGATTCCACCAGCGTCCCACTGTTCCATGTACATAATTTTTCCCCTTATATCCCATTCCCATGCCACCAGGTCTGTTTGCTTAATGGACATCACACTGTAGTTGACGACACGCCGCGTTTCTTCCCGAGAAAGAAGAAAATTTCTTCTCAGCCGGCGTGGGGATATAACTTAGTTCAGTCTAGAGAGATGGCTACCACTTTGATTGCCTTCAATATTTCAGCAACAGATTTACTATTCTTGTTAGGATCTCACACAAAAGTCCGACCCATTAAAAAGGGACATATTACATATTACTGATGCTAAGATGATATTAGGTACATCATTTGGGTTTCTTTATACAGAAACCCAAAACCGGCCGCGCGGTTTTGGGTTTCTGTATAAAGTCCAGGGAAAGTACAACCAGAAATAACATCACTACAAACTTTTACCCTTTTATGGTGCTCATAAGATGGAGAAGCCTAGAGAGAGGCTCGGCGTCTCCATTTTGCGCTCAGGAAAACCGCGGATCCTGCGCTGTGCTCAGGAGGGAGGAGTTGAGAGAGAGAGAGGTTAAAAGAATTGGGGGATGCCCGGTTCCCACTGTTTCAGCGCACCGTGGGGTCTCTGGTCCCATGCCGGAATTAGTTCAGTGGGCTGCTTGGAGTCCAAGGGCGCTTCCTTGGGCTCTTCCATCATGCTCGCTCCACAGCAGGGTCCAAAGGGAAGCACACGTGGGGGAGGTGGGTTTAAGTATCTATCTGCTGTGGTCGGGGGTCACCGGCCCCGCCCGCTGGGGTCTCCCGCAAGCGCGCGCGCGCCTCCCGTTTCAGCTGGATCGCCGTCTCCATTTTGCGCTCAGAAAAACCGCGGATCCTGCGCTGTGCTCAGGAGGGAGGGTGGAGAGAGAGAGAGGTTAAAAGAATTGGGGGATGCCCGGTTCCCACTGTTTCAGCGCACCGTGGGTTCTCTGGTCCCATGCCGGAATCAGTTCAGTGGGCTGTTTGGAGTCCAAGGGCGCTTCCTTGGGCTCTTCCATCATGCTCGCTCCACAGCAGGGTCCAAAGGGAACTGATTTATTTTAAATAAGATAATAAACACCTGGGACTGGAGCCATAGCACAGCAGGTAGGGCATTTGTCTTGCATGCAGCCGACCCAGGCTCGATTACTCTGTCCCTCTTGGTGTGCCTGGCAAGCTACTGAAAGTATGCTGCCCGCACAGCAGAGCCTAGCAATGGCAAGCTACCCATGGCATATTTGATATGCCAAAAACAGTAACAACAAGTCACACAATGGAGACGTTACTAGTGCCCGCTCGAGCAAATCGATAAACAATAGGACTACAGTACTAATAAACACATGGTCAAATTTTGGCGTTTTCATTTAAATGGTCTTAACTCTATAGGTCTTTATTTAATGTTTTGTAATTCTCAATGGGACCATAGGAGTACCGTGTATGTGCCTGCTAGGCAACCAACCTCTGGGATTCCTGCCAGTTGTTACCAATCTAAAATCCTCCCAATCAAGATGCAATGGCAGGACCCAGGAAATGTCCCGTTCCATCCCCAAAGAGACCACCCTCCCAGTGGATACATTGAGTACTGTGCAGATATGACTGCTACCCTCCCCTCATCTCACACACTCTAAGGGCGGATGGGAAGTATAGGGTCTCTCTTCAGTGGCAGAATGTTCCCTTAAAATCCCTAACTAAAAGGGAGGAATTAGATCCATACCTGACTCTATCAGTGCCTTATAAAACACCCTTTAAAAACAACACGGCGTTTCTGCCCTGCAAAAAACAATGACCCAAATTAGAAGATATGCATTAAGTGGGAAAAAATATTTACCCAGCACTCATATGACAAAAGGTTAATACCCAAGATATATAAGGCACTGATAGAACTTTAAAATAAAAAAAAGTAAAATGAACTCATCAAAAATTTGGGGATATAAATAGAAACTTGCTCAAGAAGAGAAACATATGATCAATAAAAAATGCTTGGCATCTCTCATCATCAGGGAAATGCAAATCAGAACAAAAATGTATTATCACCTCACACCAGTGTGACTGTTTAAAACAGCCAGTGTTGGCAGTGATATGGGAATAAAGGAACCCTCACTCTTTGCTGGTGGGAATGTTAACTGGCCTAGCCTTATTGGAAAGCATTATGGACACTTCTCAGAAAACTAGAGATTGATCTCTCATGTGATCAAACAATCTCACTTCCTGGCATTTATCCAAGAAGTGTGATTGTTTTCAATTTATTATATTTATATTACTCAAATACTTTTTTAAAAGATGAAATAATGCAATTTGCAGCAATGTGGATGGATCTGGATATATCATTCTGAGTGCAGTTAGTTAGAAGGAGAGGGACTGGTACAGAAAGATTTTTCTCATATATGGTATATAAACCAAGTAAAGAAGCAACAAATATTCAAAGGTAACAGAAAGTGAGAATTTGTCCTTAATAGGAAGCATATCAAAATAGGTAGATGGAGGGCTCAGAGAGACTGTGGGGCACTGATATCTGGTGAAGAGTGTGTGGTACTGTAATGTTTTGGCATGAAACCCTGCCATTACAAATACTGTAAATCATTGTGCCTAAAATAAAATTTAAATTAAAAAATTTTAAAGTAAAAATAACAGTAATAAAGTTTATTTCCTTCCTTCCCAACTGACATCTGTGGGGTATTTATTAAGTTTATTATATAAATACTCTCTCTGTCTCTCTGTCTCTGTATCTCTGTCTTTGTCTCTGTCTCTCTCTTGGAGAGTCTGGCAAGCTACCGAGAGTATCCTGCCCACCTAGCAGATCCTAGCAAGCTCACTGTGGCATATTTGATATGCTAAAAACAGTAACAATAACAGGTCTCATTCCCCTGACCCTTAAATAAGCCTCCAACCCTTGGTATAGACAAGTAAGAAGAGGCTGCTAAAATCTCAGGGCTGGGACAAATGGAGACGTTACTGGTGCCTACTCGAGTAAATTGATGAACAACAGGATGACAGTGATACAGTGATACAGTGATTATATAAATACAGAGCTGAGTTTAAACTGACTTAAGTATTTTGTGACCTAAAAGGTTTCACTTCAGTAATTCAAGAGGACTTTTTTAACATACTTTTATATTTATGGTTTTTGAAAAGACAATTAGAATTTAATTAACTGAATAAGTTAGCAAGGCCTGTTAGCCGGAATTTTTTTATATAGAATCAGAGTTTTGTTCCTAACAGAGGTTTTCTAAGTTGTTCTAGTATTATGTGTACACTTATTTCTTCAGATGAAACAGCTATAGTATTTAGAACAATTAATAAATAGTGGGCTGGAGTGATAGCACAGCGGTAGGGCATTTGCCTTTCACGTAGCTGACCTGTGTTCGATTCCTCCGCCCCTCTCTGAGAGTCTGGCAAGCCACCAAGAGTATCGCGCCCGCATGGCAGAGCCTGGCAAGCTACCCATGGCGTATTGGATATGCCAAAAATAGCAACAAATAAGTCTCACAATGAGAGACATTACTGGTGCCTGCTCAAACAAATCGATGAACAACGGGATGACAGTGACAATGACAGAATACCAAGACAACATAATTACCTGATAATGGGAATAGAAAAATAGAGGCATAAGTAGTAACTTGTTAGTACAAAATAAGAAAACAGGTGCATACTCAAACTCAGAAAATCTAAAAATTCACTATCAGCACCTATAAGAATACTGGGAACACAAATAAATTCAACCATTGTATAGACAAGGGCTAAAAAAAAGGGAGTAGAAAACCTTAAAAGACAAATTACAGGTGAAGAAATTGAGACAATGGTTTAAATTTTCCCTGAGAACAAAAGCCTGGGTCCAAATGAGTTGCCCTGTGAGTTTTATCAATTCTTCAAAGAAGGTTAGTACCTATACTCCTCAAGCTCTTCCAAAATATTGAAGAAACAGGAATTTTCCCAAACACTTTCTATGAATCCAAAATTAAACTAATACCCAAAGTATATAGAAAACTTACTTAAAAAAACAAAAAAATGTGCAAGTTATACTTAAATGTTAATTCAAATTGAATCAATGACCTTGAAATTAGATCCGTATCATAAAGTACAACAAGGAAAATTATAAGCAAAGGGGTCCAGGAGCTGGATCTCAAGGTAGTTTACTTTTCACTACATGATTCCGTTAAGAATCTTTTAAAAACACAATTAAGCTGAAAATGCGATTGTTTCCCATTTGAGTTAGAATGAGACAAAATCTTAACTACATCCTGCCCCTATCACCCTCCACATGCATCCTCTTTTTTTTTCTTTGCTTCAACCTCACTGAACTTCCTTGGTCAAAGCAGTTTCTTAATTTATAGCCTCTGATTGATCTCTTTTGCAGAAGAAAATCTTGACCTGGGTATCATCATAGCTTCCGTCAAGGAGCTCTAATTTCATTGCTATCCTAATCCACCTCTGGAATCCCCTTTAGCTTTCTCTGCATCTTCTTTCCCTTCCTTTGTGTGGAAACATTCATCATATTCAAGTCTATTTTACTTCTGATTTTTGTGTTGTTCCTTTTACTCTCTTCTGCAGTATCACCACTTCAAGGACACACCAATTTTGATCATCTACCTTGAAGATTCTTGATTTTTAGAATTTGCTAGGATACATTTCACAATGAAGAACAAAATGAATGACTCATGAGCCAACACAAGGATGGTTTTAAGTACTATTCTCAACAAAAATAAATAAAAGGCGAAACTTCCAATGATGTACATTTATTTATTTTGAATTTCTTTTTCTTATATCACTGAAGGAGTAAGTGCAACTGTAACTATGTGCTCCAGTTATCTATTACTGTAAAATACCACGCCAAATTAAGAGAATTAATATTATTTCTCCCATACCGTGTGAAGTGATTTGGTTACTACAATGGTTCTTTTTGATTCACTTAAGGAATTTAATGAGAGTGGACTGCAGTAGAGATGGCTAAATTGGGATTAAGACTCCAAGCAGACATGAATGATTCCCCAACATGAATATTCTCCAGTTTTTTCAGTGACAGCTGTCTCTAGTGGAGCAACTTTGATTTGTCATGTGGTTTTTAGCTTTTCCAGAGGCAAGTAACAGGAACTGCCAGGTCTCTCTGAGGTCAGTTTTGGAACTAACATAGGAGTCATAAGGAAAGAAAGAATTGGAGGAAAATGTTCTCTCTGTTATTCAGGGATTAAAGTGTGTGCATGTGTGTATGTGTGTGTAGGAAACAGCCATGATGGCAGACAACTTTGTAAATTACGTTTTATAAAAAAGAATTAATACTTGCAAAATGTACTTCACCTTTCTAAACTTGCTTTTCTTCTTTATAGAATCACTCAATTCCGGAGTTGTGAGGACTAAGTGATATCACAAAAAGTCCCTAGTAATTTGCCTGGCAATACAGATTAAAGTAGTGTTTCTCAACTCGTGGCCTAAAGTTCTATCATCTGTCCCTAGAAAATTTTAAGAGAAGAACAGGTGTAGATCCTGTAAGTGTAGGTTCAGGGTATATGGCTCATGTACCACCAGTAGGATGGGGCCACAAGAAGGAAACAAGGTTGGAAGAATTTCACAGGAAGAGAAAGGTTGAGAAACACCGGTTCAAGCTAATTGCAGTGGAATTATTTTCAATTACTATTAACTTGGAGTAATCTTAAGGGTGAATATGGAATCATTGCATCAATGTAATGCAGCATAATACATTATCCAATAAATTTTATCATTATTAATTTAATAAGCATATTAATAAGTGAATGTTTTAAATATTTCTGTATTTATAGCACTACTTTGATTGCCCAACAGTATTATATGGGAGATAGTTACTCAACCTTAGTTTAAAATGACATGATAGGCATTGTTTCTCTGAATTAACAACTATTTAATAAAACTATAAGTTTATCTATATGACTTTGAAAAAGTTATAAAACTTCCAGTTAATTACATGTTAAATGGAGATTATAATGTTGCTATCTTTATGGAGTTGTTGGCAGAACTTTTTGAACTTGAATACATTTTTTAACTAACAAGAAGTGTCAAAAATATATAAAATTATAAATAATAGCTAACAAATTGCCAGAAAACCAACTAGCTTTGACTTCTATGAACAAGGTTTTAAATATTATAATTAACATCAATATTTTTGTTACTTAATTTGTGTGTATTAAAATGCAAAAATGCATGATTTTATATGACATACATATCATATAAAATCAGGCCAAGTATATTCTCTCTTAATTGTCTTTATAAATCATAAAATGAAACTAAACAAAATTCTAATTAAATACAAATATATGACATTCTATCATGAAGGAAGAAGTATGCTTTGGTTGATGTTTAACTTCTCTGCTAAAAAAGACATGAAACCAAATCTTTATATCTATTTGCTTATTGTCAGTTAATTAAAAAAGGCATTATCTTTAGGAACGGAATCTTGTCAACTCCTCAGCTTCTTTCCCACATAGTCCAGAAACAAGATAAAACCATCATTATGAAACCTGTTTGATGTGTTTCAACTGTTAAATAAAAATGATCAGATTTTTTTCCTTAAGGGAAGAGACTTTGATTAAAAAAAAAAAATTAGCCCTTTGATCTTGTGAAATTTCTCAGCCTAGGAATGTGTACAATCTTCCAGTCAAAAAAGTAGTATATGGAAGGTCAGAATGTGGAAAGAATAATAGCTAGGAACCCATATCATTAGACTCTCTAACTCAGAAAAACAATAGGAATTTGAGAATATTGGAAATATTCTTAAATTGTACTTCATTAAGAAAATAATGTATTTTCAACTTCATTTAGAGGTTGTAGCTCTAAATGGTATGCTTTTCTACAAGAAAATGGGATGCCATGGAAACTTTCGTAATACCTTGTCTGAATCACTCATTCTTCTCATAATTCTTGTCATTAAGTGTTAGGAAATATCTCAACATAGACTAGTCTACCAGGGCACTTAATTAGAGCCATAACAAAGTTAGTCATACTTTGTTTTTAAAACCCTTCTGAAATAGAAGACCATATCTGCTTATTTTGTGATAATCTGACAAATACCAATGGTTTTTATCATTATAAAAAAGATGTAATTATTATATTATTATATACACAATGTAATTATATAATATAATATAAAAATGATGAGGGACAGATCTAAAGACAATTTTACTTGGTCAATGAAGGATTGATCTGTCACTTATGCCATCAATAAAATAATCCCAAATATAAATGAAAATAAATATATAATTAATTGTTTCTTTGGGGCAAGTGTTCAATTTGGAAGTACTCCTTTTTTTGTATTACAAATAGATATGAGCTATTGAAAAATCTATTTTCATAAATGTATTAAATAGTTTTAAAATATTATTCATAGAAATTATAAATGCATGCTTTTTTCTTTAGGCAAATGCAATTGTGATTCTATCCATAATAAAAAAACAATTGTTATATCAGTTAATTAAAATGAGTTTGATAAATAAAGAACACATTATTATTATTTTTGTTGTTTGGGGGTTATACCTGGCAGTGCACCAGATTGACTCCTACTCTGTACTCCTGGTGGTGTTCAGGGGACTATATGGGGTGCTGGGAATCAAACCTTGGTCAGTCACGTGCAAGGCAAATGTCATATATGCTGTTCTATTGCTCTGGCCCCAATAATAAATTTTAAAGCACATTTTTTGCTTAAAATATCAATATTTTATACTAATAAATATTGATTTTTGTATTATATTTTTTGTTATACTACTGCAAGAATAGTGGACTCTAGATTTGGTTTCCAACATTACAGATAAACCACTGTCATTTCATTGTTTACAAACGGGATAAAGGCAAAGCTCAGTGTAAGCATTTTACTGAGAAGTTTCACACATTACTTTGCTCACACTATCTTAACTGAAAACTAGATAAATAATTCCCTGCAACTTCAAAAGAGCATTAGACATATAATTATACTCAGCAAATTATACATATGATATATACATATATATCACTAATATTCAAAAGTTTTACTGCAATAAAGTGAGATGTAGGAGAGTGATGTGGAGTTTATCACTTATAATTCAACAGCACTAGCTGGCTACTAGTGAGCTTTCTTCCTTTCTTCAGGCAACATGAATTTCCTGTGTAGAATCATGTTTCTTCTATTTTGTTTCTTTAAAATTTCCTTTGATTTTGCTTTTCCTGCTTCTAGGAAAGGGACATTTGAACCAGATCAAATCAATTAGAATATCTTTATCATGCTGGCTTGGTGATTGGTTCTGGGATTGGGCACTACACATACCTCGGTACAAATAAATAATCCTATGCTTGGGCAGAGATTGAATTATCTTTTCTATTTGATGTGAACACAAGGCACAATTGTCTTGGAGTTGTTGGCAGTCATTTCAGTACAGCAGGAGCTTGAGAATGAAGCCAATACAGACTAAAGCCAATTCAAAGAATGGAAATAGATAACATCTTAATTACTTTTCATGAGTCTCATATCCAGTCCTATTTAAACTCATATTTATCTTTTGATTTTTAGCTTAGTATGTCAATGCATCACCACATGACTTAATTGATATAAAAGAATGCAATACATTATAGATATGTAGCATTTTTCTTTCTCTGACTGACTTAGCCTAAATCCCCTGAAGGCCCATCTATTTATCACAAGTTCCAGGACTTGATATTTTAGTTTCTTTGATTTTTGTTTTGGAACCACACCCTGACTGTGCTCAGAGTTTACTCTCGTCTTTATGTTCAGTGATCACTCCAGGCAGTCCTCAGTGGACCATATGTGGTACCAGGTATGCAACCTAGGTCAGATGCAAGGCAAATGTGCCCTCTCCTCTATACTATATTCGGGCCCTAGAACTTGTCTTTTTTGTATTACTACACATAAGCAGTGTTTAGCAACATCAGAATCCAGTGACACTCAGCCAGCCAGGCCAGATACTTCAATGCTAGAGCCTGAGGATGCAGCCTTAGTTGGGTCCTTCCAAACCAGGAACCACCAGAGCCTCCCTGGAGGCACAAGGGTCTGGGGTCTCCAGCGGTACACCTAACAGAGCTGGGGGGCCAGGTATACAATTCTGGGACTGAAAGATGACAGGCCACTTTAAGCATGACCCGCTGATCTTATAATATCTCCCTGGCGCCTATTGTATTCCTGTGAGGTGGCCAATTATGTATATACATATACATATTTTATACATTTATGCATATGGATAAGCATTGAACGCATTCTCTTTAGCATTCAGTCCTTGATGTGTTCCTTTCTTTTATTTTTATTTATTCTTTTATTTTTTGGGCACACCTGGTGGTTTGTAGGGCTTTCTCCTGGCTCTGCACTCACAGATTTCTCTGGCAGTGCTAGAGGAACCATATGGGATGCTGGAAATCAAATCCTGGGGAGCCACATGCAAGGTATGTGCCCTACTCACTGTACTATAGATATAGCACCTGTTCATTTCTTTTATGTTTAAAATGATATCCTGTTGCCTGGCTAAATAGGATTTTATTGTTGCTTATTTATTCTTTTGTTTTCTGTAAAAAAAAACTAGGTTACTTCCAGTTTGGGCAGTCACAATTAAAGCTGTTAAAAGCAATCAGAGGGACACTATTTTGTGGATATAACATCTCAATTATTTTTAAACATTAAAGATTGCTTACTTCTTTGGTAAGAGCATGCTTCATTTTTGTCAATAAAAAAAGGTCAAAGGACCTCCCAAAATGGCTTCCAACGCATCTTCCAAATTTGCAATCCCACTAGCAATAAATAAGGACTGCTATTTTTTTTATATGCTGGCCAACATTTCATGTTGCTAGTGTCTGTAATTTGGGCTACTCTGAAAGATATCACTCATATGTAATTTTTGGTTTGTGTTTCTTTGAGGAAGGACTTGTATGGAGGTCCTTTTTATTTGTTCATTTGCCAACTTTTCCTAAGTATACTTTCATTCAAGAGGTGTCTATTAAATATTTGTCACATGCTTAACTGGGTGAATTTTTCAGTGTTGAATTTGGGGCAATGGCTCTTGGCTCTGAGTTAAGGGATTACTAGTGGCAGTGCAAAGAAGACCATATGTTATGCCAGGGATTGAGCCCAGACAGTGAGCCACATGCAAGGAAAGTTCTCTACTACCTATACAATCTCTCTGGCCCCCGGGATTCTTTATTTTTTTTCATTGATTCTTTGTCTATTCTTTCACCAATTCCAGAATATCCTCATTACTTTCCTTTTATAGAAAGGCTCAAAGCTGAATAGTGTCATTATTCTTCACAATCATATTGCTCATTCTGGATCTTGGGTCTTTCTATATAAACTGAATTAAATATATTTTCTTTAAGTGGAGGAAAACATATGTTGGTACTTACATCACTGTATCACTGTATCACTCTCATCCCCATGTTCATCGATTTACTTGAGTGGGCACCAGTAACATCTCCATTCATCCCAGCCCTGAGATTTTAACAATCTCTCCTTACTCATCTTTCCCAATGATTGGTGGCTCTTTTCAGGGTCAGGGGAATGAGATAAATTATCTCATTGTTACTGTATTTGGCATATCAAATACACCATGGGGAACTTGACAGGCTCTTCATTGCAGGCGGGATACTCTTTCTTATGATGTGTCCAGGAATATGTTCACTCATGCGTTAGGTTCGGCCCGAGCATGTGGAAAGCAGCTTGGAGTGTGGTGGCTGTTGGGTAGTGGAGGTTGGCTGCTGGGGCTGGGTCCCTTGAGGTGGGGAGGGCTCTCACCCTCTGCCCTCTGGGGTGCCCCTGGTGAGGAGTCTGGTGACATGGTTATGGGGGCCTCATTTTATTCTCCCTTCCGGGAGAAGCAGCAGTGAGTTCTGGAGGGTGGTCGATGAGGATATTATCTGGTGCCAGCAGGAGATGGCTCATGGGTGTGACCCCCCCAGGTCACCACCACAATCAAGGCCACTTTTTACAGGCTCATGCGGAGCCTCACACATGATCGAAGTCCCATGGAACCCAGGTAATATGGAACTTTGTGATCTTGGTACTTACACCCTTATTAAATAGTCTTTGTAACCACAGTAGACTTTCATAATGAAATGAAATATACTGAACTCCTTACTAATGTTGCAGATGAGTAGAAACTGTGTGACCACTTTGTTAAACAATAAAACATCTGCCCTGTTTTCATTCAGTTAATAGCTGTCAACATTATTTTTGACAAATGACTTGGGCTAGGGTGAGCATACAGTCAGTGCCCAAAGTAAAATGATTGATGGAAATATGAATTGAGGGTTTCCATGGTAATAAAAAGGTTACATTTACAGTTTAATTTTCTTCACTTGAACTGTGTAAACTAAAGAGGTGTCTGCACCCTCATGTAAAATATTTTTGTTTGATCTTACCTATTCCTGCATATTCTGCTGTTAGATCTCAGGTATGCTACTTATTTTGTCCAAGAAAAAAGTATCTCTCTATATCCTCATGTCTGGAGGAGTGTTTTATTTGATAAAACAGACCATCCTCTTCCTAATATTAAAACAGATGCTGCATGAAAAACTGAATCCTTTGGTTGTGAAGAAGGTATTCACAGTAATAATTTTTATTTGACTTAATAATGTTTCTGATTTGACTGAATAATATTTCTGAAATCTCTATTTTTAGATGATAGTCTAGCTTCCCACTCATTCTGATATCATATATATTCTAAATGAAGAAGAAATTTTATACCTAAACACCATATATTCTATCAAGTATAAAAAGTATAATAAGAACTGGCATCATAAAACAGTGTGGTAGCTTTCTACATTTGCTCTTATTTTTAAATTTTAATTCATGAAAAAATAAAATGTATATAATAGTTTGGTAACATTTCAAAATAAGTTATTCTATTTAGGAAAATTTCTCTTTCAAAATTTTACATGCATTGAAAGGATGTGCTTTTTTTTAAAAAAAGTGTATATTATAGAATTTTGTGCTTTTGTGTGTATATGACTTATTAAATATATGCATAAAGAATATGCACATGAGTTAAAATTGTGCCACACCTTTCTCATTAATAATAAATGTTGTTTTGTTTACTCTGTTAATACGCATGTATTTAAGAAAATCAGTTGGGCTGGTTTTATAACTAAATCAGTACCTAAGTAAAGGTATTGATGGAAATAGGAATCTAGGAATCATAGTTGCCACTGTCTTCATATCCTTTCCTTTCTCTTCTTTTATTATTCGTAGCTTGGTTATTTTAAGCCAAGGGTTGTTCACACAGGTATGCTCCTTTACTTAGTGATTTCAACATTGTGAAAAGATCGTTAAGAAAAAAAAAAAGTGGGCTGAATAGATAGTACAGTGGGTAACACCTTTTATTTTTGCACGTAAGTTACCAAGGTTTGATCCATGGTACCATGTATGGTCTCAGGATGATTCCTGGCTTCACCAGAAGTGATCCCTGAGCACAAATCCAAGAGTATTTCCTGAGCATCTCCCAGTATAGTGCAAAACAAAACCAACAACAAAAAAGTGAGTAGAATTCACTCTTACATTTTTGATATTTGGTAAAGCAATTTTATATATTAATATAAAATGATATTTTATTACTTTTTACTCATGGAAAAACAATAAACAATATTACATACTAGAGGCACCAAATAGAAATGATTTCTCTATCTTAACACTGCGCTATAGGATAAATGCTAAATTAATTCTAAATTGTTAATTTTTTCCTTTTAGGGGCTAGAGGTCTTTGAAGCTATATATTTAAAAAAAAAGAGAAACTAGAAAAAACTCCCATAAGTATACAGAATGAAGGTCGAAGAGAGAACACCTCAAACAATTATTTCTAAATTACATATATGTATATATATTTATCTATAAATATATATCTTATTTATCTTAAAGGAACTAAAGGAACTCATTTATCTTAAAGGAACTAAAATGTTTTTTTTAATTAGACATGATTATTAAAAATAATCTCTAGCATTTTAGACCACTCTAAAACACAGTAGTCTGAGTGTTTACTAGATACTTTAAAGATGAGATGTTCTTTAAGAACTACATCAGAAAATATAAGAGTATTTGTACCTGGGGAAATATTATAAGAAAAAAATTTTGTGGGGATTTGGGCCTCATAATAAGTGCTCAGGGATGCTTTGTTCCATATAGTGTGGACCTAAAAGTTCAGTCCAGGGACAGGCAATGCCACATGTGAAGGAGATTTGCATGTAAGAAAAAAATGTAGCAACTACGAATACACCAAATAGAGTTAAAAATAAACAAGGCACTGAATAATCCAGAGGTCAGTTATTAAATATGATATTAGATTTACAAAAAGAATTTTTATTCTGATACATGTACTTACAGGCATACACAAATCTGTATTTGCAGATGACAATTTCAGTGCAACAATAGCAGTGTAAGCAACAAAGACAGGAAATACCTGATAGGGGAGGAAGAAGTGGGGAATAAGCTGGGGGAGGGACTGGTACGATGGTGGTGGGAAGCAGACACTCTTAATGAGGGTGTGGTGCTGCAAACGTTTTATGAAAAAACCCCAACCATCAACAGTATTGAAAATCATTAAAAGAAATTCACTGTCACTGTCACTGTCATCCTGTTGCTCATCAAGCTCACCAGCACCAGTAACCTCTCCATTATGAGACTTGTTGTTACTGTTTTTGGCATATTGAATACACCACGGATAGCTTGCCAGGCTCTGCAGTGCAAGCGGGATACTCTCGGTATCTTGCTGGGCTCTCTGAGAGGGAAGGAGGAATTGAACGTGGGTCAGCTGCATGCAAGGCAAACGCCCTACCGTTGTGCTAATAAAAGAACATAGTCATAAGAATTAAAAGATAGTAATTCTTAAAATTCTAGGTAAAAGTGAAAAATATTTGGTGCTATAAAAGATAATGATTTTTTTTTCTTTTGTTTTGTGAGAAGGAACTAGGCCACACTCAACTTCGTCAAGAGTTTACTCCGGGCTCTGTACTCAGGAGACCATTGTCAGGGCAGTGCATCAAACCAGTCCATGTGTGAAAGGCAAGCATCTAATCGACTGCACTGTCTCTCCAACTTGAAGGGATATATAAGTGTTAAAGTGGAAGAAAGATGACTTAATCCCAATTTGCTAACTGGATTTTGTTGCTATTTAAAAAATTATTGAAAAAACAGTTTATTAATTATATAAGACAACTTCTTTTGAAAAGTTTCAAACCTCTTAAAAAGTAGTTTTTATGTAGATTAGATCAAAGCCAAAGATGATTAGCAATGTCACAAGAGAATAAACGCTTCCTCTGATTCACCCTCTTAAATTGTAATGTGGTATCTTCAAAATATAACTTTATTCTTAAACTAAAAAATAAGATTATGGGGAATTTTTGATAACTCTTTGTCAAGAATTCTACAGGATAGCTTTTAAGATACATATTTCATTTCTAAGTCATTTCCAGATTTTTTTATGACCTGAGGGGTTGGAGTGGGGCCTGGAGAAGCAAGAGTAATGTTTACATGTTTTTATTTCCATGTTCTTAGTTGAAGAATGTACTAGAGACATGTTTTAAAAATTTACAAAGAGTATGCTAAGGAAAGATTTGTAAGTGTTTAAATAATTGATTTGACATTGAATTAAAGCATATGGTGAAGTTAGAAAGAAGCTGACTATGTATTTGATGATTAATTGGTTCCAAGTCTATGTGTCCCTATGTATCTCAGGTACTGAAAAATGTTTCTTTAAAAAAATACATTTGAGGGGCGGGGATAGTAGATTGGTTAGATCATAAGCTTATAGATGTAGCCACCATGGATGTCACACCTGGAACAACATGGTTCCCCAAACATTCCTGGGTATAGTCCTAGTACACTGGGCACTACCAGGTATGGCCCTGCAGATAACTGCATACTACTGGGATATCTGGGGGTAATCTCTGGAACCTCAAGTCTGAAGTAACACCACATTTCAGACATTAGCATTGAGAGCTCACCAGTTGCTTGAGATTATGCAGGGGAACTCTAGGCCATTTGAGTGGCCCTTGGGAACATCTAGCACTAACAACAAAAACAACAATAATAATAAAAGAAAATGTTTAGAAAGGAAGAAATTAAAAAACATTTTTGTTAAATGTCTTCTTACCACATTTGTACTAATTTTTGATATTATTAATAACAAATAACAGACTGAATTATAAAAAGATGATGCCTTACATATCATTAGAATTAAGTCAACAGATCTAGAATTCCAAAGCTGGCTCATTTACTAGATTTATGAGAACAACTAGCAAATATCCAGAACCAATAAACATCACTGAAGAGGAAGAAAGGAAGGAAGGAAGGAAGGAAGGAAGGAAGGAAGGAAGGAAGGAAGGAAGGAAGGAAGGAAGGAAGGAAGGAAGGATGGAAGGAAGGAGATCAGAATCATAACTTATATATAATTTAGCCAGTAGTACTTAGTAGGTGCAGTAATAAATCGGAATTAGTTATTTTCCTGATATGTTTAACACAAAAGTGAAGACAAGAAGAAAACAATCAAAACAATGGCAATGACAACAATAAGAAAGCCATGATGGTCTTAATACTCTCAAAATCAGATTTGAAGATTTTCTTAAAGAGTACAAATATTATACAAAATTGTATGCAACATGCCAAAAATGTTACTCATAATTATTCTCTTAACATAAAATTAAACCTACTGGAAATGAATGAAAATAATAAGGAAATCAGTCATACCATAAACTCAGATTTACCAATTTTATATTTTACTGCACTGGAATCCAAATGTTCCTCCTTAAAAAGACTTAATGAACTTTTTTAAATAGTGCTATGGGATAAAAGTAACCTAAAGGGGAAAAAAGAGATTTAAACTATTTATCTTAAAAAAGAACATTGTGGGGTTGTCAATTCAACTTGTATGATCCTATTTTTCTAGCACTGCTCTAGAGAAAATTCTCAGAGGAGAGTACGGTATCTCTCTTTCTCCCAATAGGCAAACACTTGGCCTTGCATAAGATACAAGTTAAAACTGTCTTAGAATTATTCAAGTACTCGGTATGATTGTACATTTGTCTGTTCTATTAAGGGCTATAATCTCAGACATGGACTAAAGCAATAGCATAGGGGATAGGACATTTGCCTTGCATGCAGCCTGCCTGGGTTCAATTCCTCCATCACTCTTAGATTGCTGGGCAAGCTACTGGGAGTATCCCGCCTGCACTGCAGAGCCTGGCGAGCTATGCATGGTGTATTCAATATGCCAAAAACAGTAACAACTCTAACAATGGAGACGTTACTGGTGACTGCTTGAGCAAATCGATGAACAACGGAACGACAATGCTACAGTGCTCATCAATATGACTGTTGCCTATACTGTTTAAGCAATGCAACATTTAGGCCTTTTCCCAACTTTAAACAAAAAGGAAGATAGCAGCCGTTTTTTTTTTTAAGTATAAATTTTCAACCATTATCTCATTAACAATATTTTAAAGACTAAAATTTCTGACTAATATTTGTGATAAAAAATAGTTCAAGTGATCAATTAAGCATATGAAGAAGGTGCATGATTTGATGTCAAATTAGTAAAGCAATGATTCTTTACATGGGAATATGGAAAATAAAACAAAACACGAACAGTAGTCACCTATAGTCTTACATTCAAGTACATTATAGTCTTAATACTTGAAAGAAGAATATCAGTAAGATTATTTAAAAAAACAACTAAATATTTTAATTAATACTTAGTTATGTGCATATCTAATACATTGGATATACTTTCTTACTTATTAGATACCTATATGTAGTACTAATTTAGATATTTAACCAATTATATGAATTATTCATAAGCATGGAGAGTCAGTTTCCACCAGCATGTTCTGAGAAAAGAATTCAAGAGGTTTTTTTTTAATTATTATTTCAAAATTGATTTGTGTGTGATTTCCAGACTAACAATTGCCTATAAACAACTTAGTTTTATCTCCTAGTAGGAGCAATGTTAGTTCTGAGTCTCCTACTTATTTTTTATCTACCTCCCTGTCACTCATTTCTTAGCAAGAATAATGTAAGCTAGGCTGGAATATATTTTTACTATCTCTGCCCCATTAATTTGTCATTGCTTGGTAGAGTTTTAGAGTAGGGTTGACATCATTTAAGTGTAGGATAACATTGGTTTGCCCTTTCTCCCTTGCCACAGAGAGCTTAGGTTTATTGGGTTACTCCCAGCAGAGTGCTCCCATTCCTCTGTTTATTTATAAACTCTTTCTTTGTGCTCTGCTTCCCCAACCAGCCAATCACCTTTATATCCTAATCAGATAGGAGTTAATCTGTTAACTTGTAAATATTGTTTTTCTCTTCTTCTTAAGTCCTTTCCATACTTATTTCAGAGTAATGTTCTTTTTATATAGACACAGAAAGAAAATTAATGCTATGCTTTTGTAACTTGGGAGTTAATAGACTCCAACTGATATTCACTCCTGGCCATCTTTCTTCTCAACTTAAGCCTCAGGTGCCCTTACTTCCTAGCACCCCAAAATCAGGGTCCCAACGCGGAACTGGATGGACCCAGGGCAAGCTGTGAGCTACCCTGGTATTGAAATGGGCCAGGCCAATGTGCCATGATACTTAACTCTAAGTTAAGAGCATGGTCATGGACAAATTCTGTCATGATCCAAAATGTAAAAACTAGATTAGGACCCTACTAGGGATAGGACAGATTAATCTGGCCTGAGCACTATAGTCTCACATCTATAGCAAGATGTCCCCAGGAGAACCACCTTACAAGCTTAATGGATCTCTTACTGTGTCCATACAAAATGACTAATATTAAGAAGTAGAATTAAGATGTTAATTTATTAATTTAAGATGTTAAGATGTTAAGTTATTCAACTAAGGAAAGGAGAAAATCAATATTTGCAATTTAACAGAGTCTGATTAAAGATAGAGGTGATTGACCAGTTGGGGGAGCAGAGCACAACGAAAGAGTTAACCGATAAACACAGAAGAATAGGAGCACTGTGATGGGAGTAGCCCAATAAACCCAAGACCCTGTAGCAAGGCAGAAAAAACAAACCAATGTTATCATACAAATTGACATAATTTAAGAACACAAAACTAGTTACTGAATCTATAAAGAAATGTCTGGCTGTATAATATAACCTTCTGGCTCTAAATCTCACAAAGATCTGCTTAAAACTATATAGAGTGATAGTAATTTAAAGCTCTTGCCTTGCATGTAGCCACCCAGGTTCAATATGTGGCATCCCTTATGGTCTCCTGAGCACTGCTGGGAGTGATCCCTGAGTACTAAGCCAGGACTAAGTCCTGAGCACTGCTGGGTGTGGCTCAACTAGCCAAAATAATTATACAAAAATATTTCTTCTGCTCCAGCTTCTTTAGGATGTACTATTACAGTAGTTATTTGTTTTCCTATCATCTTATAACAGCGAAGGCACTGCGTATTCAAAGTAGTAACCTTTCTTGGAGCTTAAATACAGAACTAGTTATAATCTCATTTCAGATCATAAAAAGTATTTATCATCTCTACCAAATAACTGCCCTTTGAAACCAGGATGCTCCTCACCTTCTCAGCACAGCAATTACCTGCTTCGTTTGACTAAAACAAGAACACCTTTGCAAAACAAGAGTGATGATTTACACTATTAATGCATAACTCCATTGCTTTCATGTTAGTAAGTAAGGGTAAACTGTATCCTTGTCTGTTTAATTAATGATGTAGGCTTTTATATTTAGTTTTCATAAGAAATCAGTTGTTGCCTGGTAACCAATTTGCTTGTGGGCTCCCGGAAGAAGTTGGGCTTTCTAAGCAAAGCCCCCTGTTGTCTTATAAATAGAGCATTAAAGCTTGTTCAGACATGCCTAAGACATTCAGCAGCTCTTTTACTGCACAAGGATCTGATTCTTACTGATTCTTACTCTTCATCAAATACATATTCGAGTGGACAAAGAGGAACCAAAAGAACGAGTCCAATTCCCAATTTTGGCTTAACAATGTGAAAGAAACAGGATACCAGAAGGATATTTGTTTTTATATTCAATGGTGGAAAAATATGAGGAGGCATCAATTGCTAACAAATAAAGATTAAGTATGAATCCTGGACAACTGAGCTTCACAATAAAATAGTAATTCAATAACAAACAGTGGCACCAAAGACATTGAAATAATGCAATTTATATAAGGGTTCCTATATGTTATACAACTCTAATCATGAAGAAATATTTTTTGTTCAATCAAGGTAATTTTGTATATGCTATTATTGTTCAAATAAAATTAGCTAATGTTAATTCTATTTAAGTTGTGCATTAATAAATGGCATTACAGGGGCTGGAGCGATAGCACAGCGGGTAGGGCGTTTGCCTTGCAAGCAGCCAACCCGGGTTCGATTCCCAGCATCCCATATGGTCCCCTGAGCACCGTCAGGGGTGATTCCTGAGTGCATGAGCCAGGAGTGACCCCTGTGCATCGCCAGGTGTGACCCATAAAGCAAAAAAAAAAAAAATAATAAATAAATAAATAAATAAATAAATAAATAAATAAATGGCATTACAAGTCATAAGATATGTTTCTTCCTTGCTTATTAATGCAACACTTAGAACAAAATCAGGCACAAGAATTGCATTCAATAAATATCTGCTAAATTAAAAGGCGGTACTCTAGTCTCAGTGTTATTCAAGAGAACGGATAATGTAGTTTTGTCTTTTTCCCAAGTGTATGCTTGTTTTTTATTAAAGTTTTAGGTAAAGGGAATATAAGTGAATACATGGATGACTGTGAGCTGAAGCAATCAAGGAAGAAGTTAGTGAACAACAACAAAATTAAACAGAAGGAAGATGGAAACCTTAGGTGGTAACTAAATACTCACTGATAAAACTCCTCAAGTGACACTAGGAGTCACTTGCAAAAACAATTTTGGCACAATTTCTAAAAGATTGTGGATTTCTAGTTGTATAAAAATTGCTAGTTCAAGGATCAATTTTGACATATTTTGTTAAAATCAATTTCAAAATTTTGATTTTGTTTAGGTTTTTAATTTAATCATTTATTCAGTGCCTACCCTATACTAGGCATTTTTCTTAACCTTTGTTCAAACAACAACTTACATAAAGTGAGGCATTATCTTCTTACTTCACTTTTCAAGCTGAAAATGTAAGACCAAAAAAGGCTAAGAAATGTTTAAAAGGTCCATATAAATTAAATTTTAAAGAAAACCTATATTTGTCAAAATGGTGCTCAAAGTTCAAATAAATGCTCAAGTCAGTTTTAAAATTTATCTATATGAAAAATAAAATAATAAATGTGAAATAAGTCTTTCCTTACCTAGTATAGGTATCACTGTCCGTTCAAGAGCTGACATTATACAACTTTGCTTTCACAAAAGACCTTCATTAATAAAGGTCTTCATGTGAACAATGCTTCATTAGCATTGTTTTTGCTAACAGAATGAAATGTGAAAAGAATTTTCACTTTAAGACCAGAGGTAAAAAATGAAATAACTCAGCATTTATTTCACAGCAAGCTGTAGGAGAGGCAACTTGAATCGTGGTAGTAGTAGGAATGGCAACATCAAGCAATTTCCTCAGGGACCGAGTTTGTATATAGCGTACCTATCATAGAATTCCTGCTTTTACTTTGTCTTATTACTATTTTAGGCATTATGTGCTATCTAGAATAATTGTTGAGTTACTGGACAGGTGGGGACCAGGGGCAAGAGAGTGAGTCTGAGAATATTAAAATATTTTCTGTGTAAATTAGCAGAGTAGCATCAATACCTTGCAATACTTATATTTGCAAAAGGTTTTATGGAAATATTTCTCTTTCTGATTACAGGGTAGGGCTATACTTGAATGTGTGTGTGTGTGTGTGTGTGTGTGTGTGTGTGTGTGTGTTTGTGTGTGTTCTATCTTCTGGGTCCAAAATAAAAGAATTATGCAGTAAGTATGTAGTTCATATAACACAGCAGTGAGTATTTGCCTAGCATATATGAGCCCTGAATTTGATCATTGGCAATGCAGAAATAAAATTAAATAAATAAATTTTGTATCAGGTGAGTTTGTTTAGGTTTTTTTTTTCTTCTGTTATTCTTATTGTTGCTAACTAGTGAAGTTTCCAGGAAGTTTCTATCAATAATGATCTAGTGATAGAAACAAAGTTTGTCATATAGATGACAAAATTAGAGTACTTATTAGGAAGGAAAATAATATCAACTTTAGAATAGTGGATTTTTTAAATTAAGTTCAGTTATAATTCAATGCTATCTTCAATTATCTGATCATAGCATACAGTTACAGAAATTATTCTTTTGTTTTGTTTTGGTTTGGTTTTTGGCCACACTCTGCGCTTTGTGCAGGGGTTACTCCTGGTACTGCACTCAGAAATTACTCCTGGTGGTGCTTATAGGACCACATGGGATGGAACCCAGGTCAGTCATGTGCAAGGTAAGCATCCTACCCACTCTGTACTATTGCTCCAGCACCACTCCATAAATAATTTTGAAAGCAAAAGAGATATAGGAAGAGGAAGCTTTATAAAATTAAATGGAAGTTAATGTTTCCACTTGGAAAAGAGAAATAATTTATATTATTTTACTAGAGTTTTAAAGCAAATAATTCATTTCTATTTCTAAGCAAAATTCTTTCTTGATGCATGTTTGTTATGTAAGATATACAATTGGTTCTTTGTTAAAAGTGAATTCAAAGAAGCAAAACAAATTCATTAAATGGAGGTAATTTGCTCTGTCCTTGAAAAATAACCAACTAAATCATATATGCAACTGTTATAACCTGTGTGGAGTAACAAGTAAAATACATAATGAATTGCTCATCTTTCTATATGTTTTAATACTTCTTGCCAAAAAATACCGTTTTGTTGCATCTGTCATGTTGGAAACATATCAAACTTCCTAGGAACTTTGGAGGGGACAGTAAAAGATGATGGCAAAGCAATGGTTTTGAAAATATAATGCCACAACTGGAGCCAAGTTAGGATAGAAAAGCTCAACATATCTAGTGCAGCCTAACTAAAATTATTCTATTTAATCTTGTTTCCAAAATCCATACCCTTAATTTCAAAGTACAGTCCATGAAGCCTAAAATATGTGTATTATAAAAGTTCACTTTTGGGGCCAAAAGATAGCTGAACAGATTGAGGCATATATGCTCCACATGCAGGAGGCACAGGTTTAATCCATGGCATCGCATGGTCCCTGAACACTGCCAGGAGCAACCTTGTGGAACAAGCCAGGAGTAGCACTTGAGGCAGCACTGCCAGGTATGGTCCCCCAAACAAAAAAACTTATTTTAAAAAGTTCACTTTTTATTTCTATTGGATAATACTTGAAAATTAATTCTTTCTTATTTCTTAAATATAAAAGTCTGTTTAATTAAATATGTTACCATTACTAATTTAAAAAATGTGTCACTAAATGATTAACTGTCACTAAACATAAAACATCCATTACATCTTTGGTGAGAAAGCCTTGTAACAGTAATATACGCTACAGTAATAGCAACACATCAGAGCACTATATAATTAAGAAGAAAGACTAGATACTAATTTCCTGGGTCCCAATATTTGGTAATTATTGAGCCCAAGTGTGAACTCTGCTTTGCAGCAGACTCTTAAAGTTGAGATAATAGTAATGGATGCCTTACCGAATTACTATAAGGATGTATCACTGTCATGCTGTTGTTTATCGATTTGCTCGAGTGGGCACCAGTAACGTATCCATTGTGGGGCTATAAGAATGTATTAAGGTCAATATGCTAGATATTGTTATCAGTTAATTGTGGTAAAATCAATTTAGTTTCTTTAGAGGAAGGACCATGTGCATTTCTACTGATTCCTAATGCCCCAAAAAATGTCCAGAAAAAAATAGATGTCCAAAGTTTACTTGTTGGCCAAGTAGATGAATGTTTGAATAAAAGAATGAAACATATGGATTTATTCATAAAAGGGAAAATGTGATTAACCCTTTATCAGCTAATATACCTAATACAAAAAATACAAAACAATATCCAGACAAAGTTTTGCTTCTTAGTAAATTGCTCTTTTCCTCATACAAATTAGACAAAATATTCATTAGGTGAAAATGCCCCACTACTGCAAGGAAAAGGTCATTTTATCCAGAAATGTCCTTTCATGCCCATTTATATTACTGCAATCTGAAATAAAATTAACTGGAATCGTGTATGAAAAATCTCTTTTCAACAACTTAGGAAAGACTCTTACTATTTATGCTATAAGAGCGATAGCACAGCCACTGGGCTTTCGCCTTTCACATGGTCAACCCGTGTTCGATTCCTCCGCCCCTCTCGGAGAGTCTGGCAAGCTACGGAGAGTATTGAGCCCGCACTGGCAGGGCCTGGCAAGCTACCCGTGCGTATTGGATATGCCAAAAACAGTAACAGTAAGTCTCTCAATGAGAGACATTACTGGTGCCCGCTCGAACAAATCGATGAGCAATGGGATGACAGTGACCTTCATAATTTTATATAAACCTATTTATACTGGGCCCTAAGTTTAAAAGCAGTTCCTCTAAAGCAGCAATAAAGAACCAGATATAGTTGCATATTTTTAGATATATCAAATTGTAGCTTTATACAATATTTTCTTCAACAATTTATACAAGTTAAAGAAAACATTTTAGGAAAAACTTTTCAGTACTTGGATATTTGAACCCTTCTTTAGTAATGTACAGAGTGCATGTTTTCAAGTATATAGTTCATGTCTTCCAAATGAACTGTTATTTTTACTGGGTAGAATGATGAAATGGCAGGTGGAGATACTGACTACAAACTTTTGGGTTTTGGTTTTGGTTTTTGATCACACCCGGCGGCGCTCAGGGCTAACTCCCGGTTCTGCGCTAAGGAATCACTCCTAATGACTCAGGGAACCTAATGGGATGCCAAGGATTAAATCCCAGTCAACTGCGTGCAAGGTAAGCACCTGACTGGCTATATCTCCAGTTCCACTGACTGCAATCTTTTTTTTTTAATTTAATCACTGTGAGATACATAGATACAAAGTTGTTAAGATTGGGTTTCAGTCATTCAGTGTTCCTACACACCCTTCCCTTCACCAGTGTAAATTTCCCATCACCAATGTCCCCAGTTTTCCTTTGTCTCCCTCTCTTCCCCCACGTCCTGCCTCTGTGGCAGGCACTTTTCTTCTTTCTTGCTGTCTTTCTCTTTCTCATGAGCATTATGGTCTGAATACAGGTACTGAACATTTATTCTGTTCATCACTTTATCTTCTTTTAGCACTCAGTTCTTGTTCAGAGTGATTTTCCTAGTCATCGCTGTTGTAGTGGACTTCTCTATTCTAATTACCCTCCCCTCTCTGCCACTAGTAACTTTCAACCCTGGGCCAGTCTTCCTGGCCTTTGTTTCAACTGTCTTTGGGTATCAGTTTCCTACTATGTTGATTATAATCTTAACAGAACCAAGGCTTAGAATTTTTAGAGATGTAATTTTTATTTGCAAAAGGAAGGTTGCTCCAGACCCCAGACCGGGCCAGCAACACCGGGGAGCCAGACAGAGGAGGTACAGCCGGTACACCTTCTCCAGATGGAACCCCGGTGACACTGAGCAGCTACTAACATGGCTCCGGGATGTAGGACTGGGACATCTCCAAATTGTGAGCCCACTAATGTGGCCACGTGACCTTTTCTGAAAAATGAAAACATACAATTTATTGATGCCACCCAGCATGTCTGACTGTTGGAGGAAAACTTCCAAATAATAATAGTGATATTCCTGTTGAAAATTGAATGTAATTAAAATAAGGAAAGAGTAAAGTGAAAAATGTCTGCCACACAGGCAGAGAGGGAGTGGGAGGGGGGTATGTGAGGGTTTGGTGGTGGATCAAATATGAAAACTTTGTAACTGTATTTCACAGTGATTCAATAAAAATAAAATAAATAATTAAAAAAGAACATTATAATAATGAAAGATCTTTCTTTGTTTTAATGTTCCCCCATCATCTTTCCTCGTTTGTGTGTCTATCTTAATGTATAAGTCACTTTTGATCACTTATTCTGTGCCAAGTACATATTCAGTCCCTACCTCCTAGTGACTCAGACTGGGTAAAGAGATGGTGCCTCTGAACTATTACAAAATATAATGACAAGTACTAAAATTCTATGCAAAGGGCATGAAGAATAGAAGAACTGGTATTTCAACCTTCTTTGTAGTATCATAGAAGTTTTCCTCTGGTCTCTATTTTTCAAACTTAAGAGGAACAGAAGTTTGACAGATGGCCAAGAGGGGTAGTAAATATTTGAGACAGATGGAGCCATATGAGAACAGCACCAGATTACAAAAGTCATGGCATATCTAAAAAATGGAGAGTTCAATAAGGACTCAGGCTGGAGTTGTGGTTAGTATAAGATGAGGGTGTATTGAGAGATGGAGAAAAAGATATGGAAGTCCTTGATTGGAATCAAGGTTGTAAAATGGCACCTGTCTTATAAACAATGTCTTTCTATAGGCATTTAAGTAATTTTCTTTCAGATTTCATGAAAGATTGTCTTATAAATATGTCTGTGTCATAACTAGAGGCTTTAAGAAATGACTTTCATATACATAATGATATATCAAATGTTCAGTATATCAAAAATACACATTGCCATAAAAAAAAATGGTGAATTAAAAGGTTGTAATTTTTTAACTTCAAGTGATAAAAAGAATTGGCGGGCTGGACCGATAGCACAGCTGGTAGGGTGTTTTCCTTGCATGCAGCTGACCCGAGTTTGATTCTCAGTATCCCATATGGTACCCTGAGCACCGCCAGGAGTAATTACTGAATGCAGAGCCAGGAGTAACCCCTGTGAAGTGCCGGGTGTGACCCAAAAAGAAAAAAAAATGAATTGGCATAGAGAATTTTGAGATATCAGCCATAATTTTCATGAAGGAAAAGTGAATACCTTGAGGATATGAACTGATGATACCAAATATGACAGTGGACATATAGTCTATAAGCTACATTTACAACAGAATAGCTTTTTTTTTTTTTTTAAGAAATAGCAATGACCTCAAAGTTTCAGCAAAGGACCAGAAAACAATTGCCTGTGTAATATACTAGCAAATATGGAGAAAAGAGTGAAGCAGGAAGGAAAAAAGGAAGAAAGGGAGGAAGGAAAGAAGGAAGGAAGGAAGGAAGGAAGGAAGGAAGGAAGGAAGGAAGGAAGGAAGGAAGGAAGGAAGGAAGGAAGGAAGGGAGGGAGGGAGGAAGGAAGGGAGGAAAAGAGGGAGGGATGAGGAAGAGAGGGAGGGAGGGAGGGAGGGAGGGAGGGAGGAAGGGAGGGAGGGAGGGAGGGAGGGAGGAAGGGAGAAGAAAGAAAGGAAGGAAGGAAGAGGATAGTCATTTTCTAATTTATATAGTTAAAAAATTCTACTTAAGGGACCAGAAGGATAGTACAGTGGGTAGTGTGCTTGCCTTGCATGCCGTCAAACTTGTTTAGGTTCCTGACACCACCACAGTATGGTCCTGCAAGCCTTGCTAGGAACACAGACTAAGAATAAACCCTGAGGCCCTGAGGGCCACTGAGTATGTGGCAGGGGGGAAAAGCTACTTAAGTGAAGAGAGGTTATATGGATTTGTTTAAGTAGTACAGATATAGTACTCTTGAATAGTCTAGGGAAAGAAAAATATATAAGAAGTTCTTATTAATTAGATGTGGAGGGGTAGAAGTAGAAGAAACAATTGTTCGAAGTTAAAGGAAAATTGAGAAAAGATCAAGTTTTATACAATGGCTATGAGTGTATTCCAGGATCATTTCTTGGCTTTTAAGGAATGTAGCATTTTGAAATCAACTATATAGTGTATTATATCAATGTCACCCTTGATTAATATAAGAACTTGGAAAACATAAATGAACATTAGTTATTGGACCAATGATCATCTATCAGGTAATGTGTTCTCTGTATATCCAAGTATCTTATTGTGGCCAGTGGTTTATGATTTATTTACAGTAGGGAATACTTCCTCTTCCTCCCCCACTCATGAAAGATGAGGAAGAAAGGAAGGAGACTTGTAGATTGATGGATATGAAAATCACTGTCCAGAAGTACCTGCCTTGTTCCGATACTAAGTACCTGCCTTGTTCCGATACTGGTACTTAGTATCGGAACAAGGCTTCAACAGAACTTCAAACACTTAAACTAAATTGATAAGGGTTCCATTCTACTGACTAATGAAGACTGTATAGTGGAATTGTTCTTGATCTCCATTCACCTTTCTCTTTGTTACAATACTAGTGTTTTTTCTCCTCCATTCTCTACATAGTTTATTATATGTTTCTCAGTTGTGCATGCTCAATGTTCCTTATCACGAGCATGTGTTTTTCTATTCCAGGCATAAAACCAGACCCATTGTTCCCTCTCTTTGAAGTTTTTTTTTCTTCAGATTTTATCATTAGATAGCCTTTATAATTTGTGATTTGCATGTCAATAAGTCAATAAGTCTCCAGTTCAATTTTCTATTCAATTGTTCCTGTGCTTATACAGATATCACATGCTATTATACATCACTAAAAATCCTGTATATTCACCATTAGATTGAAAATCCTTAAAGGAAAGACACTTGTTTTGCTTACTGTTACAAACTTTTCAAATGAATTACTTTAATTGATACTTTAGAATCAGTTTTAATAAAAGTTATGAATATATAAAACATCTTTAAACTTGTTTTAAGTCACCATCTCATGCATAATGACATATTTATCTACTTGAATATACAGTTACTACATTAATTTTCTTCTTTACCTCTTTTTAGATGTATTTTCACTTTGTTCACAGTGAATGAAAATATATCCATGTTTATTAAATAATTAGCATGAAATGGAACACCTGCTACATTCTTTCCAAGGTACAAGAGTGTGATGAGCTATTAATGATAAATCATTTGACCAAAAAATTTTAATACCATAATTGATTAATTTATTAGATGATATAAAAACTTCTGAGGAAGTATGCCTTTAAAAGATATCAAGCCATATAACTTTTATCATCAACAAATGCAATAGCCTTTACATTTTCTCACATTGTGTGACTTTAAATTAAAATGAATAATCTGCTTAATTATAGAATTGCCAATCTAGTATATCTTTTTAATGACAATTTTGATCATTCAATTACAGTTTCCTTGGCTTTATAGTTCTGCCCATCAAACAAAAACAAAAGGAAGATAAGTGAAAAGAGAGTGCCCATGGGCCTGAGCCATATTGCAGTAGGTAAGGCATTTGTCTTGCTCACGACTGACCCTGGTTCGATTCCCAGAGTCACATATCATCCCCTGAGCACCACAGGAAGTAATTTCTGAGAGGAGAAACAGGAGTAAATCCTGAGAATTACTGGTGTGGTCCAACCCCACCCCAAAAAAGGTAGAACCCAGTTTTCATTTTATTATTATTTATGATGAATAAAGTTTTTATATAAGAATTTGAAACAAAGATTATATCTCTAGGTTGATTTAAATAATTTATTATTGCAGATTATAATTAAGTCACATAATAACAAGAAGAAATATTATGGAATTAGTCTTATTTTATTTCAAGTAAAAATAAATAGCCAAATTATTTGTCTCATTGAAATGTATCACTTTGAATTAAGGTGTGATGCATTTAACTTATTATTACAAGACATAATTCTTAGAACATGAAATATTTTATAAATATAATACTGTAGCAATATTAAATCAATTTTCTTTTCAGAAATGATTATGTAATGCTTATTATATAGTATTACCAAGTATATGATTATTCAGACTTAAATAATAATCAAAGTAAAAAAGACAAAAATATTTTAATTTTGCTATTTTATAACTTCCAGAGACTGAATTCAGAAGCTCATATATTCAAGATAATTGTTCTATAGTAGAACCATAACCAATACTAACTTTGATAGTTAAGCAATTATACAGAAAAAATGCTACTCAATCCTTTATAAGGGAGAAATTACAATTTAATTTTCAATTTCAATACTAATGCATCATGTATTGGATTTGAGAGATTATTGATACAGATAGAATATTAATAATAAAAATTTGAAAGTTTATTCAGTATTTTATTAAAATGATCATCTACTATAAATGTATATGAGAGTAGGAAATTAATAAGTGCACACAGGAACTATTATTTAGATTCATTGAATTTGATTATTTTAAGTAGCATGATTTTTAGCATAATTTCAGTGGAGAAAAATGAAGGTGTAAAGTTGATGTATTTGAGTTTTTAGCATACAATCAAGTAATCATTATTTATATCAAGATTTAGAATATTTGTGGTAACAAAAATGTGTTTTCTGGTATCTCCTCATATTCTACTTACAGTGCATTTGCCTACAAATGGGTTAACTTTTTTTTGAATAATAGATTAGGCTTTTATTACTTTTGAATGTGATACAAATAAAATTACACAGTATTGGGGTCGGAGCGATAGCACAGCGGGTAGGGCGTTTGCCTTGCACGTGGCCGACCCAGGTTTGATCCCCGGCATCCCATATGGTCCCCCAAGCACCACCAGGATTAATTCCTGAGTGCAAAGCCAGGAGTAACCCCTGAGCATCGCTGGGTGTGACCCAAAAAGCAAAAAAAAAAATTACACAGTATTCATTCTTTTAAATCTATCTTTTGTTCATTATACAGTGTGCCTTATTTTATATCTAACATTTTACCAAAAAGTAGAATATTCCTAGTCTGATTTGGTATAACGGGAGGATTAGTTTTAAGTAGCAACAGAAACTTTTGAATATTTTTAGTGTCTATATGTACTTATTTAAAAAATATATTTAGCAATTCAATTTCTGAGCATACATAATTATCTTTAGATATTATGCAACAATTTTCCACAGTTTTACCAATTTCACTCCCATAAACAATATATGAAAGTTCCACCTGTGTAACAACTTTTTCTCGCTTTTCTCGGGGGCTGTGTAAACACCTTTGCTCAGATGACGCTATGAGTGATCACATATTAATTGATGTTTGAGTGCTCTCTGGGAGGCACTCTGTCTCTGTCTCTCTCTCTCTCTCTCTCCACCATCATTCGGTGCTCTGGAACTGCTTCCCCACCCTGGATGGCTGTTGCCCTGGGCTGACAAAGGAGGAATGAGGACCAAGCTGGTTTGTGATCAGTTGCCATTTATTCCATCTCTCATCTCTCCCAAACTCTCTCCACAATTCTCACAATTCTACAACTCTTCATTCTTTTTGCTTTCCTTGGCATTACTGTTCTTTTTCATTTTACTGATTCTGCTAAGTGTGTAGCACTTTCACTGACAGGCATTTTATTGAAAAGTGCAGAAAGTGAGTTAAATGTCAGAGAAAATACAATTACTACTATAATATAATATTTTAAAAAATAGCCCTACAAAAACAAGCAGAAAGTTAATAAACCATAAACTCTACATATATTTTATAGTTAAAAATATAGTGCTTCCTTTTGGTGTTTGAAATTACAATAAGCAGTACACTTTCTCCTCTGAAGAACACTTAAAGGAACAAAACACGGAGAATAGAAGTAACTTTTTTAATTGTCAAAGCTGTTTAGAGACTCTCTATTTTCAATTATTATACCCACCTTAATTAGACAATTTTACCCTGTGTCACTGACAATCAAAGACCTTAAGTCAGAATCGGTCCTGCTATGTTGCCTGCATGAAAGAATGTAGATCAAATACACACTACAGATTTAGCAGACTTTGAAACAGAAAACAAAAAGAATGTGGTAATGTGTTTTTCCTTTTTCCAAGAGTAACAATTAAATCATTCCTGAAAAGAGAGAGAAATGTATAGAACAATATCTAGGACTATATGGTAACAATAATGATGTAAAAATTGGTATTAATATAAGCAACGTGATAGCGTAACATGTTGATTGCAAAAATACATATTGGTTCTCCCTACTAACATATTTTATTACCAATTTGTTAAAAATATTGCATTATAAATAATCATATAGAGCATGATCCCATTATTTTATTAAAAAATGGGGCTGGAGCGATAGTACAGCAGGTAGGGAGTTTGCCTTGCATGCAGGTGACCCGGGTTTGATTCCCAGCATACCATACGGTTCCCGAGCACCACCAGGAGTAATTCCTGAGTGCAGAGTCAGGAGTAACCCCTGAGCATTGCTGAGTGTGACCCAAAAAAAAGACCAAAAAAAAAATCACCATTATTTTAACTGGTTCTGTGGGGCTTCACTTGTGCTTGAGTCTCCACCCAAGTGTCTGGAAAGTGGCCTGGAGCATGGTGGTGGCTGGGTAATGGAGGACTCCAGGCTCAACTGGACCCAGAAGCAGAGATTCTCTGCCTGCTTCCCCAAATCTCCGGTGCCCCAGGGATCATACCCAAATGATCCCACCCTACCGTCACCAGAAAAATATCTCATTTGTCAACCTCCAGTACCTCCACTATTCAGCCACCGCCACATTCCAGGCCGCTTTCTGGATCCTGTGGCCTCAAAGAGGCCATGAGACACATCATACGACACTTAGTACCCATTTTCCAGATTTACTGCACCATATTTGATGAGGTTCAAATATGGTGTGTGAACCATGGGAACACCTGTAGGGGCGATTAGAGGTCGCCCTAAAAGCCTCCATCTCTCTCAGAGAGTCTGGCAAACTACCAAGAGTATCCTGCCCACACGGCAGAGCCTGACAAGCTACCTGTGGTGTATTCAATATGTCCAAAACAATAACAACAATGGGCCTTATTCCCCTTACATAGAAAGAGCCCCCAATATGGCAGCATAAAGAAGGACGAGCAAGGAGAGGCTGATAAAATCTCAGGGACACACTAGACTGCCAAAACGAAGAAAGACTAAAATGACTGTCTGTACTTTCACTGCATGTACACTGGCATCAGAAGCATCCATTGAGGACCTGATGGTACAAGCGCAGAAGATCAAGTACGACATCATTGGTCTGACCGAGATGAGAAGGCATCTATCACATCATGCCATTTTCGACGCTGGAGAACTGTTCCTCAGAACATGCAACAATAGAGGCATTGGTAGTGTTGGTGTCCTTGTCAGCATGAACTTGGCCATGAACATTGATTCGTTCAAATGCTGAACAACCCAAATCAGATGATTACACTTGAATAGATGCGGCTCACTGCCGGCAGTTTCTATCTTCATCTTCTATGCACCAACATCCAACTACAATGAAGAAAAAAATTGAGAAATTCTACATGAAGCTGGAGAAGTTCTATAAAGAATACACACCTTCTACAAGACCATTGTTGGTGATTTCAATGCCATGATAGGACAAAGAACATCGCCTAAAGAACTCAACACTGGGACCCATGGCCTAGAATGGAATGAACAGGGTGAGAGACTGTCTGATTTCATCATGTCGACCAAGACCATCCATGGTAACTCACAGTTCCAGAAGGCTGAATCTATATGTTGGACATGGGAATCTCCTGGTGGACAGTTCCACAACAAAATTGAGCACATCATATTCAATCGACAGTTTTGCCTGAGCGATGTTGTTTTGTCTTAAAATTCCAAATGGGATTAGACCACCATCTCCTTCATGTAAAATTCTACTTCACAGAGTGGGGAGAAAGGACTTCAAAGTTTAAGTTTAAGAAGAGAACTCCCAGAATAACTATCAACTGGGAGCTCTTTGGCATTATTGTGGCAATGTGTGAAGATGCCGTCGTTGACAACATCAACGAGGAATACGATTGACTGGTTCAGCACCTCCATGACTGTGCGAAGAATGCCAAGAGTGGGAAAGCCACAAACAGACACCTGTCTTCAGAAACTTGAGCTCATGTTCCAAAGTGTTTTGGCATGAGCCTCAGGCAATCACAAGCTAATGTCCAAGCTTGCAAAGCTGTGTAGAAAAGCAATAAAGGAAGACCTCAGAGACAGGAGAGTAGCAGTCTTTGCCGAAGTGGCAGAAGCTGGGAAAGGTATTCTCAAGGCTTGCCTGTCCTTCGCCAACTACAAGACCAAGATGGCTGCCCTCTGATGTCCTAATGGATCTATCACATTTTTCAGAAGGGCAATGAAGAGGATTATTCATGACTTATACTCGGATCTCTTTTAAAGCTAGGTCCACCTGCCCACATAGCAAATTCCACAGGTTGGATATGTCATTCCCAATGTCCTCCCTTCCAAAATCTCACATGCCATTTCATCGATAAAGACACGTATAATACCCGGTTCAAACAAGGTCAGACCCAAACACCTGAAGAATCTGCTGCCAGTACTCGTCAAAACACTGGCTCGGCTCTTCACACACTACCTGACTGAATGCAAGTTTTCCTCCCAATGGAAAACCTGCAGGACCATTCTGTTGTACAAGAAGGGAGACATCCACAACATCAGAAATTTATTGCCCAATCTGCCTGTTGTCCATCATCTACAAGTTGTTCACTCAAGTCATCCTAAATAGAATAGGCAGAACACTAGATGAAGGACAGCCATGCAAGCAAGCTGGATTCCGAAAAGGTTTCAGCACGATGGACCAGATCCACATGGTAACCAAGCTCATTGAAATTTCATGAGAGTTCACGATGCTGCTCTGTCTAACATTCATCGTCTTAAAGAAGGCCTTTGATTCTGTTGAGACTGAAGTGGTCATTGAAGCCCTAGCCAAAAAGGATGTTCAAACTCAGTACATCAAGATCCTCCATGAGCTGTATTACGAATTCACCACCAGGATCTCACCATTCTACAAGGAAGTGATCATCGACATAAAGAGGGGTTTGGCAGGGTGATACCATTACACCAAAACTCTTCAGTTCCATCCTCGAGAACTGGACTGGGGTGGAATAGGAGTGAAGGTAGACGGTCCGGCAACTATACCACCTCCACTTCGCTGATGTCATTGTTCTCATAACACCAAACATTAGCCAAGTGACACAAATGCTGGCCGACTTTGAATGCGAGTGTGGAAATGTAGGACTACAGCTTACTCTCACCAATACAATGTTCATGAAAAAAGAACTAGTCCCTGATGTTCCATTTGCTCTCAATGGAATGAACATCTCTGAATGCAGCAGCATGTGTACCTGGGTCAAGAACTCAACATGAGAAATGACTTGTTGCCAGAACTGCTCAGGAAGAAGAGAGCAGTGTGGAATGCCTTCAAGAGGGTTGAAGAAGTTGTTAAGAGGACGAAGAACCTCTGGCTCTGGCCACATCTTTTTGAATTCACTGTTTTTCCTGCACTAACATTTGCTTCAGAGACCTGGGCCTTATGAAAACAGGACAAAAACAATATTCGGGTATCCCAAAGAGGAATTGAAAGAGCTCTGCTTGGAGTATCAAGTTTCACTCAAGTGAGAGAAGTTATCCGGAATTCTGACCTTGGTTGGCGATCAAGAATCAGGGACACTGTCTCATTTTCCAAGGTTTCAAAAATCAGATGGGCTGGACACATAATGTGATTTAGAGACAACTGCTGGACTAGAGCTGTTAAAGAGTGAATTCAACGGGAAGTCAAATGACTGAGTGGCTGCCCACCTACGAGATGGTCAAACTTCTTCATCAAAACCCTGAACAAATAATATGAGGCTCTTCATGTTCCTGGAGCAAGCCGATAGCACTGGGCTACACTAGTACGCAACAGGGATCGAATGATCAATGGGATCACATGTGAAAAAAGTGATTAGTTTTAAAAATATGCACTTGTAGGTAAGTAAAGAAAGCATAGAATGAGAGGAAGAGGGAAATAGACATGGGTAACTCCAGGCAGACGGTAGAAATACTATAGTCATCTCAATAACGAAGGTCAATTAACTTTTATATATGAGTGAATTTTTTTTTGTAGCATGTAACAAGTTGTTGTAAACAAGGATAGATATTTTTGTTTTCTTATCTGCTCTTCAAATTTAAATACTAGATTTACTGAGAATATGATGAAATATTAGCTATTGCTTCTGAAAAAATTAGATTACAAAGTAATTTGTGTTATAATTTACATTTCTCTGTAGTTTGCACTTCCCCTACAATATGTATATACAATGAATAAAAGTTATATAAAAGTTATCTTAGTGTTACCTTTGTGATAAAGATTATTATAGAATAGATATAATATTATTGCATCTTCAAAACTATTTCTTTTTACTATAAATGAATTATGATACAGAACATAACTGTGTTTAATTGCATTATATATGTTTGTGGCACTGGAATAAAAATGGTCATAATGGGAAAAAAATTTCTGTGAAAATAATTAGAAAGTATCTCTCTGAGTTTCTCTGTCATTAACAAAAGAGTTCAAGTTTACATGCTAAGGACACATTGAAATAGTGTAAAAATTAATCTTTCTTTTCCTACAGTGTCTGGGTTTGTGCTAGGTACATCTAAATTTAGTTTATTGAACATACGGAATGATTAAATAATTCTAAAATTTAAGTCAATTCAAAAAAAGAAAGGGAACTTTAATTCCCATAGGGAGATTTTATGAAACAAAATTTTACAGCCCAAAAGGAAAATATCTATTTTGGAGTTGAACTCTCTGTGGCTGGAACCCCATGAGTGTCATAATAAATATGTTTTCTTAAGGTTGCCTTTTTCTGACTATAGTGACTCACCAGGTAGCTACTACTGTGGGAAAATAGTTCTTTAAACATTTCAAGCCATGCAGTAGTTATTTAAACAGTGACAAATAGCAAACATTTCTCCAATTTTTAGCCTTTTTCTTAATAGGTTTTCCAGTGGTAGTAAAGCTGCTAGTCACCATTTAGTCAACATCATTTTTTAAATTATTTGATATTATTAAGCTGCTTTAACTTTTAATTAAATTATCTTTTCACCTCAGCATGACTTTTTCCAAATACAGTTTCATATTGTCAGTGTGCTCAACTTTTCAGAAGCAATTTTTCCATAGTCAATTTAGCAATATAAGTAATTTTAATCTTCTGATCTAGATTTATACTAAAACTATCCTATCTTCTAAAATCATAAAATTATATACTAGTAACACATGAAAAAATTAGAATATTATGTTGGTGTTTGCCTTCCCTTGACCTTTTTTCATAATTTCTTCATCTTAAATAATATTTTTACTTGTTAAAATTTATCCCATTTTTAAAGCACAGTAAAATGCTACTTCTTGGAGCGTAATTAATTCTCCATACTCAGATGTGATTTTTCCTTCTTTTGAAAATTCAAAAAAATTTTCAAAATAATAAAATTATATATATATTTTTAAGTCTTCATTGCAACTATATGACAGCTGCATAAAATATACACACATGTGCATGTGTATGTGTGTGTGTGTGTATTTATCTCTACACTGTAGCACTGTAGCACAGTCATCCCATTGTTCATCAATTTTGCTGAAACGGGCACCAGTAACATCTCCATTGTGAGATTTGTTGTTACTGTTTTTGGCATATTGAATACTCCACGGGTAGCTTGCCAGGCTCTGCCATGTGGGCGGGATACTCTCTGGATACTTGACGGGCTCTCTGAGACGGACAGAGGAATCAAACCCAGGTTGGCTATGTGCAAGGTAAATGCCCTACCCTCTGTGCTATCGCTCCAGTTCTGTATTTAGCTCTATATTAAGAACTTATATAATTCCAGTACTCATGTATTTTACTTTAAAGCACGTAAAAAATTTTCTAAGATTTCTTATCTAGTGAAAGCTATAATTATATGAAATTCATGAAATTAGAAATATACAGGTAAAATGTTGTGACTTAAATATATATATAAGAATATTAAGATTGTCAAAATTATTTGAAAATATTAATAAATAGCAAGTAACTAGGTATGTTTTAGCATTCCTCACAAAACTGGTCATGTAGAAACACAGAATTCCAAAATATTTATTTATCTATTTAGTAGTATTTGGGGCCATATATGACCATGCTAAGAGCTTATTCTTGGCTTTTCACTCAGGAATTACTTCTGGCAGTGCTCAGAGGATCATATGGGATGCCAGGGGTCGAATTCACATCTGCCATATACAAGGTAAATAACCTACCTGCTGTACTAACTATCCAGAATAAGAAAATGTTTAGATAAATGTCAACAATAATAGATCACTCAATAGTATAACCACTTAAATCATTATAAATATTTTACATTAAAATTATTATAGAACATATAGAGTAACAGCATTCTAGCTTTTATATTTAAGTAACTCAATGACTGTAACAGTATCCAGTGAAAATTTAGTTATTGAGTTAATCCATAGACATCAAATACTAACTTGAGGTTAGAAAATGTGTCTCCTTTTATAGTTCAAAGATTTGAAGACACTACACTCCCTTGATTATGTTTCTAGATATCTGGCCTGTACTTGTTCACCACTATGTTCACTTCTATATGATTTTTTTGCAACCACTAAAAACTAAACTTTTTCGGAGTCCTGAGGGAAATATTACATTTCTATAAAGGTCATCATAGTCACTTCCATAATTTTAAATAATTGTTAAGTTTCTAGTTCCCACGATAGTACATGTTCTGTCCTACAACTTACAGAATGACTAAGAGACTGGTTTAATTTTATTTTTCAAAGAGTATGTTCCAAAACTTTCACAATGGGCTTGGAGTTATAGCACAGGGGTTAGGGCATTTGCCTTGCACACGGCCAACCCAGGTTCGATTCCTCCATCCCTCTCAGAGAGCCCAGCAAGCTAGCGAGAGAATTCTGCTCACACAGCAGAGCCTGGCAAGCTACCCGTGGAGTATTCAATATGCCAAAAACAGTAACAAGTTTCACAATGGAGATGTTACTGATGCCCGCTCGAGCAAATCGATGAGCAACAGGATGACAATGATACAGTCATTCCTTCTGTGATACTGATGCATTCTGATGCATTCCATGATGACAGATATTCTAGTAGCCTTAAGTTGTAGAGTGCCATCTAGTATATAATGAATCTTTGATTTGACCTTTAAAGAAAATGGTGAAAGTAGAAGACCGATATGATTGTAACTTCTGTTTTGAAAGGCTAATTATTTTATCTTCTTTGGTGAGAAAAAACTGTATGAATATATGGAAGGATGAGGAGAGGTAGGTTCAAGAAATTGTAAAGACTTTTAATTTTAACTCTTGTTCTGAAAAGAGCCATATCAGATACTAGTTAGAGACGATAGTGATAGTAAGGGGAGGTAAAAAAACTGCTTTGATTCTATGTATTTTAGAGGCTAAAAGAACAATATTTGTTTATATATCATAAAAAGAATAATTAAGGATGAATCTTATATTTGCTCTTTGCCTAACTAGCTAGACATTTGGAGTTGTCATTTGTTAAACTGTGAAGAATTGTAGAAAAAAATATCTCCTTGATACAAAATTGGTATTCTACTCTGGGCTTCTTAAATTTTAGGTGCCTTTTAACTATCGAAGAAGAAGTGTATTAAGCAGTTAAATACAAGCCCAAGTTAAAGGGATATTCCAGAAGGTTTGGCAGTTAGCAGACAAGTTTAAAGTTGTCAGATTTAATGAAATACTCTGTGAAAGGAGTGTAGATAAGAAAAGTGATCTGACATTTTTGTGACTTAACCTTTTAGGTTCAGAACAATCGTAGATCAGAGTATGTAGTTTTCACATAAATCAGTGCAATTTTGAATGTTAATGTTAATTTGACCTCTTTCACCTGACAAAAACATTCGGAAAAAATAATAGTTGAATGATTAAGAACATATTTTTTAAAAATTTAACTAGCATAGGAGTTTCTCCAGAAAGCTACAAAACATGCATAATTTATTAAATGCTGAATCACCTAAGTCTATTTTTTAAAAATATAAAATGTTCAATAACTGTTGAGTTAAACTGAATTGGAAAGTACTCTGTTAGCAGATGTGGTTGGCATTCACTAAGATCATCTTCAGAAAATTTCACCTATGACTTACATGGTAGTGTTGACTTCTTAAGTCATACTCTTAAACATTCTTCTCAAGTGGCTTGTTATTTACTAACGGGAACTACCTGAGAAGGAGATTCTGGGAAATTATGCTCTAATTCCTACCAAAAGACTCGATCAGCTAAGTGACTTACTTATTCCTTTGTCTTTGTGATATAATCTGTAAATTTCATAACTTCAGGCCTGAGTTCCGAAATCGCATATTTGCAGAGTTTCCTCCCCATCCTATCACACATATTTCTCTTGAAAGCCCCTCTTCCTGGAATCACATAAACCAGGATTTCTGTCACAGAACTACTTCTAAGAATCAGAACTATAGAAATGGCAACAGATGGAGAAGTTTAATTTCCAAACATTTCCCTGAGTGCATTTGTCTATGTTCTCTAAATTATTCACCTTTCTAGTTTGCATATACAAATGACTTCAGCACATCTGATCTTCTCTTTTTCTCCCGAACCTCAAGTAACAGAAATTCCAAGTTCATTTTGACACCCTTCCCTACCCCAGAAGGAACTACAGTTCAGTATTTGCATTGCAAACCATAGAGCCCAAGAATAGAAGAGAGTAAGAAGGAAAGTGCCTGCAATAGAGGCAGGGGATGGGGTGGGGTGGGGGTGGGGGGAAAGATACTGGGTACACTGGTGATGGGAAATGTACACTTGTACACTGGCGGAGTCATACAATGTTTGAACATTGTATGACTGAAAATCAATCATGAAAGCTTTGTTACTATCTCACCGTGATTCAATTAAAAAAATTAGAAAAAAAGAAACAAGTACACTTAGTTACACACACACACACACACACACACACAAATATCTACAGTGGAAAAGGTCAGGCAAAAAAATAATCTTTTTTTTTTTTTTTTGGTGGGGATAATCCCTAGTGAGGTTTGGGAGCCCAGGGGTTAACTCCTAGTCCTTACAATATTTATCTCAGTTTACGTGGGTTTGAGGGATCAGTGTTCAGACCTGGAAATGCAGTGTTGTTTGGTAATAGTGGACTTGAGAGCCAGCAGGTTATATGGTGGTGGGGATTGAACTCAGGACCTCATACTTGCGTCCCAGCACTTTTAACTACCTCCTAACCTGAGTCCAGTAAATATTTTAACTGTTTAAAATCTTTGTGTGTGTGTGTGTGTGTGTGTGTGTGTGTGTTAGGGGGAGTGTATAATCTCTGCGGCAGCTAGGGAAGGGTCCAGAGGCTCTCCATCTCATGGTGCAGGTTCAGTCGTCTCTGCCCACTCTCCCACAGGGGGAGGCCCGTGTCATAGGCGGACGGAGGAGATGAAGGCCAATCCGGTTGGTTGATCAGGTGCCGTTTATTCCATTCTCCCCACGTGCCTTTTCCAGTCTCACTAAGCTTCCCATGCTAGTCTCACACTGCCCCTCATCCTCATCTCCTCCTGTCTCTCCCATTCATCTCTCCACGCTCCATCTTGCAGCGTGGGCGCTCTCTTTCCATGTGCCTGCTCCTCATATTTCCCCTACATTCTTCTCCCTCTGTCCCCCTTGCTAGTCTCTCCACGCTCCATCTTGTCACCCTGCTATCTCTCTCATCTCTCTCCAACTCTTCAGTCTCTAACTCCCTAGCTCTCTGTGTAGACGCTAAACCCAGACAGGTAGCAGAAGCAACATAAGAAAGCCCTTCCTTTGCTCAGGGGCAAGCTACCACTTCAGATGTTTTTCTCATTTCCTTAGTCCAATAACTTAACATCTTAATTCTATTTCTTAATATTAGTTATTTTGCATGGACACAGTAAGAGATAGATTGAGCTTGTTGGGTGTTTTTCTTGGGGTCATCTCGCCACAGACTCAGACTACAGTGCTCAGGTCAGATTAATCTTTTCTAACCCTAGCAGGACTGGAGCGATAGCACAGCAGGTAGGACATTTGCCTTGCATGCGGCCGACCTGGGTTCAATTCCTCCATCCCTCTGGGAGAGCCCAGCAAGCTATTGAGAGTATCCCGCTGGCATGGCAGAGCCTGGCAAGCTACCTGTGGTATATTCGATATGCCAAAAATAGTAACAGCAAGTCTCACAATGGAGATGTTACTGGTGCCCCCTCAAGCAAATCGATGAACAACAATGCGACTATAGTGCTACAGTGCAACCCTAGCAGGGTCCGAATCTAGTTATTACTTTTTGGACCATGACAGAATTTGTCTATGACCATACTCTTAAATTATAGTTAAGCCTTATGGCACTTTGGCCAGGCCCATTTTGATGCCAGGGTAGCATACAGTTCACAGCTTCCTCTGGGTCCATCCAGTCCCTTGTATGGATCCTGCTTTTGGGTTACTAGGAAGTAAGGGCAACTGAGGCTTAAGTTTAAGAGAACATGTGTCCAGGAGGAAAACATCATTCAGAGTCAATTAACTCCCAAGTTACAAAAGCATACCATTAACTGTCTTCCTGTGTCTATATGAAAAGAATATTGCTCTGAATTAACTGTGCAAAGGACTTAAGGAGAAGAGAAGTTGACAATATTCACAAGTCAAGAGAGCACAAAGAAAGAGGTTAAAAGTAAACACAGAGGAATGGGAGCACTATGATGGGACTAACCCCCAAAAACCTAAGCTCCCTGTGGCAAGGAGGAAAGGACAAACCTACAGGAGAGAAGGAGATTTTTGCCACATCCAGCAATGTGTAAATCTCATTTGTATTTCTGTGCTCAGAGATCACTTCTGACAAGGCTCAGTACCAAATGCAGTGCTAGGAATCAAAGCAGAATTGTCAGTTTACAAGGCCAGTACCTTAACCTCTGTACTCTCTCTAGCCCCAAATCTTTTGTGTTTAAATATTTATATATTATTTTAATTCAAAAGCAATATCCTGTGCCTCGACCCCATTGTTCTGTCCACCTGACCATCTGTTCGCATGTTTGCAATGTGACTTTTGTCCTTTATTGCTTATAAGAATCACAGGAAACACTGGATCCAGGTACTTTTTGGAAAGGAGAATGGCTGAGAATAAAAGGAGGCTACAGTGCATTCGTTAGATGTCATGTCTCTGGCATTTGATGGAATTGAGGCTCATCGTCTAACAGGCAGACTTTAACAAATGTTTTTTGATTTAGGAAATTCTTTTTTATTTAGGATAATGATAAGGACTGGATGATAACTTTCCCAGCAATATTTATATACATTTTTAAGTTTGATGAAAGGGGACAAAGTGCACTAAAGAGAACAGCGTAGAATATGCTAGAAGTGTTTTCCTATTATCAAAAGTTACAGGCAAAGAAAGACCTCAGTGGAAGTCTAACTCAGAATTTTACAGAAACAGCTTGCGTGGCTCTGCCCTACTATGGCATTCTGCGGATGTGGTGGAACAGGCAGCTCTTTTTCATTAGAGTTTTTAGTCCCTGCTCTGCTAATACAAAGGTAAGTCTATTTTTATCTTCTCAGCTGTAGCTATTGATATTCAATGACATACAGCTCACCTTTCGGTGCAACTAAAGGTACCACTCCTCTTGGGATTATTGGTTTTCTTTTTTTGCCTCATCTATACTGAACACTGCCATCATCACAACAAGCACATGCTATTTTAATGATGGTTTACATTTATTGGCATTTCCCCTATTAGGTGGGAGAACTCAAAGTGAAGCTCTCAGGTCTCTGGAGAGAAATGTTTTGGTCTCTTCACAGACTAGCCGATTACACCCCACCGTCACCTGCCTATTATTCATTCTCTCTGCCCAGAAGATAAAATAACAAGCTTTTCTGTCTATTGCTGTGCAGGTTGGTGTTCTGTAGGTGGCATGCTGTGAGAACCTGCCCTTTCCTAAAGTAAATGTTAGGAGTTTCAGGCAAAGGTCCCAGATCCTTAGAAATTTCATCTTCTCTAATAAGGAAAGTGAGGGGTGTGAAAAGAAGGCCATCAGCAGTCTCCTGGGAATGACGTTTCCTCAGAAAGAACAAATAGTTTGCACTAGGATTCCTTGCCTCCTTTTAACATGTACCACAATCAAGATTCCAAGTAATACAGCATAGAGCATATGGCATACAAATACTCAATATCACTTCTATACAGAGATATCACTTGAGAACTCTGATAGGAATTTTGGGTTGACAATCTAGGACAATTCGTGCTCCCTGAGTTCAACCATTTCAGTGAGATGAATCATTTTAGCCCCACCACCTTTGTACTTTCCTCAAAACTAAAAGCATCAGTGAATCCTCCTACACCTGGAAGAGAAATAGTTTGACACTAATGACCTTGGAATATTTTTGTGCCTCAGGAAGGTTTGTCAGAGCTTATCAGAATCTGACTTTCAACTTCATGAAAATGAGACCAAATTATTCTCTATGAAGACAGAAGTCAAAGAACATGTGAACAACATCAAGGGTAAGTTTTGTTCAGGAGGCTTCAAGAATAGAATCTGGGGCTGGAGAGATAGCACAGTGGGTAGGGGGTTTGCCTTACAAGTGGCCGACCCGGGTTTGATTCTCAGCATCCCATATGGTCCCCTGAGCACATGAGCCAGGAGTAACCCCTGTGCATTGCTGGGTGTGACACAAAAAGAAAAAAATAGAATTTTCACAATGCCTCATATACTATGCCAAGTGTGTTTGTGTGTGTGTGTGTGTATAAAATCACATTCTCATGTTCATGTATTTATATGGAATGATCATTTTAATTTATGTGCTATGAAGATGAAAGCTCAGGGTTAATAAAGAGTTTACCTGTAAATACAAAATGATAACATGCATTAGCACTTTATTTCAATATGGACACCTTGGTTCCAGAAACTTTGTGATCAATTACTATTTTAATATAAAAAGTTCTGCGCTTTGGGGCTAGAGCAACCTCTGAGCACTGACACAGGGAAAAAAAACAAAGTTTTTATATTTCTAAGTAAAAAAGTATGTGTCTTATTTTTTTACTCCCTAAATTTCATGTCACATCATTCTTTTTGTTTTTAGTCTTAATTTTTAATATTTAATCTTATTTTATTATAATTTTATAATAGAGTTAAAGGTGTTCAACTTTCTGTTATTGATGTACAATGTTTCTGCACACCCCCACAGCCAAAGAGCCCAAGTCTCTCCCCTCATGCCTGCGTTACCTCTGGTTCAATGTTTTTTTACCAATGTGTCTCTCCTAGTATTTGTTAACTGATATTTATGTTTCTAATGCATACTGTTACCTCCCTCAAGACCAAGAAGGTGCTACTTATGTCCCCATGTTATTTCAAGTCAACCTATTTGTTTACCTAACCCCATCCTGAAAACCTGATACTCTCACATTTATATCCTATTTAATTTAATTATTAAATTTAATTATTACCATTTACTATTACAATTTACTATTAAATTTAATTATTACCAGTTTATATCATTCATATCATTTCTTTCTTTATATACCACATTTGAGTGAGGTAATCTTTACCATACCATCTAAATCCATCCAAGATGCAACAAACTGTAAGCTTTCATTTATTTCTACAGGCTGCATAATATTCCTTTGTGTAAATATATTATGACTTCTTTATCTGCCCATCTGTTCTTGAACAGTCCAGTTGCTTCTATGTAATATATAGAAGTACTACAATGTACAGTATTTGTCAATGTACAAGTACAGTGCAGTACTAGTAAAGCACTCTCAGAGCTGCAATGAATATAGTTGTACATATGTATTTTTGAATTATTTTTTGTTTGTTTGGTAGTTAAATACTTAAAAGTAGAATAACTGGATCAAATGGGAGCACCATTCCTGCTTTTTAAAAAAAATCTCCATTTAGTTTACGATAGAAGCTGGATCAGGTAACATTCTCAACAGCAGTGAATCACGGTTGCTTTTTTACCACACAACTACCAATATTTGTGCTTTCCGGTATTTTTTTTAATATATGCTATTCTCATGGTGTAAGGTAATATACCTCATTGTTGTTTTCTATTTCCCTTAAACTAAATGGCAATAAGCACCTTTTCATTGGCCTTTTTCTTGAAATGTCTATTCATCTCTCACCCCTTTTTTGATGCGGATATTATTTTTTGTGGGTGAGTTTTCATTTGTTTTAACAACACGTATTTCTAACAAGGATGCTGCTGCTATATTTTTTGAAATTCCAAAGTAATATCTGAATTAATACTAATACATAATAAATTTTCTGAATATTTCACACATATACATGTAAAGTTGATGCAGAAATTAAAATTAATTACCTGGTCACTGTCACTGTCCTCCCGTTGCTCATCAATTTGCTCGAGCGGGCACCAGTAACGTCTCCATTGTGAGACTTGTTACAGTTTTTGGCATAGCGTATACACCATGGGTAGCTTGCCAGGCTCTACCATGTGGGCGAGATACTCTAGGTAACTTGCCAGGCTCTCCAAGAGGGGTGGAAGAATTAAACCTGGGTCGGCCACGTGCAAGGAAAACGCCCTATCCACTGTGCTATTGCTCCAGCCCCAAATTACCTGGTAAAATAATAAATAAATAAATAAATAAATAATCTATGTAGTTGGTTGTCCTTGCTTGTACATCTCCAGGAACTGAAACAGATCTAATTTAAGGATTGAGGTAAAGTCACATTCTCCTGATGAATATATCCCCAGTATTTCCTGTTGCATTAATAAAAGACCTGACTATAGAAAACTGGTTCTTTATGATCATTTCCTAGGTAATTACCCAGTCTTTTAGCAACTTTCCCAATTTTTTTTTCTTGAAAAGGGAGGCATAAGTCCGTTCCTTTAAAATGCTGGGTGAAAACACTGACATAAAAACAAAAATTTAAATTGGAACATTGCAACTCACTTCTTGAGAGACATGCAAGACAAGCTGCCTTCTTGGAGTAATTCATAGTAACATTTTTGTGTTATTGCAGCAGTCTTTATTATTTACTGATTTTTAACAGGAATATGAAATGAACACACCAAATCAGCACTATTTTCAAAAGTAGCTCAAAAGATGAAGGATATTTTAATTTACAATTCATCTTATCCCATCAAGAAGAAAATAACAAGTGATACCGTATCTCTGTGATAGATGCTTCAAAGACAACACAAAGACACTTATTGAAATAATCTTTGTTAATTTCCCTACAGATTTCTTCTAAAGTTTTGGAAAACTTGACACCTAGCAAAATAACAATTGTACTAATAGCCGTATTCATGAAACACTTCTTTCTCAATGATAGTATCATCAAAAATTTGAAAAACGGTTTTAAATTTCACATACTTCCTAAACACTGACTTTTTTTCCCCATTGCTCATAAAAATTGGCGGGGTGTTGCTATATTTCTCAATTTCTTTACTGAGTTGCCATGTTTTTATTCAGTTTATGTAGTGTGCTATGAAACATTGCTAGTCAAAGAACTATCCATCTTTTCATTGTACTTTTTCATAAAAAACAATCTAAATGAAGGCAATTCTATAATTAACTCATTCAAAAATATTATTGAAATAATAACAAATGTCATCTATCTTCCTATCATGATCACACCTTATTTTACTTAGAAATATTAGAATCCTATTATGGGAATGTTTGTCTTTTAAAAAATATTTTATCCACTAATTTCTAGGACACAACACATAAAAGTCCTGGTTTTATTTCTGCTTAAAGAGTGCTCATTTTCAATGTCACTGACAAATCCTGTTCCTTTGAACATCTTTCAGTTTCAGTTTAATCTGTTCTTCTCTTTCCTTTTTATAACTATGTAAGGTCATCCAATTCCATTTTAAAATATACATCTCATTATTAGTCGGAAGATTATTAAGTTTACATCTATAGTCTAAATCTTTTTTCTACAACCTCCCACTCACATGTTAATTACCTTCTTAAACATACATTTCAACATCTAAAGATAATTTCCCCACTTTAACCCAAAACCAAATTATTTACTTTCATCTGTCATCTACCCACCCCCTTTTCTTAGTTTTCCTTAATACATTCCTTAGGTAAAATTCTAGAATTATCTCTTCTGGTTTTCAACTCATAGATAAATTCTAAGATATTACTCTTAAAATATGTCCTAAACCACCATTTCTATATACTACCATTATCACTATACTGGTCCAGGGAACCATCCTGTCTTCTTTGGACTTTTACATTGAGTTTATAATCTTGCCCCAGTAAATGTACACCCTAGACTCAGAAGTCCGTGATCCCTTTGAACTCAAATCAGATTATGTTGCCCTCCTTCCAGCAACCCTTTAATTGCTCCCATAACTCTTAGAATAACCCAAAGACCCTGGCTACTTCTCAGCTCATTTCTGTTCACTTCCTTCTCACAATGTTGTATATACACTGACCTCTTTCCTGTCAGTGCACTCCAAGGAAACTCCAACTTCAAGTTTTCACTCTTGCCATCTGCCTGAAAGTTTTTCCCTTACATGGTTATTTTCTCTCATTATGAAGTTATCAATTCCTCAGCAGACATTTGCTCAGCATTCTATCATAAATAATATCCTTGGCCACTTTATATTTGGTTTTATTGCTTATGTATAGCTTAATATGCCTAAGAAAAATGGTCACCACTTGATATTTAATATTTTAATGATTTTTTCTTTCTTTCTATTTAGAAGTCATGAAAAATCAGTCTCCTTCAGACATAACTATTCAATAAATATGTTACTTAGATAAACAATGTTCATTTGCTTTAGTTCACTGATAATATGAGATCTTAATGTAATGTCCTAATAACTTGCTCGTGAACACTTCTGTCAAGTAATGTATCTTGTGGGCTAGAGAGAGAATACAGAGTTTAGGGGCTTGCATTGCATGTGGCCAACCTGGATTCTTTCCTCAGGACCACATTTGGTCCCCTGAGCACTGCCAGGAGTGATTCCTGATTACAGAGCCAAAAGTAAGCCCTGAGCATGGCCCAAACACCCACTCACCTCAACAACAACAACAAAAGAGCAAAGTCTCACTTTGCTATAAAGAAATTCTATAATGAAATTCTGATAGTTATCATTAGTATTGTGACCTCACTAAACCTATTAAATCTCTTAAGAGCAGTATGCCAAATTTTACTAATACCCCTTTCTTATCTACAAATACAAATAAATATAACTTGTGTCACTTGAAGTAGCACATTCTCAATAGCAATTTTGTTTGGGTTTTATATATTTGGTTCTGGGGATATAATCCAGGTTTGCCACATGCAATGCAAGCACCCTATGCACTGTACTATCTCTGCAGCCCATAAAACATATTACATGAACAAAAGTGATCATGTGCAAATTCTTTGGACAATAAATTAAGGTGCCATATTATCTGTGAACTGAGCAAATGAACAAATATACATGTATACATGTATGTATATAGCACAGTGGGTAGGATGTTTGCCTTGCATGCAGACAACCTGGGTTTGACTCCTTCATCCCTCTTGGAGAGCCCGGCAAGCTACCAAGAATATCCCACCCGTATGGGAGAGCCTGGCAAGCTACCCGTGGCATATTCAATATGCCAAAAACTGTAGCAACAGGTCTCACAATGGAGACATTACTGGTGCCCACTAGAGCAAATTGCTACATGACTATAATATTCATCATAACACTGCTTACAACTACAGAATTGTCTTAAAGGTATCCAAGCATTTTCTTACGAAACATTTTAGACATATAATTTAATAAATTTTAAATCTACTGTTTCTGTCACACTTTTTCACACTTCAGGCAAATTCCAGAAAATTAGCATTTTAGTAAAATATGTGTAAATCAATTCAAATTAATTCAGTAGAAAATTTTATTTAAATGAATTGTTCAGTGGAATCTTTAAATCTCAGGTTTTTATACATTAATCTTATTAATCATAAAGTCCCTTGGCTTTTTCTATTTTAGCAAAATTTTAAGACTTTAAAGTTTTTAACTTTCACTTTGTTCATTCTCTTATTTTTTTCCCTTAAAGCTCTACATTGAAGACAATTACTGACCTATTCTATAGAATTTCCTAAAGCCTGGATTTTTACTAATTTTCATCCCCATAAAGTTGGCAATTCTGTTGTACTTAGTATTTCTTCTTAGTTGAAAGTAAAGTGTGACCTAGTTCAACTTTACAAATGTTGGTTGGAGGGTCAGAACGATAGTACAGCTGGTAGGTGCTAGCCTTGGATGAAGACCAATCTGGGTTCATCCCCAGTATCCCATATGGTCCCCCAAGTACCACCAGGAGTAATTTTTGAGTGCACAATCTGCAGTAACCCCTGAACATTCCTGGGTGTGGCCCAAAAAGCCAAAAGTGAAATGAGGACTTTCACAGACCTTAATACAGTACAATATTAAAAGCATGACATCAACATATGGTATTCTGGGCATCATTTATGCTCAATGACTATACAGTTCATTAGGATGGAAAAATGATGATGTTCTAATTCTACTATTTCTTATCAATTCTAGTAATATATATAAAATAGCAGCAAGAATTATTCATTTCATTACATTATTGACAAGTTTCAAAACTAATAAACACATTTACTAAACTATTCTAGTGATGAGAATTAATTTTGTTTCTCGATAATGCTATCAATGTAATCATAAATTAAAATATAATCACTGTATCACTGTATCACTGTAATCCCTTTGTTCACTGATTTACTATAGCAGTTGCCAATAACGTCTCCATTCGTATTTTAGCAGCCTCTCCTTACTCATTTTTCCCAACCGTTGGAGGCTCTTTCAGGGTCAGGGGAATGAGACCTGTTATTGTTATTCTGTTACTGTCACTGTCATCCAATTGCTAATCGATTTGTTCGAGTGGGCACCAGTAACGTCTTTCATTGTGAGACTTATTTGTTACTGTTTTTGGCATATCCAACACACCACGTATAGCTTGCCAGGTTCTGCCGTGCGGGTGCAACACTCTAGGTAGCTTGCCGGGCTCTCCGAGAGGGGAGGAGGAATCAAACACCAGTCGGCAGCGTGAACGGCGAACACCCTACCTCTGTGCTATGGCACCAGCCCGTTATTGTTATTGTATTTGGCATAGTGAATATGCGATGGGAGCTTGACAGGCTCTTCTGTGTGGGCAGGACACTCTCAGTAGCTTGCCAGGCTTCCAAAATATATATATATATATATATGTATATGTATATATATACATATATAATATTTCCCTTTATGATGATATGTTTAGGAATATGTTCACTCATGCCTAAGGCTCAGGCCGAGTGTGTGGAAAGCAGCCTGGAGCATGGTAGCGGTTGGGTAGTGGAGGTCGGCTGCCAGGGCTGGTTCCTTGGAGAAGCAGCTGTGAGTTCTGGAGGGTGGCCAATGAGGAGATTATCTGGTACCAGCAGGATTTGGCTTTTGGGTGAGACCCCTGGGTCACGGGAAATTAGGGGAAGCAGGAAGAGGATCGCTGCTCCTGGATCCCATTGAGCCCAGAGTCCAAGATAACAAAGTTCCACATTATTTGGGGTTCATGGAACTTTGCTCATGCATGAAAATTCTATCAAAATTCTTAGGACATTTTCATGTAAAATTCTCCACATTTTTGCAGAAAGATGGACTCCAGAATCCTTTAAATATAACCAACTAGTTATGAACAGACTCCAGAATTCTTTAATATAACACACTTGTCTTCAAATATTTTTCTTTCCTTTGATATGTTAAAGATCATCTTGCATAGTCCCATACCTGGAATTCAAATTTTTCCCAAGAATAACAAAGCATAAATTCTTATATGTGTATGTGCATTATGGAGTTGCTAGAATACTAGTATGTGTATTCTATCAGTGCTCAAAGTTATTGCAATCTCTGTGCTGAGAGGTCACTTCTGCAGTTCTTGGGGAAATCATATGCAGTTTCTGGGATTCAAATCATGGTAGGCTTCATGAAAGACAAGGACCTTAACTTCTGGACTATCTCCAGTAGTCCCTGGAGCATAAAGACTTCCAGCAACTATAAGAGCATTGTCACAATGAAATCTATATCAGTGTTTGTATCAATTTTTCTCCATCTTTAAAAAAGCATAAAATGTATAAGATTTTCAAGGCATCCTGTATATCTCAAAATATGCTGATAAAAAAATCAGTGAGAAAACTAGCACAAGGGTATAATTCAAGAGGATAGACTTCTGAGTACCCAGTGGTTTGGACTTTGGTTCTGATATTCACTACTCTGTATTCTTGCCTGACATTTGCTACTCTGTATCTCTGAAATTAATTCACTTTTTGAATCCTTTTGTCATCTCCACAGTAATCAAATTATGTAAATATTTCTTAAATCCTTTTCATGACTTGTTTATTTATTTATTTTGCTATGCTGGAAATCAAAACTGGACCTCACAAATGCAAGGCCACTAAGCTCTGCCACACGTGTCCATGTCTGCATGACTATGCCAATCAATGTTTCATAGGATATTTTCTATTGCATGTATACAATAAATATCTTAGCTACTATTATTTTTTTCTAAGTGGTCCCTTTTTGCCAGAAAAATCTCTTTCCTCTAAAATCCTTATGAGGAAAGTTAATCTTGCTAATAGAAATATTATCTGACAGCCTTATTTTTTTACAGTAATTTTTTTTGGCAATGAAGAAACCCTCAGATTATCCAGATTACTGGGAGAAAGGAAGAAAAATTAAAACTGTAATGTAAAGAAAGAATTTCCAATCTCTCCTTTCTCTTTTGCTATTTACATCACCAATTGTCTTGTTTACTTTCCTTTTCTACTGCTGTGCACTGAGCCAATAATTTCAATGATTTCTTCATAATAACTTCCCCCAAACTTCCTGGTCAGTGTGCTGAATAATTCTTCCATTTAGCACCTACTCCCTTAGCTTGATTTTCATATCATGGAGAAGTGAAGATTCATCTTGAACTCTAGCAACCATCTGCCCATCGGGATTATAAATCAGATGACTTGTCACAAGAATCTTTGGGGAGGAACAAAGTAGTTGTGATTTCTGAGTCTGAGAGACTATTATGCCAATTTAAGCGGGCAAAACAACTTGCCCTGTATTTTTCCTTATTCCATCAATAAGAATACTTTATGTTTTCTTGCAAAACTGAGAAACACTCTCTGGTTGAGTGACACCTTTAGGAAAACCAATATCTCAGTTCAGAGATTCCATTGCTAAGAAATAAGGAGGGGGGGGGAGCCTTAAAAAAATAAAACAAAACAAACCTAATGCCAGTCTTTATGAGGACGAAGCACACGCCTTGTTCTCAGCCATGCACAAGCTAAACAGATTTAATTGCCTTTTCATATGTCAAAACCAGCCTGTCCAGAGGGACGCAATAAGAGAAGCTTGTACAGGAGCATTTTACGCTATATCTGTTCCTGGAGCATTGGTGTGTTTGTGTTTCCAGGGCTGTCAATTAAGCATATTTTTTCCCCAGCACATATTCATTAAGACACAGTTGCCAACTTCATCGCCACTGTGTTTTTTATTATATACATTAGTTCTGGTTGAAGGACAATTTAGGGATGTTTTTATGGGGAACAAAGAGGACCTCTGGCTGGATAATTTTTCTACCGCTTATTACATTATACAAGCAAAACAAATGGCTTTGTGCCCTCTAATGATGTACTTATATTTACATATGACTTGGTCTTATGCTTTGAAAATCTTTTTTGAGTAATGTCTTATCATGAAAAAACTTATTCAGACATATTAGTTGATATTTAGTGGCTTGGCATTAAAAATATAATCTTAAATATTGTATTGTGGGGATGAAATATGCAGCAACCAATCCAAGGGATTCATAACAAAGATGTAGATTTACTAAAGGTTTTTTTCCAAACTGTTCTATCTAGATGATCATAGGGGTGGAACAGAGTCTCAAATAAATACAAATCAATAAAAAATATAACAAACTATATTGAAGAATATAGCAGGCGTTGTATAAGCCTATCTTTGAATATAGCTGACTGTCTCTCAGTCATGTTACTTAGGATCACATCCTAGTCTTAAGATATTGGAAAACATAGAGATACTGACATAGATCAGCTGGTAAGACATTTGCATCATGCAGCTGACCCAGGTTCAATCATGGACAGCCTACACGTCTCCAAGGGACACCTATAGTGACCCCTAAATGCAGAGCCAAGAGTAAGTCCGGAGCACCACTGGGTATAGCACACACCACCCCAACTCACAAAGAAAGAAATTAGAAAACATGTATTGCTTTCTGATGGATTGGGACTTAAATAATAATACAAAATAATGACTTTAATACAGGATAATAGACTTTAAAGTGGTAAATAAGAAGACACAGAAGAACAGTGTTATGTCAAAAGTTAGCAAGCGTATATTTGTGTAATCCCATCAACAGCCAAGATACAGACTTTAAAACAATGCTTCCAGAACTACATGGCCACATTTGCAGCCACATTACCTCTTATAGCCTAGTGTTCCCTCTTGGAGAACCTGGAAAGTTACTGAGAGCATCCTGCCCACATGGCAGAGCCTGGCAAACTCTCCATGGCATATTCGATATGTCAAATACAGTAACAATGATGGGTCTCATTCCCCTTACCCTGAAAGAGCCTCCAATGTGGCACTGCTGAGAAGAATGAGTAAAGAAAAGCTGCTAAAATCTCAGGGCTAGGACAAATGGAGATATTACTGGTGCCTGCTAGAGCAAATCTTGATCAACAGGCAGGATGACAGTGATAGAGTGATACAGTAATGATTTAATGATTTACACTTTTAATTCTGTGCCATGATTCCAAGTGCTAAATCTCATAGTGTACACACAATGTGTCGGATACTTTGTATTACTTACTAGAATCCTTAACAGAGTTATTCTTATGGAATGGAAAAATAACACTAAGAAGTTTGGTCTCAGAGGAAATAGGGAAAATTTGTGTAGCTCCAAGGATGGCTTCTGTATTAGCAGCTCAGTCATGACTTTGCAGAGCAGACTCCAAAATAATTAAAAGCAGAAAGAAAGTTTATTGTCATCAGTATATATGAAAGAGATAGGAGTAAGATAGAAAAAAGAGAAGTTAATCTGTGATGTAATATCAGTATAGGTTATCCGACTGTAGGATAACATAGCCCAAAGGAGCTTAGGTTTATCCCGGTCACACCCATCAAGGGCTCCCGAGTCACTCCCATTCCTTTGTCTATCTGTAACCACTTCTCTATGCTCTCTTCCCCAAACAGCTAATCAGCTTTTCCCCCTAATCAGACTCTGTTAATTTGTAAGGTCAGATCTTTCTAGAACACTGAACTTATATTGTAAGTTAATATTGCCTTTCTCCTCTCCTTGTGTCTATTGAATAGTTTACTTTAAAGCAATGCCCCTTTCGTATAGACACAAGAAGACAATATTATGCTTTTGTAACTTGGGATTTAATTGGCTTTGAATATTATTCATTCCTGGGCATCTGCTTTCTCAACTTAAGCCTCAGTTGCCCTCAGTCCCTAGCACTCCAAAAGTAGGAACCTGACGAGGGACAGGATGGATCCAGGGTAAGCGGTGAGTTATGTGCTACCCTGGCATCGAGATGGGCCTGGCCAAAGCGCCTAATTCTTAATTATAAGTTAAGAGCTTGATCATGGACAAATGCTGTCATGATCCAAAAGTAATGACGAGACTAGGAGCCTGGTAGGGATAGGAAAGACTAATCTGGCCTGAGCACTGTAGTCTGAGATCAAAATGGCCCCAGAAGAGCAATTCTATAAGCTTAATGCATCTCTTACTGTGTTCATACAAAATGATTAATATTATGAATGCTTATATGTTTGCTGGACGAGGAGAGGAGAAACACACTCATGGGATTTGCCCTTGGGTGGGTAGTCCTGCTGAAAGAGAATCTGTCTTAGAAGCAGAATCTCTGAGGAAAAGAACTTTAACCCTATTGATTGTGACCACACCTATGTGTAAGCCCCAACCACCTCATGCTGGGGGGATTTAACTAGGCTGTAGGAGTGGTTAGGGGTGAGATTGAGAGCCAGGAGAGAAGTAGAGAGACAGGAGTGAGTAAAATAAACAGCAACTGATCAATCAACCAGCTTGGCACTCATTTCCTCCTCTGTCTTCCCCATGGCCCAGGCTGATCCAGCTGGGCAAGTGGCCTGGGACCGACCCTTTCAAACCCAGGGGTGGCTGACGGGGAAAGCCGCCGGGGCTCTCCCCTGGTCGCCCCCGGTAGAAGATTTTTTTTAATTGACCATAGAGCAGGTTGTCAAGATACCATGACTTTCAAAAGTTATTTACACTTGGATAAAGGAAGATGGACCTTTATAATTCCAAATTGATAAAATGCTTGAAATGAGCAGTGAAGGACATGTCAACTTGGGTAAGGTAACTGTCTTCCATTGAGCCCACAGAAGTCAGGGAGATACAGGGTGATTTCTGGACAACATTCCAAGTAGGTAAGATCTCTGGGTACTTCATCAACTATCTACCATGGAAATAATACAATGATAGATTTCAAAAAGCAGAGTTGTGGTAATTAGATATAAATTAACATACTTAAGGTTTTATCAGATAAAGGGCAATAGAAAAGGTTATTCACAACTTCTACTCGGATCTTTGATAGCCATGTCCACCTCCCTACAAACCAAATTCTGCAGGATGGATATGTTGTTCCCAGAGTTCGCCCTTCTGAAATCCAACATGACATTTCGTGGGTAAAGAAGCATACAGCACCCGGTCCAAACAAAGTCAGACCTGAACACCTGAAGAATCTGTCTTCAGTACTCATCAATACACTGGCTCAGCTCTTCACATGCTACCTGTCTGAATGCAAAGTTCCGTCCTAATGGAAAACCAGCAGGACCATTCTGTTGCAACATCTGCAACTATCGCCCAATCTGCCTGTTGCCCGTCATCTACAAGTTGTTCAGTCTAGTCATCCTGAATAGGATTGGCGGATCACCAGATGGACAACCATGAGAGCAAGCAGGGTTCCAACAAGGATTTAGTATGATCAACCAGATCCATAGGGTGATAAAGCTCATTGAGGTTTCGAGAGAGTTCAAGATGCTGCTGTGTCTAATGTTAATCGATTTAAAGAAGACTTTTGATTCTGTTGAGACTGAAGTGATCATTGAAGCCCTAGACAAACAGGGCATTCAAATTCAGTACATCAGGATCCTCCTTGAGCTGTATTATGATTCACCACCAGGATCTCACCATTCTACAAGGAAGCAATCATTGACATAAAGAGAGAGGTTTGGCAGGGTGATACCATTTCACTGAAACTCTTCAGTGCCACCCATTGAGAACATAATGCAATGACTGGAATAGGAAAGAATGGGAGTTATGATAGATGGTCGGCAACTACACCACCTTTGCTTCATTGATGACATCATTCTAATAACACTAAGCATTAGCCAAGCAGCATGAATGCTGGCCGACTTTGACCATGAGTGTGGAAAGATTGGACTACAGCTGAATCTCACGAAGACAATGTTCATAAGAAATGAGCTAGTTCCTGACATTCCATTTGCTCTCAACCGAATGAATATCTACGAATGCAGCAGTTTTGTGTACCTAGGGCAAAAACTCAACATGAGAAATGACTTGGCACCAGAGCTTCACAGGAGGAAAAGAACGGTATGGAACGCTTTCAAAACTGTTGAAGAAGTGGTTAAGAGGACGAAAAACCTCTGTTTCTGGGCACATATTTTAGACTCCACCATTCTTCCTGCACTAACATACACCTCAGAGACCTGGGCCCTATGAAAACAGGATGAGAACGCTATTTAGACTTCCCAATGAGGAATAGAAAGAGCTCTGTTTGGAGTATCATGTTTCACTTAAGTGAGAGAAGAGAAGGAATCCGGAGTTCCAACCTCCATTGATTATTGAGAATCAGGGACGCTTCCTTGTTTGCTGAGACATCAAAAATCAGATGGACCAGACATGTAATGCGATTTGGAGATGACCGATGGACTACAGCTGGACTAAAGCCAACTGGATTCCACAGGATATCAAAAGAATGCCTGGCCACCCACCAATGAGATTGTCGGATTTCTTCAGCAAGACACTGAATGAGCTGTTTGATGCTCTTCGTGCTCCTGGAATGAGAAGATGCCATTGGGCTACACAAGCACGCAACAGGATGAATGGAGATGATACTGGTGCCTGCTCGAGCAAATCGATGAGCAACAGGATGACAAGTGATACAAGTGATATCTTATATTCTGTTATCTTATGTTACCTTATGCTCTCTTGTAGTTGGAACAATTTTTTAAATTAAATTTATCTCATATAACCTTTACAACAACTTTGTAAGTATTATATGCTTTTCATTTCTAGGAATCTGATATTTATTCTACAAATATTTGCATAAGGTCACAGTAACAAATTATAATATATTGAAGATTTTATATAAAACTGCTTTTCTAATCTAGAATGAGAATAAGTCTTTAAATTTAAAAAATAGACACATAATAGCGTTTTCTTTTATGAGTTTTATGATTTGAGAAACTTTTGGTCGATATTTTATTTTTCTGTGCTACTTTTAATTTAGTTTCTGTGAACTGTGTTGTCAGGGTGCTTCCTCTTACATATGGGTATGAAGAGATGCTTTAAGGACAAAGTAATAAGGACTGTATGCTTCAGTGGTGAGAATACATAATGTATTTAGATATCTAAATAATAGCTTATATTTGTAAGGTATACAGGGTTCAATTATTTCTTGACAAAATTATTTTCTCTTATGTTTGTTAAATTTATGTATTGTGCTCTTTTTCTCTCTTTGATGTTTTATTTTTATGACTTACTTAATTTCAGTGTTGAATAAAGGACTGGTAGGATTGAAAATCAAAGTCTATGCCTATACCAGCCCTCTTTCCCACAACACCAGGTCAAATAATAGCATAGAGTATGCATCTTACAAATCATAAATTTTCCATAATCTAAGTTCTTCATCCACTCAGAAAAATTCCTTTTTTAAAGAGATTTGTATTGTATCTGTATTAAAAGCACAATAGTGACATAATTAATGGATACATTTGCCAGACAATAGCTGGCATTTTGACCAATACTATGTTCACAAATTAGATATCCTAGAATTATAAAATGACTTATTAAATGACACGATTTCTTAAAAACATAACTACAGGTTGGAGAGAGAGTACGGGAGGTAAAGCTCTGCGCTGCATGCGACTAACAGTGCTTTGGATTTCTGGGATGACATATGTCCCATGAGTGCTGCCAGGAGTGATCCCAGAGCACAAATCCGGGAATATGCCCTGAGAGCAACCACATACAGTCAAACAACGAAAATAAAATGAAATGAAAGAAAATCACAAAAAGCTTAAAGTTAGCACTTAACTAAAGACAAATATTAATTTTCCACTAAGAATAGAACAAAGTGTATGTCTGCTTTCAACACACTTACTCAAAATTATACTAAAACTTTTATCAAATAATAGGACAGGAAAAAATCTTAAAGAGATACTGAAAAGAAGAAATAAAATTTCCATTGTTCGGGGCTGGAGAGATAGCACAGCGGATAGGGCGTTAGCCTTGCACTCGGCCAACCTAGGTTCAAATCCCAGCATCCCATATGGTCCCCTGAGCACTGCCAGGAGTAATTTCTGTGTGCAGAGCCAGGAGTAATCTCTGTGCATTGCCAGGTGTGACCCAAAAAAGCAAAAAAATAAAATTCCGTTGCTCATAGATATGTCTATATAGATCACCTTAAAAATCAACATGACAATCTACTAACCAATAAGCAATTACAGTAGATTATAAAATATAAAGTTAATACTTAAAAGGAATTTTTTTTAATATACAAGCAGTGAACAGTGGGATTTTCAGGGGAATTGTGGGGCCAGTTCAGGGATAACTTGTATATTTGGAGACCATATACAGGGCTGGAGATTGAACCATGCTTTACTATATGCAAAGCAAACACCTTATTCTTGTACTGTCTCTCTGGCCAACTAGAATTTTTAATTGAAAACACAGTGTTGTTGCATTAATTCCAAATATTAATCACTTAAGTCATAAATATAGTAAAATAAGTGAATAATATACATGAAAATATTTCAACAGTCTGATGAAAAAATTCAAGAAATAAATGATGAAACACTCAATTTACATACATAGAAACTGAATTCCATACAAATCTAAATATTTTTCAGATGTCAGTTCTCTTCAACATAATCTGCAAGAGAGAACTTGTCAATCAACATGATATTAAAAAAGAGCAAATGTAAGGATTTAAAATACAATTATTGTCATCAAAAACAATATAGTACAGAGGATAGGCTCTTGTCTGGCATGCAGCCAATCCAGGTTTAATCCCTAACACTACATGTGGTCCCCTGAGTATCACCAGGGATCACTCTGGAATGCACAGGAATAACCCCTGAACACAACAACAAAAGAAACATAAAACAATCCTTCTGTCTGTCCAAATTCTGACTCATTTCACTCAGGATGATAGTCTCCCTGTTCATCTGTTGTGGAATATAGCACTGTAGCACTGTCATCCTTGTTGTTCATCGATTTGCTCGAGCGGGCACCAGTAACATCTCCATTGTGAGACTTGTTGTTACTGTTTTGGGCATATCAAATATGCCACAGGTAGCTTGCCAGGCTCTGCCATGCAGCGGGATACTCTCGGTAGCTTTTGGGGCTCTCCAAGAGAGACAGAGGAATCGAACCTGGATCAGCTGTGTGCAAGGCAAACACCCTACCCGCTCTGCTATCTCTCCAGCCCTATGGAATAGTTTTTTTTTTTAAAAAAATCATGAGATTAATATCTAAGGACCATAGAAACAAGGGCAATAAGGATTAATCTATGGTTAGAAGCTTGCCTCGAGTGCTGAGGGAGAAGGAAATTAGAATGAAGGACGGACCATTATGACAAAGACAGTTGGAAATGATCACTCTGGATAGAAACTACGTGCTGAAAGTACGTAAAGGAACAAACATGATAACCTCTGTGCTGCAGATCATAGTGCTCAGAAGGAAAGAGAGAAAAAGACAGACAGACAGAGAGGAGAGAGAAAGAAAGAGTGAAGGAAAGCGCCTGCCATAAAGCCATAGCGGCAGGCTGGGGGAAGGGAAGGCATAATGGGAGAGAAACTGGGGTCACTGGTGGTGGGAAATGGACACTGGTGGAAGGCTGGGTGTTGGATCATTGTATGACAGAAATCTGATCATGAACAGCTTTGTAACTGTGCATCTCACTGTGACTCAATTTAAAGAATAATTTATTTTTAAAAAAGCATGGTAAAGCAAATAACTAGAGCAGCTAGCATCTGGGTTCTTGGAAATGGCAAGTAAAAAATAGCATGACAACTCTCTGTTGTCTTCAATGTTAGAGCTCTATATTAACAGCTCACAAAAGGTCAAGTGCACCTCTGTTTGGGACAGGGAACCGAGAGGCTCTCTTTCCGCTCTTCAGCAGTAGCTTCTCATTACATCTTTCTAACAGCTCTACTGCTTCATCTTCTCTCCAGCATCAGCTTCTGTAACAGCTTCTTTCTTTTCTAGGACCACAAGTTCCAGCAGTGAGGGACCTGGGCTTATATTATTTTATGTATCTCCACCCCTATTGTCTGACTGATTATGACCAATATTAACAATGATGTGATTGATATAATTTGTTAAGCAAAATAACCAATAAGATCACCTAGATAAAGATCAATTAGATTGTCTTATATGCAACATGCAGATGGTGTAGAGAGAGCTATGTCCATCTCCTTCATTTCTGCTGTAACAAATGTGCGACTGGTGAAAGGATAGATAAATGAAACAATGAAACAGAACAAACAGCATAGAAATAGACTCACACAAATAGTTTTAGTAAACTGATTATTGATAGAAAAGACAAATCTTTGGAGAAAGAACAGTAAAGGAAAACTGGAGATCCAAATGCAGAACAGAACAAAAACTAAGCACCAATATACTCCATATATATTATAAAAAATTAATTCAAGTGAACCATATACCAGAATATTAGATGGAATCTACTAAAATCTTCAAAGATAACAGAATAGTGATCTAGATGACTTTAAATGCGTTGCTTATTTTTATATTTGAGACTACAAGTACAATCCAAGACAAAAAACATTTATAGGCTAGATATTAATCGTTTCAAATATTTTCTATATGAAATTCATATGATTAACAATGAAAAGGTAATCCACATTGTAAGAAAATATATTTGAAAATGACACAAGAAGATGCTAGTATCCAAGATATGAAAAGGGCTCTTAACGCTTAACAATTATTCTGTAAGCACCTCCAGGAGGAAGCCCTGAGTACAGAACCATTAACAAGTCCTGAGCATCAAAAGTTTATGAAAAAAAAAAGTTAAATCAAGTCATCGTGAGAAAGTAAAAACATCAGTTTTAGAAAGGGCAAGGATCTGACCAAATCTGATGGGAAATAAACATGTAAAAAATTGTCATATACTAGCAAACTAAACATAATGATATAACTATTAGAATGCCAAAAATCCGAACACTGAAAATACCAAATGCTTATAAGCATGCAAAGCAATGGGAGCTCTTCATTTGTTGTTAGTAAGAGTGCAAGCTTGTATAAATAATTTTCAATACACTTTTGCAGTTTCCAGTAAAACTAAACACACTTATGAAATTAAATTCCTGATTATTTACTAAAGTTGAAAGGTATTTTCTATGAAAACCTGTACTGAAAATTATTGAAACTTTATAACTAAAATATGTTTAAGCAATAAATCTATTTTAATAAGAAAACAGAAAACATATGGTAGATATGTATATAATATATACTAAAAATAGTTATAAAGAAGAAAGAAATGCTATAAACAATGAGAGGACATATAGAAACCTTAAATGCACACTCCTAAGTGAAAGAAGACAATAAAAAAGGGCAACAGACCATGGAGTTTCAACAGCATAGCATTCCAAAAATAAAAAATTCTTAGGAATGCAGTAAACATTTCAGTGATTCTGGCTAGTTGGGGGGAAGGCAATAAAATTGGTGGAGTACAAGAGATGTTAAAGATCGTGAAATACCCTCGGCGCCATCTTGGCACAATCAACAGAGAAGCGGCAGGCATTCTGGTGAGCAACGCGGCCCGGACAATGCTCCGGACCCGAATTGGGGCCAGCAACACCGGGGACCTGGAAGGAGGAGGTGCTGCCAGCACACCTTCTCCAGATGGAGCCCTGGCGACACTGAGCAGCAACTAACACGGCTCTAGGATTCGGGACTGGGACACATCCGAGCCACGCGGCCGCGTAAAACCTGAAAACATACAATCTTTTAATGGAAAACTAATTATCAAATGCTTCCTTATTAGGTTATCTTGTTTGGGGGTATAAGTCCCATAAGAATAGTGAGTTTTGTGTTGAAATATGGAACGTAATCAAGGTGAAGAGAAAATGAAGTGAAATTCATCAGTTATACAGTTGGGGTTGGGGTCGGGGGGTATACCGGGGATTTTGGTGGTGGAATATGGGCACTGGTGAAGGGATGGTGTTTGAATATGGTATAACTGAGACATAAACCTGAGAACTCTGTAACTTTCCACATGGTGATAAAATTAAAAAAATATAAATAAAAAAAAATCAAAAAAAAAGATCGTGAAATATTTTATTTGTATTAAAATTATTGAAACATGTTGCTAAGCACTGAAGATTTGTTTCTTCTCCCAAATTCATGAATCAAAACCTAAATTGCTGAAGAAGAATCTTTGTGTAGCATATTATATCATAAGGGTCATGAGTATAATTAGTTCTTTTATATAAAAGGTGTCAGATTCCTTCATCCCTTCTACCAGGTGAGCTAATAAGGAGAAAAGAATCATTTATGAATTAGAAAGTGTGACTTCACCAGAAACTAAATATTTCAACATGGCTTTATCTTAATCTAGCCAGGTCTAGAACTATGAAAAATGGAATTTCTTTTGCCTGTAAATAACTCAATTTGTGATTTTATGTTATAGATGCCTGTCATTTAATTTCAAACCTATAAAGTGTTCAGGGGCTGGAGCGATAGCACAGCCAGTAAGGTGTTTACCTTGCATGCAGCCCACCCGGGTTCAATTCCCAGCATCCCATATGGTCCCCTGAGCACCACCAGGGGTGCTTCCTGAGTGCAGAGCCAGGAGTAACCCCTGACCATCACCGAATATGACCCTCCAAAAAAGCAAAAAAAATTCCATCTGTATCCATGGGGAAATAATTTGGACTGAAGCAAAAGCACAGCTGATAGGGCATTGCCTTGCATGAGGCCAACCTGGGTTCATTTCCTCCGCCCCTCTCGGAGAGCCTGGTAAGTACCGAGAGTATCCTGTCTTCATGGCAGAGCCTGGCAAGCTACCCATGGTGTATTTGATATTCCAAAAACAGTAACAATAAGTCTCACAAAGGAGACGTTACTGGTGCCCACTCCAGCAAATCTATGAACAATGGGACGACAGTACTATAGTGCTATAGAGTGTTCAACATAAGCAGAGAGTTTATTTAATAATAGCATCAATATTGGTTCATTACTTATGAAAAATTCACCAAGCAAATGCAAGACAATAGTAGTATAAACTGAAAGTTGAGGGAGTAATAAACTTTGTGTCAATAGCATGCTTAAAAAATATTGATCACTGTGATTTAAAGCTATCATAACTATCATAATCGGGGCTGGAGCGATAGCACAGCGGGTAGGGTATTTGTCTTGCACGTGGCCGACCCGGGTTCAATTCCCAGCATCCCACATGGTCCCCTGAACACTGCCAGGAGTAATTCCTGAGTGCAAAGCCAGGAGTAACCCCTGTGCATCGCCAGGTGTGACCCCAAAAGCAAAACAATAAATAGTAAATAAATAAAGTTATCATGATCGTGTTTCAGGCAATTTTCCAACCAGTCCCTTCACCAGTGTCAGCTTCCCTCCACCAATGTCTCCAGTTTATATCCCACATACACACCTGAACCTATGCCATCACTTTTTAAAAATAGTAAATCATTGGCACTGTGGCTTACAGAGCTATTGTTGAAGGGATTTATGCATAATGCTTTACCAGTTTTCAGCACCTGCTTGTCCTGTTGACCACTTCCCTTCACCATGCTCTTGTCCTATTCCCTACCGCTCATCTCACACCTGCAACAAGCATCTTAATGAGGACAGTAAGAACCAGTTTTCATACTCCTCATTTCTATTGCCTTTGAGTATTTGCTATTTTACAGGTTTCTTCATACCCTGCATAAAAAAATCATTATCTTAGTCTTGCTTTCTCTAACTTCACTCACCATAGTACTCTCAGTAACTGTATGCTTTCCGCTTACTTTTTCTGTAAATGTGACACAATAAAAATAATTTATGAGGGGACAGAGTGCAAGTAAAGCCAGTAGGGTGTTTTTCTTGCACACAGCTGACCCACGTTAAATCCCCACCATCCCATATGGTTCCCCAAGCACTGCCAGGAGTGATTCCTGAGTTGCAGAGTCAGGAGTAACCCCTGAATATCACCTGGCATGACCCTAAAAGTAAAAAAAAAGTAAAATAAATACATTCTGAAAAGGGAATTAATTTGTTATTTTTGGATTTTAGAGTTTTGTGTTTTAGATGACTTTATGAGTCATAAAAAAAAGCTGGTCTCCATTAGTAGAAGCAACTCAAATTTACTCCAATTGCTCTGTGTTGCATATTTTGAAGTCTCTGGTTTTGTTTGGATTCTTTGTTTTGAACTTTGAGATTGGTGTTTGAAGACTAAACCTTCAGAGACTTTTATTCTATAAAGGCAGGGATTCAGTATTGGTTAATAGGATACTGTGACTTTCTTTTAATTAGTTGAAATTCTTTATTTTATGAAAAACAGGATTACTTTACTTCCACAGTTTGGTTGATGTCTTGGGGATGGTCTACTCTGATTGTTCCCTGTAGTTCTGAAAAGATTCTTGTGAGATAATTACTACAGGTGCGTGGATGGAAACATCCCAGTGTATAAACACAGTTGGCAGTTTCTTACTCATTCCAGTTGTATAGCTGATTTACCTTTAAGTCAAGATTTCTCAGGGCAGGCAAAGAGGGAGTGCTTTGTCAATCACTCAGAAAATATTATAAGGTACTTTGGGGCATTGATTCCTTCTCCTTACTGAGCTGTTGCTAATTTGCCTTTTATGCTATTTTGCTAAATGCTTTGCTTTGATCAACTCACTCGTATTAGATATAAGTAAATAATTTTGCTCTTTAACCAAAGTGAAAAAAGAATGAAATCACTATATATGTATATATACACATATATATGTACATGTATACATACTATATATATATATGTATACATACTATATATACATATATATAAATATATACCCCCACACACAAATCATAATCTACTTGGTACTGGTCTGTTCCTTTTTATGATAGTAAACAATAATTTTCTTTTTCTAGTGACCTATACTGCATTCAAACTCAGTATATCAAAATCCTCCTCAAGCGGTATTGTGGATTCACCACCAGGATCTCACCATTCTACAAGGAAGTGATCATTGATGTAAAGAGAGGGGTGCGGCAGGGTGATACCATTTCACTGAAACTTTTCAGTGCCACCCTTGAGAACATCATGCGACGACTGGAATGGGAAGGAATGGGAGTGAAGATAGATGGTCGGCAATTATGCCACCTCCGCTTCGCTGATGATATCGTTCTCATAACACCAAACATTAGCTAAGTGGCACAAACGCTGACCAACTTTTGACTATGAGTGTGGAAAGGTCGGTTTGCAGCTGAATCTCAAGAAGACGATGTTCATGAAAAAAAGAAATGGTCCCTGAAGCTCCATTTGCTCTCAATGGAACGAACATCTCCAAATGCAGCAGCTATGTGTACCTGGGTAGAGAAATCAACATGAGGAACAACTTGGTGCCAGAACTGCACAGGAGGAAGAGAGCAGTGTGGAATGCATTCAAGAGTGCCGAAGAGGTGGTTAAGAGAATGAAGAACCTCCGACTCTGGGCACATCTTTTCGATTCCACCATTCTTCCTGCACTAACATATGCCTCAGAGACATGGGCCCTACACAAACAGGATGAGAATGCTATTAGGGTATCCCAAAGAGGAATCGGAAAAGCTATGCTGGGAATATCATGTCTCACTCAAGTGAGAAAAGGAATCCGGAGTTCTGACCTCCGTCAACGGTCAAAAATCAGGGATGCTGTCTTGTTTGCCAAGGCATGAAAAATCAGATGGTCCAGTCATGTAATGCGATTCAGAGATGACCGCTGGACTAGAGCTGTTACGACCGGATTCCACGAGACGTCAGAAGATCTCATGGCCACCCACCAACTAGATGGTCAGATTTCTTCGTCAAATCTCTGAATGAACGATTTGAGGCTCTTCCTGTTCCTGGAGTGAGCAGGTATCATTGGGCTGCACTACCTCGTGACAGGGACAAATGGATATGTTACTGGCGCCCGCTACAGCAGATCGAAGATCAACAGGACTACAAGTGATACAAGTGATACAAGTGACCTATAGAAAAATTAAGGAATATTTAAAATAATTCTTCCTCTCCTTAACAGTAAGAAACCTAATAAAAGTGTGCTTTAACTGCATACATGCAGTGTGATGTAATTGATGAATTATAATGATGATTACAATATATGTTTTGTTTCATGACAAATACATATTTTAAATTTTTACATCACTTAAACATTTACCAATTTTTAGTTTGTAGTAAAGTTTTTCAGAATTTTATGTATCAGAAATTGATGCTGCCTATGTTTATATAACTTGCCACAAGTTAATAAGATAAAATTCGAATTTAAATCAGGATTTAAGATAAAATCTATTTGTTTGGTAATCAAAGATGAAATAAATTAATGGTACATTGACTACATAAACAGCTCATATAACTTTCTTTAAAAATTATTGTTAATAGCCTACCTGTACTTATAGTGAAACCTTGCAGGAGGCAAGCATTCAGCATGGGTTAGAAATATCTCCTATTCCTAAGAGTTTTCTTTTTGTTTGCAGCTTTGTTTTGGATCCATACTCAGTGGTGCTCAGGCCTTCCTCCTGGCTCCACACTCAGAGATCAGTCAGGAGACCATACAGGTGCCAGGGATTTAATTCAGGCTAGCTAAGTGCAAGGGAAAGGCCCTACCCTCTTTACTATTGCCCCAGCCCGATATTCCTAAGAATTTTCTCTCAACGACATTATAGCTGGAGTCAGAGAGATTGTACAATATGTAAGGTGTTTGTCTTATATGCAGCTGACAAATCAACATGGTCCCCTAAGAATCATCAGGAGTAATCCGTGAACACAGAACCAAAAGTAAGAGCACATCTGTAACTCAAAATTAAAAATATATATATATATTAAAGAAACTTTACACCAATCTCACAGAAGCCAAATAAGAACAATTATGGACTAAATGACAATTTTGATGATCTTGGTTACATGATATATGTTCTCCCTCAGATATCCTGGGTTGATTTTTCTTTTGTGTGTTTGCTCAAAAGTCAGTCCTAGACGCTACACAAAATAAGATTTCATCTGGTTTCTCTGAAGAGGACCATCAAAATGATAATATTAAATTATAGTTAGACTTTCTCACAATAATCCCTGGTATCTCATATTATTTTATCGCAGACAACTACATATCTAATTCAAGTCCAGATTTCCCATTTTATGTTGTCCTGTAGGTAAGAAATTATAAATCAATGCTTTCTTGGTTTTATATTCAGACTATACCATCCTAAAATAAATGTATCTAGTCCTTGCAAAATACTGAACTATCTCTCAAAATAACCACTTTGCCTTAGATATTCTTTAATTTCAACATATGGCCAAGTAATTCTTTTGATTAGAAAAGAAGATAGTTAGTTGATGTTAGAAATTGATAGACTTAGTAGTTGCAAAGGATTGTATGAGACTGGTTTTTGACTAATTTAAAAAATACAACTAAGGTTTCTATTTTAAGATGATAGACTGACCACACATGGTTAAACGTACAGGGAAATCAATAAAGTAATAACAGCAAATAAAAGTTAGGTGGTACTATTTGAAACATTTTTTTTGTAAAAGTAGCACTGTAGCACTGTCATCCCATTGTTCATCGATTTGCTCAAGCAGACAGTAGTATCATCTCCATTGTGAGACTTGTTACTGTTTTTGGAATATTGAATACTCCATGGATAGCTTGCCAGGCTCTGCCATGCGGGTGGGATACTCTTGGTATTTGCTGTGCTCTCTGAGAGGGATGGAGGAATCAAACCCAGATTGTCCACGTGCAAGTCAAACACCCTACCTGAAGTACTATAGATCCAATCAAAAAGTAAAAGATACATTTTTTTCTGTTCTAATGAAAACAACATGTAGATAATTCTCCAAATGATTGAATTCTGAGAACAAATATTAACACATTATTGCAAAAGCCAATAGATGTTGACTCTTCAAAATCACAGGATGTGGTAGCCAGTGTTCTACTCATAGATACATGTAAGTGTTCAGATATCTATTCAGAGATGTGCAGAATAATAGCGGTGGTTTGATTGATTCATTTGAATGTATGAAAGTGATACACATGTATCTGAAAAGGTCTGCAACTTATACTGATTGACTTACCCAAAAGTAGCCAACAAAATTAGCCTAATAGATACCAGCTACCATTCAAAGCACTAACAGTGTTTAATAGTGAACAGAAAGACGAAACTTTATACTCTCGTGAAATCTGAAAGTCAGATCAATGCAGAAAATGCATAAAATGTCAGAACTTGGTGTCTAATTTTTTATTTTATTTTATTTTATTTTATTTATTTTTTTGCTTTTGGGGGTCATGCCTGGCGATGCGCAGGGGTTACTCCTGGCTTTGCACTCAGGATATACCCCTGGCGATGCTCAGGGAACTATATGGGATATATGGGATGCTGGGATTTGAACCCGGGTCGGCCGCATGCAAGGCAAACGCCCTACCCGCTGTGCTATTGCTCCAGCCCCTGGTTTTAAAGGGAAAGTAAGAAGAGAAGAGTGTGCAGGAGTGTGTACTCAAAAATAAATACGAAATCCTCAGCAGCTCTCTCTCCACTTGCTTTCAGTGGTCTCACACTGCTTGCCCCATTCCGGGGTGGCCTGTAGCGATGGGTGGACAAACAAAGTAACATGGGGCCAGGCTAGTTGGTATCAATTGCAGTTTATTTCAATCTCATCTCTGTTCTCTCCCTATTCCCCTTCTGGGTTCTCCTGATTCTCCACCTGATCTTCCCCTTCCCCGATCCTCCTGATCCTCCTCTTGTATCCTGCTCCTTCATATTTCTTCTTCCTGCTTCTACCTCCCTCAGCCCACTCTTACAGCCCTAGTTAAGTCCCTCTTGATTAGGGACTGGGGTCACAATTACACATATGTGTCGTCATACAATCAACAGATGCGAAGTCCTTCCTTCAGGGGAAGCTTCCTCTAGGACAGATTTTCATCCAGCAAGACGACTGGCCTAAGGGCAAACTATGGGTGTGTTTCTCCTCTCCTTAGTCCAAAAAACATTTAAAATTTATAACATTCGTCATGTTGTATGGACACAGTAAGAGATCACTGCATCACTGTCATCCCGTTGCTTATCGATTTGCTGGAGCAGGCACCAGTCAAGTCTCCATTGTGAGACTTGTTGTTACTGTTTTTGTCATATTGAATACAACATGAGGGCCAGGCTCTGCTGTGTGGGTGAGATAATCTCTGTAGCTTGCCGGGCTTTCCGAGAGGGACAAAGGAATCGAACCCGGGTCAAGGCAAACGCCCTACCTTTGTGCTATCACTCCAGTGATAGGACAGTAAGAGATTCATTAAGCTTATAGGATGGCTCTCCTGGGGATCTTCTTGAGATCTCACTATAAATCTCAGATTACAGTGCTCAGGACAGATTAGTCCTTCCTAAGTCTAGCAGGGTTCTAATTCAGTTATTACTCTTTGGATCATGACAGATTTTGTCCATGACCATGCTCTTAACTTACAGTTAAGTATTATGGTGTTTTGGTCTGGCCCATTTCAAATCGAAAGAGCTATGCTTGGAGTATCACATTTCACTCAAGTGAGAGAAGGAATCCGGAGTTCCAACCTCTGTTGATGATTAAGAATTAGGGAATTTTGGCCCTTCCCACTTCCCAGACTGCTCCTCGGACCCTGAGCACCCCAGCCACCACCCCCCCCCCACTGGACTGCTGCCCTAGTGACCGGCACACCGCCCCCAACCACTGCAGCTATTCTCTCTTCCGGCACAGGTGTGTGACGACCCTCAACCCGCCTCTCCCTCCCGCTTCCCAGACTGCTCCTCAGACCCTGAGCACTCCAGTCATCCCCCCCCCCTTTTGTTCATTGCACATTGCAGCAATGCTCACAATTGCCAAAATCTGGAAACAACCCAAGTGCCCTAGAACAGATGACTGTTTAAAGAAACTTTGGTACATCTACACAATGGAATACTATGCAGCTGTTAGGAGAGATGAAGCCATGAAATTTTCTTCCAAATGGGTAGAAATGGAGAGTATCATGCTAAGTGAAATAAGTCAGAAAGAGAGGGACAGACATAGAAAAACTGCAATCATTTGTGGAGTATAGAATAATATCACATGAGACTGACACCCAAGGACAGAAGATACAAGGTCCAGGAGGATTGCCCCATAGCTGGAAGCCTGCTTCATGAGCAGAGGGGAGAAGGCAGATGGAATAGAGAAGGGATCACTAAGAAAATAATGGCTGGAGGAATCAGTTGGGATGGGAGATGTGTGCCGAAAGTAGATAATGGACCAAACATGATGACTTCAAAGTGTATGTGTTGCAAGCCATTATGCCCCGAAGTAGAGAGTATGGGGAATATTATCTGCCATGGAGGCAGGGGGAGGGTAGGAAAGCGGGGACATACCAGGGATATTGTTTAGGGTGTGGAATGTGCACTGGTGGAGGGATGGGTGTTTGATCATTGTATGATTGTAACCCAAACGTGAAAGCTTGTACATATCTCAAAGTGATTCAATAAAATAAAAAAAAAATAATTAAGGACTCTTTCTCATTTTCCAAGGCATTGAAAATCAGATGGGCTGGACACATAATGTGATTTAGACATGACCGCTGGACTAGAGCTGTTACTGACTGGATTCCACTTGACGTCAAAAGAACGCATGTCCGCCCACCTACAAGAGGGTCAGACTTCTTCGTCAAGACCCTAAATAAATGGTTTGAGGCTCTTAGTGCTCCTGGAGCAAGAAGATGCCATTAGGCTACACTAGCACTCAATAAGAGCGAATGGAGATGTGACTGGCACCCGCTTGAGCAAATCAATGAACAACGGGATGACAAGCAATGCAAGTGACAAATGATTACTCAATGAACCTAAACTCCTTGTGGCAGAGGAGAAAGCACAAACCAATGTTATCCTACACAGGAGAAACTAGTTAACTTTTTGAAAGTGTTGTCTTATAGAGTTCACACTGAGATAGTGGTATTTGTGCAAAAACATGAAAGGATATACTAGAACAAACTGAGTGTTTTCTTGACAACAACAACAACAAAAGGTAAAAGTAAAATCAGTCAAGGGTAAAAGGTCCTAAAAATATGCCTCACTCTTCAACAAAAAGCATAGAGAGAAGCTAGAGAGATAGTATAGAGTTACAGCACTCGTCTGGCAATGAGACCAACCCTCATTTAGTCCTTGCATTACATATGGTGGGCTGAGCACCCTCCAGCAATTACCAATTAGCACAGAGCCAGGAGTGGTACTTGTTTAGTGATGCTGCAACTGAGCCAAACAGGTTGAGTCTCAGGGCACAGATCTCTGCTCCTTCTCAGGATGGGGTTGGGGCTGAGTCCCCTCCCCCAATAGAAGGTCCAGTGCTCCACCCAAACACACTTCCACCATTTATATACATAAATGGCTCAGTAGAGATGACATTAGAGTTCCATAGCTCCTAGTGCAACATCTCCAAATTTCACAGTACTGACAGCTCGGAAGGAGCACAAAGATTTAGATGAGAAAATTGGGTAGAAGCCCACTAAACTCAATGAGTGAAAGCAATAGCACAGAAGGCTTTGAACTAGAACCTAATAGCTCAGTAAATCCTCAATGACTTTAATAAAACCATTATTAGATAGATGTTGTAGCAAGCAATGTAAAGTAATTTACTTTGTGCCTGCTCAAGGACAGGTAGGGGATGGGTAACTGGGGACATTAGTGGAGGGATGTCACACTGGTGTCGAAAAAGGATTGGTGTTGTAATACTGAATACCTGAAACAACTATAGTATGTACAACTTTGTTGAAGTGTTTAAATAAAATTTTAAACATTAAAAAAGAGAATAGTACTTGAACATCGCCAAGCATGATCCAAAATCCCCCTTAAAAAAAGGAAAAAAAAACAAATATATTTATTTAGGATACACCAAATATGGAGGCAAATATTGGGAGGTATAATGGGACAAGGCAAGGTTGTATTGTGTAAGACAATGAAAACTACTGGAAAGATTTGCTTTTCAGCATGAGTATGCAAATATTAACCATATGTAAAGTTAATAATGATAAATGAATGTTCTGTGTAATAAATCATCTGTCAGATCAACTCTCTCTCTCCCCCTAGAAACAAACAACAACAAAATGATAATAATTTGCAGCCCCAAATGTCTCTATGCACTTTCCATGAAGTTCCCCCAATTCAGGCATGTACATTATCATTTTTTATCATTATAGATTTGTTTTGTCAGTAATATTTGAAAGGATATGGAATAATATGATTATCAGTAAATATCTAGGCTATTTTTAATTTTACTAACATTCTAGTTATAAAATTTTTATGTTTGTATTTTGGGAGTGGATAAATAATTAGAATGGAGCAACTAGGTCATAAAGTATGAATTTAATTAAATCTTAAATTGTATAAAGAACAATACTTTCATGACAAAACTATATTCCTCAAATAGTATGTGGGGGGCTAAAGATATAGAACAGTCAGTAGAGTGTTTGTCTTGCATGTGGCAGATCCAGCATTCCATTTGGCTGAGCATTGCCAGGAGTAATTCCTGAGGGCAGAATCAGAAGTAAACCCTAAGCATTGCCAACTATGCCACCCACCCTCCCTCAAAAAACAATATAGGAGAATAGCAATAGTACGAAGATAGGGTATTGTCTTGCATGCCCAGGTTCAATTCCCCAGTACCACCCAACCATCCCAAGGGGTGATCCCTGAGAGCAGAGGCAGAAGCAAAACAACAATAACAAAAAAAACCCATAAATTTTTGAATAAAGATCTAAAAATGGTTTGAAAAAAATTAGTTTTCATTCTACAGCTATCCAGATTTTGAACTAGTTAAATATGTGATTTCATATATCAGTTGTTGGTGCAAAGGTAGAGAAAATATCCATTGGCTGGTATAAACAATATACTCTAAGTAAGTTTAAAACTTATGCAATGGTCTGGAGTGATAGCGTGGCAGGTAGGGCATTTGCCTTGCACTCAGCCGACCCGGGTTCAATTCCCAGCATCTCATATGGTCCTCTGAGCACTACCAGGAGTAATTCCTGAGTGCCGAGCCAGGAGTAACCTCTGAGCATCGCTGGGTGTGACCCAAAAGTTAAAATAAATAAATAAATAAAATAAAAATATGCAAATATATATTCTCTTCTAATCCATGCCATTTGTTTTTAAATTATGCATGACCTACCTATTATAAAACAGTAGCCAGAAATAAATTCCTCTAGAAAGCTGACAAGAGGGGGCAGGGGAGTGAGCAGGGGGGTGATAAAGAAAGCTGTCAACATTCAAAATTAAGTGGAATGTTTATTTTACACTTTCAAAAAAATTAAGACTGTAATTTCTTGAAAATTTTCAAGTAATTAAATTGAAAAATGTTTTGAGTTTCATAAAGTTTCATTTGTGTCAAACAGACTAGATTTACAGTATATAAAAACTGCTTTCTTGGAATTCAAAATTTAATGGTAGACTTAGGGATGAGGAAAAAAAGAAAAATAGTATGTAGTAAGCTAAATGATAGTATGAGTACACTGTAAAATATAATAGAAAAATGGATTTAGAGGGACTAGCAGATTACCATTTTAAATAAAGTAGTTCATGAATAGGTCATTAAATAGATTGAAATGTAAATAATAGAAGTAAAGGATGGTGTAATTTGGCTATTTACAAAAATGGCAATCCAAGCAGATACATCTTTTATGTTTTAAGAATTATTGCTGAAATACAAACACCCATCTATCTAATTTAGCTATTTGTAAAAGTTATTTGGAATACTGAAAGAAGGACTTGGCTATTTTCTGCCTGTGGCAAAGAAAAATACAAGATTAATTTTTTTTCTCTTCTTATGAGGATACTAATCCCACCCAAACTCATGACCTCATCTAAAGACTGCTCTGAAAGACCCCATCTTGATGCATCAACATATTTGAGGATTAAGGCAAAATATATGTACATTTTGGGAAGATACACATATTAAGTCCATAACTGGTTTTTCTGATGAAATAACTGAAGTGTTATATGAATGAGACCAAGTATAGTTACTAGAAATAGAGTACTTATGTTAAGTCCCTAAATGTCTACAATTTATAGTAAATAAAATTAGATTATATGATTATTTGTATTTATATTCACATGCTAAGGTGTAGCACCCTGGTAAATGTCATCTAGTTGTATTTTTTAGACTAAATGCCATATGTTTTTTTAAAGTTTAAGGCAAAATACTTGAAAATTTACCAACTCTGAGGCAAAGAACATATATTAAAAAAATATATGAAAATAACCCTAAAAATCTAATTGTAATATCGAAACTAAACTTATGCTACCGCAAATATCTTCGGGGCCATCATAATTTTGGTATTATACTTTCGTCCCCAATTTTGTCTTCATTTAATTTTTTCCCAGAGTATTCTCCATTTTAGTAGGGAAGAGATGGTAGACCTCTGTAAATTTAATTTTCGTTGATCCAAAATTGGAATTTTCCTCATAAACATGCAAGAAAAAACTATACATCTTTTCGGGAAGAAATTCATTTCGTAGAGTCACAGGCAGATAGACTGTGGAGTCCACATAAAAAGTTTTGGCAGTCGTAAGAGAACAAAGATACAGGTTTTTCACTATTTCTTCCTCCTTAGAAATTTTTGCAAAGGAAGGCAATGGACCTGGAACACCGGAACTGTGTTAACAACTGATTTTTCCTTTACCTGCCAAGACAGTGTTTGCTCCAATCCGGAATCCATAACTCCCAGAGAACTCAGCTGCTAGGGAGTAGGACTGTGCTGCGCAGAACAGACGGACTTCAATCTTAGTTTAAATGCTGCCTCCTAGGCAGTTGGAATGAGCGGAGCAGAGGTGGCCCCCCTGCCCCCCACGGCACTTTATTCAGGAGGCTATCTCCCTTGCTCACCACTTTGGCAAGCCCTCTACAACAACACCTTTCTTTGTAAGATAAAGGTAGCCTAATTGCTAACTCTTGGATTGTTATTGAAATAGTTGTCAGATAAAATCATTCCATTTACTTTTCCTGTGTATGTGTGTGTGTCTGTGTGTGTGTCTCTGTGTGTGTGTCTGTGTGTGTGTGTGTCTCCACTCCTGAGATTCTGGACTGGGTCAGTTTCTAAACTTAAGGGTCTTTAGGAGAACACAATCCTTGGAGGCATTTTTCATGTTATTGCAAAGGTAATGCAAGAAAATATCAAGACAAATTGTGGGTTAAAATCTTAAAATATTCCCTAGGGCTAATGATAGTACTTTTGTATTATTTGTCTTCATCTCTTTTGTATATAATCTTTTCTTATAAAGAATGTTGTGTTGAAAGCTTTTTAATTTCCCCCCATAAGTCAAATAATCAATCTAGAAAAACTTTAAAAAAAAATTATTGAATCACCATGAGATAGCTACAAGCTTTCATATTTGGGTTACAATAGTACAATGATCAAATACCCATCCCTCCACCAGCGCCTGGCATGCGACTGACCCGGGTTTGATTCCTCCACCCCTCTCAGAGAGTCCGGCAAGCTACCGAGAGTATCTCGCCCACACGGCAGAGCCTGGCAAACTACCCGTGGCGTATCCAATATGCCAAACACAGTAACAACAAGTCTCACAATGGAGACATTACTGGTGCCCGCTCAAGCAAATCGATGAGTAACGGGATGATAGTGACAGTGACAGTGATTCTCTCTCCACATTTGGGCATTATGGCTTGCAACACAGACACTAAGAGATCATCATGTTTGGTCCATTATCTACTTTCGGCAAATGTCTCCCATCCTGACAGATTCCTCCAGCCATCTTTTTTTAGAAGAACTCTTAATCACAATATAATCAAATAATAATCAATTTGGTACTGCTTATCCAAAAAGTTTAAAGAATTTCACCACCAGTATAAGAAAAAATTTAAAAATTTTAGATACATGTGGTTTTAAGTTTTCAACTCCAACCAAACCCCCACAATCTGCAGTTTTGGGTTTTCAAGATTTTATTCTTACAATAAGAGCAAATGTTGAGCTTAGAGTTCATAACACTTAAAAAAAAAAAAAAAGAAACCTGAGGCAATCATGAAAGCTTCTACAAATTCTTAGATTCATAGATAAATCCAAAATCATAACGCATAGTATATAAGATAAACAAACATGATAAAGAAGCTGATATTAAAAATCAAGTCTCAAAATGACTTAAGGAAAGACACAATATGAAAGCAATAAGCTCACCTCCTACAAAGACAGGCAGGTTTGGGGCTGGATATGAGACGCACTATAAGTTTCCCCTTTAAGATTTTATTTATTTTTTTCCTTATCCAGTCACCTAAGTGGTGAAAGTTTTCTGCTTCTTCTATTTTACTTTTGGTTTGGGGTAAAATCCCGCATTACTAAAAGATCAGTTATGGCTCTGCCCTTGGGAGAGCCATATTAAATGCTGAGAATTGAACCCAGGTCAGTAGTATGCAAGGCAAGCACCGTCTCTATCCATTGTACTATTGCTCCTGTGAAAATATTCTAAGACTCCACAGCTCATGGGTGGGAAAATTTTTTCAACTTGGGGAGTTTCTGTCACTGTTAGATTCCTAGCTTTCAGGTTTCCTATGGCCATCAGATGGTAAAGTCCCATCGTGAAAGTGAAATAAAAAACAAAAAACAAATTCCAAATACTAATACCTCCTTCAAAAGCATCCAAAGAATGAGCCAGGCAGAGATCCCAAAAGGTTTGTTAGGTCACCTAAAAGCAAGTGACATTGAATTGACTCAAATGTTTAGGAGGTAGTTTTATGAATACCACATGAGTGCCATTAGAATACAAAGACTAGAAAATTATTACTATCATACACTGTAGTAATATACTTTCACTGTATCACTGTCATCCCATTGCTCACTGATTTGCTTGAGTGGGCACAAGTAACATTTCCATTGTGAGACTTGTTACTGTTTTTGGCATATCTAATACGCCACAGGTAGCTTGTTAGGCTCTGCCGTGCGGGCGAGATACTCTTGGTAGCTTGCTGGGTTCTCCAAGAGGGGTGGAGGAATTGAACCTGCATCAGCCACATGCAAGATAAATGCCCTATCCACTGTTCTATGGCTCTAGCCCATATAATATCCAATATTATTATATAAAAAGCACAAAATATTCTGACACTGTAGAAAGTTTCAAAATTTTTAAAGGAATAAAGGGAGTAAGTTGAATAATATTTTGTTTTTCGTTTTGGGTTTCATCTGGTGATGCTTAGGGGTCATTCCTGGCTCTGCACTCAGGAATTACCCTTGGCAGTGCTCAGAGAACCATATAGGATGCTGGAAATCGAAGCTGGGTTGGCCACATGCAAGGCAAATGCCTTACCCACTGTATTATCGTTCCAACCCCTAAGTAATAAAAATTCTTAAATAAAAAGCAGACTGGAGCGATAGCACAGAAAGTAGGGTGTTTGCCTTGCATGTGGCTGACCTAAGTTCGATTCCTCCATCTCTCTCGGAGGCCCGACAAGCTACCAAGAGTATTCCGCACACACAGCAGAGCCTGGCAAGCTACTTGTGGCATATTAGATATGCCAAAAACTGTAACAATAAGTCTCACAATGTAGATGTTACTGGTGCCCACTCGAGCAAATCGATGAACAACGGGACAACAGTGCTACAGTGCTAGAAAAAAAATAAAAGTTAAAATTGCCATTTACCATTGATATTACATAAGTAGGTTAAGTAAAGAGGTGATTAAGAATATTAGAGACAGTACTTATACAAAAATAACTATAATCAAAATATCTTCCTTAAAAGAATATTTAGTTTGCAGGTACATAAAATAAAGACATAAATGTAAAAACATAAAAATATAATAGATGCAATATATAGAATAAGAATACGACAGAATTGATACCAAATATAATCATTGTAATTCCAAAATTGCCTAATAAACTGTTGGATTACCTTTCTAAATATTTTAGTTTTACCTTCGGGTTGTCCTTTCTCCTCCTGAAGGGAGCTTAGGTTTATTGAGAAAAATCGACCTCAGTCCTCCCAAGGCACACCATTTCCATCAGGCACTCCCAACCCCCTGTGTTTATCTTCAACCTCTCCTTTGCGCTCTTCTTCCCCTATCTGTTAATCAGGAATATCTCCAAACTAGACCCTGTAACCTGTAAAGTCAAAATCGTCCAAGGGCTCTGAATTTTGTGTATGCATGTGAAACATGCCTTTCTCTTTCCTTTATGTCCTTTGCATTGTTTCTTTTAGAGCTATGTCCATTTTTTTTTATAGATGGAGAAACATAGTTAATGCTATGCTTTTATCAGATGAGATTTAACTGACTCCAAGTAATATTTGATCCTTGGCATTCATCAAGTGTATTTAACTTAAGCTTCAGTTGCCCTTACTTCCTAACACCCCAAAGGAAGGATCCCAGTGAAGAACTTGGATGAACCTAGGGCACACCATAAGCTACCCTGGCATCAAAAAGGGACGGACTAAGTGCTATAAGAAGTACAGTGAGTTAAGAGCACAGTCATGGAACAAACTGACAGCACCCAAAAAAGAAGTGATGGAATAAGGACCCTGCTGGGATTAGGAAACACTAACCAGATCTGAGGACTGTAGTCTAGGATATATAGGACTATGTAGCAAGATGTCCCCAGAAAGATCCACCCTTTAAGCTTAATATATTTCTTACTGAGTCCACACAAAAGGACTAGAAATATGATTAAAAAGTACATTTAAGAGGATTGTAGCTAAGGACAGGAGAGAACAATATGCCCTTAGATGGAATCCTGCCCTTGGATGAGGGGCCCCAAAGCTCCAGGGGACCCTCTAGTCATCACAGGATGGACAAACAGTGACAATAAGCCAATTCTCTGTGCTGTGTATGAAGAGCCACTCACTTAAAAGGAAGAATTTTCAAGTCCTGGGATGTAGTTCAAAGAACAGAGAAAAGGCCCTAATGTGCAAGGCATGGAATCAAATCCTGGGCACCTTTTACTCCACTGAGCCTACTGGTCTGAGAACCACCATAAATACCCTGTCTCTCTCTTGAAAAGCAGCAACTCTAAAAAAACTGAAAATTAAGGGGAGCACAAAGTTCACCACCAAAAGTAGCAGAGCAAGGGTTATAGTCATAATGTTGCAGTTTTATATTTATATTAAACATTATATTTTAAGTTTATATTGAACGCCATTTCACCATTTTACTAGTTTATTATTATATTGCACGCACGCCTGGCTGTCTTCCCCAAGGCCCCTCGGAGGGGATGGGCTCCAGCTTTCTTCCCCACCCTGAGGAGAACTCCTGGCGGCCGAAGATCACCCGAACCTAGCTACAGCCATGCTCGAGGCCCCTCTACACATGTTCGGACAGGCCTCACGCATGAAGGTACCTGCAGAGGAACCCAGGTGTGTGTAATCCCATGAATGGCCAACATCCAGAGAGATACTTTAAGTATCTCTCCTGTAGCCAAGCTCTCCTGTAGCCAAGAAGATATCCTGTAGCCTACTTCTCCCTCTGGGAGAAACTGGCAAGTTTTTGAGAGTTTCCTGCCCACATGGAACAGCCTTGCAAGCTTTCCATGGTGTATTTATATGCTAAATCCAATAACAAGCTCGACCTCATTCCCCTGACCCTGAAAGAGCCCCCAGTGCAACATCGTTGGGAGGGCCGAGTTGAGAGAGATTTCTAAGATCTCAGAGAAAGGACAAAATGAGAGGTTACTGAGCCCGCTCAAAATATCGATGATTAACGGGATTTTGTGATCGTGATCATGATTATTCTAGACATGCTGACAATTTACCACTGCTAAAATACAGGCAGAAATGAACCGTATGTGTTTTTAGTTGACCTATACTTTGCTTTCATATTACTTTTTTTAGTATTATATTCAGTTTGATGACAATAAAGTACAATAAAATACAATTTGGAAAGCAAAGTTTGCCAAAATTATATATCTTGTATTATTTCTCCAGAGTTATAGAAAAGGCTATTTGGAATGTTTCATATGGGAAGAATCTTAAGAATAAAATAATTTTTACAAAATAGTGAATGCAACATTTCTAACAGAAATATTGTTATTTCTGTTAAATAACATTAAATTCTGAAATAGTATCTACAGGACAAATAATGTTTTTTAAAACTTAAAATTCATCTTTTGAAAAATGAAAAAATCTATTGTATAAAGTCCTTACATGCAAAAAGATATCATTACAACATAGAGATTCTTTATATTAAATTACTATCCTTTTCGATATTTTTTTACAGATAAAACTGTGATAATGCAATAACTATAGAACATAGTACCAATGGGATTCCATGGGATGTCAAAAGAACACGTGGCCACCCATCTACAGGATGGTCAGACTTCTTCGTCAATATCCTAAATGAAGAGTTTGAGACTCTTTGTGTTCCTGGAGCGAGCAGATACCATTGCGCTACACTGTCATGTGACAGGGATGAATGGAGATGTTTCTGGCGCCCTCTCGAACAAACTGAAGATCAACAGGATGACAAACAATACAAGTGAAAGTACATAGTAATGAGCAATTTATTAGGTAAGCAGGGTGGTCCAAGAACAACTTATAGGGTCCTATTTAAAGGTTGGTTGCACTTTAATTATAAAAATTTTATTATTAAGCAAAAAATAGCTATCTTTCCTAGAAATTCATAAATAATTTTTAAATTTTTATTTTAAGCTAAAAATTATTTGCAAAAGTTGGTTTTGGTGAATACATTAAGTATTCATGAAAACCTGAAATTAAAAAAATATCGTGTCCACATACTATGGATGATTGGGCACTTGATTCATATGCAGCTGACTTTTGTTAACCCTCAGCACTACATGGTCTCCAGATATCAAGCAGAAGTAGGTAGGTGTGGCCACTCTTCCCACCACATCAAAAGAACATTAAAAAAAGAATAAGAATAGCTTTCTAGTAAAATAACTTCCATTTTATTTGTTCTACACAACTTCTTTCCTTCTTAAGTTTATACTGTAAAACTTCATTTAATTGACATAAGTTGAGTATGTTGAGAACTATATACCATGAAAGAATAATACAAAGAATATTTTGTATTTTTTGACCATTTCTAAATTTAAACACAAATCTATGCAAAAATCTATAGAATCTTCAAAGGAAAAAAAATTGTGATAAAGCATTGTAATAGTAAATCCTGCATCTCAGAAAAAGGAATGATTCATAATACATTTACTAATTTACAAATTGCAGTGGAGTATTGTGCATTTACCTGAAAGAGTAAAAACATTAGCAAAATCAAAATGGTAGTGTTTTTATATGTGAAGTATACACATATAGTACAGTGTTTTTATAGGTGAAGTGTACACATATAGCACATATAGTATATCTTAAGATAGAAACAGACATGTTTAAGATAGTAAGAGAAAAGTCCAGATTCGTTCAAATCCAGAGACTTACATTCCAATCACAGTTAAGGTAAATAGAATCCTTAGTGTGTAAGTTGCACAATTTGCCTACCATAGTTGAAAACACTTTATCATATTCTGTCAAGGGATAAATTATTTATAGCCATTCAGGTTTAAAAATAATATTTTCTAAAATTTTTTAATGACTTGCCTTGGTATTATGGACAGATCCTTATTCCCTGAAAAGTTACCTATTAAAACTACAACCCTCAATTTAGAGGTGGGATCTTTGGAATGCAGTTAAGGTCAAATGAGGTCATGAAGATGGATGAACTAGATTATTTTAGTGCCCTTTTAAGAGATGTAGGAGAACATTCTTGTTCTATTGTGAGATCGAAGCGAGAGTTTCTGAAGAAAGGAAGAAGTTACTCAACAGAATTTCAGGATAGCATGCTATTCTCAGACAATGCTATATCTAGAACTAAAAAATTAAAGTTCTGCATTGTAACTATCAGCCTGTGATTGATAAGATAGCTCTAGCAGACCACTATGCATGGGTAAGGGAAATAGATTGTGGTAACCACATTTTCTCTTAAGTTCCTGCCTTAGACTACAATCACCAGTTATCATGTTGTGGAAACAAAAGTTCACAATTTTACTATAATTATAAAATTTATAAAATTACCATAATTCTTCCATTAAGGATCTCAGTAAAAGACCAGAAAAGGAGAGTTATGTAGATAATAATTTAACTGTTGTATCACATGTTAAATAATGAAGTTCTTATAATCTATTAGGAAACAGAAAAAGAAGTAGTTTTGAGTGGAAACTTAGAAAAGTCTTCAGAGGAATACTATACTGTTAATGTTTGCTGAAAACTGATGCATTTCCAAAAAAGAAAAATAGAAAGATATTTGTTATAAGCAAAAACATATAAATTAATTTATAGTTTTTGGTAATATAACATTCATTTTGGGATTGCTGTGCAGTATCCATGAATGAAATTTTAATATGTATTAAAAAACACTTTTTTTATGTTCTAGAGAGATAATACTTTGCACCGGACAAACCTGTAATCAGACCTCCAATATTACATACGGTCCCTTAAGCACCACTGTGAGGGATGATCACACAGAACAAGAGTAAATTCTGAGTACCTGAGCACAGAGATGCCAAAACACAAATCCAACCCCCCAAAAAAAGAATCCCCTCTTTTTTCTTGTAATCTGTTCCTGAAAAATAGATCCTTAGACAAAAATTTAATTTTTATATATTTGGGAGCAGGGGTAGGGCCAGGTTCTGGTCACACCTGGCTGTTCTCAAGACATGCTTTTGGCTAGGGATTGAACCAGAATGAACAGCCCATAATAGCAAATGCTTTACCTGTTTTACAATCTCTCATCCTGATAATGCAGATAGCTTACTTGCAAGAAGCACCAGCAGGGTATTGAGAAAATGTCAGGGCAGGCCCTTTAGTCAGGAATTTGCCTCATTAAGATCATTACCAAAATGAAGTAACTGAGTAGGTAGAATTTAATCTCATGGGGAAACTATGGAAAATTGTATAAACTTTCACCTCAGAATTATCCCATTCAGGAGTCAGAGAGGCAGTGCAGAGGTTAAAGTGCACAACTTGCCTGTGACTAACCTGTTTGATCACCTGTACCACAAGGTCTCCCAAGCATCACTAAGTGCAACCCTGGAGGTTCCAATTACTACTAGGTGTGGCCCTGGAAAATCCTGAGTACCTCTAGAATAGATTGTGTAAAATCTGGCACTACTGAGTCTAAGCAACAAGGTATTCAAGAAATCCTGCATTGAACCACCTGCTAGTTGGCCACGAATCACTGGAAGGGGCCTCCAGACCTCCTAAGCAATGCTTGGGAGATATGCTCCCTTTCAGAAAAAAAAAAAAAGATTATCCCATGGAAAGTGTAGTTAAGATAGTAGTAATTCACCTGCTCCAAAATGGCATTATTTGAGTGCTCTTTCTGGAGAGTATTAATTCACTGACTATACCAACTGGTTACATGCAGTAATAAACTCTCCTTTCATTTACCTAAGAAAATTTTTCTCAAGCATAAAGAAACTCATACCAGCACACAGTACCACGATGCTATTCTAATGCTCTATTGGAGACAGCATGATTTATGACACCTCATACAGCAGAATACTATGATAAAAACTTGGAACTTTATTCCCTAGATTGTAGCCAGGCATCAGGTTATTTTACACAAAGAAAAGTATATAATCATAGGTGTGTTTGCAAAAGCAATTACGATGAGCATAAAGCTAAATTAAAGCATGTGAAGATTGGGAAGTTCAGATAAACATAGATAAGCGTTTGAATTTGTCACTAGGAATAGGAGATGAATGGGTGTATATTCATGATATCCCCTTAGTTGTACCTAACACATTAGATGTATGAATCTTAGGACTGGAAAAGCCAAAAGGATTAGTCAGAAATGTCTTTTAAATGATTAAATAGAGATAACATTTATCCAACTAAGAAATTTGAGAGTAAAGACAAGTCATGCATAAAATTTTAAAATAAGACTCAAGATGCATTTACTAATTTTAAATTTGTAGAATATTCTGATAGAAGTATCTAAATAAAAAAATAAGTAAGAACTTCTGAAACAAGGGATGATTAATGTCCTAGTGTAGAGTAAGTAGGCATGTGCTGTTTCTTCATCTTGATGATTTTTGAATGAAAGACCTTTATTTGTGATTACAATAATTTAAGGTTGGTCTAATGGAAAGAAAATCATACCTTTTATTAAGTGATTTAAATTTATATCTAGATTTTTGTCATTAATAAACTATAATTATAAAATGGGTATGGGTTTCAAAAAGAAAATACCAGACATTTTTGTTAATAAAAGCCTGTGTAAACAAGTTTCTGGATAATAGAGAATATGCAGAATTGTGTTTATGTAACATTTTGGTGAAAACATCATTTGACTATATTAACAAATACATGAAGTATCACCTTGCCAAATTTATATATATAGAAAAACAAAATCTAAGTGTCAGGTTTAATGTCATGACTGTTTAGATTGTTCAACTCTTCAAATATAAATTCAAAAACTTACAAATGCCGAAGACTTTAAAATTGCAACTCCAAAATTTAGCAAATTTAGGTAATATAAAGCAATGTTCTACCATATGGTAAAGTACATGTATTTTTGAGTGATATGGATTGTTTGGATGTTATACTTCTCATAAGAAAATTATCCCGAAGAAATATGGAGATAGTTTACAGGGGTTTGACATAGACAGAAAGTCTTGTGTGCTAAAAATGAACGAGTTCAGTGGTTTTAAATTGCACTATGTAAACCAAGGAACCTACTTAAATAACAGAACTATCTGTCTTTTCATTTAAAATAAATTGAATACAAACAAAATGCTGACTTAAAAAAGTTGAGAGAGTGTGTCCTGAAGAAACATGAAATTTAATTATTAATATGTGAAATTTACAGAGAAAACATGACTATTAATGTTTTACATGAGTGAACATAGTGGTACTTTTCAGAGATAGTAATAAATATTCAGAGATCAAAGAGAGCTACCAATTCTATGATAGGTGGCATCCCACTGGAAGTATTTGTCTATGTCAAATAGACAAATATGTAATTTGATATGTTATACGATAGGAGGAGAGAAAGCACAAATTCATTCACAAGCAAATGCATTACAACTATAGACAAAGAATTTTACTGAGTAAACGTATGCATTAAAGATGTAAGTTCGAAAGATCCCTTTTTATATTAACTGGCATTCATCTCCTCTAAGATCCAATCTGCTCAACAGAATTCAACCACATTCTTACATGGAAACAATAAAGGACTGCAATTATAAACATTTTAAATTTGACTTTACAAACTGTTGAAAGTTTTCCAGAGGAAATAATGTGTGTCTTTTACATCAGTTCATTCTTCATTTTCTTCTAAATTAGCTGTATAATGTGTGAGTGAATTTCCATGCCTAGTTAGAGCTCGTTATTCAGTGAAGTCTCAGGGAATTAGGATTTTTTTAATCAACTTTTTTCCTTTGCCCTTTAAACATCTTTTTAATTAAAACAGTTTCAAGAACACTGATATTATAGTGTCCATTCATTTCTACTTGTTTTTGATAAATGAACAAATTATCATTGAGAAAAAACACAAATATGTAAGTTCTTTAAGAACACTACTAAATGATCGAAATCATCCTAAAAGTTATTGTGGCAGGTCTCTAACACCATTACTATAAAAAACAGAGGAACTTTTATAATATATGGCACTGTAGTCCCGTTGCTCATCAATTTGCTCGAGTGGGCACCAGTAAAGTCTCCAGTGTGAGACTTGTAGCTGTTTTTGGCATATCAAATATGCCATTGGTAGCTTGCCAAGCTCTCTGAGAGGGATGGAGGAATTGAACCCAGGTTGGCCGCATGCAAGGCAAATACCCTGCCCTCTGTGCTATTGCTCCAGCCCTTATATTATATAATTTGTATTATAATATATATGTAATGTTTAATGAAAATAACCCCAATTGATAAGGTTCTATCTAGCTAGGCAATCAGTCAAATTTAAACAAGTGATTAAGAAAAAAAAAACTTTTTCAAAGAACATTAAAAATAATCTATAACCAGTAATGTGCTTCTGAGAGAAATATTAAATGACATTTTAGTAAATGAACCCCTACTGTTAAATAGTAACATATGTAATTTATAACATGAGAAAGAATGAAAAAAATCTTAGAATGAAAGGTAGTTTACCTGCTTTTAATTCAAAATGAGATATATACTCAGAACACTAAATGCAAACTTTATTTTAACCTGAGGACACAAATATTTAGAAGAAACAAGGAAAAATGGAAATGACCCTTTTTGTTGTTTTGGGCCACACCTGGCATATAACCTGGGGTTATTTGTGGCTCTGTATTCAGGAATTACTCCTGGTGGGACTCAGGGGACCATAGGAGATGCCAGAGATCAAAACCAGGCTGGTCACATGCAAAGCAAGTACCCTCCCAGCTATACTATTACACCAGCCCCAAAAGTTCTTAAAAAAAAAATCTGATTTTAATTTATTTTATTGGGTTTTGGGGGCCAAACCTGGAAATGCTCAGGGATTGAACCCAGGTTGACTGCATGTAAGGCCTGCACCTTACTCACTGCACAGAAGTAGTACAGCCCTATCAAATGAAAATTATCTCTATGCAAGAGATATCAAAGTACAAATGATGGGTGGATGTGTGTTACATAGAAGAGAAGAACAAAGAAACAAGGGTAAGTTGAAAAATAAACCAAAATCCTAAAAGAAAAAATGACAATAAACTTCTCTATATCACTAATTTTACAAAATGGCTATACTCACCTGTAAAAGGTACACTGATGAAATGAATTACTGGGGAAAAAAACCAACTACCATTTGTCTGTAGTAAACCAATTTGAACTTCAGTGACAACAGACTCCAGTCTTCTTGTAAAAGACTAGAAATCAATTATACAAGAAGATGATAGCTAAAAAAAGATAGGAATAGCCATACATATATTAGAACTATTGAATTTAAATTTAAAAAAAGAACAAGAGATAGAGAGGGATAATATATAATACTTAAGTAACCATTACCTAAAAAAATTGCATTAATTTACTTGATTCAATAGAGGATATATAAAACTTTAACTGAAAAGAGCAGATTATAAACAAATAAATTAAAACAGTAATGAAAGGATTCCCATAAAAGGCTAGTTTCACTAGAGAGTTCTACCAAACCTTCAAAGATGACCTATTGCTTATATTTTTCAAGCTCTTCTGAAAAATTGAAGAAACAAGAAGTAACAGAAATCTTCCAGTCTATATTAGGCCACATTACTCTGACGCCAGAAGCAGAGGAAAAGAAGAAGGAAGGAAAGGAAGGAAGGAAGAAACAAAGGGAGGGAAGATGGAAGGGAGGAAGAGAAAAAGTACTACTGATGAACACAAATCTAAATACCCTCACAAGATCTTAACAAAGCAATTTCAACAATACATTAAAAGTATCATATATAATGAACAAGTTAGACATACTCCAAGAATTCAACAATGGTTCAACATACACACACACCAGTTGTGGCATACTACTTCTACAAAAATATATGTAAAAGTCATATGAATATATTAATAGTTACAGAGAACGTGTTCAACAACTTTTAACACTTATTTATGAAACATTTTTTATAGTCTCAATAAAAAAGGGGTATACAGAATTCTACTCAACATAATAAAGGCCATAAAACAACAAACCCAGAACTAATACCATATACCAAAATATGAAAATACTAAAAGCTTTCCCTCTACATAATCAGGCACAAGACAAGTCTCTCGATCATCATCTCTTTTAGTCAACATTGAATTGGAAGTTCTAGCTACAGAAATTAATCCACCAAAGAGAAGGATTCAAGTTGGAAAATAAGTCAAAATACCAGTATTTGCAGCTAATATAATATTATACATAGAAAACATTAAAAATTTCGACCAAAACTATTATAAACAATAAAACAAGTGTCACTCTATAAAATCAATATACAAAATCATTTGTATTTCAATACACAAACAACAATGTAGAAGATTTTTCTTAAAACATTAATAAAATAATAAAAAGAAACATAATGTAAGGCTAATACTTAAAGGACAGTAGAAACAAGGTCTAGAAGGATTGGTCCATGGTTGGAAGCCTGCCTCAAATGCTGGGGAAGAAGGCAGTTGGGACAGAGAGGGGATCACTGTGACAGTGATAGTTGGAAATTATCACTCTGGATTAGAACTGCATGCTGAAAGTAGATAAGGAGTAAGTATGAGCAAACACGATTAGTACCTGTATTATAGACCATAATACCCAAAGGAAGAGAGAGAGGGAAAGACCAAAAGTGTCTGCCTTAGAGGCATGCTGGTGGGTGTGTAGCAAGAGGGAAGTTGGTAACACTGATGGTGGGAAATATATATTGGTGAAGGGATGGATATGGGACTGTTTGAGTTTCATTCATATTGAAACTCAATTATGAACAGCTTTGTAATTGTGTATCTCACAGTGTATTTCAATAAAAATAAATTTCAAAAATTAAAATAAAGTATCCAAGTACATTGTAAGATAACATTGTTTTGTCTTTTCTGCCTTGCCGCAGGGAGCTTAGGTTTATTGGGTTACTTCCATCACAGTGCTCCCATTCTTTTGTGTTTATTTGTAGCTTCTTTTTTTGTGCTCTGTTGACTTGTAAATATTGTTTTACTCTTCTCCCTAAGTCCTTTGCATAGTTAATTCAGGGCAAAGTCCATTTAGTATGGGCACAGGAAGAGAGTAAATGCTATGCTTTTGTAACCTGGGAGTTAATTGTCTCTCAATGATATTTACCTCCTGGGCATCTGTTCTCTAGACTTAAGCCTCAGTTGCCCTTACTTCCTAGCACTACAAATGCAGGGTCCGCATAAGGGACTGGATGGACCCAGGGGAAGCTGTGAGCTATGTGCTACCTGGCATCAAAATGGGCCTGGCCAAAGTGCCATAATGCTTAACTATAAATTAAGATCTTGGCCATGGACAAATGCTGTCATGATCCAAAAAAGCAATAACTAGATTCAGACCCTTCTAGGGTTAGGAATGATTAATATAGCCTGAGCACTGTAATCTGAGTCTGCAGCAAGATGTTCCCAGGAGAGCTGCCCTACAAACCTCAATGTATCTCTTCCTGTACCCATACAAAAATAACTAGTATTGAGATGTTAATTAAGTTGTTGGACTAAGGAGAAGAGGAACACCAGCCACTAGGTGGTATTTCAGCCTTGAGCCTGATGGGCAGTCAGGAAGGCTTTCTTATGTTGATTTTGCTACCTGACTGGGTGTGGCCTTGACCTCCAGTGCAGTGCAAAAGAGTTGGAGGGGTTGGGAGAGAGAGCAGGGAGCTAGATGGAGCACAGAGAGATGAGCGGGAGAGACAGGAGGAGATGGGAATGAGGGGCAGTATGAGACTAGAATGGGGGCTCAGAGAGATTGGAAGAGGTGCGTGGGGAGAATGGAATAAAGGGCAACTGATCAATCAACAGAATTGGCCCTGTTTCCTCCTCCATCTGCCCCATGGCCTGGGCTGCCCTGGCTGGGGGAGTGGCCTGAGACCATCCCCAACCCTGGGCGGCGAGGGGGAGAGCCGTTGGGGCCTTCCCTGGTCACCCAGAGTTTAAACAGTATATATTCAAAATAAGTTTCCAGGTATCTGTTCAAACAAGGAAAGTGATTAATTCACTAAAATTGATTTGTCACTAGTAAAATAAATAAAGACACAAGAAAATGGAGAAATATTCTTTGTCATAAGATTGGAAAAATTAATATAGTTAAAGAGACAATTCTATGCAAAGTATACAGATTCAATGAAATCCCTATTTAAAAAATCCAATATAATTATTGAATGGTATAAAGTTAAAATTTTCAAAAATTTGCATGGAGGCACATTCTCTTTCCAATAACTTAAGAAATCTTGAGGGGAAATTGTTATTTGGTATAATGTCCTATAGCTCTGTAACTTCTAATTATACAATAAAACTTTACTAATCAAATAGTATGGCATAGGAATATAAACAAAAAGATCAATGGAATATAATTGAGTGCCTAAACATAAGCCCTAAACTTTGTACACATTTTTTTAAATTTTTTTTTTTTATTGAATCACCATGAAAAAAGTTACAAAGCTTTCAGGTTCAAGTCTCAGTCACTCAATGATAAGACCCCCATCCCTTCACCAGTGCACATGTTCCACCACCAAGAACCCTAGTATACCCCCCTCCCACCCCTCACTGGTGTGGCTAATGATCTTCACTTTATTCTCTCTATGATTTGAATACATTCAATATTTCAACAGAAAACTTTTATTATTTAGAATTTCCCCCAAACAATCAAACCTGCTGAAAAGGTATCATTTGATAATCTGTTTTCCATTGCTGAGAATGAAGAATATATGAGCTTGCGAGGCTGCTGTATTTCTGATATTTTAGCTCAGTTCACAGTTTTGTGTGCGGCTGCTCCAGATCATGTCTGAGCAAAGAGCATGCCGGTAACACCCCCATCCCAAGATCTCCTGCATGCCACGTCACTGCAAACTCATACCTCTGGGTAGTGGGTCTAAGAAGAGGGTGGTCACCACTCGGGTGCTGCTGCCGCTGCTGCCGCCACCCCCGCCAAAAGAGAAGGTCTAGAGAGAAAAACCTTTCCCCTCCCGGGCCGGCATGGGCGGCATTGTAGCTCAGCTCACAGTCTAGTTGCATTGCTGTAAGACGCCGCTGGGTGCCAAAAGTGGTTAGTATCCCTCCAGGATCATAGTCTTTAAGGATCAGAGGAGCCATTTCGTGTGCAGCTGCTTAGGATCTCCGCTTTGTACAAAATTAATTTATGACCAAAAAAAAATCTAAGATCATAAACAGGATGAAGTTTTAGGAAACTTAAAGTTGGATTATTATCTGACAGCAGGCACAGAATTTAACTCCAAATAAAGATTTGAATTTCTCTCCCAAATCCATGCAATACACTGACAAAAATATAGATAAAATATATATGATACTGATTTCAGAGATGTTTCAGCAATGAAACTTTTTTGGCAAGGAAAAAATAAGTGGAATTACATCAAATTTAAAAGCTTATTCATTGTTAAAGAATATCAACAACTCCCCCCCCACACACACATACACATAATGGAAAAAATGTGCATGTATTATAGATGTAGCAAAGGGGTAATTTCTAAGACACTCACAAAGCTCAACAATTTTAAAATATGGAAGAGCTTAACAGTTTTCCAGAGAAGGCACAGAGATGGTCAAGTTATATGAAAAAAATGTTTATTATTAATTATCAGAGGTAATACAGCAAAGAAATAGACAATGCCCAGTAAATCAGAGAGAACACTGAACTGAGGTTATCAAAGAAATCAAAAAGAGGGAAAGGACCAAAGGGTTCTATTTTCCATGCTAAGGGGTATGGACATCTTTTTGGGGTATGTTTTGTGGCAATGTTGTACCCATAAAGTAAATAAATATGTAAGCCTTGTAGGAGATTCTGTATCACAGTGCCAGGCTGTCTTCACCTGGGGCCTCCAGGAGAAGGGTGGGTTGAGTTTCCCTCCCTGCCCCAAGCAGACTTCTAGCAGCCAAAAACCTCCAGAACCCAGCCACAACTATGCTCAAAGCCACTCTCCACACGCTTGGATGAGCCTCACGCATGAAGGAATCAGCAGAGGAACCCAGGTACACGGGACCTGTGGCTGAGATCTCCAAGCCTTCTTGAATGGGGACTGAGCCTCCTCCACCCAGATCCCCAGTCTTCCAGTAGCTTGGCATCCACACCCACAAACTGCCCTCCCCCTTCACTGGCACCATGTAATCTCATCATTGGCCAAGATCCAGAGACTACAAAACAAAGCTACCAGAGGAGAGCAATGTAGAATCTTGAATGGCAGAGCCTGGCAAGCTACCCGTGGCATATTCGATGTGCCAAAAACAGTAACAATAATGGGCCTCATTCCCCTGACCCTGAACCTGACAGGGACGAATGGAGACGTTACTGGTGCCTGCTCGAGCAAATCGATGAGCAATGGGATGGCAGTGATACAGTGATACAGTATGCCTTGAAAGCCAATGTGACCTTAATAACTTGTTTGGGGGTCACACCTAGAGGTACTCAAAGACTATTCCTGGCTCTGTGCTCAAGAGTGACCCATGGCTACGCTCAGGAGCCTTGCATGATGGCAGGGTTATGATCAGGGTCAAGTGCATGCAAGGTAAGTACCTTACTCCTGTGCTATCTCTATGGCCCCGCGCATTTTTTAAATACAATTTCTACAAAGTGATTATGAGAAATCAAGATAATGGATTTAAAGAGAGGGTCATGTTGCTCTGACCTCGATGATTCTTCGTCTTGTTGGATATCGTCTAAGTTCTCCCTATGCTGATTATTTTGAGATAGAAACTGCCAACAGTCATTTTGTTCAATATGGGGATTGTTCAGCTATATTTTTCCTCTGAATTTTGAAAACCATTGTTTCTCAAATTACCTTTTCTTTTGTATCATTTCATTATTAGCAAGCAGTGGTTGCCTTAGCAACTCTAATAAGCTGCAGCTCTCTAAATCTGACTTTTCTGGAGAGATTCTTCAGACAGACATCATAATGAAACCAATAACTTTCTAATAAATATGTAAAAGCATCATTTCTGATTAGAAATCTAGTCATGTAGCACATACACTTAAAATAATAGCATATGTACTTAAAAGATTTTATTATATACAGAGAAGTAGGTTGAATGCAATTGTCAAAAATTCGTTTACTCAATAGCAAATGATCATGAAATACTATAACTTTCATAGCCCCATTTATATTCTTAAATGCTGTTAAAAAATACAGGACACTAAAAATTATCAGATGAGAAATAAGGTTCAAAGGGGTGAGTTCAGTAGAATATTGTTCATATTTAACAAATGAAGTCTAGGTGTTTGAAGAAATTAGTGTTATAAATATAAAATATTAATATTATTCTATAAATTTATAAAACATAATTACTTTTTAACACACTATTTTTAATTTTGACCTTATTATTTAATTTTTAATGATAATTTAGCAGTTGGCCTGAAAAGTTCCTTAAAATTAAACAATCAACTTTTGAAGTGTCTCCAGATTACCACTAATTTAGTTAAATGTTCAAAATTATAATTCAATAATGACTATAACTTGAGTATACGCTAAAGCTTTTAGGGAGGAGTTTCAGAGAAATATGGGTGTATAGCTAACTCAGAATTTGAAAGAAAGAATTCATTTTAAGTTTTGCCTGCTCAAGAAAACTCAGACTTCTTGAGCATATTATCCTCTTGTCTCTTCTGTTTTATAATTTACTGCTAAGACTCCAAATTTTGTTTTTATGATAATTCTCTGTCCTAAGTATATCTTTAATTTGTTCAGTATCAACTCTTGATGTAGTATCCACTTCCACAGTTAGCCTGAAAATTTGCTCCAACTTTAACCCTGTCAATCACCTTTCCTTGATGTGGATCTAGGCGCAGTTTGACATATTCCTGGCTTTGTTTGTACTGTGTTTACTACAGTTCACTCTTTAGTATCTAGACTTCAAAGACACTTTCAGAAAAAAAAATGAGTTCCCTCAGAGATGGCATTCACAAAAGTAAGTTAGAACTCAGAACTCCTCAGACCCCAGAACAGGCATCAATATTGGCATCCTCCTGAAGAGTTCAATAGTGAGGGCACAATCCTGAAACGAATGTGATAAAAACAAAGCTTATTTATGATACTTCTTTATTCTCCTTTCATTTCTATATTTTCACGTATTCTTATTTTGGCAGGATCATCTTTCTCATTTAATTTTCTCAGCCTGGTGTCTTTCCCCTCTGAATAATTCTCATGAACATATTTCTTGAGATTTTTTTCTCTGTCCATGATCTCAATTCACAAAAATCCATTATCTCTTGCCCTCCACATATTATTTATGTCCTCACTACTATCAATAGCAATCCCTTTCAAGGGTAATTTATGCAGTGACTCATGTACCTAGGCACTAAGATATGTGCTAGGAATACAGGGACAAATATAACTGGAACATTCCACTTGACCTACAAGATTCTTTTTTGGAAATACAAGACAAGGAATGTAATTGCAGAAATGTAAGTGCTATGGCAAAGACATTATTTTGAAGAGAGAGAAAATGTGGTTTCACCGATTTTCAAATATCACAGCATATGTACCCAAACCTGCTTCTGCTTAGGAACAATCTTAACTACTGTAAAATACAACTGAATCTTAATTTTATCATACAAAATAATTTTGTGAAAAGTGATATTTTTAAGTATATTTCTCTCATTAATGCACTGATGGTATTCCTTCTAAATGCTAAAAGTGAAGATGGGTTAAAAAACTTGAAACTGGATTAAAACCATCCCAAAGTGAATGATAGTTGGACTCAACAAACATTTGTGGAGCCCTTATTACATGACAGGATAGACATTTTCAAATGGCATTTAATACATCCTACAACTTCCAATTTTACAGGTGAGACAGCAATGCAACTTTATACTTTAGTTCTATATTTCACAAATACTTGATTAGAACAACTGAGAAAATAACACAAATACAAATACTAACATAGTACTTATATATGATGAGGAATGATCTAATGCTATTAATTCATTCCTATCTTAGCCAAATATAGAAAGTTATATATGTTTTCTAACTGCTCATAGGGAATTATTCCACTGTTGAGTAATTCCATTCTATTGGACAGCATGATGGCTATTATTATTATTATCATGACCCATACTGCTTTCTAAGGGAAATAACACAGATTTTCCTTTTATTTTTGTTTCTGTTAATTTGTTTGGTTTTACAAAGGATAAGTACTATGTTATGGTTTGATATAAGCCAAGTATATACTACTGGCTTGAAATGTGTGTATCATCCAGATTCTTCTTTAAATGTTCTAAAACTCAAAGAAAATCTAGCATGAGGTAATACTGAGAGGTTAGCTCTTTCTAGATTTGTAATTGTTTGCTTTGCTTTACTCTATGAATTCTTTATGACTCTGAATATAAAAAATGCACCAACAGTTGAAGTAGATAAAAAGATTCTCCACCATGTGCAATCCATGGGGAAAACAACGTGGGAGACCAAGTGAGCAATCTGACCTTTCCCAGCACATTCATTCCATGTAGGCAGTAAGGATTTCACAAAGGTGGTTTCAGTATCATCACAAAGCTCCCCATCTCTGAAGTGTATGATCCTCTCAGACTAAAACTTTTTATGCAATTACCAAAGAGTCATCAGCCTAAACTGCATTTCTTTTTAAATTCCATTTGACTACAAATTTTATCATGTATAAAATATAACTTTAAAATCCAAGTGATTGTATATTGATTGACTGACCAGTTTAGCTTACCTATAATTTTAATAAGGCTTTTTAATCTGTTATGCTCCTAGAAAGCCATAGATAGATGCATCGGGAATTTACACTCTTAAATATATACACATATATAAGAGAATAAATCCAGGGTTCATATAATATCTTCTCATATTTTTATAATATGCCCAGATATTTTCAATTTTAAGCTAATCTTAAAATCAATGGATCTATAAAATAAATATCCATCACATATCTGGAATATCAAAACAAATCTTTAGAATTTCCCCTTCCTGAAATAGGCTAAAAGTGTTTAAAACTGTTGTTTATAAACTGAGTCCTTCAAAGGAAATGGGGATTCTAACTTACTTTGGATTTATAATAAATGAGTATATAAATATGCAACACATAAAAAAAAATTGAGTTACTTTCCTGGCATCTTAAGTCATGCGAGAAAGGGCAGATTTTTAAAGAAGCCTTCATATCTTGTTTTCTTTGATTTGATAGTGTTCTTTTAAAGAGATTGAAAAAGACTAGAATTCATCAGAAGTCCTTAATTGCCAGTTTCTCCACAAAATAGATGTTTATGTGCAGGCTTCGGAATAGCTACCATTCATTTGAGGGAGATCTTTTGCAGTCGAAGTTTAAATAAACAGCAATGTTTTACTAAGTTTGCAAAAGCATAATTAGTCCTAGAGGCACAATATTTTTTAGCGTCAAACACTTGTTCTCCAGCTGTACTATTTGGATCCGTAGTTTCAAAAGCAGCTTATAGCCATCTCATTGAAGTCCAAGTCCTTTCATGACTGACAAGCACTTTTGCTATGTATGTGTTCACAGAAACAGAACAATGAATTGCCCCTAGTCCTTTGATAGTGGCACCTGCTACTTTTTATTTTTATTTTTTTAGTTCACTAGTGCATGTGAAAACTTTCAAAATGAATTCCACTAGGGCCCGGTAATGTTAATTTGTATTTGTTCTGTCATGCGATTACATTAGAGAAATGAAACAACTCATTGGGAAAATTCACAGGTGGTAAGAAAGGATAGTTTAAATGCATCTCTTCTATAATATTATGCTAAGATTCTACGAGGGATTATAGAATTCATTTATCTTTTTTTCACAATACAACCAAGTGGAAATCATTTTGAAGTAGTCAAAGGTTGTTGTTGTTTTATGTATATATACATATATGTACATATGTATATATGTATATATATATATATATATATATATATATATATATAAAACAAACCTCACACATGGGGCAACTGGTGGAGAAACCCAGGTGTGCAGACATGGGGCCGAGATCTCCAAGGCTGCCTGGATCAGGACTGGGCCTCTTCTACCCAGATCCTCCATTTTCCAGTAGGTAGGCAGTCATACCCAGAGACTGCCTCCCGGAGCCGTGTAATCCCATCAACAACCAACATCCAGAGACTATAAAACCAACCTCCTGCGATGATTTTATAACCATAACTAGGCTATCAGATGTTGCGCAACATCTAATAGCCTACTTCTCCCTCTTGGAGATCCTGACAAGCTACCAATATTCTATTGACCACTCGGGAGAGCCTGGCAAGCTCCATGTGGCATATTCATATCCCAAATACAGTAGCAGACATATACATACCCCTCAGAGAGCCCGGCAAGCTACTGAGAGTGTCCCGCCCACATGGCAGAGCCTGGCAAGCTACCTGTGGCATATTGGATATGCCAAAAACAGTAACAATAGGTCTCATTCCCGACCCTGAAAGAGCCTCCAATCGTTGGGAAAGACAAGTAAGGAGAGGCTGCTAAAATCTCAAGGCTGGGACCGGAGCGATAGCACAGCGGGTAGGGCATTTGCCTTGCATGCGGCCGACCCGGGTTCGATCCCCGGCATCCCATATGGTCCCCCAAGTACCGCCAGGAGTAATTCCTGAGTGCAGAGCCAGGAGTAATCCCTGAGCATCGCTGGGTGTGGCCCAAAAAGCAAAAAAAAAAAAAATCTCAAGGCTGAGTGTAATAGAGACGTTACTGGTGTCTGCTTGAGTAAATTGATAACAACAGGATGACAGTGATACAGTTATATATATATATATATATTTATATATGCATATATAACTATATGTGTGTGTGTGTGTGTGTGTGTGTGTGTGTATAAGCACACCCAGCAATGATCAGGGCATCTACTAGCTCTGTGCTCAGGGATCACTCTTGGCAGGACTCGGGGGACCATATGTGGTGTTGGGGATTGACCCTAAGCTGGGCTCACGCAAAGCAAATGCTTTACCTGCTGTGCTATCTCTCCAGTCCCTTCAAGGTGTTTTAAAGTAACATGGTACTTTTTCAACTCTTTCATAGATAAACTAAATAACAAAGATAATATTTATAAATCATACTCACTTTAAGAATGTTGTAAATAATTAAACTCCTTATTACAACTAGTTTAGTTGGCAATTTGATGGGTTTAATGAGAACAGAGTCACCATTGATATGTCCTAAGAATTAACCACCTCTAAACTAGTTTACTGTGTACAGTTTACATCTGGGAAAGTTCCTATACTTAGATTCAATTTCACTTGAAACCTTCCAAACTGTGATTACTCTTATGAAGAGCTAAAATGTCTGCTTTATCTCTTGCCTCCTATGTCTTTGAAACAATGAAATAAGCAGATAGTAGATAGATGACAGTTACATCCATCTCCAGATCAGAACAAATTCACCTTTTCCCTTTTTCTGACACAGAAATGAATGTTAATGTTGTTGACATTGCTTCAACTTGGAAAGCTCCTATTTTTACCATTAAAATCTTATCCATAATTAAAAATAAACATGTGTCTTTCTCCTCCATTAATCTTTCCTCTTTTGAGTAATAATAACTTCCTTTCTAGATGTACTTTTGAAATCAAGAATCATGTTTTATTGTTTTTTTTTCGGTTTTATTTTCACTTTTTAGATCCCTTGTCACATCGTTGCTCAGTGACTCTGGATATAATAAATTATTTCATTCCTTCACTAAATTAAGGAAACACAAAAGGAGAGATAGTATAAGATTGTCAAGTCACAGAGCTGTTATCAAGAAATGCTAAATAAAATTTATGATGTTAAATAAAAATTAAATATTGAATATAAATTAATAATTTTGTTGGTTTTATAGTTTTAAATTATCAATATAAGTACATATACAACTTTGCAATCAGAGTCCAAAGATACTGTAGGTTCAGTCCTGGGTACTACGTATGGTCTCCTCTGAAGCACCCACCACCAAGAATAATCTCTCAGCACAAAACCAAGTGACTCAAATTGAAAACCAAAAATTTTGTTTCACTATACATGATGTGATGAAAATAAGGAAGTGATGGATTATTACTTGGAAGCATGGTTTTCAACATATTCCATATTGCATAATTCTATATTTTAGAGGGATAGTACAGCAGATAGGGCATTTGCCTTGCATGCAGCCGACCCGAGTTCAATTTCTCAGTCCCTCTCAAAAAGCCTGCAAGCTACGGAGAGTATCCCACCCACAGAGCAGAGCCTGGCAAGCTCTGGTGTATTTAATATGCCAAAAACAGTAACAAGTCTCACCATGGAGACATTACTGGTGCCCGCTCGAGCAAATTGATGAACAACGGGATATCAGTGCTACAGTGCTAGATGTAGCCATCACCTACTCAAAAATATGTGCATTTAAGCATGAACAGTATTAAAAGGTTGGAAAATTATAATATCAAGTTATCTTACAAGGAAAAATTCTTTTTTTTTTTTGTTTTTGGGTCACATCTGGTGGTGCACAGGGGTTACTTCTGGCTCTGCACTTAGGAATTACTCCAGGCGGTGCTCAGGGGACCATATGGGATGCTGGGAATCGAACCTGGGTCAGCCGTGTGCAAGGCAAACACCCTACCCGCTATGCTATTGCTCTAGCTCCAGGAAAAATTCTTTGTAAAACAAAAATTATAAAGCTCTTTTAAGTTTTTATTAATGACTTTATATTCATATTTAAAACATTGAATGCAATTAACCCCATCTTGACTTACTACTGTGTCAAATGAAACGAAGATGTCAGAGTTGAAATGTCACCCTTTTTTTTGGTTTACCAGTCATACCTGGAGGTGATCAGGGCTTACTTCTGGCTCTCTGTTCAGGGATCACTCCTCGTGGGGCTCAGAGACTAAAGAGGGTTTCCCTGTGCAAGGCAAGCACCCTGTGTATGCAACCAGACCCTGAAATGTTTTTTATCTTTGAGAGCAGTCACTACAGTTAATAGAAAAGATATATTTAAAATTACTAAACCAAGGCAAAATGTTGTTCATAATATGCGAAAACCACAAGTTATATTTGCTATAAATATTCACATTCACTATCATCCCATTTTTCATCTATTTGCTTGAGCATTAGTAACGTCTCCATTGTGAGAATTGTTGCTACTGTTTTTGGCATATTGAATATGCCATGAGAAGCTTGCCAGGCTCTGTCATGCAGGCAAGATACTCTCAGTTGCTTGCTGGGCTCTCCAAGAGGAGCAGAGGAATCAAACCTGGTTCAGTCACGAGCAAGGCAAAGGCCCTATCCTCTGTGCTATCGCTCCAGGATGAGCTAGGAAGTAAAAAATCAAAAGACATTGCCAAATGCTTTCTAGCCCCAAGAACAGAAGACTGCACCCCCACCTCCCCAAACTAGGTGGGACTAATAGTCCAGCAGGGAGGGTGTGTGCCTTGCATGCTGCTGACCTGGGTACTGGGTACCCTCAACACCACCAGGCAGAGAAAACTGTAGATTTTCACTTAGAATTTTCCATATCTGGTACATTTGCCTATTACTTCTCAGAAGCACTTTAATAGCAAAGCTAGTTGATTTTAAGACAGTTTTACCAAAAAAGATAGAACAATGGGGCTGAAGACATACTATAGCAGGTAAAAAACTCTCCTTGTACACAGCTAACCAGGGTTCATTTCCTGGCATCCCATTTGGTACCTAGAGTAATTCCTGAGTGCAAATCCAGGAGGGACTTCTGAGTATTGCCAGGTATGACCCAACCCTGTCCTCCCAGAAAAAGGTAAAATAATTGCTGACAGTTTGATTTCAAATTTGAATATACCTGATGAGAAAACACAGAAGTTTTTTTTGTTTTTGTTTTAATTTGAAATGTCTTTGAAGGGCATAGTCTTAGTTTATTCTTAGCTTAAAAAGCTTACCAAAGTATATCCAAAGTGAAAGAGGTGATTGGTAATTCAGAACAGTTTTTAGGAGCATTTATTAACAATTCTATAGATGATTCAGATACAGCTTTCTCTAGTGACATATTATCAAATTCATTACACAACATTAGAAGGTGGAGACAAAAGAAACAGGCTCCTTCTATTTGCCCCAAAAATAAATGTTATGAATTTTCTAATAAGTGCTGTTTTTTGAAAATGGTGAAACAGTTTTTGCTATAGATTGTGAAAAACATGTACACATAATTCTGATATTTGGCATAGGCTGTAGTTTTGATGAAATAAGAGGACTTGAAATGTGATGTAACATTTAAATGTGATCCAAATATGTACTACCAGTTATATATGTTGCATATAATGACAAAAAAATAACAGCATCTGACAGCAGCATCTGTCAAAGAACAGTATAGAAAGAAAGTTTTAACAAAACTCAGTATTTGGAAGTCAACAGTTAATTATGGAAGACATTTTAGTGAAAAGATGGGGCCAGAAAGATGGTACAAAGGATTGGGAACTTGTCTTGCATGCAACTGATATATGTTAAATCCCCAGGACCCCATAAAGTACCCCAAGCTCACCAGGAATGATCCCTGAGTGCAGAGCCAGGAGTAAGCCCTGAATAATGCCAGGTGTGGCACCAAAATGAAACAAGAGAAAAATATTCTAATGTCATTTTAAATTACTTTTTATTATGCTTTAATTACTTTATTTGTATGACAAAATTGTCTTATAGTCAATTAATTATGCAATGAAATGCTTGCTACAAAAGTGCTTGCACTGAAACTATTTGCAGCAAATTACTTAATGCAAATCTATCAAGAACTAGAATTTTCAGTATTTATTTGTTTCACTAAAAATGCTGAGTTTCCAGTATCTTTTAGTTGTTTGTAAGTACTAGAAATGTGAAATGTAAAGTAGAATTTCAGATACCGAGAATATCAACAGAGAAACAAATGGAAATACAAAGGATAATACATCAAAATATACACTATGATATAAATATGCTTCAAAGTGACTTATCTAAGTGAGAGAACTGTACTCTGATCAGCATTTCCCTTTAATTTCATAAGAAGAACACTATTCACAATCTCACCATTACCATCTCGGCACACATTAAATATGTGTGATTGATCCAAGTCATTAATAACTCATAGAAGTTGACTTAGTAATAAGTGCTAATGTGTCCATACAAATTCAGGTTTTCTTTTCCTTTTATTTTGGGGTGGGTGGACCACACCTGGAAGTGTTCAGGAGTTACTTCTGGCTCTGCATTCAGGAATCACTCATGCAGGTTCAAGGGACCATATGGGATGCCAAGAATATAACCCTCATCAAGGCAAGCACCCTCACCACTGAATTATTGCTTCAACCTCAAGTTCAGACATTTTTAATTCTCAAAATAAGGTCAATAATCTAGAAGGGAAAATGGAGAATACAAGGACCTATTCAAATAGCAACCCAACATTACTAAGAGATAAGAAAATCTCGAAATAAGACTAGCATGAAATAAAGCTGAGAAAAATGTACGTAAGAAAATGAAACTATGATCTCTATACTGATTACACTTTATAATAATAGTCACTTTGTTGTGGTAAAAACTGTGCTTTTCATGTGTTACTACTAATAATTTTTATAAATATCCTATAAGAATTCTTTAAAAATAAGTAATTTGGAACTCAGATTTTAAGTAAGACAAGGGAGATATAATAAGTAATTAGATTAAGGTCCATACCTAGTTGGATCAAAATAAATGCTTTGTATTAAACCTTATTTTATTCAAAATGACTTCTTAAAAATATAAGCACAGTTTTATTATTTCCAAATGTGTTAAATTATTAATCTACCATTGGTTTAAAATATTATGGAATTTTAGGGAAATATTTTCACACCTATTATACATATATGTGTAAAATACCTCATCTTCCACCAAAAGTTCCAATATCACCTCACTTCTAAAACTGCCCCTCTATTCATTCCATTAAGCCTTCATTCCTTCCCTCTAGTAACAGCCATTGTTAAATCAACTCTAGGAATAGTTTTGAACATAAACATTTTTGAATATTTGCTAATTCTAGCTACTTAGTGTCATGAAAAGAAAGCTAAATAAGGAAAGGTCTCTTCTAGTTAATAATGTCACCTTTCTTACCAATTATTCTCAGCATACCCTATTAGTTTCCTTCTCTATTTCTAGGATAATACCACCAAATAAGTGATAAAACTATCTGTGCAAAAATGAATCAATAGATAGACATTTCTCTGAGTTCACCAGGCAAAAACATTCTATCAGGTTAAGATGTTGTAATTATCATTAATTGGTGCAGAAATTCTCCACAATTCATTTGTCATATATTTTTATTTTATTTCAAATCTAATCTTCCTCTTATTATGATTACTTTAAAATGTGTTTGTGTTTTAAAAAGCCTTGTTACTATATAGATTGGCATATGCTTAAATTAAGCATGAGATCGCAATTAAAAAGAGGTTGAAATGCAAGGGGAAGATAGGCCAGTCTAGAAACACGTGACAAACAAAAAGAGAGATTAGTTTAATGCTGAACTGCAATTAGTTGCTGAAGTTCTAAACAGGTTTCACCTTGATAGATCATAGTTCCTCCTAAAACTCAGTAATGAGACTCAAGGAATTCATGTGCATGAATTGTGAGTTATTATGCTGCAGTTTAAGTTATAATTTCTTACACTCATGGAAAGTTTGTGAAAACCTGATGATAGCAATAAAAACAAAAAATAAGGTAAAATTCTTGTTATAAGAAGATGTTTGAATTACTCTTTATTAGTTAATCTCTGGAGAGATCAAGAGTAGTTATTCATTTCATATGCAAGAAATTCCTAAACCTTCAAAAATTTCCTTGTTTCTACCATTTTTCTGGTGTTTAGATATTCACTCTCACCTTTCCATATTTTTATTTATATCTCAAATGCATATGCTACACTGCTATGATAGACTTTAATTCAGGTATAAATTAAAATTCTGGTAAGCAGGCATGAATTACTTTTCCCAAGGTCACTACATTTGGAATTTCAAAAATATATTTTCCAAATGACTTATAATCAAGGGGACAATAAGGACTTTAAGAAAAGTTGGATAAAACTATCTGATATGTATAGTTAAACAGAACAATGAGAAAATGAATAAAGTACCCAAGTATGAAATCGTATCATAAGGAAGTACAATCATTCTGCAGGAGAAGGAAAAAAGAAAATAGAAAGATTAGCCAGGTAAAAATGAACAAAATCTGGGGCTGGAGCGATAGCACAGCGGGGGAGGGTGTTTGCCTTGCACGTGGCTGAGTGGCTGACCCGGATTCGATTCCCAGCATCCCATATGGTCCCTCGAGCACCACCAGGAGTAATTCCTGAGTGTGTTTAGGGGCGGCAGATCTCTGCCCAGGGGAGGCTCAGAGAGACAAAAGAACACAACCAAGACAACACTTTCTGCAAACGCACGGGGTTTATTTAAGCCAATATAGCTATATTGGGACCTTCAATTGTGCCTCAATAGCGTGGCATAACCAAGGCCAAAAAGCAGGCTGTATTTATACCCTTTGGGGGGGGGGGGGAAGGGAAAATCACACATATTGCAGCATCAAAGGGAAATCACACCTATAGATCAAAGGAGATCACAGATAGGTCGCTTAATTTGCGTATCTAAACATTTGTTGACTGTTAACTGCTTCCCTGCAAATGTTTGCTTAGAGTTCCTAGGGCAGTTTGTTGGCCCATTTGGTGACAGTTTCCTGCCCAGTGGGAGGTCACAAAGAAAATATCTTTCAAAGCAAACAGTTACAAAGGCAAATTTAACTTTTAACCTGCCCTCCTCTTCAAGTGCAGAGCCAGGAGTAATCCCTGTGCATCAACGAGTATGACCCCCCAAAAAAATTAATGAATAAATGAATAAAATTCAAAGAGAAAATAGAAAAATTGTAAATAAATGAGGGTTGGGAAAGGCAGAAAGCTTTAGATTTTGCTTGAAAAATAGAGAATAGGAGAGAGACAAAGATGTAGAGTTGATCACATTTTGATTTGTCTTGATTTAAAAAGGGGTATGTTGACTTGGTGATGTGATTAAAGTGAGAGCACCATTCAAAAGACCACATGAAGTGCAGTGTGCTCAGAATAGATGTCAAAAAGCTTATGCTTGAGAATATGAGATCGGTTTGTTCCAGCACTTTCCCCAGTATTCTTTATGGAATATTTTTTGTCATTTTTATCTTAAGTAGGAAGGCAACACCAATCTTCTTAAATGATTTGATAAGATATGGGCGTAACAAGTTCTTGGTTAAACTAATATTCAATGAACATGATCAAGTCCTTTTTGATCACATATTAGCATCACATGCATATATGACAGGAACGAATGGTGACGTTACTGGCGCCTGCTAGAGATGACAGTGATACAATGATTATTTTAGTTTTAGATAAAGACTTTCTGGTGTTTCCTATAGGCTCTGGTATCCTTTCCAGCATACTATGACTCATATCCTGGCCCCCACTGTCCTCTACTTTTCAGTGCTAGTGTCACATGTCCTCTCTGTCCTACTCTGAGGTCCACTGCTCTGTAGACTGCCTCCCCAAGGGCTGTTGCCCTACGGTACTTTGTCCTTTGGAACGTTCCTTTGTTTTCTGGCCCCTTCTGAGAGAACTGCTTCTTCTCTCCCTGGGCCTAGGTGAGGCACAGAGAGAGGTTGCTGCTATCCCTCTGGGTATGCCAAAGACCAAACAGAGGTCAATCACAGGCAAAGCAAGCGGCCTTCCTGCTGTACTGTCTCTCTGGCCCCAAGGGGATCATTTTAGTGACATTCTCAGGGTTTACCTTTTAGAAGTTGAAACAGCATTAGTTTGCATATTAGTATATATGATTCAAGGACACAATTTGCGATGTTATGCTTCTTCAAATTTTTTTTTTTATAAATTTTTTATTGAGTCACCATGTGGAAAGTTACAAAGTTTTCAGGTTTAAATCTCAGTTATACAATGCTTGAATACCCATCCCTTCACCAGTGCACATATTCCACCACCAAGAATCCCAGTATAGCTCCACCCCGCCCCACACACCCCTAACCCCCCCACGCCCCTAGTCCCCCCACCCTTAGCCCCCCCCCGCCTGTGTAACTAATAAATTTCACTTTACTTTCACTTTGATTGCATACAATATTTCAACAAAACTCACTATTATTGTTTGGAGAGTCTCTCCCCTAAAGTCAGATCTGCTGAAAAGGAAGCATTAGATAATTTGTTTTCCATTGCTGAGGATGAAGAAGTATGAGGTCGAGTGACCACACTTAGTGGCCTCTCAGTTTTGGGTTTCTGTATTTTAGTATTTTAGTAACTAAGTCCAGAGAGATATCTGCCAGAAGTTGCATCACTGCCAACTTGTACTTCTCAGTTACATTATATTCCACATATGAGTGCAATCTTTCTATGTCTGTCTCTTTCTTTCTGACTCATTTCAATCAACATAATACTTTCCATGTTGATCCATTTATATGCAAATTTCATGACTTCATGTTTTCTGACAGCTACATAGTATTCCATTGTGTAGATGTACCAGAGTTTCTTTAACCAGTCATCTGTTTTGGGGCACTCTGGTTTTTTCCAGATTGTGGCTATTGTAAACAGTGCTGCGATGAACATAGAAATACAGATGCCATCTCTACTATACCTTTTTGCCTCTCCAGGATATATTCCCAGGAGTGGTATTGCTGGGTCAAATGGAAGCTCAATTTCTAATTTTTTTGAGAATCATCCATATTGTTTTCCAAAAGGGCTGAACCAGTCGGCATTCCCACCAGCAGTGAAGAAGAGTCCCTTTCTCCCCGCATCCACGCCAACACCGGTTGTTTTTGTTTTTTGGGATGTGGGCCAGTCTCTGTGGTGTGAGATGATATCTCATGGTTGTTTTGATCTGTATTTCCCTGATGATTAGTGATGTTGAACATTTTCTCATGTGGCTCTGAGCCATTCGGATTTCTTCTTTAGGAAAGTTTCTGTTCATTTCATCACCCCATTTTTTGATCGGGTTGGCAGTTTTCTTCTTGTGGAGTTCAACCAGTGCATTGTATATCCTTGTTATCAACCCTTTATTGGATGGGTACTGCATAAATATCCTTTCCCATTCTGTAGATTGTCTTTGTACTTTGGTCACTGTTTCTCTTGAGGTGCAGAAGCTTCTTAGAATGAGAAACGCTACTTCAGGAAATAAAAGAAGACATGAGGAAATGGAAAAATATCCCCTGCTCATGGATTGGAAGAATTAATATTGTCAAAATGGCAATTCTCCCCAAAGCATTGTACAAATTCAATGCGATCCCAATAGGGATACCCTTGTCATTCTTCAAAGAAATGGAGCAAGCGCGCCTGAAATTCATATGGAACAATAAGCCCCCACGAATAGCTAAAGCAATTCTTGGGAAAAAGAAAATGGGAGGAATCAACCTCCCCAACTTCCAACTCTACTACAAAGCGGTAGTTATTAAAACAGCGTGGTACTGGAACAAAGGCAGAGCGGCAGACCAATGGAACAGGGTTGAATACTCTGACACATCCCCCCAAATATATGACCATCTAATCTTTGATAAGGGAGCAAAAAAGGCGAAGTGGAGCAAGGAAAGCATGTTTAACAAATTGTGCTGGCAAAACTGGACAGCTACATGCAAAAAAATGGGCTTAGACCTCCACCTATCACCATATACAAAAGTCAGATCAAAATGGATTAAGGACCTCAACATCAGACCAGAATCCCTAAGGTACATTGAAGACAAGGTTGGCAAAACCCTCCACGACATTGAAGCCAAAGGTATCTACAAAGCTGACACGCCACTGGCCAAGCAAGTGAAAATAGAGATAAATGAATGGGACTATCTCAAGCTTCTTCAAATTTTATGTCACCACACTTAACCACCACCACCAACCACCACCACGAAAACACCAAAATCCTTCCAGCACAATCCACTGGAGTCACATCCTGCTTTGATCTGTCTCCTTGAAACTGAGCCAAAGAGCAATATTAGACAAAGACAATTGTTCTTGCCCCAAACCCTAAAGATCAGGAAAATTTACTCTCAATTACCCCTCCCTCAAGCCTAATCTTTACTTTGTTTTGTTTCGTAAATTAATAGAGTGTTCCCAAGTCAACCAGTTCCACTAAGTGAACCAGGAGATTTTATTGTTTTTCTGGTGACCACTGATCTGCAAATACTCCCTTTCTTCTTTGTTCTTAGCCTATTTAAATTCCCTTTCCAGTCACTATAGAGATAACATAGGTTTTTGAATTTAAAAAATCCTTTGTTCTTATCAACCCTAGTGTCTTAAGTAATTGTCAGTTGGCAGACAAGAGCCTGAACAAGGGGTAAAATCCTACCCACCTCTAGTAAACACAACTCTATGGCCTGAACCAAAGGGTTTATTTTTATTTATTCCCTGCTTTGCTCTTTTATATCTAGCATATGAGTGAGATAATCGAGATAATCTTGCATTTGTCTTTTTTCTCCTAGATTTTTCCTCTTATGATCTCTACAAATACATCCATGTTGCAGCAAAAAGCAAGATGGGGGCTGGAGAGATAGCACAGCGAGTAGGGCGTTTGCCTTGCATGCGGCCGACCTGGGTTCAAATCCCAGCATCCCATATGGTCCCCTGAGCATGGCCAGGGGTAATTCCTGAGTGCAGAGCCAGGAGTAACCCCTGTGCATCGCCAGGTGTGACCCAAAAAGCAAAAAAAAAAAAAAAGCAAGATGTCCTTTTTCTTATGATATAAGACTATTCCATTTCATATATATACCACATTTTGTTTAATAGCTTATATGCCTTATTTACTTTTTAATTTTTTAAAATTTTCTAATGAAGCAAAATTGGTTTAATTGAAACTTGTTTAGAAATATAAAAGGAGAAAGAGAAGTATGTGCTTAAGAGACCGCAGGCTTCAAGGGTAGAAGGCAGATGGAATAGAGAAGAGAAAACTAAGGAAATGATGTCTGGAGGAACAAGTTGGGATAGGAGATGCATGCCGAAAGTAGATAATGGACCAAACATAATGACCTGTCAGTGTCTGTGTTTCAAGCTATAATGCCCAAAAATAGAGAGAGAGAGTACGGGGAATATTATCTGTCATAGAGGCAGGGGGAGGGTGGGAAAGGGGGGTATACTGGGAATATTGGTGGTGGGGAATGTTCACTGGTGGAGGGATGGGTATTTGATCATTGTGAGATTGTAACCCAAACATGAAAGCTTGTAACTATCTTATGGTGATTCAATAAAATTTTAAAAATTAAAAAAAAAAAAAGAGAGACCGCAGGCTTCTCCAGAGTGGAAATAGGCAGGCAAAGAGACATAGAGACAAACAAGAGAGATTCATGTTCAAGGGAGAACATGGGTTCAAAAGCAAGACAATGCGTATATGTTTTTTTTAAAAAAAAATATTTTCTTGAAACACCATGTGGAAAGTTACAAAGTTCTCAGGCTTATATCTCAGTTATACAATGCTCAAACACCCATCCCTTCACCAGTGCCCATATTCCACCACCAATAAAAACAAAAACAAAACAGAACAAAAACAAAAAAAAAAAAAAAAAACAGCATACATCCCACCCCTCACCCCCCAAACCCTCCCTGCCTGACTGATAATTTCACTTCCTTTTCTCTTTACCTTGATTACATTCCAGATTTCAACACAAAACTCACTATTGTTGTTGGAGTTTCAACACAGACTCACTAATTTTGTTGGAATTTATTCCCCAAGAATACAGCTCTATTGACAAGGAAATATTTGATCATAAGTTTTCCACTGATGAGAATGAAAAGAGAAAAAGTCGCGTGGCCGCGGTAGTGGCCATGCGGTTTACAATTTCTGTATTATAGTAATTAAATCCAGGGAGATTTAAGTTGGAAAATGAATCATTTCCCTTCCTGGAACAGCATGTAGCAAAAGTTTAGTTCACAGTCTGCATACATGGTTGCAAGCACTCGCTGGAACCCCAAGCCCTAAAGCTGTCTCTGGTTCCTGCTCCTTCCACATCCACGCAGCGTATATGGTTTAAGGATATAATATTACTACATCATATCCAACACCACAAAGCCACTAATCTCTGCTACAGTCATATGACCATTCCCTCCTCACTCCCTCCATCCCTTATAGCACATGCTCATCCACTCATCTGTTATTGGAATGAACATTGATTTGCAGATATTTGAGCTTGTGGTTTCTGATTTGGGGAGGTTTTATTTTTGAATTGACAGCAAAAAGTAGAATTGTTGAATCATATGGTTTCTTTAAAATTTTGAGATATATCCATATAATTTCCATAGAGGTAGGGTCAATTTGCATCTCCACTAATAATGTGTATGTTACGATTCTATTTCCTATCAATATTTGTCGTTTTGTAGGTCACTATTAAAGGCCACTGTCACAGGTATGAAAGAAGAGATATCTTGTTATCTTTTGATTTACATTACCAGGAGAAGTGATGTACATTTTTGCATGTGTGTGTGTATATGGGTGGTCTGTATGTCTTTAATGAAGGTTCTGCTCATCTCTTCTCATGTTTTGATGAGGTTTGTTGTTGAATTTTGTGAGTTTATACATACTGAGTGTTAGTGATTTGTCAGACCAAATACAGTGGGGTTTTTGTTGTTGATGGTGGTGTTTTTTAATACCAAGGTTCTGCTTCTTTTATTTTTCTCTATAGCTGTCTTTGTTTTCCACTCATTTTTGGCTCAGGGGAGATTATTCCATCTTGCTCCAGGCCTAAGAAAACAATAGACTGTCTGGGTCCCTCTTTCAGCCTTGGGGATACTATTTTTCATCAGTAGAGGGAATGGACAGAGTTTTAAAGAATATACTCCTCATCCTTCCACTGTTATGTTCTCCTTGCCTTTTTTCTAGTCCTCTTATTTAGAAAAACTACCACAAATTGATTTTTAAAGCACTTTCTGTCTTTCCTACTACACTTTACTGCCCTCACCAAAAGAGAAAAATGTCTACTTTTGACACCATCTTTAGAAGGTTCTCTATAAATCATTATTCACTACTCCTTGATGAGAAATTTTCTTTCAATTTTTTTTATAACTATACATTGTCCTCAGGAATTTTCAGGGGATTATTTTTACATTAATAATGAAGAAGGAACTGATGAACTATTGCAGTTTCTTTTGCTCACTAAATGGCCAAGCACAGCCACATATAGCCTAATTCGCACCCAATGCTGACAGGGAAATTCTCCCCCACACATAAGAAACAAAAGTTTCAGTTATAATACTTATTTTTTTTCCAAGGCACTTTCCTGCCTAGAAAAGATCACCACCTTTCTGTTTTGTTTTGATGTTTCGCTTCTTGGGTCACACTCAGCAATACTGAGGGGCTAGCCCTGGATCTGCACTCAGGAATGACTCCTGGTGGTGCTCAGAGGATGCCCCAGATGGAACCCTGGTTGGTCTCGTGCAAGGCAAACACCCTTCCAGAGATTTTCACTCTGGCCCAAGATGACCATCTTTCTAATTTTCAAATGTATAGCTAAAAGAATCCTCTTTTTGATAGAGAGGTTCTGAGGTATGTTCTAGTTTTGACTACATCAATATTCATAAAATGTGTGATAGCTTATATAGAAATATGATTTAACTTTTCTCCAATAAATATACCAATGTTACTGTCTTTGTGACTTTATGTATTTATATACAGTTTTGGATTGGAGCAATAGCACAGCGGGTAGGGTGTTTGCCTTGCATGCGGCTGACCCAGGTTCAATTGCTTCGTCCCTCTCAGAGAGCCTGAGAGTATCCCACCAGCACGGTAGAGCCTGGCAAGCTACTTGTGTTTTATTTGATATGCCCAGAACAGTAATAACCACTCTCACAATGGAGGCGTTATTGGTGCCCACTGGTGCAAATCGATGAACAACGGGACGACAGTGCTACAGTGCTATATAGAGTTTTAAGTGCACCCTATTATCACTGTATCACTGTCACTGTCATCTCATTGCTCATCAATTTGCTTGAGCAGGCACCAGTAATGTCTCCATTATGAGACTTCTTCTTACTGTTTTTGGCATATCGAATACGCCACAGCAGCTTGCCAGGCTCTGCCGTGTGGGCGAGATACTCTCGGTAGCTTATTATAGTTTATAAAAATAAGAATGAATTATAGTTTATAAAATTTAATTCTACTTAAAAAATGAACCTGCATGGGAATTTTTAGTGTAAATATAAAATAAAAAATAGGAGTCTTTCTCAATTGATTTTTGAAGAATTCGTCCAATGCAGCAATAGTGACTTGGATTGACCTTTAAAAATAAGTCTACTTTGAACATATACATATAGATTTAACCTATTGTTAGATAAATAATATAATATTCAGTACTATTTTTTATTTATTTGGAGGGACACCTGGAGATTACAGTTCACTTGCAATTATTGGTATTAAACAAAACTATCAAATGCACATTATATAAATACATCTTTGTTAATTTATTCAAGTACATGCAATGTATTACTTTACTTTTGGGGAGGATATATTCCCTCATTTCAGTACATTTATATACACAAATGTATGCACATATGTACTTATACACACATATATATATATGTATACATACACACAAACACACACTGAGATGATCACAGAACTATTTTTGGCATTTGTTCAATATCAAAATAGAGATATAACCAATTTAACCAACTCAGAATTATCACTAACAGAAACCAAGAAATTCAACTAATACTTCTAATTTGCGTACTTTCCTACAATATTCCTCTTCAATCTACTATCACCCAGAAATTTAGCATGTTCACAGCAGGAAGGACATTTGCCTTGCATGCAGCCGACACGGGTTCGATTCCTCCGTCCCTATTGGAGAGCCCGGCAAGCTACCGAGAGTCTTGCCCACACAGCAGAGCCTGGCAAGCTACCTGTCCTGTATTTGATATGCCAAAAACAGTAAGAAGTCTCACAATGGACATATTACTGGTGCCCACTCGAGCAAATTGATGAACAACCGGACTACAGTGTTACGACGGTGCTGCAGAGCTACACTTTCCCTACTCTGGGTCTGAACATTTTCTCTCATCTACATATGCTGATCATTCATTTGAATCATATGAAGTTGCCATTTACGTAAAAATATAATTAAATATTGGCTATTTCAAGTGGTCCAATTTACATTTTTTTTTACTTAATGGTTCTTTTGTTAGGTTAACCTTAGTTGGAGTAGTGTAGCAAAAATAGAACCAAAAAACAACTGCACAAATTCAATTGCAAATTCTCAGTGTGGCATTTAAAACATCCCAGGCTTATGATAGTCATTTCACTCAAATGAGCTTCATGTCTTGATTGTACTCTATTTTGTTTGTAGAACTACTGTAAAATAACTCTATTTCATGGTACCTGTAACAAGCAAAAAAAAAAAATCTATTTTCTAATTTTATCAGAATAAAATATTTTTACTACACACACATGTTTATTTGAAAGAAATTGTATGCATTTTATTTTCAGGTAAGAACTTTTCGTTTATTTTTTTTAACCTTTGTACTTTGAATAAAAGGAAGGTCAGAATTTTAGTAAATGAAAATAATCTAAAAGGTGCTTATTTTAGCCATAACCCTGAACCTAACTCAGATTTGCTTCATTCCACAAATAAGCACTAAGTTGAAATTTTTATACTGCTATTCTTATTATAACTTTTATTTTAGTAATTACATATCTGTTCTAAGAAATCGACTAAAATAAATAAGAGAAAAATGCATATTAAAAACCTATTATATCATAATTCAGAGCAAATCCACATAAGTTAAGGATTAAAAGTTCACCGTATCACTGTATCACTTTCATCTGTTGTTCATCAATTTGCTGGAGCAGGTTCTAGTAACGTCTCCATCCGTCCCTGTAGTGTTCAGGCTCAGAGGAATGAGGCCCATTATTGTTATTGTTTTTGGCATATTGAATATACCATGGGTAGCTTACCAGTCTCTGTCGTGCGAGATTTTGCATTGCTCTCTTCCAGGAGCTTTGTTTTATAGTTTCTAGAACTTGGCCGTTTATGAGATTACATGGCACCAGGGGTCTCATGTATTTGTATTTAGATTGTGATATACTTATAAGCTTATCTTAATACCACTAGAAAAGGAGAGAGAGAGACAGAAAGAGAGAGACAGACAGAGAGAGAGAGTGAGAAAGGAGGGGGAAGCTATATGTTCTAAGTGAGGGTAAAACAGATGATTAAAGATATATGGTTGGTTTCTGAATCACAAATTGAAGAGGCTATATCTGCAACAGCCTTAATTTCCAGAAAAGTTCTCCCATTTATGCCTAAGGAAATAAGAAACAAACAAACAAACAAACGAAGTCCAAAAAGTTCACAGCAGAACACCATCAGAATCACAGTCCACTAGTCTATGTGTGATGTGGTGGCGTTTATTACAGTGGGTTCGGTCTAAATAACAACAGAGTATTCCTAGAAAAGAAGACAAAAAATTAACAGATTATTTCTGAAATAGCAAAAATAATTACTAGTGGTGTATCAATTTTATTTTAAAATAGCTTGGGGGTGATAGAGCAATGGTATAGCAGGTAGGGGCACTTGCCACACACTCCTGATCCAAGTTAAATACCCAATGCCCCAGTCCCCAGAACACTGCTAGGGGAAATTTCTGATCCCAAAACTAGGAGTAAGCTCTATGTATCTCCAGGTGTACCCCCCAAAATAGAAAAAGGGCCAGAGCAAGCACGTGGCTCCACTTCAACCCCTGGTACTTCATGATACCCTAAGTATCACCAGGTGTCATAGGAAAAGTTCCCTGACTACTGTTGGGTGACTATTGTGCTTCCCCACCGTGCAGAACCCAAGTATTGAACTGTTCAACCTGATATTATGAGAATCTTCAGGAACGGATCCCTCACCCCCTAATACCAATGGGAAGCCAAAATTAAATTAAATTAATTAAATCACTCCTGTGAGGGGTGTAGATAATGAGGAAGTTTGAGGTATGTGTATGAATATAAGATATATGTTCCTCTAGATTTTGTTGTGAGTCTAAAACTTTATTTTCAAAATTGTAAAAATAGAAATTGAATGCTACCCTGAATACAAAAACTTTTAATGTTCAAAATCATTATACTTTACTTGCAAGATTATTTCTCTTATCATCATAATTTTTATAATACATTGGTTTTAGCTTTACAAAGGGAAATCTTTCTCTGTACCTAAGTAATGACGAATCACGAATCATGAAATCCTGTTAATCACCGCTTTCTCGGGCGGGCTCAGTAACATCTCATTTCATCCTTTCCTTGAGATCTTAGAAGTCTATCTCAACTCGGCCCTACTAACGATGTTGCACTGGGGGCTCTTCAGGGTCAGGGGAATGAGATCCAGATTATTACTGGATTTTGCATATGAATACACCATGGGAATCTTGCAAGGCTGTCCCATGTGGGCAGGAAACTCTCAGAAGCTTGCCAGTTTCTCCCAGAGGGAGAAGTAGGCTAAAGATATCGCTTCTGGGAGCTCGCTTTTAAGTCTCTCTCTGGATGTTGGCCGTTGATGGAATTACACACACCTGGGTTCCTCTGCTGGTACCTTCATGCATGAGGCCTGTCCGAATGTGTGGAGAGGGGCCTCCAGCATAGCTGTAGCTAGGTTCCAGTGGTCTTCGGCTGCCGGGAGCTCTGCTCGGGGTGTGGAAGGAAGCTGGAGCCCATCCCCTCCGAGGGGCCCTGAGGAAGATAGCCAGGCTTGCGGGCAAGAGACTCTTTGCATCACTCTCTTCTGAGAGCTTACTTTTAAGTCTCTCTCTGGATGGTGGCCGTTGATGGGATTACACACACACCTGGGTTCCCACCCATGTGTGTGTGTAACCTGAGTAAATATACACAAATTGAAAATAAAGGGTTATTTTATTTCTTTTTTATATGAGCCAGTGTTTCCTTGCTGGGTTTTAATCTTGTAGATCTATCTAGAGGTGATAGGGCAGTGTTGAAGTCTCCAACTACTATTGTGTTGTTAGCAATGTTTTTGTTAAAATCTGTTAGCAGTTGTTTTAAGTATTTAGCTGGTCCCTCATTAGGTACGCACATGTTTAGGATTATGATTTCTTCCTGCTGTACATATCCCTTGACTAGTAAAAATTGGCCTTTGCTGTCCCTCCTAATCTTTTTTAACCTGAAATCTATGTTGTCGGATACTAGTATGGCCACCCCAGTTTTTTTGAGGGAGTTGTTTGCTTGCAGGATTGTTTTCTGTCCTTTGACTTTGAGTCTGTGTTTGTTCTGTGACTGTGCAGATATGTTTCTTGTAGGCAGAAGAATGTTGGGTTTAGTTTCCGAATCCATTTTGCCACTCTGTGTCTCTTAATTAGTGCATTTAGACCATTGACATTGAGGGAGATTATTGTCATGGGTTTTGTGCCATCTTTCTGTAAGGGTTTGTTATGACTATAGTGTTTTTTCTTGTCTTTCAGTGGCATCTTTAGTCCTTTTAAGTTTGGTTTTGAGTCTGTGAAGTTCCTGAGCTGTTTTTTATCCATAAAATAGTGAATCGTTCTTTTAAATTTGAGTGAGAGTTTAGTCAGATAAAGTATTCTTGGTGAGGCATTCATTTCATTGAGTTTTTTCACCATATCCTCTCATTGTCTTGGGCTTAGAGGGTTTCCTCTGATAGGTCTTCTGTAAATCTAAGGGGTGCTCCTTTGTATGTGATTTCCTTCTTTGACCTTGCTGCTTGCAGTATTGTGTCTCTATCTGTGGTATCCATCATTTGACTATGATATATCTTGGAGTCTTTTTACTAGGGTCTCTTTTAGCTGGCACTCTCTGGGATCCTTGGATCTGGATGCCTACATTCTCCAGCTCTGGAAACTTTTCACCAATGATATTTTTAACGGTGGCTTTTTCACTGGGGTAGTCTTCCTGTCCTTCTGGTACTCTGATGATTTTAATGTTGTTCCTCTTAAAATCATTCCCTAGGTCTCTGATTCACCTAAGAGCTATTTTGAGGTCTTTCCCCACTGCTTGTTGTTGCCTGTAAGCTTCCTGCAGCTCATCTTCAAGCTCACTGATTCTGTTTTCAGTTGTGGCCATTCTACTATTGAGGGCACCCACTGAGTTTTTAATTCCATCTACAGAATCCTTAATTCATAACACTTCATTTTGTAGCTTTTTTATTTCTGATCTCATTTCTTCTCATATTTTCTCGGCTGTTTGTTCCATTGTTTCTTTAATGTCCTCCTTTAATTTCCTGGATCTCTGTTGAGCCATTTCTTTGAGTTCATTGAACATCTTCAATATTTCATCTCTGAATTCTTTATCAGAGAGATTGTATTTGTGTTGAGGTGCCTGGACCCTTTTTATCATCTTCTCCTTGTGGTGGGGATTTTTGTTGTTTCTCATGTTTTGCAGTAGTGTTGTGGTAGAGAGACTGGGCTGGAGCGATATCACAGTGGGCAGAGCATTTGCCTTGCATGCGGCTGACCCGGGTTTGATTCCTCCACCACTCTCGGAGAGCCCAGCAAACTACCAAGTATCCCGCCAGCACAGCAGAGCCTGGCAAGCTTCCTGTGGCATATTCAATATGCCCCAAACAGTAACAACGTCTCACAATGGAGATGTTACTGGTGCCCATTGGAGCAAATCGATGAGCAATGGGATGACAGGGACAGTGACAGATATGAGAAAAGTTAAGCAAATTCTAGTCCCTTCATGAACACTTGTCATTGAAATGAAGGCAGAGACTTAGATGTAATGTCAGAAGTAAGAATTATGCCATCTACACATATCTAAGTGAAATTACATATTGTTTTGAGTGATGAGTCTAAAGTTCACTCCTTTACCATACCTATGTAGCCTATGTGTCTTCCATAATATCACTTCCTCAATTTCTCTGATATATCTAATTTAAATATTTCTTTCCTCTTTCATTTTCTCTTACACTTTCTGAAGGGGATGACCACTGATCTCTACTCAGTTATATTTAGTCCCAGTTTAGCAGATAGTGCGGTTCATGGTTTTCAAAGTAATCAGACAAGATGATACAGTGTGATCACTAAAATTGCCAGAGTGGGAGGATATGAAATCTCATTAGGTATATTGGCAAGTAGCCTTGTATTTATGAATTAAAGTTCTCAAATCCCACTAGAAGTAAGTAAAGGCATCTGTTACCACAGTCTGTTCAAGTGAAGGCATGAGTTCTGCAGAGAATTCCAAAATCAAGTATAGTCTGCAGCCCCATGCTTTGGAAGCTAATTTCTCTTTAAAAATTAATTGTTAGTGTATCCTGCATGTAATATCATCCATTATTTTCCATTATTTCAAACAGAGGCAAATTCAATTTATCTAATAATTTTGTATGTTGACCCTCTGTAACTCATCATTCTGGGATTACTCACTTTCAACTGTGTCACTTGCTTAATGGGTAAGTACATTAGATTTTTCATCAGTTTTGTCATTTATAAAATGAGAAAAATTACCCACTTCATTGTATTGTTTTAAATTTATGTATCAACTTCTGCCTCTTTCAGAAGACAATAGGATTGTTGCTTCATTATCTCAGGGAAGTGTGTGATACAGAGTAATGGGAAGCAGTAGTTAAGAGTTAAGCTATCCAAGAATTGATCGAGTGGTGAACAGAAGTGAGGGGTACATGCTGGTTCAATCCCCGACACTGCATGCCCCCATTTTGGCAATACCAGGTGGAACCTTAGAAGTCTGGGGGCTAGAGTGATAGCACAGCGGGTAGGGCATTTGCATTGCACATAGCCAACCCGGGTTCGATTCCCCGCATCCCATATGATCCCCCAAGCACCACCAAGAGTGATTCCTAAGTGCACAGCCAGGAGTAACCCTCGTGCATTGCTGGGTGTGACAAAAAAAAAAAAAACAAAAAAAAAGTCTCCAAGCACTTCTGGAGCAGTACTGTGTCCATGGGCCCTGGCACTGAACCACTGGGCCATCCAGTTGTGTAGGAAGAACCAGGACTTGGAAAACAGAGTAAAAGTGAAACAGGGACCTAAGGAAACTACAAAGAAAACACATACACAAACACACACACAAAATCTACTACCTGTATAATGAAATGTTGGAAGAATAAATCTGGGGTCTTGCTATAGACTTTGGTGAGGGTGGGAGGAGCTAGATAGTACATTTTTGGTAGAAAACAACTCTGACACATTACAGATATTGAGCACCAAAAAGATTTATCTGTCCTCCTGTTCAAATGAAAATATAAATGCCAAATTATTCTAGCTATCAACCTGGAACAGAGAAAAAAGGACAATAATGGAAAAATGGATCAAATTTATATAAAATATAAAGCTTAATTCAAATAGAAAATCAATGTTTGATTGGTAATTCTAAAAAATGTTTCACATAATGCAACTGGGGAACTGGATATAGGATAGACATATATTCTTTGTGCAAATCTTGCAACTTTTAGTGAAATAAAATTATAAAATGTAAAGTTTATTAAAAGGATAATAATTCAAACCATTGGCTCTTTTATTATTTTTTTACATTTAAAAAATTATTAGTGAATCACAGTGAGACAAAGTTACAGATTTACAGGTATTCATGCTTAGGTTTCAGTCATACAATGATCGAGTACCTACCCATCCCTCCACCAGTGCTCTCCCTGAGCCAGAATATCCAAGAGGTACCCACATTCACTCATGCAGAAATTTTGTGGCCCCATCAGCTGTCCAGAGTACTCATTGCTGCTGTCCCTTGGGCACTACTACTGCACTGCTACTATCTTTTCTCTAGTTTTCAATCAAAATATTTTTTTATCAAGCTGTTATAAAGCTTTTAGGTTAGGTTTTTTTTTGGGGGGGGAGCTGGGGAGAAGTGTTGTTTTGTTGGTTTGTTTTGATTTTTGTTTTTGTATTTCAAGGTCTACTCCTGGGTCTGTGCTCAGGAATAACTCCTGGCAACGATTGGGGGACCATATGTTGTTCCCAGATATCAAAATTGGTTCTGCCATGTGTAAGGCCAGCAGTATAGACTCTGTATATTCTCTCTGGTTCTATCTAAGTGCATCAGTCTTTTCTAAAATAGTCTGAGAGTGCCTTTGAAGAATGTACGTAGTCAGCAAATTTTTATTGAGATTCTACTATACACTGGTGACAGACAGGTTGATGAATTAGATATAGATTTCTTGTATAGATACTTTAATAACAGTGTGTGTGTGTATATATATACATATATATAGAGAGAGAAAGAAAGAGAGAGAAAGCTATACAGAAAACTAGGACTGGAGCCATAGCACAGCAGGTAGGGCATTTGCCTTGCATGAAGCCGACCCAGGTTCAATTCCTCCATCCCTCTCGGAGAGCCCAGCAAGCTACCAAGAGTATCCCGCCCACATGGCAAAGCCTAGGAAGCTATCCATGGCATATTCGATGCGCCAAAAACAGTGACAAGTCTCACAATGAAGACATTACTGGTGCCCACGGAAGTAAATTGATGAACAATGGTATGACAGTGCTACAGTGTTATACCAAACTATAAATAATTATTATTCAGTTATGGTTTCATTCATATTGTAAATTAAGTTTGAATTACTTTCTCAGACATAAAATAAAATGGGAAATGACATAATTTGCTTTGGAATAGGTACTGATAGAGAAAGGACAAATCAAGACAGGAAATAAAATGGTGTTTCTGAAAAAAATAATACATTAACTATAGTCACTAGGATATACAAAGTTTAGGGGTGGCTAAAACAAGAATAGGCATATTTTCTTAGTTCTGCATGTAAGAATCTTGAAACTTTTGGGGCTGGAGCGATAGCACAGCGGGTAGGGCGTTTGCCTTGCACGCGGTTGACCTGGGTTCGATTCCCAGCATCCCATATGGTTTCCTGAGCACCGCCAGGAGTGATTCCTGAGTGCATGAGCCAGGAGTAACCCCTGTGCATTGCCAGATGTGACCCAAAAAGCAAAAAAAAAAAAATCTTGAAAGTTTCTACCTCATACGAATAACAATTACACAGTTGAAAGGACTGAAATCCACATTTTCTAGGGTCTAGAAAGGAGAACACAGAGGAAATCATTGTCCCTAAAGAGAGACAAACAGTTAAATAGAAAAAAGCACAACTTAAGGATCAGAGACTCAGGAGCATAACCATTGAGAGAGCTAGGAAAACCTAAACTGTAATTAACAAACCACTCAAAATTCAAAGAAGATATTTCTGAGAGTTTTAAACCCCAGAAGGATCACTGTTAAAGAGGGCCCTAAAATAAATTCCCACATTACATGTCTCCCACCACTCCTCAGGAAATAAATATTCCTTTCTTGCTTCCTGTAGGAAAGGAAAAAATTATTTTGAGACACAGCAGATCACTTTCTGGAAAAACCAACTAACAGTCTTACCTACTCAGATATTGTCAGATTTTAACATACCTACAGGAAAGGAAATTCTCTACTATACCACCTCTAACCTCCCACATATGGGAAAGAAAATATCCAACTTTAGTTATGTCAAATGCAAGTGAAGAAAAATTATTGCCAGAAACTTAAGAAGTTCACAGTTCAGAGACATAAGTTTGCTAAGAAACTTAGATCTATAGGATATAGATATATATCTAAACATGTACATATATAAACATATATAAACATAGGAATATAGGATGCTTCCTTTCCCCTTACACCTCATCCCTACATTAATTTATAACTTAACTACTAAATAGTAAGCAATATTAATCACTGTCACCGTCACTGTCATTGTCATTCTGTTGCTCATCAGTTTGCTCAAGTGGACACCAGTAACGTCTCCATTGAGAGACTTGTTGCTACTGTTTTTGGCATATTGAATATGCCACGGGTAGCTTGCCAGGCTCTTCTGTGCAGGCGAGATACTCTCAGTAGCTTGCCGGGCTCTCGAGAAGGGCGGAGGAATCGAACTTGGGTCGGCCGCGTGCAAGGTAAATGGCCATGGCTATCAACAACAACAAAATATACTCAAACCATGGAAAAGGCAAACAAGCGAATCTACAATTTGAAGACACAGAACATCTACCAGACCTAGACATGGAGGCCAGAGAGGTAGGACAGGGAACAAGGTATTTGCTCTTCATGCAGCAGACCCTGATTTAATTTCTGGTACCTCAATCACTGGCAGGGATCAATCCTATTACAGAGCCAGGAATAGCTACTAAGAAGCACTCACTGGTACCCAATAACCTTCAAAAAAGAATGTATATTGCAGTGATGTTGATATAATCAGAACAGGAATTAGAAGCACTGTATATTATAAATCACAAAAATTATAATTAATATGCTAATGCTTTAATGAATAAAGTTTTAGTAGATGGCATTTTAATGCAGAAAAAGCATGCACAGATGGGCAACATAAGCAATGAGATGAAGATCCTAAGAAATAACCAAACCAGAATGCTGAAAAATCTTAATAAAAACACTAAAACCCAAATGAAGAATGTCTGTCATGGGCTTTTTAGAAGACCACATATTCAAAAAGAATCTCTGGTGGTGAAAGATATACCTTAAGTGGTAGAGAAAAATGCCCAGTGTGGGCATGGCCAAGTTCTATCTCTTTCACTGAATAGGCTCTTGAGCATTTCCAAGAATAAGCCTGGTGGCCTCTGTCACCTATAGGTCTTACCACCAACTAAAAGACACAACCACCAGCCGAGCACCAGAAAGATCCCAGTTCCCTTGAGTACTGTTGTGGATGTACCTATTTTAAAAAATGAGCTAGGGGGTATATTGTAGAATATGGAAAAACTAAAACAAAACCAAAAATTTTTAAATGGAATACTCAAGGACTCTGGGATAACCATAAAAGGCAAATTACAGGGGCTGGAGGAATAGCACAGCGGGTAGGGCGTTTGCCTTGCACGTGGCCGACCCGGGTTCGATTCCTAGCATTCCATATGGTCCCCCAAGAACCACCAGGAGTAATTCCTGAGTGCATGAGCCAGGAGTAACCCCTGTGCATCACCGTGACCGAAAAACCTAAACAAACAAATAAATAAATAAATAAATATATAAAAGGCAAATTACATACGTGAGGGTTATGCCAGAGGGAGAAGCAAGAAATAAAACAGAAGGAATGATGAAACTGCTATGCTTGACACTTTATCAAATTTACATGAATAGATTTTATGTAAGTATAGATACCAAATCACTGATTCCAGAAGCTTAGAGAGCTCCAAGATGACAGAAAACAAAACTAGCATAACAAAACTACCTGTGTATTATTTCTCAAGCTATAAACAATAGAAGTTAAAAGAAATATAATCCTAAAAGAAACAAATGTACATGGAGGAGTTTATGATCAGGAAGGAGTAGAATATGGTACTTATAGAAGACTAAGATAAAAATTTACAAATAATATGCATATGAAACATGAAGTAGAGGACCAGGGAGTAGCTCAAATGTAAAGCACAAGTTTGAGGCCTTGTGTATGATGGTTTAATGGTTCTCTGCGCACTCCGGATGTAATGTTGGTGGTGATGTTGGTGGAGCTCAAGTACTACAGGATCAAGCATCAAATTGTCATACCCTTAGCACACTGCAGAGAGCGCATAGCCAGCAGTAGTCTGGTATTCCAGCATTGTTGAGTATGGCCACTGTATAGATTTTTTGAATTTATTATAATAGATATATATTTTCAAAAAGAATTGAGAACATTTGTGAAGACTCTAAAATGATCAGTGGAGGCCAGGAAAGGGGCACTTAGTCAGATCATCATTGTTTTGGCAAGGAAAAGGCTCTCTGATGTCAAAAGATAAAAGACATCCATGTGTGAAATTCATAATATACACCAAAAAACGCACAAAGACTGAACCCAAATGTAAATCATCAATTTCAAAGGCTAATGTTTCTGTGATGTTTTGTCATATGTAACAAATATACCATTCTGGTTGGGCATATTTGTAATGGGGAGGCTATCTATGCTGTGCAGATAGGAGATCTAAAAAAAAACCTATAAGAACTCAAGTTTTCTGTGAACCTTAAACTCTTTAAAAAATTAAAAATATTAGCTTCTAGAAGTTTGTACAGCACATTAAAAATCAAGGTGCTGTTGTTTTCCTCAACTCTGCTCTATTTTGCCTAGAGAGGCAATTTGTCAAGTCACTATTTACAAATGATTATCATCTTCCAGAAATAGTGACCTAATTTACTACCATATTAGAGAGAAACTATTTCAATAACTTTATAAGTTGGTAGAAGAATTAAAACCCCCAAGTAAGTATACTCCGGGGGACTTAATAGCCAGAAGCTGAAGATTTCATGGAAAAGTAAAGCAGTTCTTCATATGTAAATGTTTGCATATACCACACAGTGAAATGGAACAGGACAGAGAATGACATATTTTCCTATAGGACAATAGATGAGAGATATGGAAAACAGGGCAGGAAAATTGTGTAAAAAAGTTTATAATCAGAATAAGGGAAATTTAGAGTTGAAGTTTTTATAGATAAAGGAATGAATAGAATTTGTACTTGGAATTTTTTAAATAGGATAAAATAGAACTTGGTTATTATAATTCAACCCAAAGTCCCTTTGAACGCCATAGACTACCCTATTCTCACCTTTACTAGTATTAGATAAGCCTCTAAATTACTCCCTGGTTATGAAAAAGATTCATGGGGTGACAGAATACACTTAGAACAGAAAAAAATAAAAGTAAAAACAAACAGTAAGGGAAGATTGACAAATCATTGGCTAAGTACTGAGATTCAAGAGGAACAATATACAAAATACCCAGAAAAGAAGCCAGAGTTCATGAATTAAGAGACACGAGATGGTACCAAAAATGAAAAATAAAATTCTACCAATAGCATTAGGTGGACATGAACAGTCTACTTAAAGCAAACCATGCAATGATGCCTACAAGCAGCAGGAAGCATAGGAGGTAGAGAGAGTTAGGTGTTTAAATTTATTTTTGCTGTTTTTATCTTATCTGACTTGAGATGTTTAATATTTACCAAAGTATGTGAAATTTAGGTTAAATGGTCTTGCCCCGCTCCCAACACTGATGTCTCAACTGAATAGGCCTTTATTAATTCTATAACTCTCTTCAGTGTGGTTTTGGGTCATATCAAATTTTTGATGCATAAATTGCAAGTCCACAGTTGCAGAAGTAGCTGCTTCTCATATGCCAAACATCACACGGATTAGGATCCTAGGTATATCTAAGAACATACATACCAAAACCAAGCTATAAATTAGACAATAAACTGTTGTAATAATATAGAGAAAAGGTTTTTTCAAATCAGAGAACATTTTTTATAGACTTTTCAGAACAAAACAGTAAGACCTAGAGAGTCTAACATAGAAAAGAATATATGCGAGTTTATTTAACATAACTGACCATATCCGTGATATTTTATATCTTATAAATGGAAGCAATTTTAAATATCTAGAATACTTTCTATACAGTAAGTAATAACTGCTTCTACAATTACCCTTTCAATGTAAAGTTAATGGGGATGAGATATTTCAACCAAGAGGAAAGGAAACTAAAAATGTTTACTGGCAATGATGTACCAAATAGTGTGCTTGCCATTTTGCATAATTTATGCTCTGCAAACAGTTACAAAATTATACCTACCTTATATCATGTACGTGAATGCTAACATATTTTAATATGCATTCTCTATTACAGAGATGATGATAAAATGAGCTTATTGGCAAGTTATACTTATTTTCTAACATAGTAGTGTTTTTTTTTACTAAAGCCACATAAATAAGAAAAAGGGACCTTAAAAGATGATGATACAGACTATATTTTAAATGCATATATTATAAGAATATGAAATATGCATTAGTTTTCCAAGCAGGATGCGATTTAATCACCTCTTTTAAAATCACCTTTTGTCTTCCTAGAACTTAAATATTCTCTCCTGACATTTTAATGTGTTCATCTCTTTAGTCTCTTTGAACATACTACAGCCATTTCTGGGTCAGGTATTTTCATCTTCAAAGCATTTATTCTGTTAAATATGACATTAGAGAAGGTGTTAGTTGCTAATTTTCAATAACATTCAAACTGATCATTTACAGTGAAATGCAGCTTAAATGATATGGAAGAGTTAGCAAATTAGAAGTAATGACAAGATAAAGTTTGAATGATGAGTACTGCTTAATTTTTCAGAAATCAATGAAATCATTTATTTTGATAGGACATCAGAAGTTTGAATGATTTACATGCAATCTCAAAATATAGTTATAAAATGAATTATAAAAATTCTATAATTGGGGGCCGGAGCGATAGCACAGCGGGTAGGGTGTTTGCCTTGCACGCGGCCGACTCAGGTTCAATCCCCGGCATCCCATATGGTCCCCCAAGCAGTGCCAGGAGTAATTCCTGAGTGCAAAGCCAGGAGTAACCCCTGAGCATCGCTGGGTGTGACCCAAAAAGAAAAAAAAATTCTATAATTGAAGCTACCTGATTTAAATCAAAAGTCATGACCTGGAAGGGATCTATAGTTGGAGGAACAGTTTTCCACCAACGGTGCCCAGACACTTTGCACACTGGGTCCCGGCAGATGTGGGGCGAAGGGGGCGAAGGAGACTGGCACACGGAGACACACCCTCCGGGAACAGCCAGTGAGTTTAACTGCTACTAGTTGACTGGTGATCTGAAGAACATATGTTAACCAGAATGAGTTTGAATTTGCAAAAATAAGAAAAAATTCTAAGAAATCCCTGAGAAGACACAGAATGATGAGAAAAAAGTCTTAAATAACATCATTTTATTGTTACTGAGGTATAATGATTACAATACTGTTAATGTTTATGCTTTTGGTTTACAAAGTTACTGCACCTTCACCATCAGGAAAAAAAAATCTTCAAGTAATAAGAGAAGAGGTTGAGTGTTTCCTCTTTTGGAGTTATTTTGTTAGTTATATATTTTTGCATTTTTACAATATCAATTTTTGTGTAATAACCTATGAAGCAAGGGGCTTAAAAGTGATCTTTTGATCTCTTGTTTCAGAAGCTGGATTGAAACAACTTGAATTTTCTCTTGGCCATAATAGAAACAAAATATATTTACACTTAACCCATTCTAGCAAAATGAACTCCCTTTCCCCCCTAATTCTGGATTTATAACAAGTTACAAATTTGTGATAGAAAAAAATTGATTTGTTTATAAAAATAGAACTGATTATGTCAAAACAAGATTGGATTTAGACATAAAGTGCCACTGGAAAAGAATAAATTAAAAAATGGGATATAAAATAGCATTAAAGCAGCAAAAGTGATTCTATGGCTAAGAAATATTAACAACTGAGAGCCCAAATGCTGGCAACTAGTAGATGTTAGATTTTCTAAAAACTGTAACCATTCATATAGAGATAACATTATTTCATTGATTCTAGCTGACAATTTGAGTGTTTTGAAATAGGTTTTAAAATGTAAAAATCTAGTACAATTAATCTTTAGCTCTAATATTAGATGCAATAATATTTCCATGGAAAGCTTTAGACTAAGAAATATAAAACTCTGGTAAAGTAAGACTAGCATATGGTCAGAGAAAGTTGAGTTGTACATTTATCTCCCAGATAAATAAGATTGTTTAATTATCTTACTCCATCTAATTCCAGAGAAATATTTTTAACAAATAAAGGAGGAAGAAGAAGAAAGGAAGAAATGATCAGCTGCATTGACTATGAGGTCAATATTACATAATAATTTCAATAGCCTCAGTCATACCCATGCAATTGAAATTGCAAATGATTTGTCAAACTCTTGAGTGACTTAGTGAGAGCAGCTAACTGCATATCTCTTAAAACTTTGCTGGTTTGAGTGTTATCTATTGATCAGCAGCATTAGTATTTCTAAGAGATTGGTAGAAATAAAAAATGTAATGTATCTCGCCCGCACGGCAGAGCCTAGCAAGCTATCCATGGCGTATTCGATATGCCAAAAACAGTAACAAAGTCTCACAATGGAGACATTACTGGTGCCCGATCAAGCAAATTAATGAGCAAAGGGATGAAAGTGATACAGTGAAAGGTACTGTAGATGCACTGACTCAAAATCTGTGTGTAAATGAAATCTCTAACTCTTGTATTACTTGCATCATTTGTCATCCCCTTGATCTTCAATTTGCTGAAACAAGTAGTAACATCTCCATTTGTCCCTGTTGAGTGGTAGTGTAGCCCAATGGTATCTGCCCACTCCAGGAACAGGAAGAGCCTCAAACCGTTCATTCAGGGTTTTGACAAAGAAGTCTCCTAGGTGGGTGGCCATGCGGTCTTTTGGCATCCTATGTAATCAGTCAGTAACAGCTCTAGTCCAGTGGTCGTCTTTGAATCACATTACGTGTCCGACCCATCTGTTTTTGACACCTTGGCAAAGGAGACAGCATCCCTGAATCTTGATCGCTGACAAAAAGACGAAAATTGGGACTTCGGATTCCTTCTCTGACTTGAGTGAAACATGATACTCCAAGCATAACTCTTTTGATTCCTCTTTGGGATACTCAAATCGCATTCTCATCATTCTCATCCTGTTTTCACAGGGCCCAGGTCTCTGAGGCGTATATTAGTGCAGGAAGAAATGTGGAGTCGAAAAGATGTATCCGGAGCTGGAAGTTCTCTGTCCTCTTAAGCATTTCTATGCTCTGGAAGGCGTTCCACACTGCTCTCTTTCTCCTGCGCAGTTCTGGCGTCAAATCATTCCTCATGTTGAGTTCTCGACCCAGGTACACATAGCTGCTGCATTCGGAGATGTTCATTCCGTTGACAGCAAATGGAATGTCAGGGACTAATTTGTTTGAGTAACAATGCCTTAAAATTTTCTTTAAGAGCACTGAAAACTTATCATCCTAAGTATTAGATTCTTAAATGTCTTTTGATCATTTGATGCTGGTCTCTTGAGTGAAAGAACAAAATCTGTCATAATATTGCCCAAATGCAAAGAAGAAATATCACTGTTTATAGGACAGTACTAGGTTATAGCATGGTCATAGACAAACTGAGAAATGTCAATGGCTCAGTATAATAGAAGTTTTAAACTTCTTGTATTTACTACACATGTTGTAATAAATTTTCCATCTTGAACAAGTGTCATCCAAAATCACTATGGTAGCCAAAGAGTAGGATGAAAGTGTTGTATCAGCTCTTTGTTAGATTAGTCTAGAAGTAACAAATATTTGTGTTTCAATAAAATTGATTAAATTGTAGAATGCATGAATATTTAGTGAGTTTTGCCTTAATCTCCCTATGTGCACTCATAATTATTATTTTTTTAATTTAATTTGCATTTTTACATTTCTTCTATACAGTTCAAATGTCTTTCTGTCAACATCAAGAACATGGACTAACTTTATTTACCAACATACTTGCCCCTTAAGACTTGCTGCTAGTTGCTTAGGAATAAAAAGCTAATCAGGAATAAAGGGATCTAGAAGGCATGAAAACTAACATTCACCAAAGATTTTTACTGTCCTTGAACTAGAGAATAGAAAATTCAGCTTAAGATGTTTATATTTGTGGGGCTAGAGTGATAGCACAGTGGAGAGGGCATTTGCCTTGAATGCAGCCCACCGGGGTTCAATCCCCTGCATCCCAGGAGTCATTCCTGAGTGCAGAGCAAGGAGTAACCCCTGGACATCCCTGGGTCTGACCCAAAAAGCCAAAAGTGTAAGTAAAATAAAAGATACTTACATCTGTTACAATTAAGTTGCCAAATACCCTTCAGCTTCAAAATACCACACAGTTAAGAAAGGACCAACAAAAGGAATCCAAAGGAAGCACAAGGAAGAAAACAATAAAATTTAGAGCAGAAAGTAATGAATTAGAATAGAAATATGAGATGTCAATAAAATCAAGAGCTGTTGTCTTGAAAAATAAATAAAATAGTCTGCTAGTAAGACTCACAAAGAAAAGAGAGAGAGAATTCTAGAAAACTGAATCATAAATGAAAGGGAGATGTCATATCAGATACATAGAATTTCACTTGATGGATCTACCATGAATCTTCTATTGCATTCTTATAATGCATCTTGGAATTTTTCTATTTGAGTCAATTTTCTCTGGGACCCTTCAGGTCTCTTGTATTTGGTTGCCTGTATTCTGTAATGTTGTATATTAACCCTAAGAGTATTAGGCGTCATCAGTGAAGTGGACCTTTTCCTCCTCCCAGATTAGTTTGTCATGCCTTTGTTAGCATCCCTAATATAAAGTTTATCTTTAACCTTTCCTTTGTATTTTACCTCTCATTGTCAGTCACCAAAGTTAGTCTTGATTACTTATAAGTTGAAACTTTCTTGTAATTTTGAACTTTGTATTTGTACTGCTTTGTATTTGAAGTGCTATGTATTTGTACCTGCTTTTCTATTTCTCCTGTCATCTTTTTATATTTTACTATAGAGCAATGTTCTTTGGTTAAACAACAGAAAGATCATTAATGCTATACTCCTGATATTTTGGAATTGACTGACTCTGAAATATATCTACTTCTGGGCATAATTATTTGGTCATAATTACTTGACTCAGGTTTCAGTTGCTGTAGTTCCTAACACCCCTAAAGGGAGGTCCCACCGTGGACCCCGGCATCGAAATGGGACATTCTGGAAAACATAAACACATGGTCCTGATGCAAGTTGTTACAATTTAAGAAACAGGACTCCCCTGGGGAAGGACAAGCTGAACTGTTTGAGGACTTAGTCTGGGATTTAGGGTGAAAGCCTTGCTCTCACTAAGTGTTGGGATCTTTGTCTTTTACTCTGTTTACCCAAACTGCAAGTACTGATAACTTACACAACTACAGGGAAAGATAAAAGCAATGTAGATGTCCTTGGGAGATAGAGTGTCTCTTTGAGTTAATCTCCCAAGAGAATTTACTCACCAAATAGTTAATTATGTAAATGATCAATCACACCTATGTCCTGACTTCAAGCCCCCTCAGGTTTTCTGTAAGTATGCTAGCAGCTCTGCATTAAAGGGGACATTTTCACGATCAGAGTATAATCCCCTGTCTCCCTGTCTCTCTGTCTCTCTGTTCAGGGGGAGGTGGGGAGGCAGCTCAGAGCCAACGGACATGCTTCACAGCACCCCCACATTTTACTTTGTGAAATCACACCTTAACTCTTGAAAACTTTTATCAACGATTTCTTAAACTATTAATTCTTCATTGATTTCACCTTAATGATTTATTTTTGTTTATGTTTTGTTGGGGGGGGGCATGGCTTCCAGACACAGTACAGAACCCCCTTCTGCCTTCCTGTTCTTTAGGGACTCCGAGGATCTGAACATTATTCCTCTTAAGCTAATTGGATAGTTACCTGATGTGTTGTTAATTTCTTTTCAGACTTTTTCCATCTTGTATTGTTTTCTGAAGGTTTTCTGAGTCTCATATTGGGGCTCCTCAATATTTTATCTTGGGGCTCTTCATTCATTTTCCTCAACTCTGATTGTGCTGCTCAGATCTTCTATTGACTACAAAAAAACAATTCTTACAATACTCATCATTTCTTATTTTAGTTTTCTGATTTTGGCTTTCATAATTTTTTGTAATTTTCAAAATGCCTGTGATATAAAATTAGATATAATTTCATAATTATAATTATATAATTATGATTAAATATAATTTATATAAAATACCTATAATTAATATATAATATAATATATACTATTAATATATGATTAATATAATCGTGTATAATTATATAATTATAATATGATATGATTTTATATTAGATATAAAAATATCAAATTTCTATTTCTATATAGAAAATAAGCAAAGTATACTAAAACAGAAAACTATTAAAAAGTTATGACATATATATTACATTTGGTAAAGATTATTCAAGATATAGTCTAAGGGTCAAGAAAGCAGAGGATATTAGGAAAATAGAATTGGAGGTAGTTTAAAATAAACAAAATGCCTTATGAATGAATAATTGCAGATAACAACATTTCAGCATTTGATGCATTAATTTATTCATCCATATTTTTCATCATATCTATCTCCCTCAACACTAACTTAAATCCTGTGAAGGAATAATAAATATTATATTATGATAAATATTTAAAAAAAAGAATTGGGAAAAATCAGGAAAGAAATGTCAGTGTTACAGAGTTTGGTTAATGCTAGTTTGAAGAGCTTGTCAACCATTATTTTGAGCTTATTTTCCTTTCTTTTGTAACCACACCTGACAGTGTTTGGGGGTTAATCCGTGCTCCATCCTCAAAGATTGTTCTCTGAGAAGCTCAGAGAAATGGAATCCAGGTCTGCTAAACCTAATGCATGTGTTCAACCAATTGAACTACTTCTCCAGTTCAGTTTAGTGATCTTAATTGGTATTTAATACATTATTTCACTTTTTAATATCTATTTAGATGGTAGAGGAGGAAAACTATAGGAGAACATGGAGACAAACACAGAAGTGAGAAAAAAGAGTCTATTTTATCAGTGTCTTTTGTCAGGGGATATTAAAAAATGAGAATAAACTCCTATACATGGAAGAATATAATAAGCTCTTAATAGTGATTTCAGATAAAAATGTGTTCCCAAAGTTACATAGCTCTAGAACTGTTATAAACAGGCAACTAAATAAATCATCTCATGTTTAACAAATAAGTATCTTTCAGAAAACAGATTTTATTTTTAACTTGGCAAAGCAGTTTTGCAGCTGTCAATGAATAACTCAGGAAAGTCTCAGCAACAAAAGGGCCATTATATGAAGAAGAGAAATTCCAAAAGAATAATGGAAGACTTATTTAGGGGAAAAGTAGTAATTTTTACTGCATTTATATACATAGTTAGATTTCTCAGCTGTACTTTTTGTCTGCATAAATGAAATGACTGCTTGAAGATTCCCATGGTTTATATAGCTTACTATTAAATAAATAAATAAAATACAAATTCCTTTGCTGCTGCTACTCTCAGTAAGCAAAGAAAGAAATAAAACCAACTGACAATCTCTCTCTAATTGTCTAAAATGTATTTCAAGTAACATTTCAAATATTCTGTTCACATCCGATCACTTCTATTTGATAAACTGCAAGATCTTTAGAACAGTAACTACTTTTTCATATTCTAAGAAAGATTTCTTGCCGCAGTTTGTGGTTACCATCTGAAACTTTACAGTTAAATTGCCTGACGTAAAATTCTGGTTTAGAAGTTTACCAACTTTATGATTTAGTTCTTTCTGACTTAGTTTCTCAGCTATGAAATCATAGTAGCCCTGTCCCGTTGTTCATCGATTTGCTCCAGCAGGCACCAGTAACATCTCCCTTGTGAGACTTGTTTTTACTGTTTTTGACATATTGAATATCCCATGGGTAGCTTGCCAGGCTATGCCCTGCGGGTGGGATACTCTCGGTAACATACCGGGCTCTCCGAGAGGGACAGAGGAATCAAACCCGGCTCAGACGTGTGTAAGGCAAACACCCTACCCGCTGTGCTATCACTCCACTCCATAAAAATCACAGTGTTCACTTCTAATGATGTTTGGAAAGGCTGAGTGCTAATACTCTTAGAAAATGTCTGGCAGGATTAGATTGAACAACAAATAACCAACTGCTAGGTGGCATCACTTTGTAGAGTATATTGATGAGTAATGAAAATGACACTAATAACAGAAGAAAATTAAATTCAAATATGGAGGAGACAAAACAGGAGCAAATAGTACAAAAGGAGAAATGCGGAAATAATAGGTTGCCACCTATGCTTTAGTGGGCAGAATATAGAAAACACATAAGAGATAATGACTCCTCATGGAAAGGGGGAAAAGAACAGATGAAAATATCAGCAGCATATCATACCCATTCCATTTTACATCCTGTCCATTAGAATTTATATAGGAAGATTATGATTTCTTACTATTTTATATCACTGCATCACTGTTATCACACTGCTCATTGATTTGCTCAAGCGGGCACCAGAAACGTTTCCATTGTGAGACTTGCTGTTACTGTTTTTGGCATATCGAATACACCATGGGCAACTTGCCACACTCTGCCTTGTGGGGGAGATACTCTCGGTAGCTTGCCAGAGTCTCTGAGAGGAATGGAGGAATCAAATCCAGGTCAACCGCCTACAATGCAAATGCCCTACCCGCTGTGCTATTGTTCTAGTTGCCTAACATAATTAAGTCAACATTCAGCACAATTTTGAGGAAAATTGCATGATACAATTAAGAATGCAGTTGACCACTTATACTCAGGTTATGTAATAAATTCCTTCACTCCCCTCCTTCAGGTGATCTATATACTCGTTACCAGTAGATATAAGGTTGACAACAAATATATATATGAAAGCCTTTGTTTCTGGGCTGTGACACCTATTTTGAAGGATGGCTCATTTATTTTATTATTTCATCCTACTCAAGAAGTGGTTAGAAATCAATTCATGCCATGAAAGTCCACAGGGAAAAAGCTGGGTTGTGAGGTTCCATGGCTAGAGGTTATCAGTGACAGCTGAGGCACCTAAGAAAAACCGTAGCATAGATAGATCACTACTGGAAGCTGCTTACAGAAATTAGGAAGGATTTGAATATTTCATTTCTAAGTTCTATAATGTCATCAAGCTATTCAAGATATTTGTGCTTTTATGGATAATCTGATTTACCAATAATGACAAAGAATATCTAGACGCTTCAGTACATGATATGTTTATACTTTGAACAATATCAAGGATCACAATAATTCCAGCAATTTTAAATTAAGTCCTGAATGCCTTAAATGGAGTCATCTTTTTACTATCCAAATCTCTCGTTTCTGATTCTCATAGCAGCAGGGAAAAGCATTCAAACACTCATTGTTCTTAACATTAGTACCAGATGCATTCTTCGCTATCTAGAGCACAACTATGATATGTTTTCTCTTTCTCGTTCTCACTCATTTTCTCTCTCCTCTCTCTCTCTCTCCTCTCTCACTTCCCCATCACTGACTCTCCTTCCATTTCTCTAAATAAAACCAGGTGAACTCAATAGAGTAAAAAAAGTATAATGACACTGTTCAAGATACTATTCCTTTTTTGTTCACTGCAAATGAAAAACCTATAAATATAAAACACAGACATATACTAAATTTCACTAATTTCACTCAATTTCATATATATATACATACACATATACCTCTGCCCACCTGGGCAGAGCCTGGCAAGCCTGTGTTATATTCAATATGCCAAAAACAGTAACAAGTCTAACAATGGAGACGTTACTGGTGCCCGCTTGAGCAAATCAATGTAACGGGATGACAGTGATACAGTGATGCAGTGATACAGTGACACACACACACACACACACACACACACACACACACACACACACACACCTCTGCCTGCCCGGGCAGAGCCTGGCAAGCTGCCCGTGCTGTATTTGTTATGCCAAAAACAGTAATGACAGGTCTCATTCCCCTGACCATGAAAGCGTCTCGAATTGTTGGGAATGACGAGTAAGAAGAGCCTGCTAAAATCTCAGGGCTGGGAGGAATAGAGACGTTACTGGTGCCCGCTCGAGTAAATCAATGAACAACGGGATGACAGTGATACAGGATACAGTGATAATAAATTTCAAAATTACTTCAAATATGACAAAGTGAACAAAGATTTTAATACTGACATAAGTGATTATAAAACAAGTGCTAGAAATAGAGGCAGAGTCTCTGAAAAAAGATCAGGTTGAGGGGCTGGAGCGATAGCACAGCAGGTAGGGCATTTACCTTGCACGTGGCCGACCCAGGTTTGATTCCCAGCATCCCATATGTCTCCTGAGCACTGCCAGGAGTAATTCCTGAGTGTATGAGCCAGGAGTAACCCCTGTGCATCACCAAGTGTGACCCAAACAGAAAAAAAAAAGATCAGGTTGACAAACCATTTTAAACTCGAAGAAAACATATAACACTCTATATACTTTATAAAGGATCAGTCCCCACCAACATGTATATTTGAAAAAACATAGAGTCACCCCCCTGAAAAGTGAGGGGAGTTTGTGCCTGTCCCCAACAAGGGGAAGCTGCCCTTTTAACATTGCTAAATACTCAGGTGAACATCTCCAAAGGCAATAACGCAGTTGGAGGGAGCAATTCATACACAGACCTGCCACAGGCACATCAGGGAAACACTGCAACATGCAACCACGCTTAGTGAGAGAAGAGTGTGGTCCTGACGACTCAACAAATTCTAACCAGCTATCTAGCATCTTGGACACGGAATTTAGAGAGGAAGTATTGAGGAAGTTCAGTGAATTCAAAGTGACAATGGTGTAGACAGCCAGAAAAACAGAAGACATTATTGCGTATTAAGTTGGATTGTAAACTCATTTTATTTTGCAAATATCCCTTTCTTTTTTAGATTCCAAAGACACTCCTTTTCATTATATATGAAACATTATATGACAATGTATTTATCACCTACATAACTGCACAATTTTAATTTTTCTTTTTTAAAATCTGATTTCAGAGCCTAGGAGACAGTACAGGAATAAGGTACTTGCCTTGCACACATCTGAACCTGGTTTGATCTTCAGCACTGCCTATGGTGCTCTGAGCACCCCAGGAATGAGGCACAGAATCGGGAGTAATCTCCGAGCATTGTTGTGCATGATCCAAAAGACCCCAAGAAGGAAACCTAAAAGTGGGGACCAAAGCAATAGTAAAACAGGTTGGGCATTTGCCTTGTATAAAGCAAATCCAGGTTTGATCCCCAACACCCCATCTGGTACCCTAAGTCCACCAGAAGTGAACCCTGAGCACAGGGCAGGAGTAATACCCTGAACACCACCAGGTGTGGCCCAAAAATGAAAAAAGAAAAGAAAAAGGGAAAAAATACTAATTTGATTTTTAATCATTTCAATTGTTATAGGAAGGAAAACAATGACAAACTGCTCCCGAAATCTGGATATATCTGAATCCCTATGCATATATTTCACTTGGAAAAGGATATGATTAATTTTATAGATGGTAATATTTGATTTATTAGAGGTCAGACTTAATATGCAACCACTTTAGAAAAACCTTCCTTTGATATTCTTTGGTGTGTTTTCCTTCTTCCTTATTTTACTCTAATATTTTCTGTCTCCACTATAAAAGAAAAAATAAAGAGGAAGTAGAGTAGTAGTCAGTGTCTTTGTCTACTTTTTTGTTTGTTTTTGTGTCACACTTGAGTAAGTTCAGGGCTTACTTCAGGCTCTGTGCTCTGGGATTTTTCTTGGTAGCATTCAGGAGACCATATTGGGTACCAGAGATCAAAATAGTGTCATGTGCATGCAAATCAAGCACTTTACTCTCCAGATCCTTTTATATATTTACTTTCAAGGCTTCACTACTATAAATGCAAAATGCTGTTTTTTAAAAGATACTTCATATTTTACAAATTAGTTTTGTCTAAATTAATTTATTTGATTCCAATAAAATTCATGATAAAAACATAGATTATTACTTGTGATTTATGAATAAAAGAATTACCACTCAGTCAGGTTTAACAACGTATAATGTTGCAACTAACATTTTGTAGATGCTTATTATTATAACCTCAAAACCCATGAAAACTATATTGCTTCCTGATGGCTAGTATATAGGAATCCTGTGACAAAAGCTGAACATTTTTTGTGACTTTGTTTTCTATATTAATTTTACAGATAATTTTTATTAAAAAGTTTAAATCTGGGGCTGGAGCAATAGCACAGCGGGTAGGGCATTTGCCTTGCACTCGGCCGACCCAGGTTCTAATCCCAGCATCCCATATGGTCCCCTGAGCACCGCCAGGGGTAATTCCTGAGTGAGGAGCCAGGAGTAACCCCTGTGCATCGCCGGGTGCGACCCAAAAAACAAAACAAAAAAAAAATTAAGCCTTGCCTTAAAAAGTTTAAATCTTTTGGTTAAAAAAAACCTTGAAATTTATTTTAATGGTAATACAAGCCCCTTTTGAGTTCTAACATTTAGAACCATGTGTTAAAGAGTGAACAATATATTATCTCTTTGTTCTCACTTTTTTTGCTGGTTAGTGTTCTCTTGTTGGTAAAAAGATAGAAATATGGTTCCATACTAAAAGTTCTCTGTTAAGAGTAAATTGTTAGTCTCTGGAAATGCTACAGTGTTGTTCAGCATATTCAAAAATATCTTGAAATTCTAAATTCAAGAGGAACAATAGCGTGTTTTGTAGAAAACTGAAATTAACCTTACACTTGAAAAGCAATTTAAAATGAATCAACCCTTCCAACAATATTCTCTAAGACATAATGTCTTCTTTGATGATCAAAAACTGTACAATTAACATGCAGTTAACAGAATGTTTTTGCTAGGATTCAAATAAAAAAAGAAAGGAAAGAAAAAAAGATAAAAACTCAGTTACTGGATGGAAATCTATGTAGGGTTTCTTAGTCTGGTTTTGAAGAAAGTCCTCTAATTACCTCTATATTTTGCCAATGGAAAGTTCCAATGGAATTCCTCAATTAGAATTCTATGGTCATGTAACTTTCTTCTACATGAGTGAAAAGGAGGCCTTCTCTTTCAGAGGAACAATTGGTCTTGGAAGCAGAAGACAGAGGGTTCATGCCCTAATTCTGCCAATAGAAACTAATAGGGAACATCTTTCATTTTTCTTTAGCCACTGTGTTACTGTGATCAAAACTGTGCAAATCATAGATAGAACAGAGAGGCAGAAGGAAGCCAAGACACAAAAAGCTGCTATAAATGATTCTATCTGATTTATCAATGTGGTGCAACTGAATTTTTACTGATATAATTAGTGGTACTTAACAATATTAGAATACAAGAGAATTATCCCTTACCATTTAGCTTTATTGCATTATTAATAATTGTTTGATAATGTATTTTAATATGTTCTAAGTGATTAATAAAAGCATTTTTTTCTTTTTTCACTCAAAAGTGAAAAAATACCCTGCTGCAATTCAATTTCAATTTCTAAAATTTTTCAGATTTGCTTATTATTTCTCTATACATATCAATTTGTACAAAAATATGTTGTGGCAGTAGGGTTTTTGTTGGTGATATTGTTGTTTTGGTTTTGGTTTTTGGACCACACACAATGCTGCTTAGGGTTTACTCCTGACTCTACACTTAGGGATCATGCCTTGTGGGCTTAGACAGAGCATCATACATGGTTCCAGGGGTGGAACACAGGTTAGCCACATGTAAGGCAGTCGTTGGACCCATATACCATCTATACAGCCACTGTTATGTCATTTGTTGGTTTGCATGATCAACATGTATTCCCTCCATCTATAGCATGAAGTTTGTGATTTGGCTTTGGGAGTCTTATGTAACTGATCTGATGAATTATACTGTTAGTCAAGGGGTTGTCTTCTCCAGCCAAAAGGCCCTGGGATCCAAGTAAATGAAGTCAGCTAGATTCTCTCTCACATGAATTTGATTCTTCAAACCAAAACCAGAATGAATAAATATGTTTGGGCAAGATTAATCTTGCTGCAGTTGGCCCAAAGCAACTTCTCATTAGTTCATGATTCCAGATTCCTGAACTTTCAATCCCTTAATTATCAACTAGATTTAAAAACTAATTTTCTTCAAATCTGTGTTCTACCCCATATCTTCTAAATGCCTTCAGATTTCATGTTTCAGTTGCCTAATTAAGATACTAATTGACATAAGAATATGGTTTTGGAGTTCATCTTCATTTTACCTATAGTTATATAGACCAAAAATGCACCTAATAAAGTTCTTTTTTATTGTTTGTTTGTCTGCTTTTCTATGGATTTGTCCTTGTCCTTATGGCTATCTTTTACAAGAAGAGTTTATCAAATTGCTGTTGGGTCTAAGTTGAAATAAATTCTTAACTGGAAAGAAATAACAGGTATGATTTACTCTCAATTAATTGCCTGGCCTTGCAAATTATCCAAGTGGACAGTTCAAGTTTTTCTCCAATAGCTATGAAGGCTACAAGGTACTCAGTGAAGTACCAGAGAATCCACTGAAAATATTAATAAACACTCATTCAGTTAAACACTCTGATAATGTATTTAAGTCACACCTCAGTGTGTAATAGTAATATGGGGCTCTTTAAAGAGATAGCAAAGTTAACTGACTGACCTTAAACTGATAAATGTTGCATGGGCCTCTTAGTCCATTTTATTCTCCTTTCTCTTAAAGAAATAGTATTAAAAGAAAGATGAATTCATTGGCTAGAGGAATGGCACAGCAGGTAGGGCATTTGCCTTCCATGTGGCTGACCTGGGTTCAATTCCCAGCATCCCATATAGTCCCCTGAGCACCGCCAGGAGTAATTCCTGAGCGCAGAGCCAGGAGTAACCCCTGTGGATCTCTGGCTGTCACCCAAAAAACTAAGTAAATAAATAAATAAATAAAAGAAAGATGAATTCCTGATCAGACCTGAAACTGAGCAGTGAGACCACAACCCAACAGTTGAATGCCCCTCAAGACTAGACTCCAGCCCATCAAAGTGGGCAATATAGCAAGAGGCAGAGACACTAGGGACACAAGGAAATCATGTCAATATATTGTGAATTGTATAATGGTTCAGTCTGAGAAACTAAACATAGTTTTTATCAAGAGGTATGAAGCCAGAGATGATGCGTTTGCACACACTTACTGATTTTACCAGTAAGTGCCTTTAGAGTACAAGAGGAGAGTATAGAGTTTTAAGCCGAACGAAAAAATAGCGCAGGAGCTACAAGTGTTACAGGTATGAAGGGAATTCTGTCTCTGCATTAGTTGCATCTACAATAATGTCTATATTTTATTTTATTAATTATTTTATCCACTTTGATAGCGTCTTCCACCCAATTACTAGCAGAAATACCAGAATAGTGAGAATGGAGAAAAGAATAAGGGGCCTGAGATTGCTCCCAATAGCACTGGCTCCACTACAGGTAAAAGATTCTACCTTAGATTTAAAGATAGCACACAGCAAGGCAGCAGCAAATGTCCAAAGGCAACATGATGGGAGAACTGAACCATACTGGGTTGGTGCTGGGTGGCGCTGAAAGATAGCAGGACTGTGGGCTCTTTGAGAGACGGAAGCAGGTATGCTGGTGATGTGGTAGTGTTGGAATTATTACTGTCACTGTCACTGTCACTGTCATCCCATTGTTCATGGATTGGCTCAAGCGGGCACCAGTAATGTCTCCATTGTGAGACTTGCTGTTACTGTTTTTGGCATATGGAATACGCCATGGGTAGCTTGCAGGCTTTGCCATGCGGGCGGGATACTTTCGGTAGCTTGCCAGGCTCTCTGAGAGGGATGGAGGAATCGAACCCATGTTGGCCACGTGCAAGGCAAATGCCCTACCTGCTGTGCTATCGCTCCAGTCTATATATGGATGTATAGGCCTTAATTCTACAGCAATCTGCCTCCAAGCACAGAAGAGAAAGAAGTGCCAAAGGCAGAGGTCACTTCCTCTGTCATTACTACATCAACTTCAAGTACAAAGAAAAAACTAGTGCAGAAAACATTTAAGTGCTTGCTTTTTGCCCATTAGCCAGATAATAAGTGTAATTTATACAGCATGGGTTTGGTTTGGTTTCGTTATTTTTACCTAAAGACATCTTTTTTAGCTAAAAATATTTTTCTTTTCTTTTTATTGTTGCAATGTTTTATAATACCTTTAAAAAATTAGGTTTTTTAATACCTAATCAAGTTTTTTCAAGATCCTCATTTAATTTTCAATAAATGTTTTCAGCTTGACTTCTTAAAAACTTATTTTAGATTTAAATTGTTTTTTAAAAAATTATTTCGTTATGCAAAACAGCAACAAGATATCACCTGATACCAAAGGGAATGGCACTCATAAAAAGAATAATAACAACAAATCTTGGCATGAATCTGGGGGAAAGAAACCCTCCTTCACTACTGATAGCAATGTTGACTGATCCAAGCTTTTTGGGATACAATGCAGACATTCCCCAAAGAAGTAGAATTATAGTTTTATATGACCTAGAATTCCACTGCTGGCAATATACCCCCAGGCTCCAAAACCAATGCAGAAAAGACAACTGCACTCTTATGTTCACTATGGAACTATTCATAATAGCCAAAATCTGGATACAATTCAAGTGTCCAAGAACAGATAACTAAATAATGAAGAAAACACAACAGAATACTACTTGGCCATTAGAAAAGATGAAGTCATGAAACTTACCATTACATGGATGAATCAGGAAAGTATCATGTTGATTAAAGTGAGTCAAAAGGAGAGGGACAGACACAGTATGATATTACTCATTTGCAGGATAGAAATAAACATAGTAGGGGGGTAATTAATAGTCAAACACAATAAAAACAAAGGGCAGGACAATGAGCCCTAAGGAGGAAATTTGAGAACATGGGGGAAAGGGGAATTGCTCAGGGAAGGAATCACTACAACAATGATAAAAAGAAATGGCCACTCTGAGTGAGGACTGGGATCTGAAAGAAGGTAAGGTCATATGCCTGATACCCTATCAGTAATAGTATTATAAGTAAAAGTACTGAAAGTGAAAAAAAGAAAAGAAAAAAATGTGCTACCAGAGAGGCAGGAGGGAGAAGTGCAAGAAGGAAATTGGAGACAGTGGTGGAGAGAACTGGGCACTCTGAAGGGATTGGTGATGTAACATTGTACTCCTGGAACTCAGTCATGAAAAAAATTGTACCTTTGTAATTTATGGTGATTCACTGAATTATGACAAAATCCTTAGGTTTAAATTTAACTATCTTCATATTTAAAGGAGATAGTTAAATCCTGTTGATGAACTTCTTGAATAATTGAAAAAGGATAGGAAAATGTGTTCACAAATATATCAGGGTTCCGTAAAAACTATTCAAACATGGTACATGCAAATGAGAAGATTCAGTTCAAAAAAAAATGAGATGTGATTCAGTGAGGTGTAACTGAGATGAAAAATGATACATCTTTCTAACAAATATATCAATTTATCACTGCATCGGAAATGAAAAGAAAATGCTAGAATTTAGATGGAAAGGATATAGAAATGACTATACATATTTCTTTTTATCCATAGTTACCTAGAAAGCCTCAGCCATCTTGGATAATATTTGAATATTAAAACCTGGGCTTACATATTCATATATAAGCAATGATTTTCATGAGTATGACTGAAAAGATATTAAAATCTACTATTAAATCTCTAAATCTCAGGATTGCCATATTTTTTTCACTAACTACATAACTTACCTTATCATTGGTATATTGGACAATAAAAGTAATGGCAGTCTTTATTTTTTTTTCATTTTATTTTTTGTTCATTTCTTAGTATTCTTATACAGAAGTGTTCAGGCCAAAAATCATATTTTAGAAACATACATTTCTTTAATGTGTGTTTACAGAGAAGCTCTTTGCTCTACTGTGAGATGCTTAGGCCTTCTTTGTATTTTTCTATTTCAAACCAGTAATGTATTCTCAAGAAAGGTGAATATTGGATAATCTCTAGTTGACTGAATTTCTGAATCCCACTAGGATCTTGTAGAAAATTTCTCTTATGTCCAGAATTAAATGTAACAAGTTATCAAGAGCCCAGCAAGTGACACTTCTTGGACTCTATTCCAAGATCACAAAATCATTCACTCAAAAAATATATATATGATCATCTATATTCATTGTAGTATTGTTTCCAATAGTAAAAATATGAAACCTACCTACATGTCTAATAACAAATGAGTATATAAATTATAGCATGTATAAACAATTCAATACTACTCAGTTATAAGGAAATATGAGAGCTTGCCTTATGCAACAACTTGGCGGGAACAAGAGGTGTCATGTTAAACAAAGTAAGTCTAAGGGAGAAGAGCAAATGCTTGAAGATCTTACTCATATGTGGAATATTTAAAAATAGAAAAGGAATTGGCAATGGACAATGAAAACAGTACTCTGGTAACAGAAGTGAGGTCACCAAGTTGTGATAAGGAGAATGCTATGAGTGAAGAGTGAAGGAACACACTGGAGGCAACATAAGGGCAATGATCTATGGTCTTTGGCATTTTTGCAATAGTGCAACAACATTGCAAACCAAATGCACAAAATTAAATTTACTTCAAATCATATTACTTCAATAATAGTAAGTAAATAAAATACATCAGAATAAATTTCAGGAGTATAAGAATTCATGTAATCTATCTATCTATATATATATATATATTCATAGCACTGTAGCACTGTCATCCCATTGTTCACTGATTTGCTCGTGCGGGCACCATTAACATTGTGAGACTTGTTGTTACTGGTTTTGACATATCGAATATGCCACAGGTAGCTTGCCAGGCTCTTCCGTGTGTGCGGGATACTCTCGGTAGCTTGCCGAGCTCTTTGACAGGGACGGAGGAATTGAACCCGGGTCGGCCATGTGCAAGGCAAACTCCCTACCTACTGTGCTATCACTTCAGCCCATATATATTCATAAGGAACTAAATTTATTAATTTACATGAAATTATCATTAGACAACAGTGGTATGATAAAACAGAAGAGATATTAAATTAACTATGACATTTTCAGTAGGATCACAATAAGAATCATGTTTTTCTATGTGGAGGACACAGAATGGATGCCAAAAGATAAGGATCAGTTGATAACAATCTAATGCTAAAACACAACTTCCTTGATCTGGGACTAGCTACATCAAGCTTCTCTAGGAAAGATACTTCTTTGCATTACTTAATTTTTAGAAATTCTGACCCTTTAAGTAATTAAAAGTGTTTTCTCATATTAAGGGACCAGTTCTGATAGTTCATATATTAATAAGGGCCACACAAGTTTTTTATACGGATGTGCACATAGATTTAGTTAGTTTATGAGTGATAGCTCTGAAAATTAAATCCCATGATGTTTTATATAATGTGAATAATCAGCATTTCACCCCTGGGAGAAGACACCTAAGCAGCTGCTTTGCCTCTGTGTGATTTCTTGCAGCAATATCTTAGTTCAAGCAACTTTAACATTTACTTGACCACTTGTATCACTTGTCATCTTGTTGATCTTCAATTTGCTCGAGCAGGCGCCAGTAATGTCTTCATTTGTCCCTGTGGCGTGCTTGTGTAGCCCAATGATATCTGCTTGCTCCAGAAACAGGAAGATCCTCAAACCATTCAGGGTTTTGATGAAGTCTGACCATCTCGTTGGTGGGCAATCAGTCAGTCTTTAGATGTCCTGTGGAATCCAGTCTATAACAGCTCTAGTCCACTGGTCGTCTCTGAGTCGCATTACGTGTCTGGCCCATCTGATTTTGATGCCTTGGCAAACAACACAGCATCCCTGATTCTTGATGGTCAATGAAGGTTGGAACTTCGGATTTCTTCTCTAACTTGAGTGAAACATGATACTCCTAGCATAATAGCTCTTTCACTTCCTCTTTGGGATACCCGAATAGCGTTCCCATTCTGTTTTTGTAGGGCCCAGGTCTCTGAGGCATATGTTAATGCAGGAAGAAAAATGGAGTCAAAAAGATGTGCCCGGAGCTGGAGATTCTTTGTCCTCTTAACAACTTCTTCTATGCTCTTGAAGGGGTTCCATGCTGCTCTCTTCCTCCTTCGCAGTTCTGGCACCAAGTCGTTCCTCATGTTGAATTCTCAACCCAGGTACACATAGCTGCTGCATTCGGAGATGTTCATTCCATTGAGAGCAAATGGATTTTCAGGGACTAGTTCATTTTTCATGAACATTGTTTTGCTGAGATTCAGCTGTAGTCCGACCTTTCCACCAAAGGTCGAAGTCGGTCAGCTTTTGTGCCACTTAGCTAATGTTTGGTGTTATGAGAACAATGTCATCAGTGAAGTGGAGTTGGTGTAGTTGCTAACTGTCTACCTTCACTCCCATTCCTTCCCATCCCAGTCATTGCATGACATTCTCGAGGGTGGTACTAAAGAGTTTTGGTGAAATGGTATCACCCTGTCAAACCCCTTTCTTTATATCAATGATTACTTCCTTGTAGAATGGTGACATCCTGGTGGTGAATCCGTAATACAGCTTGAGGAGGATCTTGATGTACTGAGTTTGAATGTCCTGTTTGGCTAGGGCTTCGATGACCGCTTTAGTCTCAACAGAATTGAAGGCCTTCTATAAATTGATCAACGTTAGACAGAGTGGCATCTTGAACTCTTGTGAAACTTCAATGAGCTTGGTCACTGTGTGGATATGTTTGATGGTGCTGAATCCTTTTTGGAACCCATCTTGCTCGAATGGTTGTTTTTACTTGATAGAAAAAAAAGTTAACTTATATAAATGCAATTGGTTAGAGTATCAGTTTCTCTGGCTTCTCTTTTCAATCACACTATTTTATAAATAACAATAAAGAACAAAGACAAATGCAGTGAATGGATGGAAGAGAGAAAAGAAAAGAGAAGAATGACAAAAGAAAAAAATTAGAAAAGGAATTTCAGGTTTACACACTGGAATAATAGTTTTTTCATATCTTCCTGAGGCAAAGAGCAAACAGCTGAAATTTCTCAGGTCAGAACAGTGATAATATTCAAGTCCTCTTAAGATTTTATTCAAACTTTCTTGAATTATTTTGTGTTCAAGTACCATTTATTTTTTCAACATTTCACACAAGAAACCATAGACAAAAGAACATGAATAAATTTATCTTTGTAAATAAATCATTCAGAACACTGAGATAAAGGCAAGAACACCAATAATGCTCTTATTTTTCTTAAATGTCTTGTACAAGCAGCAAGGCCTTCAGAATATTCAAATGAAATGGGAATAATAAATAGTCTGAAAAATGAAGAGAATGAGATAAAAGTAGAGACTAATGTCTTAACAACTGAGTTTTATTCTTATAAGCACGTAAAGTAGACCAAACCAGCCCCAGGGTGACTTTCAATAGTTCATGGACTGTGACTCACTTCTAACCAATAATATATATCAAATATAATAAAATGTCACTGTCATCATTTTTATAAAAGTATTGCTTAACATATAAATATGAAAATTATCAATGCAAATGCAAAAGTATAGTGATAGCAATAAATTTATTGTATTTATAATAAATATAAAGTGATATAATATTTATTTGTTATGCCATGGAAATATTCCTGTTAAGTAATTGTTAAGTTTTAAACTATAATTTTATGGTAATATGATACACAGCAATAGAAAATGACTTCAGCCCTGTAGCTAGCAGTTCTAATAAATTTTCCCTGAGATGACAAGATAAAGCCAGAGACTCTGAAAATAAAAGCATAGGTCAATTAGTTTTAGCTATTCAATTTTGGGAAAGTTATTTAATCTTGTTGAGCCTCAATTTTTTTATGTAAAAAAATGGCAATATAGTAACTACCTTGCAGATTTGGTGTGAGGATTAGAAATAATACATGTAAATGCATAGCATATAATAGGCATTGATGCTATTGTAGCTCAAGAAATAGTAGGACGTTAACCTGTGGCTTGGGAAAAAAAGAAAAATATATGTTACTCCACAGATTTACTTTCTAAGGGCCAACCATTTGTCTTTCTGGGTTTGGTGGTCAACACTAAGAAGCAGTGTCTGGTTTATCTCACCCAGGATAGTGCTTTTGTGTGTTTTGTTGGTGAGAAGCAGCTTGAGTTGAGAAGCAAAATTCCAGTGTACATGGAATAAAGCAAGTCTACAGACTCAAAACATATCCTGACTAAATCATGTCCTGCCTCAACTATTCACATAAAGAAAAAAAGAAATTGTGTAGTCAGTAAATATATTTTTTCCATAAGTAAGAAAATAAATTACAATAATTCAAAGGCTAAAAGTTCTTCATTTACTCAGGTAAAAACACCTAGCAGGTCTCAGGGCTAATTATGGTAATTTAGTTTCTCTCATACAAGTAGGTTTCTGGGGGAACTTTAATCAAAGAAGAGTAAGGCTGTACAAATACTTTGATTTTACTGTTTATAACTTTTTTCAGTTCTTCCTATTGTTTTTATTTGATTTAGTTCAGGAGTGGCTGGGTTTTAGTCACTAGAGAAGGTGTTCATTATCGGTAAAAGTCAAACGGGGATTATTCCACAAAATAATAAATGTCATAAAGAACAGGTTATTCCCTGAAGAAACTTTCTTCATGTGGGACTAATGAAATCACAATTCTTCATCAGCAGGAATTGCACAATACAAAGAGCAGGATGGCACAAATATCAAAGTTCTAACTTGGGGGAAAATTATTTTGAGTCACATAGGAGAATGGAAGTGAAGATTTAATATATTGTAATTTCAGTAAGTGGTCAGTCTTTTGATGATTTGTTGATTCATTCAAATAGGTGATATGCAATAAATAACCATATAGGAGTACTAAAGCAAAAAACAATCCATTACTCTCTGACTAATTTTCTGCTCTAAAGACATTTTCATCAAGAAAAAAATTTCTAGGACAACATTTCTAAGCTTGATACTCACTACTTCCCTTTACAATCTTCATAGTTGTGAAAACTACACAGCAGATAGAATACCTGGGGAAAAAAAACCAATATCTGTATACTTTGGCATTAATCAGGAAGTAAAAACATTATTGAGCTATACAGAATATTCATAAACTAAAAACAATGTAAATAGTAACATTTTGATTCCTTAAGGTTTAGGTTTTAAATGAAAACAAAATATTCCTGGTTGAGGCTCTTACTGAGTAAAACACTCGCATATTTTCAATAAAAACTTAGTTTGCAACTGTTCTGAAAGTTAATGAGATTAGTGAGTACAAGTATTTGAAATATATGGATAAGACTGAAGTTTACTTTTCTGGCACTTTTCCCATAACTACAAATGGCAAAGTCCCATATGTCAATGGATTTCATAATTAAAACTACAATAACCCACCAAACACAAACTGTAAGAATTTATTTTATAAATACACAAATTTCATTTACACATGAAGAGTATGAGAATTAAACCAGAAATTTAGTTTATAACATCAGAAAAATGTTAAAATATTTACAAACTTTGACAGATTTTTTTAAATTAATGTGTAGCTATGCAACTAAATCAATTTGTAGTTTAATATTTGCAAAGATAATTCAAAGCCTACTTTGTTTCATTATATCAAATTCACAGAGATATCAGTGAACACTCTGATGGATAGCTTTGGATAAGGTGAAATGTATGTCTCCAAATTGTCCATCATGCTTTATAATAAACATTATATAGAAATGAAAAATAGATATTCTGATGCTGAGTTGCACCCATGTCATAGACTTCTAAATTAGATACTCAATATGTATGGGGTACATGTCTACTAAGAAAGCAGCAGTACACATCAAAAAGAACAAGAACAACCAATGTGGTGCAGATGTGGGGATAAAAGAAACTCTCTTTCATTGTTGGTAGGAATGCAGACTTGTCCAGCCTTTCTTTTTCCCTTTGCGTCACACAGGCGATGCACAGGGGTTACTCCTGGCTCATGCACTCAGGAATTACTCCTGGCAGGGCTTGGGGGACCATATGGGATGCTGGGAATCAAATCCAGGTTGACTGCATGCAAGGCAAACTTTTTACCCACCAAACTATCACTCCAGCCCTGGTCCAGCCTTTTTTGAAGATAATATGGGCATTCATTTACAAACTAGAAATTGAGCTTCCATATGACCCCACAATACCACTTCTAGGAATATATCCGAAGTTGCAAAAAAGCAAAGTAGAAATGACATCTGCACCTCTCTGCTCATTGCAGCACTGTTCACAATAGCCAGACTCTGGAAACACACCGAGTACCTGAGAGCAGACAACTGATTAAAGAAAATTTGGTCTATCTACCCAGTGGAATACTATGCAGCTGTTAGAAAAGATGAAATCATGAAATTTGCTTATAAGTGGATGGTCATGGAGAGTATCATGTTAAATGAAATGACTCAGGTAGAGAGGAACAGACATAGAATGACTGCACTCATCTGTGGAATATAAATAACATAATATGAGACGGACACCGAAGGACAGTAGAGACAAGAGCCAGAAATATTGCTCCATGGTTGGAAGACTGCCTCATGAGTTGGGGAAGAATGCAGCTAGAATAGAGAAAGGATCACTACATCAATGATGGTTAGATGGATGGTTCAGGATGGAAGATGTGTGCTGAAAGTAGATAAAGGACCAAACATGATAGCTTCTCAGCACCTGTATTGCAAACCATAATGCCCAAAAGTAGAGAGAGAATATTGGGGAAATTTGCAATAGAGGCAGGAGGAGGTTTGCAGTGGACGCGGTGTGTGTGGGGGAATATTGGGACATTGGTGACAAACAATGTGCACTGGTAGAGGAATGAGTGTTTGATAATTTTATGACTGAAACTCAAACATGAAAACTTTGTAACTGTATCTCATAGTGATTCAATAAAATAATAATAATAATAATAATAATAATAATAAAGCAGTATCCAACTAGGGTGATGATACAGTGGGACAGTGGGTTAGGCACTTTCCTAGTACACAGCCAAGCCAGTTTCAATCTCCAGCATCCCATATGGTCGCCCAAGCCCCACCAGGACTGATCCCTGAGTGCAGAGCCAAGAGTAAGCCCAGAGCACCACTGAGTGTAGCCAAAAAATTAAAGAAAAGAAAAGAGAAACAAAGCAGCAGTATTACATTCCTTCAACGATACCAAAAGTATGTTTTAATTTTTATGGCTAACTGTATTTGTTCTCTTCCAGCAGACATGATACATAGATGATAGCTTATGACCAGTGCACTACTCCATGACTTTAAAATAGTATTCTACTTCCAGAATTAACTATGATCCAACTGTATAATAAGTTCTGTTTACGATCCCCTTCCTAAACCAACCTGAACTAGTCTGTCTCCAGGTTTCATTAACATCTTTTCTCAGCCAGGAACATTTCCCAAGTACCCTCTTTTTTATATCGCTTTTGGCCACTTACAAGTGCTATTATTCTTCAAAGGATAGTTAACATGGACTTTCTTCCTGAAGTCCTCAGTCACCACAAGCAAGAATCAATCATGCCATCCTTGGGGCCTCCTAATATTGTGCTTGTATTTGACTTTTGACACTGTGCCTCCATGCATTTTGCTATGGTAATTTTGGAACACCGTGCTGGGAACGGTTTGTGGGTGTGACTTCCTAGCTACTGGAAAAAGGGGGATCTGGGTGGAGGAGGCCCAGTCTTGATCCGAGTAGGGTTGGAGATCTCAGTCCCAGGTCCTGCACACCTGGGTCACAATCTGCCCCAGCGCCCGTGTAATCCCATCAATGGCGAAGATCCAGAGACTATAAAACAAAGCTCCCTCTTGGAGAACCCAGCAAGCTACCAAGAGTATCCTGCCTGTGTGGCAGAGCCTGGCAAGCTCCCCGTGGCATACTTGATGTGCCAAAAACAGTAGCAATGATAGGTCTCATTCCCCTGACCCTGAAAGAGCCTCTAATGCAGCACCGTTGGGAAGGATGAGTAAAGAGAGGCTGCTAAAATCTCAGGGCTAGGACGAATGGAGACCTTACTGGTGCTTGCTCAAGCAAATTGATGAACAATGGGATGACAGTGATACAGTGAATTTTGGAGCACATATTTCTTCCTCATTAGATTGTAAAATCATTTAGGTCAGAAATAACTTTAGTAAACATTAGGCCTAATTTAATTTCTAATGTTCTGCATAAGTTGCATAAAGTAATTTATGTACCAGTTTAGTCTATGTTATTAATGTATATGCTTTCCCAAAGTTGCAGTTAGTTTCAGCAGCATGAGCTTTTGGAGTTCATGAACATGGTTGTTAATAAAGAGATTCTAATGAAATTTCACTTTGCTTCAAACAAAACCTAAGATTGCTCTCTCTGTCTCTGTCTCTGCCTCTGTCTCTGTCTCTGCCTCTCTATCTCTATCTCTATCTCTGTCTCTGTCTCTGTATCTCTCTCTCTTTCTCTGTCTCTGTCTCTCTCTCTCTTCTTTCTTGGATCAAGATATCATTTTGCAGCACAGTAGATGTCTATCTTGATTAAACTGTAAACTTTTAATTTTATTTATTTTTAATCTTTTACTTCTTTTTGTTTGATATTTGGACCACATGGGACTGTATTCAGGGCTTACTACTAGTTCTGGACTCCTGGATCACTCCTGGCAAGGTATCGGGACCCTATGTGATACCAGAAATCAAACCAAGGTTGGTTCCTTGCAAAACAAGTGCTCTACCCACTGTATTCCCTCTCTCCTCCCTTCCTCCCTCCATCTCCCCCTCTCTCTCTCTCCCCCAATAAATTAAGTTTTTATAATCTTATACTGGCATTTTTTGTTATTTTTTGATAAATATATTTTTTATATTTGTTCATTTTTGATCAATAGGAATCACCTTTTTATACAAAAATAATATCAGTACTTACTACATCACTGCTCTGTCTGCTAGTCTATTCCAGCCCGTAGGCTACAGCCTGTGTCATTGATGTTCTTTTAACTCACACACTCTTGTCAGTTACTTCAACATTTCTCTGACTACAGAGAAATCTTCATTTAATTAACCCTACCACTCATCTACTGATTATCACGTCCACTTCTCCAAGTTCTCATTTTTCCCCTATTCAGCTTAGATTATATTATTATAGTTCTTTCTTTTATAGTTTCCCTATTTGTTCTATATTAGAAGGCAAACTAAATATTAAAGATGAGTAAGTCCAATTTTTTTCATATTTTACTCCTACTTCCATACGGCAAAAACAATAATAAGTCTCACAATGGAGATGTTAGTGGTGCCCGCTAGAGCAAATCGATGAACAATGGAAATGATAGTGCTACAGTGCTACCCCTACTTAGCAGTGAAAGTGTGAAAACACTCATTTCTGTGCTGAATTATTTACTTTAGACCTTTCTTGGGTGAATCATTAGCAGAACTATAGAGCTGAATTAAGCCGCTTTGTTCTATAATTTTTTCAGTGGACTAGCTCACTTCACGTTTCACTGAGATATTGTATTATTCTCTCTTTTCAAATATACTATAGGGCCTGTATCTTTAACTTCCCCTTTACACCGCTCCGTGAAATGTTAACCTAACAATTATCTATAACACATGAAAAAATAATTTCAGAGTAATTTAGGAACTTTTTCCTGAATAGCATTATAATTTAAAATTAGTGCTTTAACATTCCATTGTGGGAAGCTGACATTTCTCACCCAACATTGCTTTTCTGCCCTCTATACAACAACAGTAGGTTCTAGTAGTGTATGACACATGTTTCACGGTCTTTAATCACGTAGTCATATGTTTCATAAAGCAGCCTATTCCTCCCTTCCTCATTAGCAATTACCATGTGTGGGTCCTTCAAATCATGGCAAAGATAAAAAACAGGCATGAAGACCCTCCACTGTGACACTTGAAAAGTTGGCCACTCAGGAACGTTGTCAATGAAGAGATTTTTAAACCATCTTTCAAATCCTGATACCTACTGTTATCGTATTGTGACAGGAAACTTTAAAAGAGAGAATAAATCTTGCAAGCTACTATTCTTTCTGCAAGTTGCAGATTTATTTCCTTTTCAAATTACAGCCTTCACTCTTGCTTAATTTTCATTGTCCTAATAATTCATCACAGAAAGTAAGCCTGATCTCAATGTGACAGCAAGAAAAAAATAGGAACTTTTGCTCATGTGCAACAAATTCATATTTGAGAGTAGAATTTATTCAGGATAAATGTTAATAAAATGCAAGCCCAGATTGCTAGATAATGTTAAGTTACAGCTATATATAGATAATCAAACTGCTTCAAATAAAATTCTATATTATCTATGATTAGTATTTAATTTTTCAATTCCAGATAATTTACCATTACTAAATGGAGATGATTGAAACTGAAGTCAGAGTCTCTCTAATTCAATGAGAATACAGATAAATATAAAATTCAAAATAAAAAACTATGTTGTCCAATTGATAGAACTTAAAATTTAGTAAAATTACAATAAGTAAGTTTTATTTTTTAATTTAGGATGGAACCCTCTGGAAAATAGAAGGGAAAAGATTGAGAAAAGCAAAATTAAATTTGAGGTTCTAATCTGAATTTAGCTTTTATTTGGACTAGAAAAAGGTACACCTTATTCTAGTCCAAATAAACTTCAAGTACATGAACAAATGAGAATAAAGTGGGTATGACAAAAAGAAAAAAATACAAGATTGAGAACCAACACTTCACTTCCTTTTGCATATGTCAGACTCTGTAAGGAATTCCTCGGTATACAATTCTTGAGTGCAGGAATGTCCTGAACATAAATTTTGTTATATCAAGATGGAGAGATTTTGATGACTGTACATTTGTTATTGCAACTTATAAGCATTATAAACGTCACATACCCTCTCTACTTTCCACTTGTCTAATAAAGGGATGGCAAATTCACATGGCTTCAGTTGCTAGGCAGAGAATGTAAATTTGTTATTCAGAATAGTGGGTGCTGTTTGAAATAGAAGAGGTGCATACTTTGAAAGAGTATCCAAATGAAAAAAATTAATACTCCAGTAGATTAATCTCATTTAGTCACCAGTTTTTTTTTTTTATCCTGGTTCACATTACTCTGGTTTTACTGTCTAGAAAGTATGTATAGACTGAGCATCATATTCAGGAGCAATAAACATGAAAAGAAAACCATTGCCGATTGACATTTTCTATTGGTTGTTTCTTAAGGTTGAATAAACCTTACGATGCAAGAGCAAAGACAGAGTAACCAAATAGTAATAAGAACACAAATCAATAAAATCATAAGATACTCCTCAACACAGAAAGATGATGACATTCACATTCTCTGAATACTAAGTGGGACAGTCATATTTTCCCGATTATCGAGAGATGTAGCAGATTACTCATGTGGTCTTGGAAGTTCGTGGAGTTCATTGCTTCATTAAAATGGGTGCTCCAGGAATACCTGAAAGTTCTCTAGAGCTACTAAATAAATCCTACCTTAACTCATTTTGAATAAGAACAATACACCACACCTGAGCATTCCAATATTAAAACTGCTTACATAAAGCCACAATAGCTCAGGTATTCTCTAACATTCTTTGCAGCAAGTAAAATTTCCGACTTCCATCATTTTAAAGTGATCTCACAGCATCATGTCAGCACATAGCATCCAGACTCTCCAGGACATTACAATCTGCCTAACTCACTCAAGGAGTTGTGCAGGTTTACTAACTGTGCTTCTTCAAAAATGATCAAGCAGTTAGGAAGAAGGAATATCTTGGCAAAAGTTAGGTTCTCATAACCGATTAGATAAAATTAAAAAGTAGTTTCTTCTCAAGGGTTCCACTAGGACTGAGTTTTAAATAATAATTTTTAATATGGTTTAATTCCAATTCTCTGGGTTTTCTTGCCACTAGAATGTATGCTTGCCAAGTTTGGACATTATACACAGAGTGAATTTAACAGAGAAAGGAATTGAGAAAGATTTGCCCTCTATAAACCTATGAAGCAATCTTAAAGTGTAAATTTTGGAAATCAAATAAAGCACATTTACACATTTACCAAAAATGTGACAGAAATCAAATCCATATTTTTATTAGAGCGTATTTTGATTTTTGGCTAATTCAACTCAACATAAAATAAAGAAGAATCAAATGACGTTTTTGGAAAAATGTATATGCTAAGAGTAGATAAGAATTAATAATGTGAATATTTATCCTCATAAGGAGAACAAAACATGGAAACATAAGATTTTTAATTTGAAGCAAGACAGAGAAATTGGCTCTAGGTATGATCCCAAACGATTCAATTAAAATCACATAAGCCATCTGTATATAGTAAGAAAATACCTGATGTTTGCCCAGGGTTCTTGGAACAGTTTTTAAATAAATCACTTGGAATTTCATGGGGGATAAAGTATCTTTCGTGTAATTGTTGTAATTCGTGTAATTGTTCATGTAATTTTTAAAAGGTGCTTTTTGGTTGAGCCCTTGAATAAGATGAGATTTGGTGTTGATTAACCAAATGTGGTTTATCCCCACTCCTCCACTCACAGGATGCTGAATTAAATGACGTAATGGGAGAGTGACTCTGGAAATACGTAGAAGCTCTGTGTTCCTACAAAACACTTAGTGTCATAAAATACTTATCTATTGACATCTTTTATTTTTCCATTTTAAACTAGCTGTCTTCACCGGGGCCCTTCGGAAAGGGGTGGGTTGAGTTTCCCTCCCCGCAGAGCCCCAGCAGCCAAAGATCTCCGGAACCCAGACACAGCCATGCTCAAGGCCACTGTCCACACGCTCGGACAAGCCTCACGCATGAAGGAACTGGCAGAGGAAGCCAGGTGTGCAGGACCTAGGTCTGAGATCTCCAAGCCTGCTTGGACCAGGACTGGGCCTCCTCTACTCAGGCCCCCCATTTTTCAATAGCTAGGAAGTCACACCCAGAAACTGTAATCCCATCAATGGCCTAAATCCAAAGACTATGAAACAAAGCTCCCAGAAGCACAAGCACGGCTGCATGACCTCTTCTTGTCTAGTTCTCCCTCTCAGAGAACCCAGCACAGCAAAGTATCCTGCCCGCACAGCAAAGCCTGGCAAGCTCCCCATGGTGTATTTAATATGCCAAAAACAGTAACAATGATGGGTCTCATTCCCCTGACTCTGAAAGAACCTCCAATGTGGCACCATTGGGAAGTACGAGTAAAGAGAGGCTTCTAAAATCTCAGGGCTAGGACAAATGGAGATGTTACTGGTTCCCACTAGAGCAAACTAAACAACGGGATGACACTGACAGTGACAGTGACAGTCTGGTATTATTTGGTATAAACCAGAAAATATAAATAGTGATTTCCTAAGTTCTCTGAGAAACTGGATCAGGTTGTGGCAACCATTAATTTACAGTAGCTCAGTTACAGGTTACCCAGAAATTGTAACTGGCATCTTAGTTGGGACAATCTAACATCACTGAACTCTGTAGTTTATGGAATCTAACTTCAGGTTAGAAATTCTGTTGCTAACTTCAACTTACAACAAAATTGGTTTGATATCAGTTGGTGGCAGTTGAAGTAGTGGAATTTGAAAAGATATACTGGAAGTCAGGAGAGAAAAGAAAACATTTAATCTGGTATTAATAGATATATGAGTAGAATATACCTCACAATTCTAAGTCAGACACTTTAAGAGAATTGGGAAGTCAGTGTTGAAGACAAACTCTCACCATCTAAAAAAAGCAAAATGGTGGGGGACATAGCTCAAAAGGCTAGTGTGCAGCTTTGCATTGGGAGACCAGGACAATAGGCTATCCCCTGTCAAAGACAATATTTCAGTTTTTTGAGATATCCCCACCAAAAAAATAAAGAAAGAAAAAAATGTATCGCATATACAATTTACCATCCTGTATTTGCTATGTTAGCTATCTTACTAGGATTATTTAGCATAATTTGTTATGCTAATTTTTCAACAAAGCATATCTGTGTAATTATATGTTCTAACAGTTTTTTAGTAATAAACTTTATCAAAAAAAAACACATGAGTATAATGGCCCCTATCATCTTGTATTGGAACTGTTGGTTCCCCCCTACACATCTTCTTCATCTTTCTTACTATCATTTCTCATGGTCTTACTTTTTTAGTAAAATAATATAATGTTTATGGAGGATGGTTATCAGATATAAAATGGTTTAAAAATAATAAACTGATGCCATACCCACATCCACAGCTGCCACCATGTAAATTCATTGGCTAACCCAGTTCTACATATCCTGGAGCAACACCCCTAAATTCCATGATACTGACATCCCAGTAGGAGCACACCATATTAGATGAGAAAGTACATAGAAGCCAACTAAGCTCAATAAATAAAAAAATACAGATGGCTCAACTAGCAACAGACAGCTAAGTGAACCCTCAGATTAGGGTTTAATGACCTCACGGTGAGATATCACAATTTTCACAAATTTTCTCTTACTGGAATATTTCTCAATAATTCTATTAGCCATTACATTGTAGCAATTAATATAAAATAAATTATTTTGTGTCTGTTAAGGGAGCAGGCTTGGGGAATGGGTGGGGAAACTGGGAACTACAGTGGAGGAAAGGTCACACCGGTGGTGGGATGGGTGTTAGAACACTGAATAACCATAACAACTGTGTTATGAACAACTTTGTAAGCCATGATGTTTAGATAAAGGTTTTTTTTTTTTTTTTTTTTTTTTTTTTTGCTTTTTGGGTCACACCTGGCAACGCACAGGATTTACTCCTGGCTCTGCACTCAGGAATTACCCCTGGCTGTGCTCAGGGGACCATATGGGATGCTGGGATTTGAACCCGGGTCGGCCGCGTGCAAGGCAAATGCCCTACCCGCTGTGCTATCTCTCCAGCCCCTAGATAAAGTTTTTTAAAATGCACAAAAAAAGACGCCAGAGAGCTTATGAGTTGGTGAACACATGGAGGTCTGCGAAGAGCAGTGTGCTTAGAGAGGGCTGGTGGTTTTCTGACTTTGCCCCCTTGCCCTAAGAATCTCTTCCATCTGACTAGTCTAGGGCTATATCTTTTGTAATTAAATTCACTGTATCACTGTCATCCCATTGCTCATGGATTCGCTTGAGTGGCCACCGGTAACATCTCCATTGTGAGACTTGTTGTTACTGCTTTTGGCATATCAAATATGCCACGGATAACTTGCCAGGCTCTGCCATGCAGGTGAGATATTCTCAATAGCTTGCTGGCCTCTCCAAGAGGGACAGAGGAATTGAACCCTGGTCAGCTGCATGCAAGGCAAATGCCCTACATGCTGTGCTATTGCTCCAGCCCAAGGTGAGGACTGTAGAGGTGGAGCTGATGGTGAGGAGATCTCAAAAACCTGGACCACATGTTTTGCATGCAAAGGCTCCAGATTCAATCTCTGGCACTTTGTTGTCTTTCAAGAATCATTTGTGACTGCCAGCACCACCACCCAAGAAACATTGAGCATTGCCAGATCTGAGCATTGAGTGTTCATGTTCACATAGAAAAGCAATAAAAAGAAAACAAACTGAAAGTAAAATCACTTGAATTTTAAACTGATTTAGAGTTAATCTGACTTAGGATTTTACCTGTTTTATATAAACTGTGGGATACCATCAACAGTCTAGATGTTTTTGCACTTGAACACCTGATAATAAGTTACTCTACTCCTCATTTTTAGTTTCCAATCACTCTCAGATGATGGTGTACAGCCCTATCGACTTCATTTCTAAATGCCTTTTGGGTACTAATCAGTTCATTCAAACTATTAAGATGCTTTACTTCTACTTTAGCTCTCAAAATTTAGTTCTTCATAGCCCATAAGTAAAATCTGAATACTAAATTTTTATTTACAATGCTTTTGCAAAGAAGTATAGTAATTTAACAATCATAAATTAATTTGAAACAAATTTTAAATGTGTATTAGGTTAAAATCACTACCTAGAGTTATACAGTAGTACAGTAGCGCTGTCATCCCATTGTTCAACGATTCACTTGAGCGGGCACCAGTAACATCTCCATTATGAGACTTGTTACTGTTTTTGACATATAGAATATGCCAGGGGTAGCTTGCCAGACTCTGCCGTGCAGACAGGATGCTCTCAGTAACTTGTCAGCTCTCCAAGAAAGACGGATGGATCGAACCTGTGTCAGCCGTATGCAAGGCAAACGCCCTACCCACTGTGCTATTGCTCCAGTTATACTGTAGAGTTATACAGTAAGGAAAGAAATACAGTATTGAACTTTCACCAAAATTTTATTGATAACTTTGAAAACAAACCTTTTTTAAACCAAAACTTCCAAAACTTCAAGTGATTTTTCATAAATGAACAAGTTTCTTTTTTAAAAAAAAAAATAAAAGTCGAGTTAGAGAGAAAATACAGATTTAAATCATTTGCCTCAAAAGTAACTGATCCCAGTTCAATTCCGAGACCAAAGTATGGTCTCTTGTGTACTGTTAAGAGTCACTCCTAAGTATTGAGCCAGAAATATTTCCTGTATCTCCAGGTTTGGACCAATCCCTCTCCCTCAAAGTAAGTGGAAATTATCTTGGTAATTGTTTCCTAATGACTTCTTGAATTAATCTAATCTATTTTATTGAAGAAACATAGTCACAAAACAAGGACTCTAAACACTTAAATATTAGAACTTTAGGAGGTTAATAGATTCTGTGTAAGATAGATAGGAGAGTAATATTGAAATGCACATAAAATGTTTCTATGCGGTTCATAAATAAGTGACCAAATAAATAATAAATACAAAATAAAAGACAAATATTGTATTCAGAAGAATTTAACTTTTTTTAAAGATTTTTCACTTCTAGGAAGTGGAAATAACTCTACTCCTTAAGTAAGAGCGCACATATGACTTCAATACAGAGTGCATTATGGAAAGATGAAGTGCTTAGATGTAAAGTTGAGAAACCAGTGAAACACTGTTTCACTCTGGTGATCTGGGTCAATATCAGCTGTGCAAAATCATGGTTGATGTATGTGCTCTCAATATTTTGTGATTAAAATAGCACTTTATCTCTATGGTTTCTTCCATAGAACACTACATACTATTTCAGGAATAATTTATTTGCAAATCCAAATAAAGTAACATCCTATACTTGACAAGTATTCCTCAAAAATATAAAAGAAAGGGGTCATAGTGATAATACAGCAGGTAGGACATTTGCCTTGCATGCAGCTGACCCAGTTTTGATCCCCAGAATCACATCTGGTCCAGCAAGCACCTCCAGGAGTAATTCCTGAGTGCAGATCCAGGAGTACCCCCTGAGCATCACTGGGTGTGACCCCCCAAAATGTCAAAGAGATAAAAATAAAAAGATTTGAGAAACTCATACATATAACTTTAATTATAAATTACACATCAGTTTTCATCTTTGATCTTTATAATTTTAATAAACTGATGCTAGACATTAAAGGTGAGATGGAATAGAGTATATAAAAATTAAATCAGTCTCACAATAATAAGTTTAATAAATAATAAATAATAAATTTAAAAGTATTCTAAACTTAAAAGGCTTATATAAAAATGTATATGCTTTATCCCAAGAAGTTAATGAGGAAGCAAGACATTGAAAATAAATTACTTGGGGCTGGAACAACAGCACAGCAGGTAGGGCGTTAGCCTTGCATGCGGCCAATTCAGGTTCAATTCCCAGCTTCCCATATGGTCCCACGAGCACTGCCAGGAGTAATTCCTGAGTGCATGAACCAGGAGTAGCTCCTGTGCATCGCCGGGTGTGACCCAAAAAGCCAAAAAATAAAATAAAAATAAATACATAACTTGTGGTTGCTGGTTTGGTATGAAGTCAACTCTACTTAATTTTTGTGGTATACTATGATTTAAATTCATACTCATTTATAAAATATACTCAAATTGTAAATGTTAAGAGCTTAATGGTAATTCCTCATCTTTCAACCTATTATCTCAATTAAGAATATGGAACTTCGATAAACCATAACTTACTGTGTGTGATTTATCACATTTTTAGGTTAATTTTGGAACTTTCTGGCACTGAATATTAGAATAATATGTTCTCCATTAATGTTCATTCACTTAACTCTCATAATCATAGAAGCTAATAAGTACAAAATGAGAAGAAAAAGAATTATTTTTAAAACAGATCATTCTCCTCTTCATTTACTACTAAGTTGGATTTTCTACCAATAAATTTGATGATGCTTCTCGTATATGTACAGGAAATTCTGCCTTTTAAAGTTTTTAGTTTATTTTGGTCAACTTGTTAAGTGATTATACGATTTTATTCTCTCAATTTGCTATTCCAACGTGTTTCTTTATAATAGTTTGCATGTTTTCTATGTCATGTTTAGCTCCAAAACATATTAGAATTTATTTTTGTCTCTATAAAGATAAATTGGATGTTAGTTGTTGTGTTGCTTCATGTGATATATTGTTCATAACAAACTGTCCTGAAACTCAGCAACTTAAATCAAGAAAAATTTATTATCTCAATGTTTCTGTGGATCAACAATTTAGTTAGAGAGCAGCTAGGTGGCTCTGCCTTTGAATTCCTAATTAGCTATAATCAAATATTGAACTAGATTTTTAGTCCATCTTAAGGCTTGACTGAGAGGATCTATTTTTAAGTTCATGACATGGTTATTGTCAGGACTTTTGTTCACTTTTAAATTCACCCATGAAGGGCCGTTTCACAGCACTACTTCATAATAAGTGAAATAAGGGTTTGTGTGTGTGTGTGTGTGTGTGTGTGTGTGTGTGTGTTTGTGTGTGTTGGGTGGTAATGGGGTGTGTTTGTGAGACAGAGACAAAGACAGAGACAGAGACAGATAATATTGGAAGTGACAGCTCATTATTTCTCTACATTTTTTTTGTGATAAGGAACTTGGTACTTTCAGTCCATCCTCCAAAGGGGAAAATTACACAAGGCATGAATATAAGAAATCAGGGATTATTGGAGGCTATCTGATAAGCTGAAAACCAAATTAAAAATTTGTATCATTGTTAGTTCCCAAATGATTGAATACACTAAAGAAAGTTTGGGCAAAACAGCCCACAATGCTGGCTCTTTGATATGTTTGAGGATTTAACTTCAATGGCAAGGGAAATGAAAACAAAATTTAATAAGAAGGATTATGTCAAACTAAACATTTCTCACACTATGACAAAAAAACAAAAAAAAAAAACCCCAGCTATCATTAAAATGAAGACATTGTACTGAATGTGAGAAAATGTTTGCACACTATAAATCTGAAAATGGTTAAGAGCTAAACTCTATACTGTCACTGTCAACCCGTTGCTCATCGATTTGTTCGAGTGGGCACCAGTAACGTCTCTCATTGAGAGACTTATTGTTACTGTTTTTGGCATATCCAATATGCACGGGTAGCTTGCCAGGCTCTGCCGTGTGGGCTCCATACTCTCAGTAGCTTGCCAGGCTCTCCAAGAGGGGCGGAGGAATCGAACAGGGGTTGGCCGAGTAAAAGGCAAAAGCCCAACCACTGTGCTACCGCTCCATCCCAAAGTCTATACAGAATTCATAAAGATTAGCAAAATAAAGACAGCCTCATCACAAGGTATTTCATCAAGGAGGATGCATGGTCACAAGCAAATTTAAAAAATTTTATTATGATTTATTAGAAAAATACAAGACAAAGAATAATGAGACACTACCTTATACTGATGAGAATGCAACCATCACCAAAATACCAAAGGGCAGGGACAACCAGTTTGGGCCTAGGGAAAGAGCAATCTTCATATGCTATTGTTGGAAACACAGACTAAAACTATAGAAAATAGAATGGATATTTTTTAAATATTAAAAATGTATGAACTATATGATATATCAATTCAACTCCCTATTATCCATCCAGAGAACAATAATTCAACAAAATAAATGCACTCCCTTGCTCACTGCAGGGCTGTTTATGATGGTCAAAATCTAGAAACAACCCATGTGTCTAGAAACAGATGAGTGAATAAATAAAATATGACATAGACACACATGGAATACTACTCAACCATAAGCAAAATGAAAGTGATCCTTTTGCTAGAATACAAATAGAACTGGAGGTTGTTATGTTAAGTGAAGTCAGAAGAATGACAAATATTGAATGATCTCATTCATGTCCAGGCTATCAAAAAGACAAGCAAGGGAACATCAAAACCAAATAAAAACAGCCCTGTAGATGCAGACAACAGAACTGTGGCTAAAAGAGAGGTAAAGAGGGTCAAATAGGGGAAGTTGTACAGTGAAGTTGTATAGTGAAAGAATATTGGTATTTTGGTGATGGTTGCAATGTGGTAATATATATTTTTGAAGAGATGTGAAATTGTACTTCTAAAGCAGAGGAGTATAAACCATTACTTCAATAAAAAATAAATTTAAAAAATAGCATCTGTAGCATTTTTGATGAAAACGACATAAAAGTAATAAGAAGGTCACAAATATAGCAAAACAACACAGCACAATTCCATTTTTCATGAAACTGGGAGACATATAAACCATATATTACAAGATAGCTATAAGGGCTAGAACATTAGCTGTGATCGTCCACAAACTACAAGGACATAGAAAGTGGACAAATAGAAGGTGATATAGAGATTGAAGCATTAATTAAGGAAGCATATAATTTGTCACACAAATGAGAATAAATTTCAAAGAATTTTATTACGAGAATTAAAATTTAGGATGCATGAAAGATGACAAATTTTCCATCTTGGCTGAATTAAACTTGATAAGTAGCATTTTGCTACCCTGTAAAAGTTCAAATGACACTATATAAGTTTAAATGACAACTTCTATAAAGTGAAATATTCAAATATCATAATTAATACACACACATATATATGTAGGATACACACATGTATATAAATCACTGTAGCACTGTCGTCCTGTTGTTCATCAATTTGCTCAAGCAGGCACCAGTAATGTCTCCATTGTGAAACTTGTTACTGCTTTTGGCATATGGAATACTCTACGGGGAGCTTGCCAGTCTCTGCTTTGTGGGTGAGATACTCTCACTAGCTTGCTGGCTCTCAGAGAGGGATGGAGGAATTCAACCTGTGTCAGCCACATGCAAGGCAAACGCCCTACTCGATGTGCTATTGCTCCAGTCCTATATAAATATATATGTAGCACTGCACTGTAGCACTGTCATCCCATGGTTCATCAATTTGCTCGAGCGGGCACCAGTAACGTCACCACTGTGAGACCTGTTGTTACTGTTTTTGGCATGTCAAGTATGCCACAGGGAGCTTGCCAGGCTCTGCTGTGCGGGCGGGATACTCTCAGTATTTTGCCGGGCTCTCTGAGAGGGATGGATGAATCGAACCCAAGTCAGCCACGTGCAAGACAAACGCCCTCCCCACTGGGCTATGGCTCCAGCCATTTCACATATTAGGAAACATTATCTTTTTTTTTTTTTTTTTTGGCTTTTTGAGTTAAACCCGGCAGTGCTAAGGGTTTATTCTTGGATCTGCACTCAGGAATTACTACTGACGGTGCTCAGGGTACCATATGGGAAGCCAGGGAATCAACCTGGGTCGGGTCGGCCGTGTGCAAGGCAAATGCCCTAATCTGCTTTACTATGCTTTGGCCCTCATGACCAACCCCCTTTAACCTTTTCAAAACAAGGAAACTAGAAGCTAGAGAGATAGTACAGCAGGTAGGGTGTTTACCTTGCATGCAACCAACCCAGGTTTAATCCTTGGCACCCCATAGGGTCCCCTGAGCAGAGCACTGCAGGAGTTATTCCTGAGTGGAAAACCTGCAATAACACCTAAGCACTGCTGGGTGTGCCCTTACCCAAAAATAATTAAAATAAGAAAAGTACTCTTGGCTTTTATCTTTTGGATAAGAAAAGTATCCAAAACAAGGAAAAGGGCAAATTTGACCTGACCTAGATCAGTCACAGCTTCAAAGCCAAGCAACCTAGCTCCAAAAGACACTTTGATAATTTCATCTGGTCACGACTTCGCTTCTCGGTTGGATATACAATGGTATAGCGCGCCTCAGGTGCTTGCCTGACACATGATGACCAAGGCTCCATCCCTGGCATTGCATATGGTCCCTTGAGCACTGCCAGCAGGGATCCCTGAGTGCAGAGCCAGGAGTAAGCCCTGAGCACAGCCAGAGTAGTCCCCAAACAAAAACAAAACAAGAAACCCCAAAAACCACGAAGGTCAGAATTCGTACACTGATGTACAACTCTCTTTTTTTTCACATATTCAAATAATATATGCAAATAACATATCCAAATCTTTTTTTGTGTCTATGTGTATGAATGCATATTTGCCCAGTTTTGTACTCTATACTTGCTCTGTTTTTGTTATTATTTAAATTAAATATAGATATAGACATAGATATTCCCTGATTAGTTAATACCACTTACAGAAATGCACCTTAGAGCTATACCATACATATAGCATGTTAGTCACTACAGGATTTTCCATAATAGTAAAAGCTTGAGGATAATATAATTATCCATCAAAAGGTCTGAAGAGATGGCTCACAGAACTGGAGCACATTTAAGTTTTGAATGCAGGTACCTCAGTTATTATTCCTGATAAATAATTGTTCTCAAAGAAATCATAAGGAGACAATCTCAGGAGTAGCCTCCAAGTACTTAGATAGACAGATAGACAGACAGATAGATAGATAATAACAAAAATTAAATCCATGAATGTATTGCACTGTAGTACTGTAGCACTGTCATCCCTTTGTTCATCGATTTGCTCGAGCGGGCGCCAGTAATGTCTCCATTGTGAGGCTTGTTACTGTTTTTGGCATATTGAATACACCACGGGTAGCTTGCCAGGCTCTGCCATGCAGGCGGGATATTCTCAGTAGCTTGCCGGGCTCTCCAAGAGGATGAATGTTTTAATAAGAAAAAATAGAATAATAGCTTAAAGATTTCTCTATGTATAGAATTAAAATCATTCTAGAAATATTTTATGTTAAAAAGGCAAAGTTCAGGTCAGTATTTATAGCATAACATATGCTATAAACATGTTATATATTTATAGTATAATATGTATTTATAGTATAATATGTTTTTCAAAAAACAGAGATATACATCAGGTTTTTTTCATTGAAACCATAAAAAAGCAAAGTTTAGAACAATACAAAATTGCTATCTTACAATGGTGGAGATCAAATGTGATGAGTTTTGTAGGATATAAGGAAACAGTAAGACAATTACAAATTGTACAAGACAATAGAAACTGACAGTAATTTACAGAGAAGTAAGCTTCCAAGGGGGAGGAAATGTTGAGAATATGGTGGAGGGAAAGGGTCAGTCTGATGGAGGGTGCGGTGTTAGAGTTTTGTATTCATGAAACCCTATTGTTAACGTATTGTAAATCATGGTGCTTTTTTTTTTGTTTTAAACTGGTGTCAGTAGATGAAATTCCAGAAGTCAGCATGGTCTCTGGATCTTTCTGAAATCACTAGAGGAGAATTCGGCTTTTGTTCATTCAGGTGGTTGGAATAATTTACTTCCTCACATTTACGGGACTGTCTTTTGCTGGTCGTGATTTAAGACTTACTCCACAAGAGGCAATTGGGTTTCTTAGCTCAAGGCCAACTTCCCCTGTAGTGAAAGTCAACCAGCAAAAGCAGGTCAAATACCTACAACACTTTGAATCACTAATACCTCTTCTATGGTTGCATCTTTCCAAACTCTTATAACTCTCTGCCTCCCTTTTTAATTTCTAAGGACTCATGATTGGATCCAGCTGAATACCCAGTATAAACTCTCCAGTTAAAATTAACCTCAATTTCACCTTGTAAGTCCCTTTGGCCCACTTAAGTACAAAAATACACTCAGTGGTTCCAGAAATAGCAAGGGCTATCTTAGAGGTTATAGGAAACATATATTTAAATTTGTCAAACACACAACAAAGCAATGAAATGATATTTAGGATATAAGAACAGTGGTAAAGTGTGAAGAACTGCAAGAAACTGAACAGATGGGATAAAAAGATAAATGCAACAGGGAGAACTCTACCACATTTTCCCATATCTTTAAACCATGTGACTTATATTATCATTTTACAAAGGAAATGTTAAAAAGTAAAAAAGATTTAACTAAGCGGTAGAATATATGCCCCTTTATTAAAAAGACTTCAACCTCTCTTTCAAAGTCTAACAAAACTCTCCTTCTAGACCTACAATTCTGAGCATTATGATGTAGTTTCCTTAAGCAATGCTGGCAAAAGCATTATATGAACTACTTGACTGTTCCTTCTTTTTTAGAGGGGGTGTGGGTATTAGGTAACACCCTGTTTACACAGGTCTTACTCCTGGCTCTGTGCTCAGGGATTAGTCCTGGTGGTGCCAAGGATGGAACCAGGGTCAGATATGTGCAAGGCAATTGCCTTAAACCTTATTCTATCTCTCTGGCCCAGCACAGCTTTTTCTAGTACTGTCATTGGAGACAGCCTTTTCCTCTTACACAGTATATCTTAATATCCTTTAAATGCATTTTAAAATTTTATTCCAGCTTGCTTTCTTTTCTCTTAAATCCTCAAGTCTATTTTCTTTTGCTATCAAGAAAATATTTAGTCACTAAACTTTGTTAGTGAATTTAATTTACAGACATGACACTCAGGTAAAATCTGAACAGTCTTAGGGATTAATGCTCATTTTCTATTTGCCTTTGATCTGAGCCCTTTTAAATTGATTTTCTTTTCAATGTTACATTGCAACTTAGAGTCCTCTTGATTGCTATATCCATAACCACCTGCATTCAAACATTTGAGATGCTACAAAACAGGTACTGAAACTTGCTTTTAAAGCTATTGCACATAAAACATTTTGAAATGCACTTTCGAAGGAAAAAATAAAACCTAATATGCCCTTATACCTAATATGCCTTTATTTGATTCCTGTGATCTTTTTGATGACCAATTACATCAATATTTAGTTGGATTATTTCCAAAATTCTCTTATGTCAGAAATGAAAATGGGCTAGAGAGATAGGTAAAGTGATAGGTGATGGCTGACTCAGGTTTGATTCTCAGTACCACATGTGGTTCCCTGAGCATTCTTCGGAGTGCATCTCTTTGCACAGAATCAGAAGTAAGACCTGAGAAGTGACAAAAATGGCCCAAAATCTCCCCTCTCCTCCAAAGACTGAAAATTACCTGCAAATTTACCTTCCTAGTCATGAAGTGAGATTCCTATACAGAGTAGAGTCTGGGATGGTCTCAAGAGATAGAGACCTGGGGGCTGGAGTGATAGTACAGCAGGTAGAGCATTTGCCTTGCACGCAGCCAACCTAGATTCGATTCCCAGCATCCCATATGGTCTCCCAAGCACTGCCAAGAGTAATTCTCAAGTGCAAAGCTAGGTGTAACCCTTGTGCAACACAAAAAAAAGTTAAAAATCTGAAGTATCTACATACAATACTTTATCATTTCACCATTAGAATAAATCAATCATGCCAATAGTGAATTTAGTAATTTGTCTTATCCTCTCAAGATAAGAGGATAAGACAAAATAAGAATGAAATCATCATTTTATGTTGTCATTCCCAAAGTATCCTGACAAATAGTTTACTATACTTTAAAAGTGTGTACATTTTATAACATCAACCATATTATACAATAGCTAAATAGCAATCAAAACAGAGAGAAAGAAAGAGAGAGAGAGAGAAATATTCAAATAGATACTATGCTTAATGGGGCTTTTAACAAAGTTATCAGTTTTGTATTTAAGTCACTGAAGACAAAAAACAGTGTGCATAAAGTGAAATACACAACACAGTTAAAAATGTAATATTTACATGGCAACCTGCTTATTATATTTACATGAACATCTGGAACAGGTTCACTAAAATCTTAAAAACAGATGGACAAGAAGAACCAACTAGCAATTAACAAAGCTATATGTTGATTAAACCAGCATGTGGTTAATTTTAATGATTGCTGATCTTTATTAAGAAGAATGAGACTTTTCAAAATCAAATCTCTTCAAGTGACATGTCAATTGACCAAGGAGGTACTGATAACTACTCTAATCATTAACCTGCTATTTCAACTATTGTTATCTCAAAACTCTCACAGAACAAAATATATTCGTAGAAGTAAAATTCAAAAACTAAGATTTCATTGTTTTTGAATCCTTCTGTTTCTTATTATATCCCACACAGGGGAAGTTGAACAGCAACATTATTATTTTGGGGAATAATTACATACAGCGATGCATATTACTTGAACATCATGTCTATGCTCCGAATCATTTCATTGGACTTAATGCCTCCTGCTGCCCTTTCATCCATCCTGAAGTCACATTGTGTACTTCTTTGAGCTCTCCAAATATGCACCCTCTCGTTGCCAAGCAACCACAGATTTTTACAAGTGCCTCTGCCATGTGTACTTAAACTACAGTTGGCCTTTTTTCTCCCGTTAACTTTTCAAAGTTTAGAAAAATAAATAATATGACAGACAGGTGAGCTAGTTTGTATTAAAGGAGGGTTCTCGGAACTCAGAAATCACTGATCGGAACAGAACCCTCATGTTTAGGTGGTGTGTCCATATGTATTTCTTTTCTAAAAGTCTTTACAAATTATTATGTGAACAAAGAAGCCAGTTTGCACAAATGTGAAGAGAAAATGCTCTGTTACTTCTAAGAAAGCAGATATTTTATGTACATCACAGTGAGTGGACAAATGATGTTCTCATGGCTTTCTAGCAAGCATTACGGAGCTTTATTGGGATACAGAATGTCAGTTCTGACAGCCACCTTACAATTTATGGGTTCAAGCTATGGTCCCTTTTACCAGAATGGAATTTTTTTTAGGTTCAATGGCCTTGATTTCCAGAGGCAGTTGTTTAAAATGTGTGCACTTTTTAGTTTTTAATACCAATTTGCGAAGAAAGGACAAATGTTAGAGAGATCATTCATGGTTGTGTCAGAGAATGAGTATTTTGAATGACTTTAAAGAAGACTGAAGACTTATCATAGTAAAAAATACATTTAACATTAAACCATTAAGTTTATGTTCTTTAAAACATTTATAGACATTTTCTGCCTTGCAATATTTAATTGACATAATGAGTTAAATGTGAGTTTATCAAACTTATTTATCCCTGCTATATATTGCTAAAGACTGAAGCAATAGCACAGCCTTGTGTTTTCCTTATCTGTGGCCAACCCGGGTTCGATTCCTCTGTCCTTCTTGGAGAGCCCGGCAAGCTACAGAGAGTATCCTACTTGCACATCAAAGCCTGGCAAGCTACCCGTGACATATTCGATATGCCAAAAACAGTAACAACAAGTCTCAAAATGGAAACGTTACTGGTGCCCACTCGAGCAAATCGATGAACAACAGGACGACAGTGCTACAGTGCTGCAGTGCATATATTGCTAAATCCTGTGCCATTTATTTAGTTATAGAGCCCTTGTGGTATTCAAGACAGCTATGCCAAAATGAACATTTGATTAATATGGAATATTTGAAGCTAAATTAGTTTAATAAAACAATAAATGTTGAAAAGTCACTCTGCTATTCTCTCTACCCATTCTTGAAAGAGGTCATAAAATCTTTACTTGAGATGTGCCCACCCTGCACCCAAAGGAACATCCTTTCTGAAGGCCAAGGAACGAATTTCTGTATGAACCAGCAATTTTACTTGCTGGACTCTACCTCAAAGACCTAAAAATAGTATTTCAAAAAGACAGTTATGTTCTTATGTTCATTTCAGAACTATTCACAAAAGTCAAGATCTGGAAACGATCTGAGTGTCCAGGAATAGATGAATGAATAGAGAAACTGGAAAAAATATTTATTCATTAGAATAATATTTAACTACTGCTTGCAGCAGCTATGTGTACCTGGGTTGAGAACTCAATATGAGGAATGACTTGGCGCCAGAACTGGCAGGAGGAAGAAAGGGGCGTGGAACACCTTCAAGAGCATCGAAGAAGTTGTTAAGAGGACGAAGAACCTCGGGCTTCAGGCACATCAATTCGACTCCACTGTTCTTCCTGCACTAACATATGCCTCAGAGACATGGGCCCTACGAAAACAGGATGAGAATGCTATTTGGGTCTCCCAAGGAGGAATCGGAAGAGCTATGCTTGGAGTATCAGCTTTCACTCAAGTGAGAGAAGGAATCCGGAGTTCTGACCTCCGTCAACGATCAACGATCAGGGATGCTGCCTCATTTGCCAAGCTATCAAAAATCAGATGGGCCAGACGTGTAATGCGATTTGGGGACGACTGCTGGACTAGAGCCGTTAACGACTGGATTCCACAGGTCATCAAAAGAACACCTATGAGTTGGTCAGATTTCTTCGTCAAGACCCTGAACAAATGGTTTGATGCTCTTCGTGTTCCTGGAGTGAGCAGAGGCCATTGGGCTATCCTAGCATGCAACAAGATCAAATGGAGACATTACTGGCACCCGCTTGAGTAAATTGATGAACAATGGGATGACAAGTGATTACAAGTGATTAGAATAATAATTAGCCAAATGAATAAAAGCAACATGAATTTGTCACTACATGAGTAAAATAGGAGGAAATCATGATAAATGAAATTAGTCAGGGCAGATAGAGATGAAAAAGGGATTGCCACCAAAACAAATAAAATTCCCAACATATCTTGTGAATGATATTACAGATCAGTGTACTCCTGACAATGTTCTTTAAGTGCTGTCTTCATCCAGAGAAATACCAAGCAGGTTAGCTAAGAGCACCTACCTGGCATGAATGATAGCATTCTACTGCTGCAGAAAGCAACTAACAAGCTGTACCGGAAGTCCACTTGGTCTACACAACCAAGGAAATGGTCCCCACTACCCAAGTTATTAAGGAGCCACAGACTCAGGCTGAAGTGAGAAACTGCTGCTGGAACAGAACGGTCAGTTCTAACTTCTGCACAGGCCTTCCCGGAAAGTTGCCCAGCTCCCTTAAAGCAATTTTAGGAGCTGAAGAGATAGTGCAGTGGGCAGGGAACTTCCCTTACACGAAGAAAGTTTGTTCCCTGTCACCACAGCAAATGCTCCTCCACGGCCATCCTTGTATATAGAACCAAGAATAAGCTTCTGGGTGTGTTTGTACCTCTCCCTGCCAAGAAAATAATTTTAGGAGAAGACTAGATAGCTAAGTAAAATAGTTTGATTCAGAAAAAAGCTTCTTGAGCAATGTGAAAGAAGAGAAAGGGACAGAGTTATGTGTTCCAGAGAGGACACAGATTTCTCCAGTACAGAAAAAAAAAAAGCAGAGAGTACACATCTCAGGTTGAAATATAGGCCATTCTACAGGGTGAAAAATGAGCCATATAATAAAAGAAAGCAATTGAATAAAAGTAAAAGATAATTACATAAAATAACTTAAAAGTAAAAGTAAATCACATATAATAAAAGAAAGCAATTATGAAGAATATACCTCACATGCCTTTACAAAGTTGTTTGTATAATAGGCACTTCCAAATTCTATTTGGCCTAAAATTCTCTTAACACAAAAAAGATAAACTGGGTAATGTCGAAAGGAAGAAAACTGGAGACTCTTGATGGTGTTTTCATATTTTTATAAGGATCTTTAGATTTCCCCTTAGCATCACCTTTCCTGAGGAGAGGAGTCCACCCTTTCAGTTACCCTTTTTTCCATCTCCAGAGATGTCAGTATTTACATTTCAGAGGAGTGCTTTGAGCTGCTTCAGAGCTATGTAATTTCTTCTTAGTTTTGTTTCTGGAAAAACTCAATCTCAGTCCCTGGCCTCCCTCCTAATCTATTTGATTACAACAATCTTTCACATGTGTGAACATTAATAAAAAGCATCACTGTATCACTGTCATCCCGGCTCGAGCGGCCACCAGTAATGTCTCCATTCATCCTAGCCCTGAGATTTTATCAGCCTCTCTTTACTCATTCTTCCCAGTGGTGCCACACTGGAGGTTCTTTCAGGGTAAAGGGAATGAGATCCATGATTGTTACTGTATTTGGCATATTGAATACACCATGGAGAGCTTGCCAGGCTCTGCCGTGTGGACAGGATGCTCTCAGTACTTTGCCAGGTTCTCCAAGAGGGAGAACTAGGCTATAAGAGGTTGTGCCAGGAGCTTTGTTTTATTGCCTCTGGATCTTGGCCATTGATGGGGCAGTTTGTGGGGTGGCTGCCAGGCTACTGGAAAATGGGGGATCTGGGTGGAGGAGGACCAGTCCCGATCTGAGCAGGTTAGGAGATCTTAGGCCCGGGTACTGGACATCGGGTTCCTCTGCCAGTTCCTTCATGTGTGGGGCTCGTCGGAATGTGTGGAGTGTGGCCTTGAGCATGGATGTGGCTGGGTTCTGGAGGTCTTCAGCTGCTGGGCTCTGCTCGGGGTGGGGAGGGAAACTCAACCCGCCCACCTCCAAGGGGCCCCAGTGAAGACAGTCAGGCATGGGGGCAAGAGACTACACATAAAAACATAGTATCGGGGATAAAATAAAATGGGCAAAGACAGTACAACCTGAGAACTGGTATACAGAATTGAATTCATTAAGAGTGGTTCAAGCAGTTTGAGAAAGATGGTTGGGAAAGGTGATTGGGAAGGGACCCTGGCATAATGTTGGAGAGAAGCAGACACTCTAGAGGAGAGTGCGGGATTGGAAAGTTGAACTCATGAAATACTCTCATTAAGAGTATTGAAAATCAGTGTATCAGATAAATAGAGAAATGAAGAAAAAGTTGAACATATTATTCAGTTTCCCCAGTTTACTATGCTTACCTCATATGCCTCACCTCGTCATATTTTTTCATAACTCTTTACTCTTCATCAAACCAGGCATAAAGTCATTGAATTTTAACCATTGATAAAGGTTGTTTTTAATTTCCTTGTGAGCTCCCAAGTCATGTAAATGTTGCATTTGTGCTAATTAATTTTTTTCCATTTTTTCCATTGTTTTATCTTGTCGGTTTATTTTTCAGAACTAGTTGTGAATCCTTAGAGTATATTAAAACTTCTTTCCCTACCTCTATGATTTAACTATCTTCTCCCAAGTTTATATAAAGACTGCTGTGAAGATTAATAGTTATCATAAAGAGATTTAGAGTCTAAAATATAATTTGCTTTATAGGAAGTTAAACTGGAAAACTGGTGAACTTCAGAAAATGAATCTGTCTTCATCAGTTATAGTAAAAATGGTTCTTATTGCATAACACAAGACAAGAAGAACCCTGGACTTAAATTACTGTAGTCAAAATCTTTAATCCTCAAATACTCTGAGAGATCTTGAAGAGATCTTTTTTCCTCAAAATAAGCTATGCCTTATTTATTTAATCTGCAAAATAGAGGATATGGTATAGTACTTACTTCATGAGCATTGTATAGATGAAGCAAATACAAATGCTGTAGTAAGTAACATATTTCATGTTATTCATATAAACAATTATTTTTAGAGTAGTCTTATTTGATCTTGTTCTTGAATTCACTCAGCTGACTCACAGCTATATTGTGAAGAATTAAACAAAGGGATTCTTTCTTAGAATTGTCTTCTCGAACATTATAAGACACTTCTCCTGGGGGCATAAAATAAATAATTTTCTAAGCAGGAAAGCTATTTGTTATTAGAAAATCAACCACCCTTTTGAAGACCATTTTTTTCTCTATATTTTTTTTAATTACTGAATCATCATGAAATAGAACATTACAAAGATTGTTGGAGCTTTATGCTCAGACACCCATCTCTCCACCAGTGTAATTTCCCAGCACCAATTTCCCCAGTTTCCTTCCCATCACCCCAAATCTTGCCCACCCTAGTCTATGGCAATTACCTATCTATAACTATCTAGTATTCCATTGTGTAGATGTACCACAGTTTCTTTATCAAGTCATTTATTCTTGGGCTAACACATTTTATGCTAATGTGTGTGTGTCTGTGTGTATGTGTGTGTCTTAACTTTGATTTATCTGAGAATTAATGAGTCAATTTTTGTATTATTGAGCCATCAAGAATGGCTAAAAGGTGGAACAATTAGAAATTTATCATGGTACAAAGCTGATGAAAAGTTTTAGACTTCTCTATAGTATAGTTACTGGTACACCACAGTTAATGCTAATAGTAAAAATTAAAAACAAGGTGGATAGCACTACCTAAAATCTAAAGAGGGTCTCTGTTTCTGATTCAGAACATGTCTCAGTGTAATAGGCAAGCTTTGTATAAACCATTGCATGAAAAATTATTCACTAAGAACTAAGATTTATTTTTTAATATGACAGAAACTGCATTGAGTGAATCCATGAAAATGAAAAGTAAGGAATAGAAAACTCAGGTTGAAAATTGATGTCAATCTATCTTAAACTATCCTCTGAATATGTTTCATTTTTTTCTACTTGCAATAAAAATCATCAACAGAAAAATGTGCTAGTTTTCATTATTTTCAGTAGTAGCACATGGTTTTTAAACTTGTAATTTTTCACTTCATTAAAAGCCATGGACTGGAGCTATAGCACAGTGGGTAGGGCATTTGCCTTGCACACAGCTGACCCGGGCTCAATTCCTCCATCCCTCTCAGAGAGCCCAGAAAGCTACTGAGAGTATCCCACCCGCACGGCAGAGCCTGGAAAGCTACACGTGACGTATTCAGCATGTCAAAAACAGTAGCAACAAGTCTCAAAATGGAGATGTTACTGGTGCCCGCTCTAGCAAATCGATGAGCAATGGGATGACAGTGATGTAGTGATACAGTGATTAAATTAAAAGCCATATCGTTTAAGTTGGCAACTAAACTCGAAAAAGGTATTTAATCTTTAATAAACATAATTTTCTACTTAATATCAATGAAGATTCTGTTCTCTGTTGTAAAAAACTAAAGAACGCCTAGGGGGCACGTGCACTCGCGGGCTCTCCGGGCGGCTCTGTCTCACCACCCACGTCCGGTGCCCCGGAACCGCTGTGTGTGCTGTCGGTCGAGGGCAGGCGACGGAAGGAAGAAGGAAGAAGGCCAAACTGGTTGCTCGATCCGTTTATTTCATTCTCTCTCTCCGCTTCTCTCCCGCTCTCCTGGATCTCTCCCCGTGGATCATTCTCTCCCTCCGCTTCTCTCCCGCTCTCCTGGGTCTCTCCCCGTGGATCTGCCCCGTGGATCTGGCCCCCCGGAAACCAGCTACAAAACCAAAACTGAAGCCTTCTTTGGGCTGAAAGCACTCAGATTTACATCCCAAAGACCAGGCTGGGCTGCAGCAAGAAATCTACATGTCAATTACAAACTAGACAGCACCTGAAATTTACATCCCAAAGACTAGGCTAGCACCTTAGATCTGTAGGTCAAAGATCAGCTAGGTTTCTGTGACAAAACTCCAGAAGGCAGCTGGAAAAGGGGAAATATTCCAACATCTCCCCCCTTTTTGTTTAGGACAGATTTTAAGCATAAAATAAAATGCTAGGCACAAAAAGTTCAATAACACTAGCAGAACACCTATTCTCTAGGACAGATACGCTTTCAGCAGGACCCATCCAAGGATGAAATCCCATGGTTGTGTTTCTCCTCTCCTTGTCCAGTAAACATATAAGCATTCACAATATTAATCATTTTGTATGGGCATAGCAAGAGATGCATTAAACTTTTAGAATTGCTCTCCGGGGGTCACCTCATCTCAGACTACAGCGCTCAGGCCAGATTAGTCTTTCCTAGCCCTAGCAGGGCCCTGTCTCGTCGTTGCTTTTGGATCATGACATGACACCACATGACCAAGCTCTTAACATATAGTTAAGCATTAGGCGCTTTGGCCAGGCCCATCTCGATGCCAGGGTAGCACACAACTTACCGCTTGCCCTGGGTCCTTCTTCGTCCCACGTTGGGACCCTGCCTTTTAAGAGGGCTAGGAACTGAGGGCAGCTGAGGCTTAGGTCAAGAGAACAGATGCCCTGGAGGAAAATATCATGTAGAGTCAAATGACTCCCAGGTTACAAAAGCATAACATTTGTTAAGTCTTCCTGTGTCCATACAAAAAGGACTTGCTCTGAATAAACTATGCAAAGGACTCAAGGAGAAGAGAAAAACATTATTTACAAGTCAACAGAACACTAAGAAAGAAGCTACAAATAAACAAAGTGGAATAGGAGCACTGTAACGGGAGTAACCCAATAAACCTAAACTACTGAGGCTATGTTATCCTACACTCTGTTACTCAATTTTATCCTCCATTGAAAATGTTAATCTTATTATTTTATTTCAAAATTTAAGATTAAATTATCAATCATCCTGAAAAATGATTCTAATTTTTCATTTAAAATTACTGACAAAGTCCAGATTTCACATAAGTTTATTACTTTTTTCTTAATAATGACTGTACACATCCTTAAATAATTTTAGAGACATAAATAAATAAAATTTAGATAAATTAAAATTTCAAATAAAATCTTATTCCTCCAATGAACATACATGACATCTTGGTATTTTCCAAAATTTTATGACCTAAAACTTAAACATTTTTCCTGGTATAGAAAACCTGAAAATTTGATTAACATATCTACATAGACCTACATAAACAATAAAAGTTTATGAATGCTAAAATTATTTTAGTTTAATGTTTCAGATAACATGCAATTATCTTAAAAATTAGTAACAAACAAGAAGTAGTTATTATTTCTAAAGTTCAGAATAAATAATAGAAATTAAAAATACTTGGATCCTAATAATAAAACATTAAAACTTGGCCAATCCCCAATACCATATATGGTCCCCTAAACCAGGAATGATCCTCGAGCGCAGAGCCAGGAAAAGCCCTGAACACTACCAGGTGTACACCCCCTACCTCGAAAAAAAAATTGTAATTGCTTGTTCAATCTCTGTTGGAAACAGTACAAAGATTCCTCAACAACATGAGACTAAAACTCATATAATCCAGCAGTTCCACATCTTACCATCTGCCCCCCTCCACTCCCAAATATTAAAACATAATTTGGAAAGAAGCATGCATATCTGGGGCTGGAGCAATAGCACAGTGGGTAGGGCATTTGCCTTGCACGCAGCCGACCCGGGTTTGATTCCCAGCATCCCATCCCATATGGTCCTCTGAGCACCGCCAGGAGTGATTCCTGATTGCATGAGCCAGGAGTAACCCCTGTGTATCACCGGGTGTGACCCAAAAAGAAAAAAAAAGTAAAATAAAAAAGAATGCATATGTATTTTCATTACAGCACTAACTGTGTCAGGAATATAGATAATTTGGTAATCCAATGACAAAGTAAATGGATAAAGAACTTATGGTGTATACAAATAATGGAGTACCACACAGCTCTAAGAACAGATTAAATCATGTCGATCAAAGCTGGAAGTATGCTAAGAAAAATAAGTCAGGTGAGAAGAGAAATAGGAATGTTCATATTATCTAGATATCACTCCTTTGTGGTAGATCTAAATAAGAAAATAATAAATAACAAGACAACCCCTTGTTTTATCAAATGGTGAAGTGAGGAGTGGGAAGAATAAAGAGGTGAACTGTAAGTAATATAAGCTCATTGAGCGCTTCAGTGGTATTGGATGCAACAACTATCTACCATAAATACTAATACTACTCTAACCATATTATCTAAGCCATAATAAAAAGTACGAAGATATCAATAAAAATTTAAAAATATAATGAAATCGCTAAAAGTTTCCCCAGCAGTTTTACATGCAACTCTTACTAAACAATGAAGGAATTAGCTATCTATACATACAAATTATTTCAAAGACTAGAAAAGAGTACTTTCCTCATTTCATACAACAAATATAATTCTATTCAGTGTAGGTATTGAGGTGAAAAGTTATAAATTTCACTTTTAAAAACAGGAACAAACACTTAAATCTTATATAATCAAATGGACAGGGTTCAATTCCTCCATCCCTCTCAGAGAGCCCGGCAAGCTACCGAGAGTATCCTGCCAAGCATGGCAGAGCCTTGCAAGCTACCCGTGATGTATTTGATATGCCAAAAACAGTAACAACAAGTCTCTCAATGAGAGAGGTTACTGGTGCCTGCTCGAGCAAATCGATGAACAGCAGGACGATAGTACTATATCTTCAAATATTATAAAGCATAATGATATAAAGTTGTCACTGTCATCCCATTGCTCATCGATTTGTTCGAGCAGGCACCAGTAACATCTCTCATTGAGAGACTTATTCTTACTGTTTTTGGCATATCCAATACGCATGGGTAGCTTGCCAGGCTCTGCCGGGAGGGCTCAATACTCTAGGTATCTTGCCAGGCTCTCCAAGAGGGGCAGAGGAATCAAACTCGGGTCCGCCACGTGAAAGGCTAACACCCAATCGCTGTGCTAACGCTCCAGCCCATAACGTTCTCATTTATACTAATTACAATAAGTGACTGAAGAAACATAATACAGGATATTGAACACCATTGTTGGTCCAGAAGATAGAGCACATGCTTTACATCTGTAAGCCCTGAGTTTGATTTGTAGCACTATATGGTACCCTGAGAATTATTGAGAGTGACCCCTTAGTACGAAATTGGGAGCTTACCCACCAGAGCACTATATGGTGTTTTCCCCAAAGTAAAATAATCAACAAACAAATAAACACAAGGCTGTTATGTAAAGAAGGGAATATCCTGAAATATCTAAATAAGTCATTATGACACACTGATTGATAAAAAGACTCAACATTATTAATATCTCAATTGTTGCAAAAATATTATGTTAATACAACAGAATATATCTAAATGAGTAGCTAAGTAACAAAAGAATTTTAAAATGTTGTATACCGATTTTAGTATTTTTATTGAAAAGCTAAAGATCAAAATAGCCAATAACAATAATAAAGTAGAATAGCATGAAACATATTCTGCATCAGGTCTAAATAGTTCATTACAGGGATGTATTATAAATTGTGTTCTAACACAGTGATAGCAAATACAGTAGAAGATCTAAAGGGTAAACTCAGGAACAGATTCATACAAGTATGATTACCTGATGAAAGCAATAAAAAAGACAAAAACGACAACATAGATTGTGACAAGATATATTAAAATTCATTTGAATAGTACAAAAATGAATAAATATATCATAGTTCGAAAACAAATGGAAGTTATCAAAACAGAAAATTTGGGTTATAGATTTTCTTTTTTGGTGTCTGAATATCAATTTTCAATAAAACCAGGTACAGTGAATCTCCACTTGACTTTTCGCTGTGTAAACGTAGACTGAAAGACATTTTAAAGAAAGGAGGATGTTGTGAACAATTGACCTTTTCTCTGGAAGGGAAGTAGTGATATTTTCAAGCACTACAGTAACATCAAGCAGGTCATACAAAAATAAAGTCACCTTTTTATTGAAAAGAGTTGGTAAAAACCTTAGAAAAATTCATTTTCTTGTCTGGGTAATTGGAAGTCTTGTACAGAAAACATAAAGCATCAAGCTTTAAGGGGGGATTATTATGCTTGTTTCCTGAACTTCAGTACTATATGACATTATATTAGCATAGCATTATATAGAAAAATTCATTGATCATCATGGACATTTCGAATTGTCTCTCTACCTTAGTCACAATTTCATCTGAACTTCTAGAGGTGATTCCCTTGGGACAAGTTCTGTCACAGGTGTCATCTACCCTTATTATTAGCCTCATCATCTGTTTTTTAAAAACCAAAGCTATCCTAAAACATTCCATAATATCAAAAAGTAATTTTCCTGCATCTCATAAACATAATCTTGTCAAGGAGTGAACATGCAAAAACTGACCTTATCAGGAATGCAAAATATAGTTCCAATTAAAATTGAACTGGAGAAGGGATGTTGGAGAGGCAATCTCAAATTCAAAGTGTAAACCTCTTAGATAAGGAATGCTGCCATATGTTGCATCATCTTTATTCTCACTCAGTGATTATAAGGATCAACAAAACATTGTTAGAAATAATTTCAGTCAGCATAGATACTACTGTTGAGATTAGATTAATTAAACCAATAAATTCAAAGCACAGATCAAAAATATGAAAGAAATCAAATATGAGAAAATGCTGCCAAGACGTTGTACAAAGGCATCACTGGCCTAAAAAGATGGAAAATCAGCCATTTTTTTTTTTTAGAAAAGAAAATAGAACAAATGCCAGGTAAATATAAGCCTGTTAAATCTAGCCAAAAATCAGGCAGTGGAAAGAAGAAATGCATTGGCAAAGCAGGATACACAGTATTGTTAGATTAATTAGGTAGTTTATTCTGACATCCAACCTTAAGATAACAAATAATGTTTTTTGTCTTATTGTCAAGAGTTTTGTGCCTTCAAAATTGAATGTTGTCTGTCAGTAACTGATCTGTCATAGGAACAATGAATAAGGAATCTGAAGGAAGGAAGGATTAAAATTATGCTGCATCTAAGATAAAGTAATACTACTTAGAAGTGAAACATTTCCTGAAAACACACTGTGAAATCCCTAGACACAGTAAAAAATATATTAATAAAAAAGAAGAGAAAACCAAGAATGACAACTGCCAAATAACTAAAGAAAGAAAATAAGGATAGAAGGAAGGGAATTTGGGATCAAGCGCAGAGGATGGGAGGAATAGTTGATAATTTGGCAATTACTCTAGCTGGTGGACTAGAGCAATAACACAGCGGGTAGGGTGTTTGCTTTGCACTCGGCTGACCCTGGTTTGATTCCTCCATCTCTTTCAAGAGCCTGGCTACCGAGCTAGTCAATATTACATGTCCTGTAGCAGGAAAGAACATTTTAGCAAAGTCTTCTGAGAGTATCCTGCCCGCACGTCAGAGCCTGGCAAGCTAATCGTGGCGTATTCAATATGCCAAAAACAGTAACAACAAGTCTCACAATGGAGACGTTACTGGTGCTTGCTCGAGCAAATCGATGAACAATGGGACAATAGTGCTACAGTGAAATATACTTCATGTGACAGAAAAGGAGCTTTCATTATATTTTATAAGCCACCATGGAGTCTTGTATCAAACTTTTAATCTCTTTTGGAAGATCTTAGTGGAAAGTCTCATTCTCAGTTTCCCTTTGCACTTTTCTGAGCTATGTTCAGGGCTAATTGTGCTCTTTGAGAGAAAGCAATAAAGGTGCATGTTTTTTGATTCTTCAAAACTATGTTTTTGTCCATCATCACATATCATGTAGAACTGTTTGTCTCTAGGCCAATATATATATATACATATATATGTATATATATGTATACATATATATACATACATATGTGTGTACATATATACTTACAATTTTTTATAAAAAGGCTAAAGAATGATCACAAGAATAATACAATGGATCTTCATATATAATACAAATTCCTCTCCAGAAATCAGTTTCAGTTTTCTCATTATATCTATTATTGATTCTGACCTTTGGAGATCCCACCTATTATCCTTAAAGACCTGCTAAAAATGAGCTAGTTGGGGGTCAGGAAAAAAAACTACTAGTAATACTCAAATTTAGCGAATAAATGATTTTCAGGATTCAATTAGCACAATCTTTTACCTGGGAGAAGGAAAGAACCAAGAGAAAAGAGGGAAAGAGTACCTAAATTCCTATGATGACTTTTTAGAATAATTTTCTGTTCCGGCCACATTTTACTCTAATGACCATGCTAATTTAGTCTTGATTAGCATGACCATGAAAATAATTATCATTTATATGCAATTTTAATCTTAAAAGACTTTGCCAAAATGTTCTTTCCTGCTACAGGACATGCAATATTGACTAGAGTAATGAATTCATTATGGTGTTTTTCACTATTTTTCCCCTGAAGTCTATGAATGTATATCTTATAACATATCCCAAGAACTAATGTAAACATAGACTATATATATTGAACATTTAATTGTCTGTGTTAATTGATAATTTATAATTTAATTTACATGTAACTTTTGCTATAAGTGAAAATACAGTTCTGTAATGCACATATAAGCATTTTTATATAGAATTCATATAATATCTGGTTAGTTTCTGTGTTATATTATTCTTTGATGTTAAAATACAGAAAACAATTAGATTTAAGTATTTAATGATGATTTTGTCTTGAAAATTTAAATTTTTTTGTCCAGACCAAATAATTAAACTATACTGAAACGCTTCTATCTTCTAAAAATGTGATCTATAGTTGAATGTTTTAGAATTCCACTACTAAGATAGACTTTAAAATATAGAAAGTATTAGCAGATTTTGAGGTCACAAAATGTGTGCAATGAAAAATAGGACATTAATTCAAAGAGAGAAACTTGATATCATTTTTCAAGTGCCATATTTCAAAAGTTGTCCTTTGTGGAAACTTAAAAATAAAACTACATAAATTCTTAAAGAGGAAAGTCAAATGACAAATATTCTCTCATATTAATGAAGATTTAAGATAACTTCCACAACTGCAAACATAACACTTCTTCTTGATGATATTTATACAAAATGTATAAGACATAATCTGGGGTTCAGGGGTAGTGTGCTTGCTTTGTCAGTCTGTGTCCAGCCAATCTAACCCCAGCACCACCCAACATGTTAAGACCTTTCCTCAACCATCCTACCCTTGTGATCTTTGCTGCCCAGATGTGTGATCTACTGCAAAGAATGCCAATGTTACAGTCTGCTCAGGCTCTCATCTTTAAGCAGACAAAACTGGTAGTAGAAGACAACAATATATGGCTAAACAGAAGAGATTTTATTTCAAAGGTTTGAAAGAAGAGAAAGGACAAAATATTCCGAGAAAGGCTGGTACCCTTTTCCTTTTGTTACATTTTAATTAGAAAGATGAGGAAGCACTTTCTAGTGGGTTTTTCAAAAAGGCAGCAAGAAGACAACTCGTAGAATGTTGAGGTTTTCCAGTGAACAGTTCCAGCCTGTGACATTCCATCTTCAGAGACATGTAATTCCTTTTTCATAGAACTATTGTTTTATCTGATCTGACCTTGCCTAACTAGCACTGTGTCAATAGAATCTCAGCAAAGCAGGAGAATGCTGGGCATAAGAACAGCAGGTAGTGGGTAGAGAAAAGGAAAATGATATATTTTTAAATTAATTATATTAATAAAACATTAATTCTAATCATAAAAATAAAGGAGTTTTTTCCAAAAGAGTAAAGGGAAAGGAATAGTGAGATATTTTGTTACCTTGAAGAGAGCATGTAAAAAATAAGTGGTCATGTTTTTGTCTAAATACTGCAACATTCCTCGGCACCATTTTGCTGCAAGAGTTAGCAGTAAGAATCAGGGCCAGTGGCACTGCAAGCCGGAGAATGCTCCAGACCCCAGACCAGGTCAGAACATCGGGGTGCCAGACGGAGAAGGTGCAGAGTCCCTGCCTTCTCCAGATGGAGCCCCGGCAACACTGAGCTTCTATTAACACGGCTCTAGTATGTGGGACTGGGATATCTCTCCAAACCACCAAACCACGCAGCCACTATGCAGCCACGTGACCTTTCCTGATATCCAAAGAAAACACTCAGGAACAGCTCCGCCACCCTTGAGCAGCCATTATACCAGAAGCACAGAAACCCAGAGGCTGCTGGTAGCTACACTCGTAGACTTTGAACTAAACTACAGTCCCGTGCACCCCAGGAGGGAAAGGGTTTTTGTCCTCGTCCTTTTCCCCTCTCGGCAGCATGGCGACTGCCACTGTTTAGTGCCAATTGGACAGAGAGGTAGGAGTTTGCAATGATGGGACGCATGGAGAATCTCGTGATGGAGGGGCAGAACTGGCCCTGCTTCTTGCCCAATTGAGACCCCAGTGGCCTCACGAACAGCTCCCCAGCTCCTGATCAGCCATGATCCCAGAGGCACACAAACCAATCTTGGAATGCAGTAGCTTGTAGGATGACATTACTTTGCCCTTTCCCTCCTTGCCACAAGTAGCTTGTCCCGGTTTTACCCAGAGTTTAGGCTTACCCCAGTCACACCCATCAAGGTGTTCCAGACTCTCTCCCATCCCTTTGTTTAGCTATAATCACTTCTCTATGCTCTCTTCCCCAAAACAATTAATCCGAGGCTTTCCCTTAATCTGACTCTGCTAATTTGTAAGGTCAGAACTTCCTAGGATACTGAATTTATATTATATAAGTTAATATTGCCTTTCTCCTCTTCTTGTGCTTTTTGAATCATTTACTTTAAAGCAATGTCCTTTTTGTATAGAAACAAGAAGACAATATTATGCTTTTGTAACTTGGGACTTAATTGACCTCGAATATTATTCCCTCCCGGGCATCTGCTTTCTCCACTTAAGTCTCAGTTGCCCTCAGTTCCTAGCACCCCAAAGCAGGGTCCCCAATCCTTCCCGTGGAACGGGAAGGATCCAGGGCAAGCGGTAACTTATGTGCTACCCTGGCATCGAGATGGGCCTGGCCAAAGTGCCTAATTCTTAACTATAAGTTAAGAGCTTGATCATAGACAAATGCTGTCATGATCCAATAGTAATTATGAGACTGGGACCCTGCCAGGGATAGGAAAGACTGATCTGGCCTGAGCACTGTAGTCTGAGATTGAGATGGCCCCAGGAGAGCAATTCTATAAGCTTTAATGCATCTCTTATTGTGTCCATACAAAATAATTAATATTATGAATTTTTATATGTTTGCTGGCTGAGGAGAAGAGAAACACATTCATGGGACTCCGCCCTTGGGTGGATCCTCCTGCTGAAAGAGAATTAAGTCCTAGGAGAAGCATCCCCTAAGGGAAACGAACCTTACCCTATTGATGGTGACCACACCTAGGTGTAGACCCCAACCCCCTCATGCGAGAGATTTAACTAGGCTGTAAGAGTGGGTTGGGGGGCCAGATCCACGGGGCCAGATCCACGGGGCCAGATCCACGGGGCAGATCCAGGAGAGCGGGAGAGAAGCGGAGAGAGAGAATGAAATAAACGGATCGAGCAACCAGTTTGGCCTTCTTCCTTCTTCCTTCCGTCGCCTGCCCTTGACCGACGGCACACACAGCGGTTCTGGGGCACCGAACTCGGGTGGTGAGACAGAGCCGCCCGGAGAGCCCACGAGTGTGCTCGCCCCTCAGCGAGCTTTAGTTTTTTACAGTGGCTGCTGGCAGAAATACCTCGACTTAATACCAGAACCCCAAAACTGGGCAGCCACTTTCACGACCATATGTTCATTGTTATCAACAGTAGAAAACATACGATCTAATGATGCCATTCCGACAGGTCTGACTGCTGGGGAGAACACTCCAAATAATGATAGTGAGTTTTCTGTCAAAAATTGAATGTTATCAAAGCAATGAGAGAGTTAATTGAAAATCATCTGACACACAGGCAGAGGGGGAGAGTGAGTGGGGGGTCTCTGGGGTTCTTGGTGGTGGAACACGTGCACTGGTGAAGGGATGGGTGTTTGATCATTGTATGACTGAGACTTGATCCTGAAAGCCCTGTAACTGTTCTCAGTGTCTCAATTAAAAAGGATAAAAAAAGAAATAAAAATAAAATTAAAAAATAATAAAATTAAATAAATAAATACTGCAACATTAAGAAATTGATCAGTGATACACACATATTACATTTATCAACTCATTTATTTTTAAAAACAATTATTCTTTCTAAAAAAATAAAATGCAAGCAGCCCAAGGTTCACAACTCATTGAGATAATAAAAGTACCAGTTGTCTGCTCTACTGTTTTTTTACAATGCTGAGGGCAGGAAAATTAAACTGTAATTTCTAAGTTAGGAAAGACTTACTAGTGTGAGCTGCTATGAGACATCTGGTTTCTAGCATTCACTCCAGGAGGTTTTGATTTAATGATTCTGGGGTGGAGTCTAGAAGAGCAATTTTGTCAAACACTCCAGTACATATGTATAAAAGATCATCTAACCTGCTTGCAGGTACATGGAGTAGTTGTTAAATGATGATACTCAAAATAACCTGACATGATTGGAAAGGATCCTTCATTCTGTTTTCTGTCCCACCCACATTTGTATATGAACATCTTTATGACCCTCTAAGTCTCAAATTTCCTTTCTGTTATACTTGTAAATTGAGAATCAAATACAGTAAAGATAATACAATAGCCTAGTAAGTAGAAAAGGAGGATATATTATTTCTAATTGTCCCATTTGTGAAATTATCGATAGAAGAGATGAATTTTAATTTCAAAAAAAGCTATTGGAAGTATTAGATCATCCCTTAAACCCGATTTCTCTCATCTATAAAATTAGAATACCAATAATAACCTAGATATAAAATTAGTAAAAAGTTAAAGCAACTCAGGTATATTTGTTGTCATTTTTAAATATAGGTAAATAATTACTTTATCTTGTATCAAGAACTATGATGGACGCTGATAAGCAAAAACTATATATTTTTGTGAACCTACAATCAGATACCATAATCATGCTACTGCCTAATACAGCTACAAAGTTATAACTTTTATAATGTTGCAGGAGAAATACACAGAAATACCTGAGTCTTCAAAAGAGGAAACCTCCTAACCTACTTCCATATGTGAGAGATAAAAGTGGAGCTTTCCTTAGATTATGATATTTTAAAAAGAGTAAGGATAAACTATTCCCATGAAGAAAGTAAATGGAACAAAAGAGTTTTCATATATACATAATATTATATATACATGTACATATATGTATATATGTATATATATGTACATGTATATATTATATATATATATATATATACATATACAATGAGCACTTACAGGTGGATGTGTGAGATGGAGAGATGGTCACTTTCTTCTTATCCAGCTCTGCCACCCCAGAACTGTCTGGGAAGACTAGGACTGAATAAAAAATTCTGCAGATGACTTCCTATGCAGACTCAAATCTGAAGCAAGAAATTGCTATTTGCAGGAAAGTAAAGTCAGTCCTAAATCTTATCCAGGGTTTTCAGGTCATTGTCCTGTCTCTCAGAAAGGAATTTCAGGAGTAGAGAAGCAGTGAAGTGAAAACAGATTTTATTAAGAGGTTTTTTAGCAAGGGGAAGGAGGAAGAGCGAAGGGGGAGAGAGCAACACGTTCAAGGGAGAACAAGGGCTCCTCCAGAGAGGAAAGAGACCCAATACACATCTCAAGAGGGGAGATATGATATGGAGACCACGGGAGCACAAGCAGCACATAGGCTCTGCCAGCATATACATGCACTTCCTTTCCTCAAGTTAGCTTTTACAGAGTTTCTCCAACCTGCCACCCACACCCATGTGGGTCTTTTACCTAGGTAAGAGTCCTGTTGCTACTGTGATTTTCAAGGAAGTAGAGTTGGAGTGGTCAACGGTTCTCTTCAAATTTCCTTTCCTTGGATGTTGTTTCTGATGGAGCTTCTCTCAAAGGGTTTTTTCAACCTTCCCTGCATCTCTTGGCACCAGGTGAAGTCATACTGGGCCTCTGAGCTCACAAGGTGGACTTTTTGTAGCCTTGGAGCTATTGGTTTTATTACTTCCCAGGAATTCCATTGCCATGGAGGCCTTTTCCTATCTATTTTCCTATATCATAATATATAATCACTGTCACTGTCACCTCGTTGCTCATCGATTTGCTTGAGTGGGCACCAGTAACGTATCTTTTGTGAGATTTGTTACTGTTTTTGGCATATCGAATATGCCGTCCCTCTCAGAGAGCCTGGCAAGTGACCAAGAGTATCTTGCCCGAACTGCAGAGTCTGGCAAGCTACCTGTGCATAATATATAATACTAAAATAAATATTTTAAACTAGTGAATGTGAATGGGATTGAACATTTTAAGATTGGGCTTAATGTGAATGTGAAAATGTATTATTATCAATAAAGTGTATCCAAGATGTGTGGAGGGGTGTGATGGCTCACAAAATTAGTAATATGTTGCCAACAGCACATAATGTAAATTGAATCACATTTTTACATCCTTCACATCCTAGTTCAAACCATTTAAGACCTTTGTAAATTAATATTCTTAGTTTAGATAGGAAGAAAGATTTCAATATCAATTATTTATTTGAAATACATATACAATTACACTGTATCACTGTATCACTGTCATCCGTTGTTCATCAATTTGCTCGAGCGGGTACCAATAATGTCTCCATTCTCCCCAGCCCTGAGATTTTAGCAGCCTCTCCTTACTCGTCTTTCCCAATAATTGGAGGCTCTTTCAGGGTCAGGGGAATGAGACCTGTTATTGTTACTGTATTTGGCATGTCTAATACACCATGGGAAGCTTGCCAGGCTCTTCCATGCAAGTATATGTATATATCTGAAAAATACACATTTGAAAGAAACTGCAGGCAAGAGACTATCACAAAATAAGGGAAGCTGTTTTAATTTGCCTATTTCAGTAGAATTTTATTACATACCTATATTGAATTACCAATAAACTTGGAGTTAGATAAATAGAACAGAGGCAAGCCACACGTTTTGCATGTGGCTGACTCATGTTTGACCCCAATACTACATGGTTCCCTGAACATCATTGAGTGTGACACCACAAATGTCCAAGAAATAATAGTACTATTCATTTTATCTATATTTTATCTATTTTGTCTATATTAAGCAATATTCATTTTTTTCTCTTTTTTAAGTTTTTATTAGTGAATCACTGTGGGATACAGTTATAAACTTATGAACTTTCATGTTTGTATTTAGTTTACATCCCTCCACCAGTGCCCATTCTCCTCCACCAATGATCCCAGTATCCCTCCCACCACCCCCTTCCCAACCCCCACCACCCCACTCTGCCTCTGTGGCAGGGCATTCCCTTTTGCTCTCTCTCCTGTTGGATGTTGTAGTTTGCAATAGAGGTATTGAGTGGCCATTATGTTAGGTCTATAGTCTACTTTTGGTACGCAGCTCTCAACCCAAGTGGGTCCTCCCAACATTCTCTACTAGGTGTTCCCTTCTCTGTCTCTGCTGCCTTTTCCCCCAGCATGTGAGGCCAGTTTCCAATCTGTGGGGCAGACCTCCTGGTTCTTATCTCTACTACTCTTGGTGTTAGTGTCCTATTCTGCTACTTTATATTCCACAAATGAGTGTGATCTTTCTATGTCTGTCTCTTTCTTGCTGACTCATTTCATTCAACATGATACTTTCCATGTTGATCCACTTATATGCAAATTTCATGACTTAGTCTTTTCTAGCAGCTGCATAGTATTACATTGTGTAGATGTACCAAAAGTTTCTTTAACCAGTCATCTGTTTTTGGGCACTCCGGTTTTTTCCAGATTGTGGCTATTGTAAACAGTGCTGCAATGAACATACAAATGCAGACAGATGTCATTTCTACTATATCTTTTTGTCTCTCCGGGATATGTTCCCAGGAGTGGTATTGCTGGGTCAATGGGAGCTCAATTTCTAATTTTTTGAGAATCGTCCATATTGTTTTTCAAAAGGGCTGAGCCAGTTGGCATTCCCACCAGCAGTGAAGAGAGTCCCTTTCTCCCCACAACCATGCCAACACTGGTTGCTTTTGTTTTTTTGGATGTGGGCCAGTCTCTGTGGTGTGAGATGATAGCTCATTGTTGTTTTGATCTTCATCTCCCTGATGATTTGTGATGTAGAGCATTTTCTCATGTGCCTCTTAGCCATATGGATTTCTTTTTGGGAAAGTTTCTGTTCATTTCATCACCCCATTTTTTGATTGGGTTGGCAGTTTTCTTCTTGTGGAGTTCAACCAGTGCTTTGTATATCCTTGATATCAACCCCTTATTCGACGGGTATTGGGTAAATATTTTTTCCCATTCTGTAGACTGTCTTTGTACTTTGGTCACCGTTTCTTTTGAGGTGCAGAAGATTCTTAGTTTAAGATAGTCCCATTTGTTTATCTCTGTTTTCACTTGCTTGGCCAGTGGCATGTCATTTTTGAAGATATTGTTGACTTCAATGTCATGGAGGGTTTTGCCGACCTTGTCTTCAATGTACCTTAGGGATTATGGTCTGATGTTGATTTTGAGGTCTTTAATCCATTTTGATCTGACTTTTGTACGTGGTCCAGGTCCTGCATCCATTTCAATGAAAAAAGTCCTCCACTGGTGAATTTCACATCATTCAGCAGAAACTCTCCAATGAACAGGTGATGCAAGGGAAGAGCTTAGAGGGATCTCACCTGGCCTTGAGCTTCCTGATCTTGCACGGTTTACAGTGTATAGGGAAAACCAAGCGTGGAAAGCTTGCTTCCTCACTGCATAATCATCTTTGTAAAATACCTTCTTTAAAGTACCTCCGCTCCCCGCTGCTCCTTTACCACATGACTGGAGTTCGACCTTCCTCAAGGAAACACTATTTCCGCAGCTGTAGTCTCACACTCGATCTCAACTCACTTCCATAAATCTCTTCATGGAAGTGGTGAGTGATGCAGATACTTGCTCATGTTTGCAGCTTTTCATGCTCTACCAATGAGCACAGTTCATCCACTAGTTCATGCACGAACCAGCCGGCAGAATGAGTTTTCCTTCGCCACGGTCCCAAAGGCACACTTCTGGGGCCAAAGGAAAAGAATTGTATCTCTTAAAATGTTTCATTTGGAGCTAAACTTTAGATTTCAGAAGTTGCCAAAATCGCACAGAGCATGCCTGTGTCCCTTCTCCTAGATGTCACTGGGTGCACGTCTTTCGTGGTCACAGTCTATACCATCTGCAAAACTCCAGAAGGTCCCCCTGGCATCCTACTATGCAGCAAATTGGAGGAAACCACGCAAGAGTCTTGTTCCTTCCCTGTTCCAGGACCTGGAGCTGCTTTGAGTTCAGGCGCTGTTCCCTTCAGTCACCTCAACCTGTGAGCATTTATTCCTCCGCTTTTCCTTATCTTTCTTCACTTGGGTCCTTGAGAAGAGTAAAGGGTCAATTATTTTACCAAAGGCCTTTCAAAATTATACAAATATATAACTCTATAACTCTTTAAAAAGTATTCCTACACACACACATACAAACATAACCAATTATTCGTTTGAACATCTAGTGATGCAGGGGTCAGGTTCCAATTCTATACTTGGGGGTCACCCCAAATTATGGTCACACTATCATGTGGTGCTGAAGATTGAAGCCAGGCCTCCCGCATGTAAAGCAGAAAAAATCCCTTAAACCTAGCTTGCCAGCCCAATAGTAAATACAAGAGAATATGATAAATTATGATACTGCAATACAAAAGAAGATAGCAGATATAATAACCAAGAGCAGAATTAGAAATTAGGGACTATGCCCTGCTATAAAAAAAAGTCACATAACCAATTGCAGAAACAGAATGGAGGTCAATATGATGTACAGCATCATTAATAAGCAGAGGGAAAAAATAAAGCCATGAGAACCTATGAGAAATAAACAATAATATTTTCATAACGAGAAGAAAATATATAAAATGATAACTTGATTAAGAGTAGAACTCTTGTAAATTACATATGATGAATGATGTAGCAAGTAGGAAGAAAATACATAATTCTAAATCGATGTATATCTAAATCACAACAATAATACAAAACAGAAATTATGATAATCAAAAGGAAAAATATGCAATCTGCAAACATAATTGTATAATTTAATGTAGCTCTTTCATAGGCAAATGAAAGACTAGCAGCATAAATATAGAAAAATACTAAGTGCAATCTAATTGACACTCAGAGAAAACTATAATGAATCAGTGTATATCATTTCATAAACATAAACAATAAAATATACATGTGCAAGGAAAAAAAGGTTAAAGTTCAAAAGTTTCTCTAATTTTATAAAAGTAAACCTGATCATAGCAAAATAATTAGAAATTCCCAAGTTCAAGTTCAAAAGTATTGCTCTAAATCATATGATTTGAAGTTATAAATAAACATAAACTGTTTTAAATTAAAAATATGATTTATAACCAATATTTGAGTGGTGTGATAAATTCTGCTCTTGGTAAGAGTGTGAATTGATATAGACATTATGAAATAAAATATACAAAATTCTGGGAAAAACAAAAACAGAAATTCCATATGACCCAGCAACTGTTCTTCTAAGTATTTACCTGAAGAATTGAAAATGGGCAGAAGAGGAGACTGTGGTGATAGTAATGCAGTTATAGCATTTGCCTAGAACCCAATATGGTGCCCTGAGAACTGCAGTTGTTTTTTTTCTTTAGAAATATATAGAAAATAAAGGACATTTCATTAACTAGCATGCAGAATTTTGGATTATAGTGAAAAATGATATTTATAAATTTAGAAAAATGAACTAAAGCAAGATTTCATAAAACTGCTTTTTAAGTTACTACCTTTACCTTTACTTTACAATTTCCCAGTAATACTAAAAGCAATCATTGAATAGTCACTGTTAACTGTCATCTCATTGTTTTTTTTTTAAATTTTTATTTTATCACCATGTGGAAAGTTACAAAGTTCTTAGGTTTATGTCTCAATTATACAATATTCAAACACCATCCCTTCACCAGTGCCCATATTCCACCACCAAAATCCCCAGTATACCCCCGCCCCGCCCTCCACCCCCAACTGTATAACTGATGAATTTCATTTCATTTTCTCTTTACCTTGATTACATTCCATATTTCAACACCAAACTCACTATTGTTGTGGGAGTTTCCCCCCAAGCAAGACAGCCCTACTAAGGAAGCATTTGATAATTAGTTTTCCATTAAAAGATTGTATGTTTTCAGTTTTTAGCGCCGCCCCACTCCAGTGCCCCCCTCGGCTCATATGTGTCCCAGTCCCACATCCTGGAGCCTTGTTAGTTGCTGCTCAGTGTCGCCAGGGCTCCATCTGGAGAAGGTGTGGTGGCTGCACCTCCTCCGTCCGGATCCCCTGTGTTACTGGCCCCGATTCGGGTCCGGAGCATTTTCCGGCCGTGTTGCTCACCAGAATGCCTGGCTGCTTCTCTCTGTCATCTCGTTGTTCATCGATTTGTTCAAGCGGGCACCAGTAACGTCTCTCAATGTGAGACTTATTGTTACTGTTTTTGGAATATCCAATACGCCATGGGTAGCCAGGCTCTGCCACGAGGGCACGATACTCTCAGTAGCCTACCAGACTCTCAGAGAGGGGTGAAGGAATCGAACACGGGTCGGCTTCGTGAAAGGCAAATGCCCTACCACTGTGCCATCACTCCAGACCTATTGAATAGTATTATTCAATAATGTACTATTATGATAGTAATAATAATATAACAGTAATAAAATACTATTATGAATAGTATTATTCAATAATATACTATTACTGAATAGTAACCATTAGTTGAACCATTGTGCCAATCTAATTATTTGTGCCTGTTCAGTAAGGCAATTGTTGCTATCCAGAATTTATCATTTAGAAATGTGAGGGGTTGAACCCTTTTCATTGTGAAGAAGCTTGCGTTTGATCATTCTCTGTCTCTGTCTCCATCTCTTTTTCTCCCTCTCTCCCCTTCCCTCTCCTATCTCTCATCTCATCCCTCTTTCTATCTTTCTCTTTTTTTCTTCGCTAAGTAAATTTCTGTCAATAAAACCTTTTCTTAGCACACACACACACACACACACACACACACTTGATAAGGAAATAAATTAGCTTTCTGCTCATTCACTAACATGTCTCACTTTGCCTCCAACACTAACTGACAGTCCAGATAGGCCCTGAGTTCTGATAATATCATTTCCTTCTATTTTCTTATAGTCCCCAAGGCTGGTAATGATTTCCTTGTGTTGCTAATCTGTGTTCTCAATCAGTTTTTTCAGATTTCCATCACTTGAATGATATCAATTATTTCTTTGTATTGGATACTCTTAAGAAACATCCTATTTTTTTGTCTTGGATGGACCCCAATAGATACAATAAAACAGAAATATCAATTCACTTTACTTTAGGACTTTTAAAAATATACAGCAGGAGACATAAGAGATAGTATAAGGGTAAGGAGTAAGGTGCCTGCCTTGGATAGGGTATACCCAGATTCATCTCTAGCACCTCCAGAAGTGACCCCTAAATACAGAACTAAGAGTAAGCCCTGAGCATTTTGCGGTGTTCCCCAAAACTATCTATCTATATTATACTATTGCATTTCCTATGCTTACAACATGCAGAAAGTTTTTAATGTTATAGACAAATTCTTAGAAACTTGAAATTTAGGCAAAATGACCTTCAAGAAAAATGTTTCATTCATCATTGACCTGGATTGGTTTTCTCTCATTATCTTTAAAATAAGATCATATTGGGAAAAAAGCAACTGTTTTTTGAGGACTGTGTGATAAAGAAAACTAATGAGTTATCTGTAGCATTGTGGTCTCTTTCACCCACCACGTGCATTTGATGGCTATGAGCCACTTCCCCACGTCCACCTTCTGCCAAAGATGCATGAAGGAGGGAACAGTACTGCCAGGATGGTTGGTGATCAGCCAAAGTCTATTCCAATCCATTTTTTTTCTTATTACACATTTAAATTTTTTAAATTAAATCACCATGAGATATTTACAAAGCTTTCATGATTGAGTCCCAGTCACAAAAAGATCGAATACCTATTCCTCCACCAATGTGCATTTTCCACCACCATTGTCCCCTGTTTCACACCCACAACTCCCACCTCATTCCACCCCCTGCCTCTGTGGCAGACAATTTCCTTTTTACTCTTTCTCTACTTTGGGGTGTTATGTTTTGCAGTACAGATACCGAGAAGCTGTCATGTTTGGTCCTTAGTCAACTTTCAGCACATATCTCCCATTCTGAGTGATCCCTCCAACCACCATTGACTTAGTGATCCCTTCTCTATCCCATTTGCCTTCTTCACAAGCTCTTGAAGCATACTTCCAAACAGTGGAGCAATCCTCCTGGCCCTTGTCTCTACTATCCTTGGGTGTTAGTCTCATATTATGTTATTTTGTATTCCACAAATGAGTGCAGTTATTCTATGTCTATCCCTCTCTCCCTGACTCATTTCACTTAGCTTGATACTCTCCATGTCCATCCACTTATAAGAAAATTCCATAACTTCATAATAGCTGCATAGTATCCTATTCTGTAGATGTACCAAAGTTTCTTTGATCAGTCATCTGTTCTCAGGGACTCGGCTTGTTTCCAGATTCTGGCTACTGTGAAGAGTCCTGCAATGAGCATACAGGTGCAGATGTCATTTCTACTATGCTTTCTTGCACCCTCGGGATATATTCCCAGAAGCGGTATTGTTAGGTCACATGGAAGCTCAATTTCTAGTTTTTGAGGAATGCCCATATAGTTTATTCCAATCCTATGTCCCTCTACCTCCTTCCAGTCTCACCCACTCCCATAGTCCTCTTGTCCCCCATGATACTTTCTCCTCTCCAGCACTGTTTCATATAGCCTTGGTCTAGTGTCCAATTTCCAAGCATTGGGATAGCAACTACACCTAGGTCAGGTAGCGCAATCAACATATAAAAAGGCCCCTCTTTCAGGGAAGCTCTTCTAAGATGAGACAAAGACCTTCTGCAGCTAGAAGATCTGCTTAAGGGTGAAATACCACCTAGAGGTGTGTTTCTCCTTTCCTTAATCCAACAACAATTTGAACATTCATCTTAATTCTACTTCTTAATCATATTAGTCATTTTGTATGGACACATTAAGAGATACATTAAAAGGTAAAAAGATGCCCAGGAATAAATATTATTTGTCACTGTCACTGTCATCCCATTGCTCATCGATTTGTTCGAGCGGGCACCAGTAACGTCTCTCATTGAGAGTCTTATTCTTACTGTTTTTGGCATATCCAATATGCATGGGTAGCTTGCCAGGTCCTACCGTGCGGGCTCGATACTCTTGGTAGCTTGCTGGGCTCTCAGAGAGGGGCGGAAGAATCAAACTCGTGTCTGCCGCGTGAAAGGCGAACGCCCAACCGCTGTGCTGTTGCTCCAGCCCATAGAGGAATGGCAGTGCCTTGGAAGCACTGTGAATGGTGTATCCCAATAAAACTAAGCTACCTGTGGCCAGGAGAGACGACAAATCAATGTCATCCTACAGAGGACCAGCTTAATAGACATAGAATTGCAATGTTAGCTTCCTGTATTTGCAATTATCACTCCCATAAGGATCTTGAAACTTCCTTTTTTTCTTCCTTCTTCCTTTCTTTATTCCTCCCCTGCCACCTCCCTCCCTCTCTCTCTTCCTCTCTCTCTTCTCTCTCTCTTTCCTCTTTCTCTTCTCTCTCTGTCTCTCTCTTTCCTTCTTTCTCTCTCTGTTTTTAAAAAGGTACCATGAGCTTATAGCCAACACACAGATTCATAAAACTAGGCATTTCTTAGTCTCAGTTGCTGTCCTAGGTACTGTATTCCCCAGAGGTAACCGCTACATTATCTTCTAAAGCCATATATTACTTTAGAATGGTCATATCTTTCTTTATATAGAATTGGAATCATGTAGTCTGAAGTCCATTCTTTCTGGTCTCTTTTGCCAAATGCTTTTAGAATAAATTCATATTATTGATTATAATAATAGTTCTTATAGCCTTTGCTACATTTAATTGCATGAATATATCCCAATATATTTATTAATTCTATTAATGGGCATATTATATGAATTCTGGTTGGAATTGTTAACTGGTTTATACTGAAATGAAATTCTTACACATTTTACTTTCTTATGATAAGCACTTTCATTTCTTGTTTGCATTTTGTATAGCTAAGATTGATTTTTGTATCATTAACTCTTGTATGTCTATATTTAGCTGAACATTCTCAAGTAACTAAAATGACATACGCAGTATATTTATAATAAAAGAAATTTTGGTTTCTAATATGACATTATTACATAGTCCTGTAACACTGTTTTATATATCTCCTGCTATATAAATAATCTTGTGTTATATATGTATATATACATATATATACATACATATATGGGTAAATTGGTAGATCATAGAGTACATTATTATTAATTTTGTGTGAATATTAAAAATTGATATTAAATAGTATTCTATTATGTAAATAATTCATCCATTGCTCTTATCCACTTATCTGCATCTAGTTTTACTCATTCCTATGTCCACAAGCACTTAGGTTATTTCCAACTGTAGGTTATCATAAATAATGTTACATATTTCTGAATTAGTACTTTTGTATCCCAGTTTTCTTTCCTCTCGGTTTAGTTTGGTTAGGTTTTGAGGTAACCTACACTTGGGGACCACCCCAGATTCTGTGATGAGATACCTTGGGGTAGTGTGATGGGGACAATGTGATGGCAATGGCAGGACAATGTGATGAAATTGGGCTTCTCCCATGGAAAACATGCTTTGCAATCATGAAGTCTGTATTTCTTCTGCCCTTGTCGTTTGTTTGGGGGTCACACCTATTACTCAGGGCTACTTTTGGCTGAGTAACGCATGTTACTCAGCCAGAAGTAACATAAAGTATTTTGCTGTTATTTCTCTGACCACATGTCATTGGAGGTTAAACAGCTTCTATTTACCCATCCACGGCCATGCTCCAGGCCGCTTTCGGGACACTCCGGCTGAGCCTTATGCATGAGTGAAGCCCCACAGAACCAGGTAAAGCAAAACTTTGTGACCTTGGTCTCCACGCTCAATGGGACCCTCATACAGAGATCCTCTGACTGCTTTCCCTAATCTCTGGCACCCCAGGGATCAGACCCAGATGACCCCACCCTACTGGGGCCAGATAAATACCTCCTCGGCTGACCTCTTTGACCGGCTGACCTCTTTGACCTCTACTACCCAGCCACCACCATGCGCGCTGTAAAAAATACAAAAGGCGAGTGAAAGGGGGTGATGTCTGTGTGTTGTTTTCGGGCTCTCGGGGTGGTGCTCTCTCTCTCTCTCTCTCTTTCTCTCTCTCGATCTCGCTCTCTCTCTCTCTCTCTCACCACTCATGTTCGGTGCTTTTAAGTCTCTGTGTATGGATTGGATCAGGATGGCTCCTCCTTGTGCTCTTCTTCTGTGTGTGCTTTGTGCTCTCTCCTGTCTGTCTCTCTATCTCTGTCTTTTTCTCTGTAGTCTCTCCTCTGGTCTCTTCTGACCTCTGTCTCTGTGTCTTCTCTTCCTACTTCTGTGTCTTCTCTCTCGCTTCTGTGTCTTCTCTCCTGACTTCTGTGTCTTCTCCTTGCTTCTGTGTCTTTTCCCTTGTTTCTGAGTCTTCCCCTCTACTTCTCTTACAGTCTTAGTTTATATAGCAATCACATAGGGTGGTGACACAAAGGTGGGTTGAAAATTAACAAATCAATAAAGAGGAGTAAGATCACTCCTCCAGGAGATTAACATTATCTCATCTAAGGTGATTACTCCAGATTACTAGGAGATCTGCTTAAGGGCAGGATCCCATTTAGGGTGTGTCACTTTCTTCATTCCTAAACTAGTAATCCACTTTAATAGTTATAGTAAATTTACTTCTAATACTTCTAGCAATGTCATTCTGTATGAGAACAGTAAGAGATATATCAAACTTAAAGTTTGGTTCTTTCTGAGGACATCTCACTATAGAGAGACACAGTCCTCAGGTCAGGTTAGTCTTCCTAAACCTAGCAGGGTACTAGTATTATCATTACTTTTGAATCATGACAGCATTTTTCTATGACCATGCTCTCAACTTACAGTTCAGTATTGTGGTTCTTTGGCCTGGCCAATTTCGATGCCAGGGAAGCTCCCTGGGTCCATTTTGTCCCTGTCGGAACCCTGCTATTGGGGTGCTAGTAACTAAGGGCAACTGAGTCTAGAAAGCAGATGCCCAGGAGTAAATATTATTGGAGTCAATCAACTCCTAAGTTACAAAGCACAATATTAACTGTCTTCCTGTGTCCATACAGAAAGGACATTGCTTTAAGGTAAACTAAGTTCCCTGAGGAAAGGCTAAAAGGACAAACCCAATGTTATCCTACAACACTCTAGGCCACTTTCCAGACACTTGGGCTGAGCCTCACACGTGAGTGAAGCCCCACAGAATCAGGTAAAGCAGAACTTTTTTACTTTGATGTCCAGACTCAACAGAACCCAAAAACTGAGATCCTCTGCCGGTTTGCCCTAATTTCCGGCACCCCAGGGATAAGACCCAGATGACCCTACACTACCGGGGTCAAATAAATACCTCATTGGCCGACCTCCACTACCTCCACTACCCAGCCACCTCAACGCTCCAGGCTGCTTTCCATCCTAAGACACTTAATACCTATTTTACATATTTACCGCACTATATTTGATGAGTTTCTAACATGGAGAAAATTATAAGGATGATTAGAAGCCATCCTAAAAGCCTCCATCCCTCTCAGTGAGCCTGGCAAGCTGCCAAGAGCAGAGCCTGGCAAGCTACCTGTGGTGTATTCTATATGCCAAAAACAGTACCAACAATGGACCTCATTCCCGTGACACTGATAGAGCCCCCAATACGGCAGCATTAGGAAGGATGAGCAACAAGAGACTGATAAAATCTCAGTGATGAACTAGTCTGCTAAAACGAAGAAGGACAAAAATGATTGTCTGTACTTTCAATGCATGTACACTGGCATCTTAAGCATCCATAGAGGACCTAATGGTACATGCACAGAAGATCAAGTACAACATCATTGGTCTGATCAAAATGAGAAGACATCGATCACATGACGCCATTTTTGACACTGGAGAAGAACTGTTCCTCAGAACATGCGACAATAGAGCCGTAGGTGGTGCCGGTGTCCTTGTCAACACAAACTTGGCCATGAGTATTGATTCATTCGAATGCCTAACAACCCAAATGGGATGATTATATTTGAATAGATGTGGCTCATGCTGGCAGTTTCTATCTTCATTGTCTATGCACCAACATCCAACTTCGATGAAGAAATTGGGAAATTCTACATGGAGCTGGAGAAATTCTATAAAGAAGACAGACCACACCTTCTACAAGATCATTCTTGGTGATTTCAATGCCAAGTTAGGACCAAGAAGGTCGCCCGAAGATCTGTTCATCAGGACCCATGGCCTAGAATAGAACAAACAGGGTGAGAAACTGTCTGATTTCATCATGTCAACCAAGACCATCCATGGTAACTCACAATTCCAGAAGGCTGAATCTAAACGTTGAACATGGGAGTCTCCCAGTGGACAGTTCCACAACAAAATTGACCACATCATATTTAATCAACAATTTTGCCTGACCAATGTATCTGTTGTCCCAAAATTCCGAACAGGATTGGACCACTGTCTCCTTCATGCAAAATTCTACTTCACAGAGCGGGGAGAAAGGACTGCAAAGTTTAAGTTTAAGAAGAGAACTCCCAGAATGACCAGCAAATGGTAGGTCTTTGGCACTATTGTGGCAACGTGGGAAGATGTCATCGTTGACAACATTGACAAGGAATAGGATCAACTGTTTCAGCACCTCCAAGACTGTGTGAGGAATACCAAGAGTGGAAAAGCCACAAACAGACACTTGTCTTCAGAAACTGTTGAGCTCATTCACCAATGTGGTTTGGCATGAGCCTCAGAAAATAACAAGCTAATGTCTGAGCTTGCAAAGGTGTGCAGGGAAGTGATAAAGGAAGACTTTATCAAAGTCCTCAAAGAGAGAAGAGCAGCAGTGTTGGTTGATGCAGCAGAAGCTGGGAAAAGTATTGCAATGCTCGCCTGTCCTTCACCAACTACAAGGCCAAGATAACTGCCCTCTGATGTCCTGATGGATCTATCACATCTTCCAGAAGGGCAATGGAGAGGACTATTCATGACTACTACTCGGAACTCTTTGATAGCCACGTCCATCTGCCCGCTTACCAAATTCCGCAGGATGGATATGCTGCTCCCAATGTCCTCCTTTCCGAAATCTGACATGCTTTTTTGTTGGTAAAGATGCATACAGCACCCGGTCCAGACAAGATCAGACCCAAACACCTGAAGAATCTGCCGCTAGTAGTCATCAATACACTGGCTCAGTTCTTCACATACTACCTATCTGAATGCAAGATTCCATCCCAATGGAAAACCAGCAGGACCATTCTGTTATACAAGAAGGGAGATGCCCACAACATCGGCAACTATCGCCCAATCTGTTGTCTATAAATTGTTCACTCGATCATCCTGAATAGAATAGGCAGAACACTAGACAAAGGACAACCATGTGAGCAAGCCAGGTTCTGAAAAGAATTCAGCATGATCGACCATATCCACACAGTGATCAAGCTCATTGAAGTTTCTCAAGAGTTCAAGATGCCACTCTGTCTAAAATTCATCGATTTAAAGAAGGCCTTTGATTCTGTTGAAACTGAAGTGGTCATCGAAGCCCTAGCCAAACAGGGTGTTCAAGCTCAGTACACTAAGATCCCACATAAGCTTTATTATGGATTCACCGCCAGGATCTCACCATTCTACAAGGAAGTGATCATTGACATAAAGAGAGGGGTTTGGCAGGGTACCATTTCACCGAAATTCTTCAGTGCCATCCTCGAGATCATCATGCGATGTTTGAAATGGGAAGGAATGGGAGTGAAGATATTCAGTTGGCAACTACACCACCTCTGCTTCGCTGATGACATCTTTATAATAACACCAAACATTAACCAAGTGGTACAAATGCTGGCCTACTTTGATTGCGAGTGTGAAAAGGTCGGATTACAGCTGACCTTTCATCTCAGCAAAACAATGTTCATGAAAAACGAACTAGTCCCTGACATTCCATTTGCTCTCAATGGAATGAAAATTTCTGAATGCAGCAGCTATATGTACCTGGGTCTAGAACTCAACATGAGGAGTGACTTGGTGCCAGAACTGCACAGGAGGAAGAGAACAGCGTGGAATGCCTTCAAGAGCATCAAAGAAGTGGTTAAGAGAATGAAGAACCTCCAGCTCTGGGCACATCCTTTCGAATCCACTGTTCTTCCTGCACTAATATATGCCTCAGAGACCTGGGCCCTATAAAAACAGGAATCCAGAGTTCCGACCTCTCTCAATGATCAAGAATCAGGGACATTGTCTTATTACCAAGGCATTGAAAATCAAATGGTCCAGACACATAGTGCTTTTTAGAGATGACCGCTGGACTAGAGCTGTTACCCAGTGGATTCCACGGGATGTCAAAGTCTGCATGGCCACCCACCTATGATTGCCAGACTTCTTTGTCAAAATCCTGAAGGAATGGTTTGAGGCTCTTCGTGTTCCTGGAGCGAGCAGATAGGTAGCGTGGGCTACACTAGCACACTACAGAGATGAATGGAGACGTTACTGGTGCCTGCTGGAGCAAATCGAAGATCAACAGGATGAAAAGTGATGCAAGTCATATAAAGTCAATAGGAAGGCCTAGCAAAGTTATATAAACTGCCTTATCAGAAACATTATTCCCAGTGTGTGGATGGCTAATACCAGCCTCTTCTAATTTGGGAATTTTTTTACCTTCACTATGGTATTGTCAGTTTCTCCTGACTTTGCTTCTGCTTTGCTGAATATAAGGTAGACAATATTTTACATACATTTCATTCAACCACATCTACTTACAAATCAATTAAAGTCAAGAGGCTACCTAAAAAGCTCTGTATAGCAAAATAAATCAACAAATACATCAGTGAAATATCTATAGAAAAGGAGAAAATATTTTCAAATGATATGCTTGATATTGGACTAATATAATATAGTATTTGTACAGAACACATGTAACTCCTAAATTATGTGATCCATCAGGAGACAGAATACTACCCCTGGTATTAGTTGGCCAACTATATGAGTCAGTGCTAAGGTCTAAAATGCACCATTGCTAGGGTCCCAGTGTTGTAACTCCAGGGCAGTAGCTAGTGGTAGTCAGAGTGAATGTAGTTACAGGGTTCCACCTCAGGAACTGGCACATGAAAACTATAGTTTCTGACTACCAATCTATCTCCCTGAACCAAACTCGTATAGCTTCATAGAAGCACATTATAATTTTATAATATGGGCACAGGATCTGAATTGATACTTTTGCAAAGAAGATACACAGAAGTTGAGTTGCATAAATGCATACTCATTCATTAGGAATATTCATTTCCTAACTGAATACATTGTAGTCATTAGGAAATGCAAATGAAATTACAATTAAATATCATCTCACATATATAGGGATGGCTATTATCAAAGCTGAAATAAATAACAAATATTGGAAAGGATGGAGAAAAAAAGAGAAACATTATGCTTTGCTGGCAGGAATATAAACTGTTTAAGCCACTATAGAAAATGACACAAAAATTTCTAGATTAATTAAAACAGAACTACCATATGCCTCTAACATCCTACCTTTGGGTATAGAACTCATAATAAAGTTTCTATGTTAAAAAGATCTCCCCAACCCACTGTTAATATCAGCATTATTTGCAATATCCCAAGTATAGAAAAGATTATGTGTGCATTGATAGAAGAATAAATAAAGAAAATGCATTACAGATCATGAAACAGAGTTTAACCATAAACCGGATCAAAATTCTGCCATTTGTTACAATGCAGATGGACTCATCCATAGTATGTAATCATATTTAACAATAATAAATTGTATATTCCAAAGATAGTGTGTATTTAAAAATATTACCACAAAATAAAAATTGCAGCTCCTTAAAGCCAGAGAGATACATTAAGGCACTTAGTTCACATGTAGCTGATCTGGGTTCAATTCTTATAACCACATATATTTCCCTATGTCCCTCCAGGGTTGATACTTGAGCACAAAGTTGGGTAATTATCTTATAAACACATACATGCCATATCATATTTTTACATTTGAGAAAAAAATAATGTCAATTCTAAATGATTAAGTAAAAAGAAAAGAATAAGAAAAAAAGTTGGACTCTGTACAAAAAAAATTCTTTGTTCCTGGGTATTGTATAGCATTTGTGTGTGGCTTTGCAATGAACTATAAATTTGAGACTATAAAGATAATATCTATTTCAATCATGTCAAATTAATTTCTGAAATTTTCTTGGAATTTTCAGTGTATAAAAGAATTGTGCTAAAATGATGTGTCAAATGAAAATCTGAAATTATATGAAAACTCAGCTAACTTTCAAATAAATTTTTATGAAATGTGCAACTCAACTTACAATTTAAACAAATATAATATAATTAGTGTGCCGTCTCATTTTGCTAATAGCAGTTTTAAAAGAAAAGGCATTTTAAGATATATCCCAATTCCAGATGTCACCTCAAAATATATAAAATTTGATAATTAATCAAAGATTACTCACATCCTAACCAAAACTATAGGAAAACAAAGAAAACAATAATCAAAGAAAATTAGTCAACAAAACTATAGGAAAACAAAGAAAACAATAATCAAAGAAAATTAGTCAATATTAAATTACCCAAGTAAAGGTCTATTTTTTTTTTCTTTTTGGGTCACACCCAGCGATGCTCAGGGGTTATTCCTGGCTTTGCACTCAGGAATTACTCCTGGCGGTGCTTGGGAGACCATATGGGATGCCGGGGATCGAACCCGGGTTGGCCACGTGCAAGGCAAATGCCCTACCCGCTGTGCTATCGCTCCGGCCCCAAGGTCTATTTTTAATACATGGAGAATTTTAGCACCTTCTTAATTATTTATCAAGATTCAGATATATTTCAGTACTAACTCACTGACTTTTAATGACTTCTTCTATTTATAAAACTAAAGTAAATGCTTCATATATTTTTTTCTTAAAATTAACTATTTTTTTGCAAAAGTTTGGTTGAAAATTATATTTTAAAACACATTTGAAATAAAAAAATAGTTAAAATGTTTTAAAGGAATCATCTATGTCATTATAAAGTAGAGAAAAAAACAACATGCGGACAGTATTTGCTTGAGTAGTGAACAGTACTGAAAATTTAAAAATTGAACTTAATGTAGGTGTGAAAAAAATATCATTATCAAGACAGAGACTATCTAAGATGTGTGGAGGGATGTGATGACTCATGGAATTAGAAATACGTTGCTAACAGCATATAATATAGCAGTGAATTACATTTTTATTTCTTTTATAATCCTAGTAAACTATTCAACATTCCTGAGTGATGAATCAATATATTTGTCTCTAGTCTGTATCAGAAGAAAAAGTTCAATAATTCAAGGACCACAGATATAAAGTGATGAAAATAAGACTGACACAAAAAGCTTGTGATTTTTTTTGTTTTGAGGGATTTGGGGGGGCACACCTCACAGTTCTTAAGGCTTATTCCTGGCTCTGAGCTCAGGAATCACTTATTCCTAGTAGTGCTCAGGGGACCATATGTGGGGCCAGGGATGGAACATGGGTCAGGCATGTTTAGAGCAAGCACCTTAACTACTGTCTGTCTTTCTGGACCCAAAAGCTTTTGTGATCTATCTGAACTTGGTTCACTATGACTCCAGGATGATATTAACCTGACTGTTGCAGCTAAATAGCAGCTAGGTATATCCAGAGCCTGACAAATAGTAATGGAAGCAAAATACATTTAATCAGCCCGAAACAAGGAATAAACATTTGAGTTCTGATTCACAAAGTAAAACCAATTAAGGTTCAATAGAGAAGACATATTACCAGAGACATTTGCATTGGATATGAATTATTGAAGCCAAAGTAAAACTACCAGGGAAACTCACAGTTTCTGAGAACATAATATTATGGAGAAATAATAATAATATGTTGAAATTCTGAAGTTTCAAATGTAACTAAGCATCTGTTAACTTAAAGCACTGAAATTATAAGTTTGAATAGGACCAATAAAGAAATATTTTTATAGAAAATCGATTTCATTAATATTGGGATTGATGGGATTGGAAAAATAGTACAGCGGGTAGGGCATTTGCATTGCCCATGGCTAACCCAGGCTCAAGTCCTGGCACCCCATGAAATACTAGTATTCCCCAGAAATACTAGTAGCAATAAGTAAAATAAAAAAAGAAAGAAAATGATGAAAGGAGGGGGACAGAAAGAATGAAAGCAAAAAATGTAAAGATCAGTTCAAAATGTGTTGTGTTCAGCAAAATGCATACTTCATGTAAGGCTGGCAATAATGTATTTCAGAGTTTAAAAAGAAAGCTAAAAATCAATAATATATAATACATAATATATTCTATATACTGTAATTCAATGAAAATGACATTAAATTTTATGCACATGTAATTTCTCAATTTCAAAACCAAAAATTCAGGGGCTATTGATTTAATAATTGAATTAATAATTAGAAGTAAAAATAAAATATCACATTCAGTTACAAAATACTTTACTAACTGAAATATCAAGTTAAAGTATTTAACTACTCAGTTAGGCATCACTGTTTTTTTTTCAGCATTGTGACAAAACTGAGTCTGTGTATCTAATCTAGGTCCCATTTATTCCTATGAATCACCTTAGGTCATCAGAAGCTATGCAAACACACTTGTAAATTTTCCTTAATTTTTGCTCAAAATGTATTACAAATTTAGAATTAACATCTTAATTTTAAGATTTATCTGGAAAGTGAGGACTTATTTGAAATCACATTTGAACAGTAGTTTTTTGAAAAAAACTTTATCTTAAGTGATGGGAACTTAAATATCTTTGAAAAAGTAGTACTTACATATATGAAAACAGAAATCAGTTTGAGTAATGCCTATTTTTTTTAAATTTTATTTTATTGAATCACCATGACAAAAGTTACAAAGCTTTAAGGTTTAAGTCTCAGTCATATAATGATCAAACCCCCATCCCTTCACCAGTGCCCCTTTTCCCCCACCAAGAACCCCAATATACCCCCTCCACCGCCCCCCCGAACCTGAGTGGCCAATATCTTCACTTTATTCTCTCTATACTTTGGATACATTCAGTATTTCAACAGAGAACTGACTATTATTATTTGGAATTTTCCCCCAACAATCAAACCTGCTGAAAAGGCATCATTTGATAGTTTGTTTTCCATGTCTGAGAATGAAGATTATAGGAGCTCTGTTGAAGATTATAGGACCGCTGTTGCAGTCGCACGGTTTTGGATTTCTGTTGTTTTAGCTCAGTTTACAGTCTAGATGCATTTCTATAAGTCTCTGGGTGCCAAAATGGGTTAGTAGACCTCCTGGACCATAGTCTTTAAGGAGCAGAGGGGCCGTGTTGTTCACAGTTGCTCCAGATCTCATTTGGGCCTAGGGTGTGCTGGTAACACCCGTATCCCATGATCTCTTGCGCACCACGTCACTACAAAGCGAGTACCTCTGGGTTGTGAGTCCTAGAAAATGGCAGATGCCACGTGGGAATTGGTGCTGCTGGTGCTGCTATCTTCCCTGTAAAAAGAAAGCGCTGGGAGAGAAAAATCCTTCCCCGTCCCCGGGCGGCATGGGGTCGTAGCTCAGCTCACAGTCTAGATGAGTAATGTCTATTCTTAATAGCAGCTTTTAATAGCAATGACTCTGAAAGGAGTAGAAAAGCACTAGAGATGACTGAAATTTTGCTATTAAAAATATACTTTTAAGATGAATTTTGATTAATAAATCACTGTACTATCACTGTCACCCCATTGCTCATCGATTTGCTTGAGCAGGCACCAGTAACATCTCCATTGTGAGACTTGTTGTTACTGTTTTTGGCATATCGAATATGCCATGATAGCTTGCCAGGCTATATTATTGTAACAATAATATTAGAATAAAACTATGATCTAATATAAGGGGAGTATGTATTATACTACTGAGTTACATAACAGTGCTAGGATAAGATATTTCTTTTATTTGGCACAGGGTGGGTGTGAGGATTGGGGCCACACCCAGCTGTGATCAGGGTTTGCATCTGACTCTAGGCTCAGGGATCATTCTCAGCAGTGTTCAAGAAACCATGAGTTGCCAAAGATATAGCAGGGGGCCAGAGCGATAGTACAGTGGGTAGGGTGTTTGCTTTCCATGTGGCCGACCCAGGTTTGATCCCCGCATCCAATGTGGTCTCTCAACACCACCAGGAGTCTTTCCTGAATGCAGAGCCGGGAGTAACCCCTGAGCATTGCTAGGTATGACCCAAAAAGCCAAAAAAAAAAAAAAAGATCTAGTAGGGATCTAGTAAGTCACATGCAAGGCAAGCATCTTAACCCCTACACTCTCTAAACCCTAGTTCCTTCATTTCTAAAATAGGGACCACTAAGAACAGAGCTTTGGGACCCTGGGACTGCTGCTGGTTGAATGAACCTGGTTATGCCTACTTAACAGCAAGCTACTGATTGTTTGGTACTCAGGTCTAATGGTGCTCATAGATAAGCAGGGCTAAACCAGGTGGTTCTCAGGGTGAGGGACATTGTGGGGAGGGAGGGAGTTGAGCTGTGTGAGTGACGTCACACATTCAAGTTCAATCATTTGAATAATCTTTCTGGTCCCTGAGGTACTATGAATTATGATGAGAATAGATTGATATTTCTCTCACAGAAACATTTGAAAAAAATTTTTTGCATGTTCCTCCTTATCTTGATGGGGAAACTCATATTGAAATGAACATTCTACTGCTTGCCTCCCAACAATATTTAAAAATAAATAGAAATTTTTACTAGTGAAAATATAAGAGAGTTGAGAGTTACCATGTGATTCCAAAATAAGATTTCACACTTCAGTTGAAAATGGAAGTTTGCTGAAAAAAGAGGGTTTTTTTGAGATTTCTTTGAGTCATTGTTCACTGAGCTGTTATAACAAAACATCATATAATGGGGTGTCCAAGATCAAGGGGCCAGTAGATTCAGTATTAAAGAGCCCATTTCTTGATTTATCAAGTGTCATCTTCAGAGTGCTCTCATATGGAATAAAAGCCAAGAGAGGTCTCTGGGATAGGACACTAATCTAATCATAAGGATTTCCTTCAGGCAGTCCTTCCTAAGGCTCTACTTCAAAGTAGGATAACAACAGGGGAAATAGGTTTTCATCATGAATTAAGAAAACTCCAGCCCATAGACCTTTCCCACCTTTTTTAGCATCTCAAGGCATAAGCCCAATTGGTGACAGAATATTCCATAACTAATGAATGCACCACTCTTATAATACAGAAGGATTAAAGATAGAGTGACAGAAAGAAGAGAAAGAGAAGCAGAAGATCAAACCATTGTCTCAGTGGAATGTGTGTCAGAGGTTTCTGAAGGAAATGCTAAGGGAAGACTTTTGCTATATTTTCCATTGGTAGCTCTAATTGTTCCCTTTTTTCTTTTGGGAAAATTTGTTAATAATCACCAAAATTTCATCTAAAAGATAGCACTGTATGATGTACACACATTTAATTTTTATTTTAATCCTCAGAGACTGTTTTTTGCTGAATGTGACAATAAATCATAAGTAAATGAATAGTCTTGATTAGCTAGGAATGTAAATACAATTTGAACTCACATAACATATCAGATATAGGACTAACGTCCAATATTTAGAAAGTACTCATAGACCTTAGCGACCAAATTACAATAAACCCATTTAAAAATGGGGAGAAGAGATGAGCAGACACACCCACAAAGATTACATTTGGATGTTCAATGAGTACAAGAAAAAGTGTTCATTATTATTTAGTATAATGGAGACATAAATCAACATGATAGCACAGCATCACCTCACCCAAAAAAAAAAAAAAAAAGAAACAACCAGTTATGGTGTGGATGTGGAAAAAAGAAAAGGAACTCTCCTTCATTATTGGTGGGAATATCCTCTATTTCATCCTCTATGGAAATTTTTCAAAATAGTAAGATTCAAACTCTTATAATATAGCCATCCCATTTCTAGACATTTAGCCCCATAACACAAAAACATAAATACAAAAAGATATAAGCATATCTATGTTCATTAAAGCATTTAGTATAATAGCCAGGATATGATAGCAATCTAAATGTCCAACGACAGGTGAAAGGGTAGAAAAGAATGGGTTTCATATGCACAATGAAATACTATGTAGCTACAATAAAGAATAAAACTATGATGTTCCAATGCCGTAGATGGTATTGGAGTGTATTATGTTGAGCAGGCAGGAGGAGGTGTAGTGCCAGAAGCAAAGTGATTCTATTTATCTGTAGCGTAGAGAAAAAATAAATTAAAAAAACAAGGATATATAAGAACAATATTAACTTATCGGGCTGGCGCGATAGCACAGTGGATAGGGCAATTTGCCTTGCATGCAGCTGTCCTGAGTTTGATTCCTCCGCCCCTCTTGGAGAGCCCGCAAGCTACTGAGAGTACCTTGTCGGAACAGCAGAGCCTGGCAAGCTACCTGTGGTGTATTCGATATGCCAAAAACAGTAACAACAAATCTCACAATGGACACTTTACTGGTGCCTGCTTGAGCAAATTGATGAGCAATGGGATGACAGTGATATAGTGATTAACTCATGATAATCTCTGGATTACACAGATGATCTACCATGGTGTGGGAGGGGAATACGAGTATCTGAAAGTAACACAAGGGCATAGGTGGAGGATCTAGGGCGTATTGGTAGAGGTAAAATGAAGAGGTAAGAGTATGCACCAAAACCACAACTACCAAACAAGCAGTGAGGGGACAGGGAAAGACCGTCAGACAAAAATAAAGCTGGGACAGGCGGGCAATGGGTACTTCTGTGGAAATGGTGTGCAGCAACTTTGTGTATAAATGCTGTAAACTTTGGGGCTAAAGCAATACTACAGAGGATAGGGTGCTTTCCTTGCAAGCAGCATCCTGGATTAGATCCCCCTTACCCCACATATAACCCAGAGACCACCAGGAGGGTTGCTTGAGTGGAGAGGCATGAGTAGCCCCTGAACATTGCTGGCTGTAGCCCCAAACCATAAAAATAATAATAATGATAATAATAGTATAATTATAATAATAAAAACAAACACTATTTTATTATATTTCCTAAGCTATAATTAATAAAACATTCATTAAAATACAGCCTATATTATATATTGTTTATGCATTTTTATACTGGTATAGGCTCATAACTTAAAAGAAATTCTTCTTTTAGACTAATTCTGTTAAAAAAAAAAAACAGTACACACATACATCTTGTCATTCTGGTAAAACCTCTGTGGTCAGAATAAGTGGATATAAAATTGAGAACATAATGTAAGTTCTTAAAACCTCCACTGCTCACTTTTTGCTGCCGAAGCAGGAGTTGCGGGGGTGGGGCGCTTCCCTGCCCTGTGCGTGTTGGACCCGGGTTCGAGCCTTGGCACCTCCTTTGATTCCTGGGCACAGAGTCTCCCCCCTGCCCCCCGCCCAAAAGAAAAAGTAATTAAATAAACTTTTGGAGAAAAAAGACCTCCACTGTCCTTGAAAAAGAATCTGAATACCTCCTATTTTAATAAATCTTCTTAAGGATCTTTCAAGTTAGAGAATGTCCACGAGATAAAGGAAATGTTTCCTTTTACAGATCAGTTTGAGCAAGAAATCATGTTACTATCTTTTTTCTTTTTTTTTTTTTTTGCCTCAAAGATCCTAAGATCTAGTGTATTGAGAAACAATTAAGTTAAGGCAAGATTTAGAGAGATACTACAGTATACAAGGTGCCATTCTCAACATCAAGAAGTGCCAAGGACAACAACGATCATAAATCACTGTGTGTCAGATCTTGCACCAGACATTATACATGCAAACTTCAATTAACCCTCCGAGTATTCAGAGCAGAATTATAAGTTAGGGGTCATTATTTCTATTAAACAATAAGAAGACCACAGGAATAGAAGTTAAATTCTTGCCTATAACCACAGTTAATGTTATGGAGTCTTAATAAAATGTAAGTACATGTAAAGAATAAGGGACAGAATTGGGTATGTTTATCTCATATTTATTTAAAGGAAGGGGTAAAAGAGCTTAAACAATGTCACCTGTGATGATGACATGGATTTTAAATGAGAGTTTGATAGACAAATCAGAGAGCACTTGTACAAAGTGACATAATAATGAGCTTACACATTAGGCACCATTTTGCTCTTTACATAAATCTTTGTGATTCATTCACAATATCAATGTTGAATCATTGCACATACATTTGGCGTATACTATAATTTCCTTAAAGGGGCACATTTTGTTTGGGGTGTATCAGAATAATACAGAATAATTTCTGGATAAATCATATCAAAATCTATGATATAGTTTCTTTATCCTCTGCTTCTGGCTGCTCCTGAATGATTTTGAGTGGTACCAAAAGCCCACGGTGTTCTTATTAGCAGTACAATAAACCTAGAATTTATTCTTGCCATCAAAATAACATGGAATTCAACTTCAGTGCTTCTCTGAGCTCAGATTTCTATTGTACACATCTTCCAGCCTCTACATTCTATCTGACATAGATAGCGTTTAATGCATGATATTATATTTAAGTATTTCTATAATGTTTTGCCCACTATGTTTCAAACTTCAATAGGACAGGGAATTACAGTCTCTGAAACCAACACACAGTTTTTGACACCTTATAAGCATCCTCACTCTGATGGCTGAACCAAGCAGTAACAATTCCACTTTCTGATAGCAAACATCCTCCCAAACTAAAGTGACAGCCTATTAACCTTGTTTGAAACACCTTATCTCTCCCTCAGACCAGAGGATCTATTCCCAGCTCCACAGTGACTCAAACCAGAATGTGCTGGTAGATGCCAAAAAGACCCAGATGCACTTCTCTATTTTCCTTAGGCTTTTTCGTCCATATGGCTCTCACCATTCCTGTAATGAGACTGCAGGTTTAAGTTTTAGAAGTCCGTCATTTCCAGAATGCACGGCTCAGTCTATTTTTTCCCAAGTTGACTTGGCACAGAATTGTGGTGTGATGAATTTATTATGTACAGCAGCAGGCATGGTGCTTTTTAAAAGCAAAGTGCCAGAAACAGAAACCCATTGATTAAAAAAAAAAACACGTTAAAACTTGGCCAATTTTCTCCAGATACAATCAAAGTAAACCACCATCATATATAAGTCATTTGGCCCAGAAGTTATAGAACTGCACAATTTTATTGCATTCTCAACTCTTTTGAGACCAAAAATAACTACAGAAAGTTGATATAATTATCCTGCCTATATACAGCAACATATGAACATTCTAGTGTGATATTGACTAATTGAATAGTTATAGCTACTACATAAATTTAAACAGATAATTCCAAGAGTACATGAGCTAATAATGATGGCATTAATAGAATGTACTAATCATTGAATAGTTTGAAGCTCCAAAAACATGATAACAGCTGAATTTTTATGTGACGACAAGGATGAACATAAGGGAACCTCATCTTCAAGCTTTTTAATAATTCTGTACCATAAAATTAAGAAATTGTCTTCCATTTTTCTGTGGAAATACAAATTTGCTTAATTTCTTGACACTACACCTTTGATTATTACAGAAAGCTCTCTACTCAGATCACACTCTAGAAAACTTAACTATATTGGCATTTTTTATTAGAAGTATTATCATTAAAATCTTATTTTTGTCAAAGCTCTGGTCTGCATGAAAATATAGAAAGTGAAGACATTTACTGTCATCAAATATAAACATAAGATGTGAAGCAACATAACTACCATTGTGAAATCCAGATATTATTATTCAACAAATGCAGCTAAGATTAAATTGTTACTAGATACCAACATTGATGATGGTGGAAATGAGCCCAACAATTCCAGAAAACTCAGCTTTGAATCCAAAGCTCAAAGTTTAATGCAGACCACTCAGAGTGAATACATAATTTCCCTCGTGTAAGAAAACCAAACCTCTATCATGCTATATTTCTTGGTATTTTTTTCTTAGAGTGACAAAAATATTTAAATACTTTATTGAATGGGGAGTATTGCTACTTTTTGGTCAGAAAATGAAACAAAACCAGAATTGTCCAAAATGCCAGCTCACTGCACTTGACCTGCACTTACCCATTATACAATATTCTTAAATAATAAGTATTTAAATGTTTTTAAAAGAGCTATTTCTATCACTGGGATTATGCATCATATAATAACTAAATTCATCGGTTGGGAATGGGCTATATTGGTTTCAAAATGCAGCCAATTGAACTGTTTTATTTTAAAATGCTATTTTCATATTAAAATAAATCTGACCCTGATAGTCTGAGTTTATTTAATTAAATGTCATTGAATCCTTAGATAAGCCCTTAAATGGAAGGGAAGCGTTTGGAAGGCTTTGCCTCAAGACTCTTTGGTTTGACAGAGTAAGTTTAAGGAAACTGAAATTAAACACAATGAAAAATTATAATAAATATCAAAATTGTGATTAAAAAGTGCAATGGGATTTAAGTGAGTGAAAGTAACTTTAAACCAAACCGATATGAAGGTAAGAGGTGAAAGATTAAAACTGAAGAATAAAAAAGACCTGGTCATTTATGGAAGGGAAGAGAATGAGAACATAAGCTCAGACAAGCATTAATTGGTATTAGATGTAAATGATAATACTTAAGGAATGAAGATGGAATAAAGTAGAGTTTGCACTGGGATGACCAAAACAGTGGAACTAAGAGTTGATATTTATTCTATTAACAAATAGGCAAACTGGAAGGTAAAACTTTTGTTTGTTTGTTTGTTTGTTTGTTTTTTGTTTTTTTGTTTTTGGGTCACACCCGGCGATGCACAGGGGTTACTCCTGGCTCATGCACTCAGGAATTACTCCTGGCAGGGCTTGGGGGACCATATGGGATGCTGGGAATCTAACTCGGGTCGGCCGCGTGCAAGGCAAATGCCCTACATGCTGTGCTATTGCTCCAGCCCCAGGAAGGTAAAACTTTTGAAAGTGATTAAATTGATATAAAAAGGCTAAGGCATAGGAGATCTCTCAAAAGACTTTAGCACAGGCTTTGCATTACATTCAGGAGGGCAGGGTTTGATACTTCACAACACATCATAATCTGAATGATCACTGTCACTGTATCACTGTCATGCTGCTGTTCATCGATTTGATAGAGCGGGCACCAGTAATGTCTCCATTCGTACAGGCCCTGAGATTTTTACAGCCTCTCCTTAATAGTTTTTTCCAATGATTGGAAGCTCTTTCAGGGTCAGGGGAATGAGACCTGTCATTGTTACCAAATTTGGCATATTTAATACGCCATGGGGAGCTTGCCAGGCTCTTTCGTGCAAGCAGGATACTCTCGGCAGCTTGTCGGGCTCTCTGAGAGGGACAGAGAATGTATATCAGAGAATACAAGCAAGTATGTTAAAACCAAACATGTGTGTGCTGCTTTAGTGGGTTAGAGTATAAGAGGTTGTGTAGCTGCAAAGCGGCTATGTGCTTCCAGGAGCTTTGTTTTATATAGTCTTTGGATCTGGGCCATTGATGGGATAGGGGCACCGAGGGCAGTTTGTGGGTGTGACCGCCAAGCTACTGGAAAATGGGGGGTCTGGGTGGAGGAGCCCCAATCCTGATCCAAGCAGGCTTGTAGATCTCAGCCCCGGGTCCCACATGCCTGGGTTTCTCTGCCAGTTTTTCATGTGTGAGGTTCATCTGAACGTGTGGAGAGTGGCCTGAGCATGGCTGTGGTAAGGTTCTGGAGGTTTTTGGCTGCTGGTGCTCTTCTTGGGGTGGGGAGGGAAACTCAACCCGCCCCCTTCCAAGGCGCCCCAATGAAGAAAGCTTGGTATGGGGATAGGAGACTCTGCATGGCTCTCTTCCGGGAGCTTTGTTTTATATAGTCTCTGGATCTTGGCCATTGATGGGATTACATCTGAATGACACTGAGATTAAATCTTGAGCAACAAACTTGTATAGTATTCCACACCCCACATTGCAAGATACAGTATTGCAAGGTGTAACTCAAATACAACCCAAACCCAACTCTCCCCCACCTACAAAAAAAAAAAAAAGGAACATGATTAGTCGGGAAGTAGAACAAGGTGTTTGTGGAATGGTGAAATGGAGAAATTATTGAAAGGTAATATTAAATAAGATACTGATTAAAAGTCATACTGAGAAATTTCAAAAATAGAACAGAGCATTAGGCATTTGCCTTGTATGTGACTAACCCTGATTCCATCCCCTTCACCACATTGCCAGCTAATCAGCTAATCCTCAGGACCAACGGGCCAGAGTATCATCTTATCCTTGGGCTATTATATTGAAATCCTAGTTCAGATGCCCCAGGAGGAACCGCAAAGCATTCTCTGGTTGTGACAAATTCAAACATAAAGAAAAAATACCAAATAAACAAAAGAAGCTGAATAGTAAACCCATTCCTTATGTTGGTGTTTAGAAAAAATCATAAAATAATAAAAGATTGTCTAGAAATTAAAAGAAGTGAGAAATTAAAAAGTAGAGTTGAATTGGCTAAAATTAGATAAAAGTTTTCACATAAAAAGTTGAAACAATAAGATTTTTTTGAACACAAATATATTTGTATATTTTTGCTTAAAATTATCTATTTTCAAGTCTTGACTAGACTCAGTAGGGAAAAAAGGTCATGATCAGTTAATACTCTGAGCACGAAATATTAGGCAGTTTTAGATTAATTCTGATTTTCTGGCTTAGGTTGCTTCATATCTTGTTGCTAATTGGAAATAATAATGAAGCAGATATGCACATTTAAGTATTACACTTATAAAGGCAAAAAGAAACCAAAAATGACCTAAAGGTCTAATGAACTGAGAATAAATAAAAAAACTTTTTAAATTTTGTGTGATAATTTAAAATAAACAATATCAAGAGCAAATAAAGATATGCTCTACTTTGAAAAAAATATATAGTGAAAAAATATTAAAGAGCATAAGAAATCATGACTGAAAATGAGAATATTATTAAATGTTCTCTACCTTCTATACATATACGCTAATCTGACTATAAAAAAGATGTATTGGAAAGCTTTAAAATCATCACAAGTCCTCAGGAACACCCACAGAAATCATTATTTTTCACATAGATAATTTTATCAAATCTTCTCTAATTTAGGCATATACACCCTGTTACTTCTTTGCGGAAAAGGATTTTAGACTCTCTAAGTCCCCAGTTCTAAGAGAATTGGTTTATCTTTCCATTTATCAAAAAACACAGAAACTTACTACAGGGCTGTGTGAGATTGGTGATTTCACCCCATCTCTGGGATGTATGACTGACTCAAAGAAGTGTAAGAGAAGAAAAGATAGAAAATGTAATGTTTATTGAAAGACTACTCTCAGGAAACATATTTGATATAGATGAGAGGGAACATAAATTCATTTCAATATAATTAAAAATTTCAATATAATTAACATCAATGACTTCTGAGTCCTCTTTTTGACAGAACCTGTGTCAGGACCTATTTAAAAGAGGGAACTGTAGAAAGATTATGGTCCACCAATAGCCTGCAGTTCAAATACACTGATACAAATCTATTGAGCTATAGGCCTGACATTCACACAGGGTAAACATATTTCAGTTACTTAAAGTGATCAAAAATGCTTCAGTGAACATGAGCCTGCACATATCTTTTTGGATGAATGTTTCAGTAAACTGGGGGTAGATACGAAGCAGTAGAAACACTGGATCATATGGGAGCTCTATTTTTAGTTTCTAAAAGAATATCCATATTGTTTTCCATAGGGGCTGAACCAGGAATAACTACATTGTAACTGTAATTATGTAAATAGAATTGTGAGAATTAAGGGCCAAGGGAACAATCCGCAGAATTAAACATGAATAAACAATTTTCCAAATCCCTTTTTAGTTTGATAAAGAACAGCCCAATGGAATATAAACTGTGGATTTTATCCTGTCCCTAAGGTGGTTTTCTGTCATATCCAAAAAACCTGAAGCCTTATGAATTTGTTTTAGTTCTATCCAATTTTAAATCAACTAGCCTAGAGCTGTTACTAATCCAATTGAGTGTGTGACCTGGCTAAAGTGGAGCCATAATAGAGCTGTAGCTGTTTTGACAGTGTCATTTCTCTGATAAGTTACAGTTATATAGTTCCATCTATGACTTAGAGACCAAGTTTTCCATGGCTTAGTAATAATTCGTTTAATCCTATGATTCTAGGAAATCCATTCTTACCCTCCAGCTCTGTGTTATTTTTTAATCACTTAGAAATATTATATTCCACTTCATCTTAGTCCAGGATAAGAATATTTCTTGAAATACAGAGAAACCCCAATTCAAATAAAACCACAACATGACCCAAAGAAGAGAAGGATTTTTTTTTGGTAGGTTGTTATTTTTAAAATGTACTATAATCCAATTCTCCTATGACTGAGATATGTAACTATTCTGCTTTATAAAGGCTGATAAGCAAAATATAAATTGCCTTCATACCCTAATCACTGTATCACTGTCATCCCATCTCATTGATTTGCTCGAGTGGGCACCAGTAACGTCTCTATTGTGACACGTGTTGCTACTGATATTGGCATATTGCCACAGGTAGCTTGCCAGGCTCTGCCCTTTGGGCGAGATACTCTTGGTAGCTTGCCAGGCTCTGCGAGAGGGACAAAGGAACCCAACCCAGGTCGGCCATGTGTAAGGGAAACAACCTACGCACTAAATTATATACAGAAAATTATGTCTTATTGATGAGTACTCCACATTGACAAGATAAAAGCTCAATGATTAAGAAAGCAAGGAGCTATAAAAATAATGCTATACAGCTTGAGGAGATAACTCAAAGAGCTAGAATATATGTGCCTGGCCCTAAGTTTTATTTCTAGCACCTCATGCCACATGCTCTCTTTTCCTGCACTCCTTCAGGTGCAGCCCTGCAGGTTCTCACAACTACACCCAGGCTCTATCATACTGCTGAATCTGAGCACTGAACCATTTTCCCAGGTGGCTGAGAATTACCAGGAATGGTTCCTGGGTCCCTAAGTATTACTTGGGTGTCTCCAAAGAGGAAAAACATAGAAAAAAATGCATTATAAGAGAGATGTGATCCCGGGGGCCGTAGGCGTGTGAAGCCTCTCCGCAGCTGCACGAGCGTGAATCCAGACCCAGCAAAACCTCTTTGGCATGGGCAACTCCTCGCAGAATGTCTCTAGCCTGAGAATGTCTCGCAGAATCTCTCGCAGAATGTCTCTAGCCTAAGCCTCGGCCCCGTGCCTGCCCAGGAGTGGAAAGGTATTTCTCTCTCTCTCTCTCTCTCTCGCCTCTTTCTCTCCGGGGAAGAAGGGCGCGGTGTCCGCCATATTATGACGACCACAGATTGGGCTTTCAAGTCTGCAATGATCCAATATCTGGAATAAATCTCCCTGGACTTAGTTGTTAAAGTACAGAAATTCAAAACCGCGCGGCCGCTACTGCGGCTGCGTGACTTCATTTGTCTTCACTGTAGGTCTGACTCTAGTGGGGTACTCTTAACAGCAATAGTGAAGTTTGTGTTGAAATATTAATGTAACCAAAGTAAACAGAAAGTAAAATGAAACTTATCAGTTACAAGGCGGGAGGTGGGGGGGTGGGATGGTAGGTGTACTGTGGGGGTTTTTATTTTTATTTTTTTTTTTTGTGGTGGTATATGGGCACTGGTGAAGGGATGGTTGTTTCAGCATTGTATAACTGAGACCTAAGCCCGAAAGCATTGTAATCATCCATATGGTGATTTAATAAAATAAAATTTTTATTTAAAAAATGCATTATAGGGGCTGGAGTGATAGCATAGCGGGTAGGGCGTTTGCCTTGCACGCGGCCGACCCGGGTTCAAATCCCAGCATCCCATATGGACCCCTGAGCACCGCCAGGGGTGATTCCTGAGTGCAGAGCCAGGAGTGACCTCTGTGCATCGCCGGGTGTGACCCAAAAAGCAAAAAAAAAAAAAATGCATTATAAAGCAGCACTTCAGTATGGTTTATAAATAGGCTTCAGAGATACCATGAACTCATGCAATCATTTGCAAATCTAGAAGTATATTCTAGAAAAAAATGAACCTTTAGCATTCTCAAAAAATGGCAACAAAAACCAGCAAATTTTTAGAAAAATTAATTTTTTAAGCAATGCTAATGTAAGTGGAGCACTGCCTCAGGCCTATTAGCTAGATAACTGTTTAAAGACCACATTCCAGAGACTCACAAATGCATCTCGGAAGAGAGCAGCATGCTGCAGAGATGTCTCCAGACCCACACCAGGCTGATTTCACCGGGACGCCTCAGAGGGAAGCAGTCATAGTCCCTCTGCCTGCCCCAGTAGCTGCAAATCTCCAGAACCCAATGAAAAACCCAGTTATACAGGACTAGTGACTGAAAACTCCAGGCCTCACAGAGCCAGGAATGGGCCACCCCTTCCCATCTCCCTATCCTTCGGTGTCCTGACAGTCACGTCCATGAACTGTCTCCAGACGCCATTTATGTGCATTAACGACCTTGATCCAGAGACTCATAAATGAATCGAAAGAGAGCAGCATGCTGCAGAGATGTCTCTGGACTCCAGTTATTTAAACTTTAGAATTACAGGAGTGCACAGCTGACAATGAGGGCATGTGACATTTTGTACTATTCATAACAAGCAACACAAAACAATTTATTTAGCATCTATCTGTGGGGTAGTTTTGAGTAGTGGTCGGAAAATTAGAAATAATGATGGTGGGAAAGTGTAATGGTGGTGGAATTGGTGGTGAAATGTTGAATGTAATCAATTATTGTGAACAACTATACAATAAAATTGAAAATTAAAAAAATAAAATTAAAAAGTAAAATGTGATAGTTGGAATAAAATAATAAAAGGACCAAAGAGGAGGAATCCTTGGAACACATATGATTTGTTCTCTACTGAGGATATAAATATATAATAAATAAATCCTAGTCATTCCTATAAATAAATAGGAATATGCAGAGGTCCCACCAAGATTTGAACTCGGATCGCTAGATTCAAAATCCAGAGTGCTAACCATTACACCATGGGGCCGACTGGAGGACTAGAGTAATAGCACAGTGGGTAGGGTGTTTGCCTTGCACGCAACAGACCCGAGTTCAATTCCTCTGTTCTCAGAGAGCCTGGCAAGCTACTGAGAGTATCCCGGCCACACGGCAGAGCCTGGCAAGCTACCTGTGGCATATTTGATATTCTCAAAGCAGTAACAACAAGTCTCACAATGGAGACTTTACTGGTGCCCACTCGAGCAAATTGATAAACAATGGGACGAGAGTGCTACAGTGTTATAGTGCATAGATTATAAATTTATATATGATATAATTTAAATTATAATATAATATAAATATAAATATTTATAATAAAAATAGGAATAGTCATATTTGTAAATAAGAATATTTCAATATCTTTCTGCATTTCCCCTTCCAGCTTATGTTCCAGTCACACTTAGGCTCTCTTGGACACAGTTATTCCTTTTCTTTCCTCTCTAGCTAGTCAAGATCTTTTTTATTTTCTCCTGGCTAGAGCGATAGCACAGTGGTTGGGCTTTCACCTTTCACGAAGTCGACCCAAGTTCGATTCCTCCGCCCCTCTTGGAGAGCCCGGCAAGCTACTGAGAGTATTGAGCCCTCATGGCAGAGCCTGGCAAGCTACCCGTGTGTATTGGATATGCCAAAAACAGTAACAATAAGTCTCTCAATGAGAGACGTTACTGGTGCAAGCTCGAAAAAAATCGATGAGCAATGGAATGACAGTGAAGTGATCAACAGTGATAATTGCCAAACTTTATCTGAATAATTTCTACTTAGCAAACAATGTTTAGTTTAAGTCAAAGAATGAATAGATGTTCAATATTGAAAAGGAAACCAAGGGCATGTCTAAGATCTACCAGTCTTAATTTTCTTAAAACACATTAATGGATTAAGAGATTTTTTTTTTGTAGAAGACAACATAACATGCAGATTTGACCAGAGATACAATTTACTTGACATGGTTTTGTTAGACAAGATATACAGATTTTTTTCAAGTATTAGGTTAAAGAAGCAGAGAGATAGTACAGCAGATAGGGTACTTGCCTTGAAAGGAGCTGACCAGGGTTTGATCCCCAGCATCCCATAAGGTCCCCCAAGCATTGCCAGGAGTAATACCTAAGTAAAGAGCCAGATGTAACCCCGGAACTTCTCTGAGTGTGGCCCAAACAATAAAAGTAATCTGTGGCCCAAAAGTAGCACTGTAGCACTGTCATCCTGCTGTTCATTGATTTGCTCAAACAGGCACCCAGTAATGTCTCCATTGTGAGACTTGTTGTTACATTTTTGGCACACCAAATACACCAAGGGTAGTTTGCCAGCCTCTGCCATGCTGGTGGGATACTTTTGGTAGCTTACTGGGCTCTTCAAGAGGGACAGAGGAATCAAACCCAGTTGGCTGCATACAAGGCAAATGTCCTACCCGCTGTGCTATCATTCCAGCCCCACAAAAGTAAAAAAGTAAATTAAATAATAATAATAAATTACAGAGACATAAGTACAAAAATAAACAGTTTAAATCTTTAAATCTTCTATATCTCTCTGGTTGAACATAAATTATTACAGAAAATTTAAAGCCACTGTTATTTGTTACAACTAGAAAGTCAATATGAGATGCTCCATGGACAAACTCCTAAAGTTATCATAATTGATAAATTTATATTAAAATAATAGGGGTGAGAGAGGAAACTTAACAAGTTGGAGTACATGTTTTAAATGCAGGAGGCTTGAGTTCAATCCTTGACACCACAAACAGGCTTTGAGCACTAATAGGGTTAGCAAAAAAAAAAAAAAAAATCCAACCAACCAAATTAATATGTTTCTCCAAAATTATCCCAAGGACAAATAGCAAATAAAGAAATATGTATACAAAAAATATTTCACAGTAAGAACAGTACAATTTTACAGCACTTGAACTCTTTGCTCTTTCCTTGTCCCTAGTGACTTCTCCCTACTTGTGTCCCCAGTCAGCACAATGGAAGCATTAATCTTGTCAAGACAATTCTCTTTCTTACGTCCACACTAGAAAAAAGTAGATTATTTCCTGGGATAAGCAAATTGCCGGTATTTCTCATAATCCTAAACTCAAAATTACTGAGATAACAGTCTCAGAAAAAAGCTTTTGACAAACTCACATTTCCTGCATGGTGGTGGGGGATAGGGTTAGGGTAGGGGGTACGGAGAAGTGAACAACTAAAAGTAAAATAAATCTTCTTTAATCTGATAAGGGACATTTTTTGATATTTGATAATTAATGTGAAAAATAAATAGGAAAATCTATCTATTCTCCCTGATGTTAAGAATCAGGATTTAAGGTAGACCCACAAAATGTATTCAGCTCACATTTTCTGATTTAAAATGATACTACAAAACTATATAAACCAAGACAGTATGAAACTGGAATAAGGATGAATATAAAAATCACATGAAAGGAATAGAGTTTAGGTAAAACTCATCTTTGATCCCCATTCAAAATAGATAGAAAGCCTAAATGTAAGAGCTAACATTTTAAAACTCAGAGAAGAAAACATGGATGTGGAAATTCTTTATCTTCTGTTAGAAATGTTTTTTTTAAATATGATACCAAAAGAATAATTCATCACTGTCATCACTGTCATCCCGTTGCTCATCGATTTGCTCGAGCGAGCATCAGTAATGTCTTCATTTTGAGACTTGTTGTTACTGTTTTTGGCATATTGAATAAGACACAGGTAGCTTGTCAGGCTGGAGCAATAGGGCAGTGGTTAGGGTGTTCGCCTTGCACATAGCCGACCCAGGTTTGATTCCTCTGTCCCTCTTGGAGAATCTGGCAAGCTATGGAGAGTACCTCGCCCCCCCCATGGCAGAAGAATAATTAGAAAAGAAAAATACAGATACATTGAACTTTGTTAAAAGTAATTTATTGAAAAATCAGATTTATTGTTGCATTGAATGACATTATCAGGGTTAAAAGACAATAATCATAATGGAAAAATATTAGATATCATGTGTGTTATAAGGGATTATATGTATAATATAAAAATAAATTTTCTAATACATTAATAAAAATAATCTATCAAACACAAAATATTCTAAATGTCATTAGACATTAGAAAAATGCATTAAGCACAATCAAATACTATATCCTATGTGCTTGAATGGCAATAAATAAGATAAACAACAAATGTTAGGGAGGATGTGTTGAAATTATAACTCTAATATTTTCCAATGAGAATATAAAATAATAGGATTTTTATAAAATTTACATTCAATTACATATCTTGGCTTTTATCTAAGCTTTATTATATATTTTGATTATTTCTCAAAAATCTAAATATAAAACTTACCATATGATACAAGTCTTTTGGTAAGCATCTACCAAAAATGAATGAAGCTATTACCAACACAAAACCTTTATATAAATGTTCATAGCACTATTTTCATAAAAACAAAAGTTTAAAACAATTCCAGTGTCCATCAACAAATAAACAAAAGGTAAAATGTGTTCATGAGAAAGGGACTCTCTTTCATGTTGGTGCGAATGTCGACTGGTCCAGCTGTTTTGAAAAACATGGACATTCCTTAAACAACTAGAAATTGAGTTTATGACCCTGCAACACGCCTTCTGGGAATATACCTCGAGGGTACAAAAAAAAACACAGTAGGAATGACATCTGCACCTGTATGCTCATTGCAGCACTGTTTATGATAGCCAGAATCTGAAAACAACCCAGGTGCCCAAAAACACACTGCTAGTTAAAGAAACTTTGGTATATCTACACAATGAAATACTATGCAGCTGTTAGGAAAGATGAAGTCATGAAATTTGCTTCTAAGTGGGTGCTCATGTAGAGTATCATGCTTAGTGAAATGAGTTAAAAAGAGAGGGGGCAGACACAGAATGATTACACTCATTTGTGGAATATAAAATAACATAATATGAGATGAACACCCAAGGACAGTAGAGAAAAGGGCCAGGAATATTGCTTCATGGTTGAAAGCCTGCCTCATGAGCTGGGGGAGAAGGCCTCTTAAATAGAGACGGGATCACTAGTCAATGATGGTTGGAGGGATGGTTCGAGAGGCGGTATGTGTGCTGAAAGTAAGTTAAAGGACCAAATGTGATAGTCTCTAAGTATCTGTATTGCAAACCATAATGTCCAAAAGTAGAGAGAGAGTATAGAGCAAATTATCTGCCATAGAGGCAGGGGGAGGGGTAGGATGTAGGTGGGGGATACTGGGGACATTGGTGGTGGAAAATGTGCAGTGGTGGAGGGATGAGTGTTCAATCATTGTACGATTGAAACTCAAACATGAAAGCTTTGTAATGCTATCTCATGATGATTCAATAAAAAATAACTAAATATATAAATAAATACATGTTCATACCATAGAATAAACTACAATTCAGCAATATAAAGAAACAGCTACTAAAGCTGTTTCAGCAAAATGGATGGACTGTGAAAATATTATGCATGGTTTAAAAAGCTAACAGAAAATATCTATTATTATGCTTCTATAAAATATCCATACTAAACCCGTCTATTAAGCTGAAAGTAGATTAGCGTTTGTTTAGGGATATAAGTAGGGAATTGGAGAAATAGTGAGTTACTGGTAAAAAATGTTGGGTTTCACTTGAAAGTGGTAAAAATATGCTAAATTTGATTGATGTGATGTTCGTACAATATGTGAGTATTTACTAAAACCCACTGAGTTGGGCACTATAAATAGATAAGTTGCTAAATGAGTGAATTATGTCATAAGTCACTATATTTTTACAATACTCTCACAAAAGCTAAAATAGCCTAGCCTAAGTTTTACATAAATTTTCATGGTGTGACAAATTGTCGTTTGACTCTGTTTGACCCAAGATGGAACTTAAAAAAAAAATTGTCTTAATTTTTTTTTCATTCACTATTCCCTATTTGTACCATGATTCTGAGCTTTGTTCATGGTGTCTGTCTCCTCTATCATGAATACCACTGTATTTCTACTAATTTAAATATTAAGTGCCTAAATAAAAAGCAATCTGAAATTTTATCTCTTCCAGATTCAATTTACTCTTCCTCTCAATCCCCTTCTAGTACTGTATATCTGTTTGGTAGGCCTTAATCTATTAGGTTATGTCTTGTATTATTTTGGTGATAGTTTTCCTTTTTGGTCTCTATCTGGCCATTTCTTTTTTTAATTTCTTTTACTGCAAGGAGGCTCCTCCTGGTTTCTTAAATGTTGTATCACTCGACAAACATTTTTAAATAAATAAACTGATAACGTTTTTCCTTTAGAGCAGCTTTGTTGACAGGTATATTAAACCTGCCAGTCAACTGAATGATAACTACTTTCAACAAAAACAATTAACTAAAAATGGAATCTTTTGGTTTCCTGGAATTACTTGAATCATATCAGTGCGCAGGGCAGTGGCTCTCCCCATCAGCCTCGCCTGGATTCGGGGGTTGGTCCCGGGCCACTCGCCCAGCCAGCTTGGGCGGCCCAGGCCATGGGGCAGATGGAAGAGGAAACGAGGGCCAAGTTGGTTGATTGATCAATTGCTGTTTATTCCATTCTTTCCATGCACCTGTTTCAGTCTCTCTGAGCTCCCCATTCGAGTCTCACACTGCCCCTCATCCCCATCTCCTCCTGTCTCATCCACTCATCTCTCCACACTCCATCTCGCAGCCTGGGCTCTCTCTCTTCTCTCTGGTTTCTGCCTCTGACTGCTTCTCTCATCTCTCTCCCCCAGAACTCTTTCTTCCTAGCTCCTCATTCCTCAATCCCAGCTCTCTGGATTTGCTTCTCCCACTAGTCTCTCCACCCCTACTTGTCTCTCTTCACCTGTCTAGTAACAAAATCAACAAAAGAAAGCCCTTCCTGAGGGCCCACCAGGTTCAAAGGAAACACCACCTAGAGGTCAACCTTTCCTGACTGCCCACAGGCAAAATACCTCTTAAGGTGAATTTCTCCTTTCCTCTGTCCAACAACTTCATCAACATCTTAATACTAGTTATTTTTGTAAGGATACAGTAAGAGATATATTGAGGCTTATAAGGCAGCTCTCCTGGGAACATCTTGCCACAAACTTAGACTACAGAGCTCAGGCCAGATTAATCATTCTTAACCCTAGCAGGGTCCGAATCTAGTTATTACTTTTTGGATCATTACAGCATCTGTCCATGACCAAGCTCTTAACTTATAGTTAAGCATTAAGCACCTTGGCCGGGCCTATCCCGATGCCAGGGTAGCACTTAGCTCACCACTTGCCCTGGGTCCGTCCCGTCCCTCGTAGTGACCCTGCTTTTGGGGGTGCTAGGAAGTAAGGGCAGCTGAGGCTTAGGTCGAGAGAACAGATGCCCAGGAAGAAAATATCATGTTGAGTCAAATGACTCCCAGGTTACAAAAGCATAGCATTTACTACTGTCTTCCTGTGCCCATACAAAAGGACATAGCTCTGAACAAACTATGCAAAGGATTTAAGGTGGAAAGAAAAACAATATTTACAAGAAAACAGAGCACAAAGAAAGAAGTTACAAATAAACAGAGGAATGAGAACACTGTGATGGGAGTAACCCAAATAAACCTAAGCTACCTGAGGCTATGTTATCCTACAAGTGTTCTACTATCAAAATGAAGAAAGTGAGGGAGGGTGATGAAAAATTAAGCTTATGGAGTAGCAACTGTATACTAGGCATATGTTATTTTACATTTTACCCAGAATGACTCTTGTCAAATTAAAATATATATACAAAGAAAATCACATATCACATAGCTGCATAAGGCCACAAATGACAACCAGATTTATATGATTCAAAGTCCCTGTTTTTCTGTTCCTTTTTGCCTCTTCATCCTCATTCTCTATTACCTACACCTCCTTTTTTCAATATATTTCTTGCCTTAAAAAAGATGTGAGTCAGCACAGGGGCCGCGGTTTTCCTGAGCGCAAAACGGAGTCGCCGATTCAGCCAAAACAGGACGTGAGCGCGCTTGCGGGAGTCCCCAGGGGGCGGGGGCGGCGACCCCCGCCCACCGCAGTTAGATACTTAAACCCACCTCCCCCACGTGTGCTTCCTTTTGGACCCGGCTGTGGAAGGAGCATGATGGAGGGGCCCGAGGGAGCGCCCTCGGACCCCAAGCAGCCCACTGAACTAATTCCGGCATGGGACCAGAGACCCCACGGCGTGCTGAAGCTGTGGGACCCGGGCATCCCCCAATTCTTTTAACCTGTCTCTCTCTCAACTCCTCCCTCCTGAACACAGCGCAGGGGCCGCGGTTTTCCTGAGCGCAAAACGGAGTCGCCGATTCAGCCAAAACAGGACGTGAGCGCGCTTGCGGGAGTCCCCAGGGGGCGGGGGCGGCGACCCCCGCCCACCGCAGTTAGATACTTAAACCCACCTCCCCCACGTGTGCTTCCTTTTGGACCCGGCTGTGGAAGGAGCATGATGGAGGGGCCCGAGGGAGCGCCCTCGGACCCCAAGCAGCCCACTGAACTAATTCCGGCATGGGACCAGAGACCCCACGGCGTGCTGAAGCTGTGGGACCCGGGCATCCCCCAATTCTTTTAACCTGTCTCTCTCTCAACTCCTCCCTCCTGAGCACAGCGCAGGGGCCGCGGTTTTCCTGAGCGCAAAACGGAGACGCCGAGCCTCTCTCTAGGTTTCTCCATCTTATGAGCACCATAAAAGGGTAAAAGTTTATAGTGATGTTATTTCTGGTTGTACTTTCCCTGGACTTTATACAGAAACCCAAAACCGCGCGGCCGCTGCCGCGGCCACGCGACTTAATGTCATCTTAGTATGAGCAATATGTAATGGTTCCTTTCTAATGGGGCGGACTTTTGTGGGAGATCCTAATAGTAAGTCTGTTGCTGAAATATTGAAGGCAATCAAAGTGGTAGCCATCTCACTAGACTGAACTAAGCTATATCCCCACGCCGGCTGAGAAGAAATTTTCTTCTTTCTCGGGAAGAAACGCGGTGTGTCATCAACTACAGTGTGATGCCCATTAAGCAAACAGACCTGGTGGCGTGGGAATGGGATATAAGGGGAAAAATTATGTACAAGGAACAGCGGGACGCTGGTGGAATCTCGAGCCGGAGCCGACACCAGCGCAAGACCGTCGGTTCCAGAGACTGCTTGCAGATACTCTACAAGTCTATCAACTAAGCCAGAGCCCCACGCCTGCTGATGACGGGAAATAACCATCCTTTTCGGTTTTTTTTTCCCTTGTCAGGCAGCGTGGCGATTACTAAAACAGGCGTGAACTCGGTGGCGCGGGGCAAGGGGGAAAAAGAAAAACTATGTAACAAACAGCGGGACTTAATATCTCTATATTCTTAGCAATGGAGAACTATCAAATGCCTCCTTGGCAATAGGACTGCTTTTCTTTTTTGGGGGAAACCCCAACAACGGTAGTGAGTTGTATGTTGAAACATGGAATGTAATCGAAATAAGGCGTAAACGAAGTGAAACATATGTGCAAGGGTTGGGACTGGGGAGGTGGGAGGGGGCGGCAGGTATACTGGGGGGGTTGGTGATGGAAGATGGGCACTGGTGAAGTGAAGGGTGTTTGAGAACTGTATAACCGACATAATCCTGAGAACTATGTAACCCTCCACATGGTGATTCAATAAAATTAAAAAAAAAAAATAAATAAAAAAAAATAAAATAAATAAAAAAGATGTGAGTACTTGAACCAAAATGAAATAGAAAAAATTATAAGATCACTTACTAATCAAAAAGGAAAAAAATGTGAATATTGTCGATGATTTTCCACTTCAAATCTGCTTTATTTTAATTAAAGTGGAACCATCATCCTCAAGTCTACTGCTTTTGATACAGTACACTTCTAAATAAGAAATATATGAATGTGGAAAGCAAATATTTTTGCCAGGACAGTTGTTGATTTACCTAATGTTAATCCTTAAATATGCCTTCATTTGTTACCCCAATCAAAATATAATTTTTCCAAAGTAAATAACTGTCAAAGAAAAAATAATAAAACACAGATTATAACATAATTTACCAGGACTAAAATGCCACTAGAAATATATCTGTGTTGTGCCTGAAAAATATAATGTATATTATACCACAAAACACCCGGAGGTGACAGTACATGTCCTTTACTGGAGTGGCATTTTCTCTAACAACTATTTTTCTGTAATTCAGTTATTGACTCTAAGTTCTGGTGCTGTCCATGAAAAGGCCAATATTTAAGAGATAAGATTTGAGAATGACTGATTTACTCAAAAACCTTAGTAATATGTTTATTACTGAAATCTGAGAATATGGTTGTTCATTATCTCCCAAAAAGTCAAGTTTTATGCATGGTTTCAAAAAGCAATTTTTATAAAGAAAAAATAGAAATAGAACAACAAAGTTCATTTGGTGGTATGGGTGGGTTAGGACTTTTGGGTTTCAGGGTGATTAACATATTCATTCATGGGCTGATCCCCTTGAGTACACTTTTAGGGTAACTACAAATTCAATTTTTGATTAAGGTTTCCACCACCTTATCCTTTAGAAAAATATAAGAAGACATTCTCAACATTTTCTATCATTTTTAGCCAGACAGTTTTTCTAGTTTGTGGTACTGAATTCAATTCTACATTTCTTTGGGTTGAGTTCAAAAACTCAGTATTGCTTGGACCATGCAGTGTTATGCAGTGCTTTAGGACCTCTAAGGAACCATCCAGCAATTTTCAGGGGATCATGTGGTTCTGAGGATAGAACCAAGGTTAGCTGCATACAAGACATGTGTTTAATTCCTGCGCTACCTCTTTTGCCCCCCACTGTACATCTGTTGCTGAGAGAGAAGGAGAGAAAGTAGAGAAAAGTAGGAAGAAGGACAGTTAAAAATCAAAGTGAGAAGTATTTGAGTTTGGGGTGAAATAAATTTGGTCTTTTTCTTTCAAACTTCTTCCAGAATTCCCTTAGAATTCAGTGTGTTTTCAATGAAATAGAGTCTAAACAGACAGCTGCTGTTATATATTGCTCATTCTATGACTCAAACTTTTTGTGGCTTCCAGAGAGACAGCTGTTCTCTGACTTCTTCAAAAGTTCTAAAATAAAGAAAATGCAAGGCTTATATATTCATCACATGAAATAAACATGTGAAGCAAGAAAGTTATTAAAAGCAAAATATGGAGAATAGAGAGAGTATCCTCAACATTTTGGAAGTATGAATAGGAAAAAGTGCAAAAAAAAATCTGTAAAACTAGCTCTATTGTATATTTCGAAGTGCAAATTTCTCTCCACCATTTTTGTCCAGCCTTTGCCTGATGGCAGCTTCCAATGGCTATTCAATCAAGATTTAAACAATGATTAGTGGGTATTGCATAATCCAGAATTCTTGATATTCTTTCTGAACTACAAGTACATAAATACAATGTACTCCTATATATCATTTACATCTTTCAGATGAGATATTTTAACATAACCTATTAGGAATGTATGAAAAAAGGGATATATAATCTTGAAAGTACTTTCTTAGTATTATAGATTGGTATCAGAAAATATGGAAGCAATCAGTATTGGTGGAGGTGTGGTTGTACCTCATCCACTATTGGTAGGATTGATGTCTGGTTCAATCTCTATGGAAAACAATCTGTAGAACCCTCAGAAAAATCATAAACTATCACATAGCTGAGTAAAACGACTTCTTGGCATCTACCTCCAAAACCATTCATTTGAAAGGATATCTGCAAAACTATATTCATCACAGCACTTAGTACAATAGCCAACATGTGGAAACAACCCAAATGCTCAAATTCAGATGAATGGATTGAGAAGTTGTGGTATGTATGAAATAGAAAACTATAGAGTTCTAAGAAAGGACAAAATCATGTTATTTGGCACAGCCAGGATGTGATTAAGATTATCGTGCTGAATGAAGTCAATCAGAAGAAAAGGTATAGATACAAAATGATCTCAACTCATAAGTAGGACTTAAAGATACACAGCAAATTGACAATAAATGGCCAAAGATATACAATTGTAGAACTAACACACAAAATTGAGTTGTAGGATTGAAAGTGAGGAGCATTGGAACATTTGGGGAAGTGTGGTGTTGAAATTATGTGCACATAACACATCATTAGTAGTACTGTTAATAATAGTACTTCAATTAATAAAGTCAAAAAAGAAGTATTTTTCAAAGAACCAAGTGGAGATAAATATAATGGTGGTTTGCTTCACATATAATATAATATAATTAGTGTGGAGAATCTTTATGTAAGTTGTTATTAATGCCCATTTCATTGTAAAGAAAAACAGGCTTAGAAAAAAATTTAATTGTTAGCCATAAAGTATAAGAGAAGAAGATCTTTGAGACTTAATTAAATCATAAATATTAGTTGAAAACCTAAATAGACTGAACCATCAGGTTCCAACTCCAATAATTGACACAAGACTTACTAAAATTCTTCTCTTGTTCTGTTCTTTGGGCCACACCCAGCAGTGCTCAGGTCTTATTCCTTGTCCTGTGTTGGGAAGGAGGAGCAGATGTGGGTTATAATTTGGTGCTGGGGATAAAACCCCCAATTGGGCCATGTAGTTCCTGTAATTATTTTCTGTGAATATAGACAATAGACCAAAGAAAAACTGAGCAGATGTCAAGATTGAATTTTCTTTTCTTACAAAGAACAAATTATTGTTGTAGCCAGAGTTTCACAGTTTCCCATGAAGTTTTGTGGTTAATTAATTCTAACATTCCTGTCATGTAAAGATTTAAGTGGAACTCAGGGTCAATCTGAAAACTGCGTATAGGAGCCAATGAGATTTAGGCATCTATTCCTCACAATTGCTTGTGGCTGACTTCATCAACCTGTCCCTCTGGGAAAGTAGTAGACTCACTTTTCAAGGCTACTACCTCTCTACTCCCAAGTTCACACAAGTCACCTACAACATTTTAATGTGTTTAATTTGAATCCCAAGATTACTGTGTCCATGTGTTTGCTCTTCCTGAAACTAGCTTCTGCAACTTAAGGCTTGTCTTGTGAAGCCGCCATGTGGCCCATGTAGCTGGTGTTTCTTTCCAGCAACCAAATCAATGTGCTTTCTTGGAACTAGATTATCCAGACTCAGCCAAAGTTACAAATGATGCATCCCCAATCAACCCCTCGATTGTAAATTCATGAATCTCTGAGCCAACACCAATCAGACCAGTGACTCCCAGAGGCCTGACCCTCATAAACAAATATGATGCAATGTTTGTTGTTTTAAGTCATTAAAATTTGACATCCTTTGCTACATACAAAGTAACTTGTAACTAATATAAAAGATTGTCATGCAAAATCTCAGTCTTCTATGCTAGAATGTAAAAACGTGCAATGTAAAGTATTGCTAATAAAACTAACATAAAAATATCAAAGATTATTATGTAGTTTTGTCTAAAGAACAGTACTCAAGTCCTCCAGAGAAAGAGGGATAGATGACTATGATTTGCTAAAGATTTATTTTTATAACCTTTGTAATATTTTAATAAAAAATTAAATATGTATTACAGAGCACCGCCCCATCTCCCGCGTCTTGAACAGGTGAGGACCGACCGGGAAATGCTTGTTGTGGGAAGGAGGGTTTCTGTTTGTGCTAAGCTTCCCTTATTCAGTGATAGGTTGTATAAAGTTAGACTAAGCTAGTGGGTATTTTGCATAGGCGATTGAGATGATTATCTCTGACCTTAGCACAATAGGTATTGTCTATTTCTTGGAAAATCACTTTAATCATCTCAATCGCCTATGCAAAATACCCACTAGCTTAGTCTAACTTTATACAACCTATCACTGAATAAGGGAAGCTTAGCACAAACAGAAACCCTCCTTCCCACAACAAGAGGGAACAGGAATAAAGAACCACAAAGCCTAGACTCTACACTTCCATATCAAGATGAAGAAGCAGTGAAAATCCCCTCCACCAAGAGAAGGAAATGAAAAGAGTTCAGAAATATCATCAGGGGCTACTCACATCTACGACCTCTCAGATAAACAATTCAGAGGGGAAATCTGGAGGAGAGTCGACCTATTACAAGCAACCATGGAACAGACATCCAATAAGTTACGGGAGGAGATGAATGAAGCTCTGCAATGGTCTACCAAGAAAATGCAGGAAGAAATGAGAGCAGAAATTTCAAATCTACGAACGGACGTCACACAAATAAAGGAATCAGTAGATGAACTAAAAATCTCATTAGATGGCCTCAACAGCCGAAGACAGAATCAGCAACCTAGAAGATGAGCTACAGAAAGCTTATAGACAACAACAAATCATGGCCAAAGACCTCAAAATGGCTATAGAAGGAATCAGAGCCCTAGGGGATGACTTCAAGAGGAACAACATTAGAATCATTGGAGTACCAGAACCACAGGGAAGTAACCCCAATGAAAAAGACACAGTCAAAGACATCATTACTAAGTAATTCCCAGAGGGGGAGAAGGCAGGCATCCAGATACAAGGAGTCCGAAGAGTACCAGCAAAAAGAGACCCAAATAAAAAGACTCCAAGGCCATATCATAGTCAGAATGACGGATGCTATGTATAGAGACACAATTCTGCAAGCAGCAAGGTCAAAGAAGGAAATCACATACAAAGGAGCCCCCCTCAGATTTACAGCAGACCTGTCAGAGGAAACCCTTCGAGCCCAAAGACAATGGTGGGACATAGTGAAAAAGCTCAATGAAATTAATGCCTCACCTAGAATACTTTATCCAGCTAAACTCTCATTCAAACTCGAAGGAAACATACACTACTTTTCAGACAAACAACAGCTCAGGAACTTCATAGACTCAAAACCAAACTTGAAAGAAGGTCTAAAGGGGCTACTGTGAGACAAGTAGGAGCCCCATAAGAACAACAAATCCCACAGAAAGATGACACAAAACCCCAGCACAATAATATCTCTCAATGTCAATGGCCTAAATGCACCTATCAAGAGACACAGAGTGGCAAAATAGATCCGGAAATTAAACCCAACATTCTGTTGCCTGCAAGAAACTCACCTGAACAAACAGAGTAAACATAGACTCAAAGTCAAAGGATGGAAAACAATCCTGCAAGCAAAAAACCCCCTTAAAAAAGCTGGAGTGGCCATCCTAATATCCAACAACATAGATTTCAGGTTGAAAAAGATTAAAAGGGATAGCGAAGGTCATTTTCTGTTTATCAAGGGATATGTAAAACAGGAAGAAACACACTCTTAAACATATATGCACCTAATGAGCGACCAGCTAAATATTTAAAACAACTCCTAACAGACTTCAAAGAGGACATCACTAACAGCACAATAGTAGTCAGAGACTTCAATACGGCCTTATCGCCTCTAGATAGATCGACAAGAACAAAACTCAACAAGGAAACACTGACTCTGAAAGAAGAAATTGAAGAGAGAGGCCTAATAGACCTATACAGGGCCTTACACCCCAAAAAGAAAGAATACACATTCTTTTCCAGTGCACACAGAACATTTTCTAAAATAGACCATGTACTGGGCCCCAGAACATACCTCAATAGAATCGGAAAAATGGAAATTGTATCAACCATCTTCTCAGACCACGATGCGCTGAAGATAGAAGCTAACCACTCACCGACACGGAGAATCAAATCAAACACTTGGAAATTAAACAATTCAATGTTGAACAATGAGTGGGTCAGGAAGGAAATCAAGGAAGAAATCAAATAATACTTAGAAACAAATGAGAATGAAGACACGAGCTGCCAAAACCTATGGGACACAGCTAAAGCCGTGATAAGGGGAAAATTTATAGCTCTACAAGCATTCCTCAGGAAGGAAGAAAGGGCCCACATAGACAGCTTGACTTCACGACTCAAGACCTTAGAAAAGGACCAGAAAAAGGAACCCAAACCAGATCGAAGGAAAGAAATAATAAAAATTAGAGCAAAAATTAATGACATAGAAAGGCAATCCAAAAGATCAATGAAACAAAGAGCTGGTTCTTCGAGAAAATAAATAAGATTGATAAACCGCTAGCAAGACTCACAAAGAAAGAAAGAGAGAGAACCCTAATAAATCGAATCAGAAATGAAAAGGGGGACATCATAACAGAAACCAGTGATATTCAAAAGATCATTAGAGACTACTTTGAAAGCCTATACGCCACAAAACAGGAGAACCTAAAAGAAATGGATGGCTTCCTCGATTCCTACAATCTCCCAAGACTGAACAAAGAAGACTTGGAATACCAGAATAGACCCATGAATGTTAAGGAAATTGAAACTGTAATCAAAAACCTCTCCAAAAACAAAAGCCCAGGCCCAGATGGTTTCACTGGCGAATTCTTCCAAACATTTAAAGAAGACCTGTTGCCAGTTTTCCTCAAACTTTTCCAGGAAATTGAAAAAACAGGAACTCTCCCAAACAGTTTCTATGAAGCATACATCTCCCTAATACCAAAAGCAAACAAAGACACCACTAAGAAAATTACAGACCAATATCCCTGATGAACACCGATGTGAAGATCCTCAACAAAATACTAGCAAATAGGATCCAACAACTCATCAAAAAGATCATACATCACAACCAAGTGGGATTCATCCCATGGATGCAAGGTTGGTTTAACATTCGGAAATCAATCAACATAATCCACCATATCAACAAAAGTAAAGATAAAAACCATATGATCATATCAATAGATGCAGAGAAAGCATTTGACAAGATCCAACATCCTTTCATGATGAAAACCCTCGCCAAAATGGGGTTTGGAGGAACTTTCCTCAAGATAGTCGAAGCCATCTATCACAAGCCTACGGCAAGCATTATCCTCAACGGGTAAAAAACTAAAGGCCTTTCCTCTCAGATCAGGCACAAGACAAGGATGCCCACTCTCACCACTCCTCTTCAATACAGTACTGGAAATACTTGCGATAGCTATTAGACAAGAAAAAGAGATTAAGGGCATCCAGATAGGAAAGGAAGAAATCAAACTCTCACTATTTGCAGACGATATAATACTATATCTAGAGAAGCCTAAAGCCTCTACTAAGAAACTCTTAGAAACAATAGATCTATACAGTAAAGTTGCAGGCTACAAAATCAATACCCAAAAATCCATGACCTTCATATATGCAAACAATGAGGCAGAGGAAAGGGTCATGAAAAAAGCAATCCCATTCACAATCGTGCCCCAGAAAATCAAGTACCTCGGAATCAGCTTGACCAAGGAAGTAAAAGAGCTCTACAAAGAAAACTATAAAACGCTACTCCATGAAATCAAAGAAGACATGAGGAAATGGAAACATATACCCTGCTCGTGGATAGGGAGAACCAATGTTGTCAAAATGGCAATACTCCCCAAAGCATTATATAGATTCAACGCGATCCCTATAAGGATACCCATGACATTCTTCAAAGAAATGGATCAAGCAATCTTAAAATTCATATGGAACAACAAACGTCCAAGGATAGCTAAAACAATTCTTGAGAAAAAGATGATGGGAGGCATCACCCTCCCCAACCTCAAACTTTACTACAAAGCAGTAACAATTAAAACAGCATGGTACTGGAACAAAGGCAGAGCCATAGACCAATGGAACAGGGTGGAATATCCCTACACACAACCCCAAATGTATGATCATCTAATCTTTGATAAGGGAGCAAGAGATGTGAAGTGGAGCAAGGAAAGTCTCTTTAACAAATGGTGCTGGCACAACTGGACAACCACATGCAAAAAAATGGGTTTAGACCTTGACCTGACACCATGCACAAAAGTCAGATCAAAATTGATTAAAGATTTCAACATTAGACCACAAACCATAAGGTACATTGAAGACAAGGTTGGCAAAACCCTCCACGATATGGAAGATAAAGGTATCTTCAAAGGTGACAGGGAACTAAGCAATCTAGTAAAAACAGAGATCAACAAATGGGACTACATTAAACTAAAAAGCTTCTGCACCGCAAAAGATACAGTGACCAGAATACAAAGACTATCCACAGAATGGGAAAGGATATTTACACAATACCCATCAGATAAGGGGTTAATATCAATGGTATATAAAGCACTGGTTGAACTCTACAAGAACAAAACATCCAATCCCATCAAAAAATGGGGCAAAGAAATGAACAAAAACTTTACCAAGGAAGAAATACGAATGGCCAAAAGGCACATGAAAAAGTGCTCTACATCACTAATCATCAGAGAGATGCAGATCAAAACAACCGTGAGATACCACCTCAAACCACAGAGACTAGCACACATCCAAAAGAACAAAAGCAACCGCTGTTGGAGAGGATGTGGGGAGAAAGGGACCTTTCTACACTGCTGGTGGGAATGCCGAGTGGTTCGGCCCTTCTGGAAAACAATATGGACGATTCTCAAAAAATTAGATATTGAGCTCCCATTTGACCCAGCAATACCACTGCTGGGAATATATCCCAGAGAGGCAAAAAAGTATAATCAAAACGACATCTGCACATGTATGTTCATCGCAGCACTGTTTACAATAGCCAGAATCTGGAAAAAACCCAAATGCCCTAAAATGGATGACTGGTTGAGAAAACTTTGGTACATATATACAATGGAATACTATGCAGCTGTTAGAAAAAAGGAGGTCATGAATTTTGTATTTAAGTGGATCGGCATGAAAAGTTTCACGCTGAGTGAAATGAGTCAGAAAGAGATAGACAGACATAGAAAGATTGCACTCATCTATGGTATATAGAATAACAGAGTGGGAGACTAACACCCAAGAATTGTAGAAATAAGTACCAGGAGGTTGACTCCATGGCTTGGAGGCTGGCCTCACATTCTGGGGAAAGGGCAACTCAGAGAAGGGATCACCAACTTTAATGCAGTGGAAGGCCATGTGGGGGAAGGGAATTGCGGGCTGAATGAGGGTTAGAGACTGAGCACAGTGGCCACTCAACACCTTTATTGCAAACCACAACAGTTAATTAGAGAGAGAGAACAGAAGGGAATGCCCTGCCACAGTGGCAGGGTGGGGTGGGGGGAGATGGGATTGGGGAGGGTGGGAGGGATGCTGGGTTTACTGGTGGTGGAGAATGGGCACTGGTGAAGGGATGGGTTCCTGAACTTTGTATGAAGGAAGCATAAGCACAAAAGTGTATACATCTGTAACTGTACCCTCACGGTGATTCACTAATTAAAAATAAATAAATTTAAATTAAAAAAGTATAATTCAAAAAATAAATAAATAAAAATAAATATGTATTACAATACTAAATTAGTTGATGTACTACAGAAAATGGAGCTGTTTATTGAAATGATGGTGTGTGCTTTCAAATGATTTTGCTTACTGGTATATTTTGTTAAGTTCTTATTCTGCCATGAATCCAAATGTGTGCATATTAAAAGATAAATTAGAAATTAACAGATTTTTTTCTGGTCATATACTGGACAAAGAGAAAGTATTCAAAAGATAGTAAACACTATTGAATATTTTGCTATTAATATTATTATGCATTTTAAATTACACACAACAATATTTAAATCCTTATTAAGTAAACTTAAGATGAGAGAAACATTAGTTGAATCTTGTAAGATTTGAATAGAATAATTTCCTAATAATAAGTAAAAAAAACATTGTTGCTTTGTTATCAAAGGTAGTTTCTTCTAATTCATGAATTTCTTTTATAAAAAAACTAATTTTCTTTTAAACCTATTGTCTCTGTATTATCATGATAGTGCATTAATTTTTGTCTTTCATGTTTTGCTTGCTATCTTTTAACCACTTAGATCATCTTCCCTCTCCAACAGCAGATAATTAGCTTTCATGTTTGGTTGAAACAGCACTAGGGATCTAACTGAATGAATTATTACATTTTGCTCTGAATCCTTGCCAAAACAATGCCCTGCTCCCTGCCTCCTCACTGAACAGTGCAGTTAGAAACTGATTTGGATAATGTAAAAATCATTCTCTCCTTTGTTAGTGACATCACTAGTATTACTTTAATACAAATAATACAATATGACTTCTTAAAATCCAACTAGAATATTATCACTGTATCACTGTCAGTCAGAATATTATATCCCAAACAATTTCATAGACTGAGGTTACATGCACACAGAACATGCCAGTGTCTATGCAATTTAATTCATAAGATCTGCTTAAATTTTTCTTTTTAAACTATCTCATCCCATACTACTAATATCACTGAGGTTTCATGGTTTTAAAAGTTCTATTTACTAGTCTATGGTTTTGACTCAAGTGATAAAGCACATATTTGCATATGTGAGGCTTTGGGTTTGATCCTCAGCACCGCATGGGCCCCAATATGATGAAGAGTATGACCTCAATAAGAGTGAAATATAATCTTTAAAAGAAAAGATTCATAAAGGTCACTGTCCAAAAGTTTATTAATAAAATGCACATATCTATGATAAACTTGATAATTTAAAGCAGGCATTCCTAAGCATCAAAGTTGTATGATCATTGCCAAAGAAAAAAGGTACAGAGGTTAAGGCACTGATTGGTACAGTAAAAAAAATTGTTGAACAAGCTGTAATTGGAAATTTATGGGGAGTTGAGCTGCTTTCCACACTATAAATAAGCTCCAATTTGTATTCTAAACATGTAGATTTTCATCATAAGCTATGTCTCTACTTAATCACCCCATACTTTTCTTCTTCCTTGCCCTATACCATCGATGCGCGCACACACACACACACACACACACACACACACACACACACACACACACACAGAAAATTCTAGTTGATATTCAGGGCTAGGAATGTGGCTCAGTGATAGAGCACTTGCCTTGAATATTTGAGATCCTGGCTTCAATCTTGTAACTTTCGGGAACAAAAGAAAAGTGGAATGCAATATCACCTAGAAATCAAACAATTCCTGGAAATGAATGAAAGTAAACACACAAGTTACCAGAGCATTATGTTACACAACAAAAGTGTTAGGCAGGAAGTGCAAAGCAATGTAGTAATTTGTTGCTACATGGATGCATCTGTAGAGTATCATGCTGCGTTAAGTTAGTCAGGAGAGAAACAGAACAGAATTGCCTCTCTCATATGTGGGAAATAAGAAACATTAGGAAATACCAAATAGCCAAAATCAACAGAAACTGAGGACTGATCTACATAACTGAACTTACTGTGGGGGGACTGGACTTGTCTGGGGAAAGGACACTCGGGTGGAGGGTACGGTGTTCGAATACTGTCTGCATGATGCCTTATCATCAATACTATTGTACATCAGGGTTCCCCAATTTTTTTTTTAAATTAACAACAGAAGAGACAAAACATACACTTTAAAATAAATTCAGTGGTTTTAATATGCAATAGTCTCTTGTTAGGAAAGGAAACAAGTTACTTTATCGATCTCTGCTTTCAGGATTTAATAGCTGGACTTTTTTTTTATTTTAATGGATCCTACTCTATCAAAGTCTTATGGGTTGCAATCACATCATGTATGAGTGTTGAACTATAAATTGCTTTTTCTGAAAGGACAGTCAGTCATCAATGGGCCAATGGATAGTGGAATAAACAGGATGCCAGCTCTGTACTTTTAGAAAGCTATTCTTGCTCTTCTTAGGTACAAAACCAGGTTTTTCCAAGCCCTTTCATAAAATTGATTGGCCTTTTCTCTCTTTCTACTTGTTCAAAGAGATTTTACAATTTATCAAACTGGCTTTCATTTCTGAAAGCAGGACAGAACCTTTAACTCTTAGTTACTTTTTTCTCCACATCCTCCACTATCCACTCTAATTACTACATTTACAGAGAGAGAATTTGCTCCATTAGCAGAATACTTCCTTCCTTCTTCACATATTCTTTTTTTAAAAAGAATTTTGTCTTGAATTACCATGAAATACAACATTTATAAAGTTGTTCAAGACCCTGGTTCAGGAATTATCCTGGTGGTACTCAGGGGACCATATGGGATGCCAGGGAACAAAATAAGGCAAATGCCCTCCCTTTTGTACTATAACACTCCAGCCTCGGAGGAGTATAAGATTTTGTAGGGAAAAATAACATCACCATCTCCTCATATTGCTAGTACCAAAATAAACCTTTCTTTTTTTCCCTTAGAGTTCCCAACTTTTTTTTCTTGCACTGGCTTTTAAAAGGTAAACAACCTAACCTTGAATTCCTTTACACTAGATATCATTGTTTTTAATGGAAAATCTACAGTGAGTGGAGTCAAGTTCACAGGGACAATTTTTCTTTTCTTTTTATCAAGAAACACATATCTACAATCTAATAGACTCCTTTTTTTATGTATTTGAACATGAAATTTTCCTTCCCACATTTGAGCTTGCAGATATACTACTTCATCTAACATTACCCCTAAACTCTTCTTCCCCCGTTAACTCCATAGTTCATTCTTATTCAGAGTTCACTTTAAAAGAATTTCCTAAGGAAAATATTTCCCTTTTCTTTCTCTACCTATTATACTGTTAGATAAACAACCATTTGTTTCATGTTGACCTCCTCAGCAAGAAATTGAGCCGAGGCCAATGACCATATCTTTCTCATCTTTCTATATTTACCTTTGGGTTTGCATATAATATTTATGCAATATAACAAAATGTTTACAGAACAAAGCAGTAAATCTTTATACACTAAAGAATTTTATATAAAATTTCAGGATATGTGCAAAAACTCTAGTAAATCTTTTCAGTAAGACTATCTGGAGGTGATTATTTTCCAGTGAAAACAAATATAGTCAACAAATATATTGACAACAGAAGCCCAAATTCCCCCAACATCATCAAAATATTAAGGTGTTTAGGAAAATATCAAAGATTAGAAAAATGCAAAGAAGAGAGATTTTTTTTTCTTTTTTGGTCACACCTGGCGATGCACAAGGGTTACTCCTGGCTCTGCACTCAGGAATTACTCCTGGCAGTGCTCAGGGGACCTTATGGGATGCACAGGGGTTACTCCTGGCTCTGCACTCAGGAATTACTCCTGGCGGTGCTCAGGGGACCATATGGGATGCTTAGAATCGAACCCGGGTCGGCTGCGTACAAGGCAAATGCCCTACCCGCTGTGCTATCGCTCCAGTCCCAAAGAAAGATATTTTAAATCAAATTCCTTTTGATCATTTGGTCATTATAGGCTGCTAAAATTTGCATCCTTGTACCATCATAGATTTCAATTGCTTTAGCTAAGAGAAGATACTAATTAGTAGAATAATCTTTGTTGCCCAGTTTGAAAGATTACTGTGATTGCTTTCCTCCAGTGCCATGCCAGGCCTTAATGGTTTTAAAGATTAATTGACAGCATGTGAAAGCCAACTAGCCAATTAATGACTGCATGTCACCTAAGTGCCCAGAAGAATATATATTCTCATTTCTTGGGTGTTTAGGTTTGACGCATTAGTTAGACTGTTATTGCTCATAACCAGAATACCTTTTGCATATATTTTCCCTTTTATAAAGATTGCTATCCATGAGCTAGTAACTCTCATAGACGATTTATGAATTTACATGTTTTTAATGTTTAGTAAAGAACTACCTACAATGAAGTTCCTAACACATTAAGATTTATTTTATCATTCTCATACATATAATATTTATTCATATTTAAGTTTTATGTTTTATAAATGTTTAAATTATGTGTTACAATAAAACTGCCTATTCAAATTGTTGTATGACATGAAACAAAGCATTGTATCTCAAAACTAAAGTAATTGAAAAAATTATTTTAAATTAAGACCAGCTAGCCTGCTACAAACTCCATAAATCTTACTGATCCTCTACATATTATTTTTTTCCACAATGAATGAAAAATATAAGTGGATAGCAATTTTAAAAATGAATATAACATATAGTAATCATTTGGGGAATTATGCATCTCTGATTTATTTTAATTTTACACACTTTGTCTTTCTTTATGATCTCAGTTCCTTAATTATTTTATTTATTATCTTTCATTTAATTTATGCTTTGAAACTAACTAAAATTCTTTGGAGAAATATTGTGAAAAGGGAGAAAAAAGGAAGGAAGGAGAGAAGGAAGGAAAACAGGAAGGAAGGGAGAGTGAAAAGAAGCAAGGAAGAAAAGGAAGGAGAAAGGATGGAAGCAAATAACTTTTCTTATAATAAGATAAAAACCACTAAAGCAAAGAAGCAAACTCATCTAGTTCCCAAATTTCATTTCCTGGGTTTCCAACTTTCCCCAGGAGAATACTTTTGAGCTTTTCAAAAGGTCCCAGGACATGAAACAATCATATGCAAATAACCAGTGAATAACCATTGTAGCTGCTAATTTCAATATGTCAAAATATTAGATTTGCATCTCTCTAGGTTATCAAAATTTCAAAAAGAGCAATGACATCGCTTATTTCATTCTATTAAGGCATTTAAAGTAAGCAATCCGACACTGCTTTCTAATCACTCAGCAGAGAAAGAAATGCACTTTGTAGATACAGACTGAAGTCTCTTTTCTCTGACTGAACAACTTCGCAAAATGAAATTTTGTACAGACCAAGCACTGTCTATCATTGTTAACTTCTTTAAAAGATTTGATACTTAAAATAATTAAGGAAGCTATATTGAACTTCATATCCATTATGCTTTTAGATAGTTAAACCCTTTCTTGCCTAAAAACTTTTTGTTGCATACTCTTTAAATTGGCTCATGTTCTCTGAAACAACTTCAACTCAGCAGATAGGCAGAGGAAAATACTTTCTCACTCAAAAAGCTGTTTCTATATTTTGTTTCTATATATAGCCATCTCAGCTATTGTCCTGTACATACTCCTGAAACAGGCCCAATGAACACAACAAGGTTAGAGACCATAACACTGGATTATTAATTAGCATAAAAGAGAGAACATCTGGGCCCTTGCTGGCTCTACTGCTGGCACAAACTGGCCATGACCTTCAGGCTGTGAGTTATCTTCTCTGATGGCTCAGTTTCCTAACCTGCAAGGTAAGAATAGTTAATCTACAGTAAGGGGTCAACAAACTTGAATGTGCTTCGAAAGCTCTTTGGGATCTTATTGAAATTCAGTTCTTGATTCAATTCGTCTCAGATGGAATCCAAGTTTTTCATTTCTAATAATTTCTAGGATAATGTTGATCTAGGAAATATATCTGAAGAGTTAAGAGAATATAAAACATCCTTGAATTATTAGACCATCTAATATAAAGATGACTATGGAAATAAATAAGAAGACATCTTACAACATACCTCTTGACATTCACATTAATTCCTTATTGTGTACTTTTGTGACACTTCATGGAACTTGGTTTTAAACAAATTATTCTACCTAAAACTCCTTTTTTCTTTTTTTTTCTTTGCTTTTTGGGTCAAACCCAGCATTGCTCAGGAGTTACTCCTGGCTCTGCACTCAGGAATTACTCCTGGCACTACTTGGGGGACCGTCTGGGATGCCGGGGATTGAACCCAGGTCAGTCGCATGCAAGGCAAACTCCCTACCCACTGTGCTATCACTCCAGCCCCAACTCCTTTGTTTTTAAGAGGAAATAAAACTGATGTGTTTTGAACACCAGGCAACATGTATTCACCTCTAGTATATTCTATCAGTGATAAAACAGATATCAGAGCAGCCATTTGAAAGAGCTGATTTCAAACTCGGGTCAGTCATCCAACTGCATCTGAGGTCTTAGTGATCTGTGTGGCATACCATAGCCAGAGTTTTTAAGGAACGATGGATTTATGCTGGAGCAACAGATTGGTCTTTACAGAAGGAAAGTTAATCCTGATCATGGGCTAGGTTTTCCAGGTTCATTGTCTACTCTCACAGAAAAAGAGTTTCAGAAGGAGATGAATAATTTAATAAAATAGCTGTATTTGGAAAATATGAAGGAAGTGGTGGAGAAAAAGAGAAGGAGAAAGAGTGAGAAAGAGGAGAGAGACTATGTATTAAAGATAGAACATAGACTTCTCCAGTGGGGAGAGACCAAAGTAAGCCCTATAAAGGAAATAAAATTCACATCCCAAGTTGCAGTGTGCTTTAATAGGGTTTGTAGCCATCTGCTTCTACTTGTTTTTTTTGTGATCTTTTATTCATATTACTATTGAGGGCTTTGTATTGGTTTTGGTGTTGTTTTTGGGGGGATGAGGGGTGGAAGGGAAACACAAATTGCCATGCTCAGGGCTCACTGCTGGCTCTAAGCTAAGGGATCACATCTGGTGGGTCTCGGAGTATCACAGTGATGTTGGGTACCAAACTCAGGTGGTTCACATGCAAGGCAAGTGCCTTACTCTCTCTACTATTGCTTCAACCCTCAACCATATTATTATATTCATCACGACCATCAAATTACCATGAACTCATTGATCAGATAAATGTCATGTGGTTTTAAATAATAATACTATAATAATAATACATGAAGTAATGATTCTGTAGCCTGAGCTTATCCTATGCTAACACAAACAAATTTACTGATTACAGAGAACTATGGTGTCCAGGTCATGATTTGCAAATACATTTTTGTTGTTACTTTTAGAATTATGTAGGAGGGTTAGGGAGAAAGCTCAAGTGGCAGAACATATGCCAAGCACGTATGAGGCCCTGAATTAGATCCCGAATACTGTGTGACCACCAACTACCCAACTCCTACCCCCGACGTATTTTCAGTCTCCACTACAGCATCACTAATTGTAGTTCTGAAAGTTCCCTGAGCATCTGAACTTGAGCACTGCATTGACAGTTCACGTATTAAATTCTTAGAAATACAATTTTGAAATGAGGGCAATAAATTGCCAAGAGTGGTCTTGCTCTCTCCTACCTAGTACCACTGAGTGTGTGGCCCTTACATGTGTAAAAAAGAGTTACAGAGAAAGTGTCTGAGAGTTCCAAACAGCGTATGCTAGTCACAGTCTGAAATAACTCACTATCAGAACTGTATAGCCAAAGATTTCACTGGGGACTGCCAAAGGGAACTCTAGAGACTGCATTTTCTCCATTTTGCATGAAACAGGAATACTTTCTAGGTAAGACAATTTCTATGATGGAGCATATCAATATTTTTGTTAGAAAATCTACTCAGAAGTTGGAGTATAAAGAAAATCATGCAGTAAATTTCTTCATTCTTCTTAGACTAGAAAAGCAGTCAAATAAGTGTCAGATATATCAGAAAAATAAATATGAAGTATATTGATAACATGTATATGCTCTTCATATACGAAAGATCAGCCAACTTGAGTAATTCTTTCACAAGTTTTAAGAGACTATCTTAAGTGTCTTGCTAAAACAGAAGACTTTAAATAGAAGTAGGAGGTCCTTTAAGGACATTAACTGGAAAGGTACAGTAAACAAAGATATGCACATTTAAGTTCTGCCTTCTCCATTTAAATAATAAATTTAGGCCAGAAAGAAGAGATGTTGCACGAAATATGGCTTTTTTTGGCCATGAAACTGGCTTTGTCCCTGTCACCACATATAGTTTGTTGAACATTACCAGGGTCACTTCTGAGCACAAGCCATGAATAGCCACTGAGTACTGCAGATTGTGGCCCAAACACCAAACCAAAAAGACAAAACAAAATACATCATGTGATAAATTTGGGTTTCCCCCAACATAGTAAAGTCGACTTCCTTATTGTGAGTTACACATACCTGTCTTCTTCTTCTTTTTCACTTCCTTCCCACAAAATTAATGCCCTTTGCCAAGGGCATTTCGGGGGCAATAGTTTATTATTCTCTATATAAATCTTTTCATCTCTGCTCCCACCATGAACGTTCTGTGTTAAGCAGTGCAGAATGGATCAAATATGCCAGTTGGTAGTTTGATTATAAGAGTTTTCAAAAGACATGTAATTTCTGAAAAGATACTTTGTATAGCTTTAATAACTCACAAGTTAGCTGTATGTATCAAGTTTTTCTTTTGCTCACAGTAATAGACTAATTTTCACCCGAACTTGGAGTTTCTAATTATGCTATCCCAGCAGAGTCAAACACAAAGGAGGAAATAAAGGTGACCTTCCCCATTGAATATAAAACACATATTAAGTTGACTTAATGTCATGAAATGAAAACAGAGTCACTATTTTCTGTATTTTCCATTCTTCAGTATATTACATTGGCAAATTTTCTGCTCTTTAGTAATTCAAGACATCAACAAATACTTACTGAATCTGTGCTCTTTATGTAGAAAATTTGCTAAGCTCAAAAATAATAAGGCAATGATAATATAAAAAATAGAAGTGACTAAATGAGGTAAGAATATAAAAGAAAGCACTTTCTACATGAAAAAGACATGAAAATTTGCTATTTCTGCCAAAGCTTAATTTTCTTAACCCTAAAAGGAAAGATAATGTCTGACATAATAGCATTGATCTTATTCAAGGAAAAAAGTTTGAAGTGTTATGAACCAAAGGCGTGTTTCCTACAATTGTAGCCTACTTGAAGTTTGTATCGTCTTAAATACCATCTTGGAGAAAAACTCAGTTAGTGCATGCTACAATATTTTGTGAAATCTAATATCTTGCCTACAGAGAGAAATAGTCTGAATTCATGATAGTCTTGAACACCAGCATTCAATATGACAAAGCAAACGCAAACTGGGTCTAATAGCTAAAGACTTTTTGACTTTTTAAGATGTTCAATTGAACATTTAAAAGGTTTAGTCTCATATCAGTTCTAGAAAGCCCTCCTGGGGCAGGCTTAAGTAACTATGCCATTAGGCACTCAGTTGCAAATTGCCTATTAAGTCTGACTGAAACTGTAAAATTGCTTTTCACAATGCAAATTAATGTAAATAAGAACAATTGGTTACACATATCACAGGCTATCAGATTGTCGACAGATGATGCATACTTCCTTCCCCCATTTTGAATTAGCATTACTTTAAAGTTATATTTAGTAGGTCTTAACAGGCTTGGGTGTCCCAGTGATAAATCCCACAAATTTATTATAAGCAGTACATGTGTTCTGTGTATGTAATCTATTATATGACATATAAACCTCTTTTTATCTATGTCTGAGGGCACTGATGCTCAGTTTCAGTGGATATACCTCTAATAATCCACTTAACCTTAGCTCTTAGGTTTTAGTAACATGATTCACTTACTAAACATTATTAGATGCATTTATCTTTTTCAAAACAAATATATTATAAGAAAGAAAAAAATACTAGTACAGGATTATAAAAAATTTAAAGTCTTTTTTGAATAGTAATATACACAAAGAAGCCTTACTACTATCATATATATGATAATTATTTTCAAAGTTTGAAGGTTACATAACCTTTAAACCTTTACTTTCTATATATGTCAAATTATAATAATACCATGTAACAGCTAATAATATAGAAGTTTTAGTGTATAATTGCAAAGTGTACTATAAACATTAAACTTTTAAGTATAAAACTTATGAAATGTCACCAGAAAACCTACCTTACATGCAAATATGAGATGTAGTATCTTAAACTGCCTTGAACATTCTCAGTGCCACTACTAAACAGGTAACCAAACGCCTTTCTAGGGAGGCAAAAATTTTTACTACTGCTATTTTATCCTCAGCTTCAGTCAAATGAGACTCCAATATTTTTTACTTTAATGCCTTATTTCAAAATCTATGGATTTGTCAACAACTTTTATTTTGTTTAATTTTGGAGACAGAGCCAGAGGTGATCAGGGCTTAGTCTTGGCTCTGCACTCAACTATCTATCCTGATGGGCTAGAAGGAACATATGGGGTACCTACCAGGAGTCAAACCTGCTTGGCCGCATGCACGACAAGTTTCCTATCCACTATACTATCTCTCTGGCCCCCAATTTATTTTGAGTACCTTTTACTGTATTATTATCACTATTGATAACAAATATGAGACTTCTCTCAACTACATCTTAAAGGAGAAGGTAATGGCAATATAAGGAAGTGTTTGACCCTTTAAAAGACTATAAAAATCAAAATTTCACTAATTGCAGTAATTAGAGAAGATAACTCTTCTCCATCTTCTAATGTAAATATTGTATATATTGTTTCAGGTGATTTGTGTAAGGCCTGGAAGACAGGCCTGAGAAGAGAGGCAGTAGTCTGAGCAGGGAGTCTTCTGGCTTCCTTTTGGCCCACGTTGGTCACCAATGATAAGATTGATAACAACTTCTAGGAGCGCCGTCTTGGCACAAATATTTGCATCCCACCCATTCCACTAAGCAGTAGCCAAACTATACCTGAGTCCCACTTTCACAGCATGGAAATTATTCCCAGCACTAGATTTCTTGAGGAGCAGTGGCTTTAGGTTGAAAAGAGAAATTTGCTCTTTACAGAAAAATAAAAATATATATAGACCATCCTGACCTCTGCCCCAGTGGTTGGCCCTAATGTCTGACCCTTGCAGAAACTAATTTCATGAAGGAGATAAATAATGAAGTAGGCTGTTTATTTGGAAAATATTATAGGAGAGAAAAAATTACATGCTCAAGAAATAAAATAATAATAAATATAACAAAATTTTCCATAGAGTTAGAGCCAAGCACATATCTTAGGCAGAGGCACATGACCTCTCAATTGGGGAAATGTGTGCTTTTGTTTTTGCCAAGTTCATTAATAAGACTTCCCTAAGTCTATTTGTAGGGTTTTGCCAAGGCAGGAGCTTGGAGTACTTAAAGGTCTTTTTTGATATTCTTTTTATGTAGAGGGGCAACACCTAGGGCTTTTTATTCTTAGCTGTGCACTCAGGGATTGCTTTTGATAAAATTTGGGGTCCATATGGGATAACAGAAACAAACAGGGGTTGGCTATTTGCAAGGTAGGCTGTAGGGAGCCATTTTACCTTACTGGTCTTATCCTGTCACTATTTGTTTAATCACTAGCTAACCCCATGCCACACCTAGCAAAGGTTGCCACTCCTAATCTTACTGATCTTATCCTATCAGCATTTGTTTATTACTAGATAAATCCCGTGCCACACCCTGCATTTTTGTTGGGGGTCCTGGCACCACCTCCTCCCAACAAGGAGGTATAAATACTGTAACTGCCATAGAATAAATGCCCTTTCTCCCTCCCCCGGGCTCTGCGTCTGTTCTTTCGGCTGCGCCCTACGAAGGGTTCTCCCTGCTGAACAGAACGAGACCTCCACATCGACTTCCACACCTGGCGCCCAACAGTAGGCACCTTAGCTGCTGTACTATCTCTCAGGTCCCTTTTTTAATATTCATATTGTTGTGTTGGCAGAAGGGGCTCATATTAGAAGGGATCTTGAAATCACTGGTGAGCGCCTACCTGTAAACAAGGCACATGAAACAACCTGGAGAATTTTTCCATCCCATTGGAATTCCTGGAACTTGTGCAGAATCTCCTATTCTCTCAATTCATTCCATCCCTTCCTTCATGGTGAATTGCCCTAAAAGATGACCAGGAAGCCCCTCAATGGGCACAACATCACTGGCCTCTATAGATACACATAAACTCTTCACCAGAGAGTAGCCTGCAATAAACCTGCTTTCATTTTCTTTTCCTCTTAGCCTTGGTCTCTACTTCTCTGTGAACCTATCACATATAACATGTTTGTCCCTGCATTAGAGCTGCTTCTCTCAGTAATGGTATTAGTAGATTTTCTGTTCATTCATGTTTGTCTCTAAAATATAATCTTTTACTTCCCTCTCATTTTCAGCTTTTAAAAAAATTCTATTTTATTTTGGAGTCATACCTCATAGTGCTCAGTGGACTAACCTCAGTTTGATTCAGCTCAGGGGTTGGTCCCAGTTGTGGTTAGGAAAGCTTATGTACCAAGAACTCAACCATGAGTACCAAGAACTCATGCCTTTCACATACAATGCATGACTTCAGGTACCTCATTCTCTCTTTTCATTTTTTTTCTTTACTTTCCTTCACTATTCATTTTCTTTACTGTAAAAAACTAAAACTCGCCGAGGGACGAGTGCACTCGCGGGCTCTCCGGGCGGCTCTGTCTCACCACCGGCGTTCGGTGCCCTGGAACCGCAGTGTGTGGACTGGATCGGGACGGCCGGTGGTCAAGGAAAGGCGAAGGAAGAACGAGGACCAAGCTAGTTGCTGATTAGTTACTGTTTATTCAATCTTCCATCTTTCTCATCTCCTGCACTCCCAGATCCGGCCTCTCTCTGGATCAACTGCTGCCTCTCCTTGGCTTCTCTGTCTCCTCCTCCTTCTCTCTCCCACCTTGCTTTCTAGGCTACACCCAGCCAGGTAGCAAAATCAACTTAAGAAAGCCCTTCCTGAGGGCAGGGCATTCCAAAGGACTTCCTGGCTCTTAAGGTTTTTTTCCTTTCCTTAGTCCAGACACTTAACATCTTAATACTAGTTGTTTTTGTATGGACATAGCAAGAGATACATTGAGGTTTGCAAGGCAGATCTCCTGGCAACATCTTGCCACAGGCTCAGACCACAGCACTCAGGCCAGATTAATCATTCCTCACCCTAGCAGGGTCCAAATCTAGTTATCACTGTTTGGATCATGACATCATTTGTCCATGATCAAGATCTTAACTTACAGTTAAGCATTAGGCACTTTGGCCAGGCCCATCTCGATGCCAGGGTAGGGCACAACTCACTGTTTGCCCTGGGTCCTTCTTGTCCCACGTCGGGACCCTGCTTTGGGGATGTTAGGAAGTAAGGGCAGCTGAGGCTTAGGTCAAGAGAACAGATGTCCTAGAGGAAAATATCATGTAGAGTCAAATGACTCCCAGGTTACAAAAGCATAACATACTTGTTAAGTCTTCCTGTGTCCATACAAAAAGGACTTGCTCTGAATAAACTTTGCAAAGGACTCAGGGAGAAGAGAAAAACATTATTTACAAGTCAACAGAACACTAAGAAAGAAGCTACAAATAAACACAGGGGGATGGGAGCACTGTGACGGGAGTAACCCAATAAACCTAAACTACCTGAAGCTATGTTATCCTACACTTTACTTTATTATTTGTCATCAGTAACACTGACTTTTGTTTCAAGAAGCCAAAAGTTATTAAAACACTTTTTGTGTGAGAATAAAGGAATTCAGTGTTTATATACGTAGAGCAGTAGGGATAATATTTTTTACTTCTCTCAAGCAAAGTATCCTTCAGTCTTTGAAATCCAAATTCTACAAAATAGTTTTCTATGCAAAGCTGGTGAAATGTTAGCACTGGATTATTTATTTACAATCATGTTTCCTTGCTAAGGTGAAAGGTAAATAAAAAATGAAAGTAATTATCAGGTTCTTTTTTTTTTCCTGGTGCTGTCATTGCAAAGTGGCCCTGTGACACAGCTTGACACTTTTAATGAATTCCCAGGGTATGTGACAATGTTCCTAACACTCACATCTGTCATAGGGAGATAGGGCTTTTCCTTCCCTTCTTGAGCTTAGAAGCTACTTTGTTTGTCACAACTAATGAGGATCTGACTTTATATTCTGGAACAGGGCATTTTAATAATGTGCCTACACAGATCACATTGAATAAACCCTTACAGAGTTGTACCATGAGAGCTGATTCCCAACACAATGTTTAATAATACTTCAGTGGAACATGCTTAGAGACTTTTTTGTGTTTGTACATCTGGCTGTCTAGGAGAAGAGAGGCTCATAGCTAAATGTACCACATTTTGTTTACAATTGGACTGCTTTGCCATAAGCCCATTTCTATTTGTATGCTCGCTCACCTCTTTACTGACTGGGATTTCTGAAAAATTGTTCTGTTGAACTCTGGCAGAAATACATGACTGCTTAGCACTGTTTAACAATTCAAGCTCAGGGAGGAAAGTTGGCCTTCAGATGTCAGAACTCTTTATTTTGCATTCAAACCTAATTTTAAAGAATCTCCTCACCATTTCTTATGAAAATATAAATAATAATAAGTAGGATAAAAGGCATGACACATAAAAGAAAACAGAATTTCTGGATTAAATTCATAGTATGATCACTGCAGATGGACTGAAGCAAGACTTATATAGAACTTGTACAATTTAGGAAGGATTATGCCTACAAGTTTTTCCGTGCAAACAACTAGAAGTGGGCTCAATCATTAACAAAAGTGTAGTGAATCAGTGATTACAGTTGTCCAGAAAGGATAATTATGATGATTCATTACAGTAAGTGAACTGGGTCAGGAAATGTTCAAGTATTGGATAATTTTAGTGAATAATTCTAACACAGATGGCCACCTCTGGCTAGATGGCAAACTTTTAGTCCATTCTGAGCAGTAAAACAGACAAGATCTGTAGAGGAAAAAGAAATATGATACAGGTAGAAAAAGATATGGAGGAAGTCCAATCCCAGTCAGAGGGTGAGGGGAAGGATGTCTCTGTATGAGAAAAGATCTTAAATGCCACAGGAAAATTTAATTAATACATTCAGAATCAAGTTAAAAAGCCAGAGGTAATGCCTCAGTGAAGAAGAGGCAGCAAATAGGGAAGCATAGGAGACAATTGGCAAAGTGGGTTAAGCATTAAATAAAGTCATATAAACAACTGATCAGTAAGTAAATAAATATGAATTTAATGACTTTGGAAAGTGGGTATTTACATTGGCTTAAACTATTCCTTCCTTGAATCATATGTGGTTCTGGAGATCAAAAGGGTATGCTGTGAGCAAGGCAAGTGTGTTACCCACTGTACATGCTCTCATTTTTTTTAAATGTCATCCTAATGAGTAAAATGCTATTTTATTGTGATTAATTGCATTAATGATCAGTATAATAGAGCATCTTTTCATGTGCATATTGGTTATTTGATGTCTTTGAGGAAGTACCTGTTCACATTCTCCATACAATTAAAAAAAACACTGGATTGTTAAATAAATAAATAAACAAACAAATAAATAAATAAATAAATAAACTATTCTCTCCTAAATTAGAGAGATGGTACAGGGATTAAGGTGCTTGGGGTTGGATCCTGGTGCAGAGCCAGGAGTAATCCTTGAGCACAGCTGATGACAAACAAGCAAACAAAAGTGTTTGCTCTGTGTGCAGCCGTCCCTGATTTAATTCCCAGCACCACATATAATCAATCATTCAGCATTACCAGCAGTATTCCATGAACACAGAATTAGGAGTAAATCCTTAGCACTTCCAGATAAAGACCAAAACACACAAAAAAGTTATCTCTTCTCAAATTATCATAATAGAGTATGATAAGTGACCACTGCTATTAAAAATAATCTTGAATAGACACCCTGCACTTATATCACTTATATCCTGGGTCTACTACTTAATATCTAGGGATCTCAGTCTTACTCTCAAGCTTTAGTTTCCTCATTCTTACAAAAACAAAATTTAATCCAACTCATAATGTTCATGTAAGGCCTAAAGGAGACCTTAAAAAGTTCTTGATGATTTTCAAAGTCTTGATAATCTAGTAGTGGTAGGTAAGTATTTTGATAAATCTGATTTCCTTCTCCTTGTCTTATTTTTATCTTATGAAAACTATTATAGAGACTTAGCAATTTATACAAAACTGGAAATTTCTAAGAGACCCAAATATTTGTGCAGATTTCCAGGTTATGATCTTTTTCTACAGGGTGAATTTTCTGAGAAACATTTCCTTCAACTCAGGGCTTACCCATATGGTTGTAGAGCTTGTGCCCTGCAGACAATACAACATCTGAAAGGAAACCATTCACATGATAGACCTCATCCATTTGTTTATTTATGACAACAATTTACTGGCAGATGGCAGTGTCTTGTCCCAGAAAAATCAGTATATCACAACAATTTTGCAACAGATGGAAGTAAAATGTCTTAAGAAATGGATGTTTTGATGTTCAGTAGTGCTATATATGCTAGTAGAAGTCTTCAAGAATGTTTTTCTTTTTCTTTTCCATGTAGCTAAGATTTAGCCAAAGAGGTTAATTTACTATATTGTATATTCTTTACAATGTATACAAAACAGCAGAAGAGTCAAGGAGACAGCACAAAGGAGTAGAATACATGTCTTATATACATGAGGACCTAGTACCAACTGCCCCACACCCCAGCACTGCTAGCTGTGGCGTTTGAAATCCTCAGCACCGATGACAACCCAGTAACAGTGCATTGTCAGGTTCAAGAATCAAATGATCAGACGTACTCTGCAGGCCTAGTATCACTCGGGTAGTGTCCAACTCCTGAGCACACCGGAGAGGATCCCAAATTACAAATTAAAAAAAAATATGTAAATTGATCAAGAATGATTCATGATAAATCATTCATACCTGCTGCATTTTGCTTTTATGTTCATTACCTTGCTGTATCTCTCGGGAACAGTCTCTAAATCTCTCTAGAGGGATTACTATCGCTAGCTTCCAGGACTATTTGCTATGCAAATAGATCAGAAGCCCACAATGCTGAGAAACATGAAAAATGCATGAAGAATTATCTTTCCACACCATCTACCAGGCATCCATGCAGTATAATAATATTATTAGAGAACATTAAGAATTGGGACCAATAATTCAATAGTCTACACTCTATTTGATATTAAATCAATATGATTAGTTAATATTTAAAAATGTATGAGTCTATGCCATTTTTAAATTTAAGTACAAATGTGATCTAACTTATCACAGACCCCATTCATAATTAAATATAAAGAACCTGTAGTTGTCATGAAATCATTTATTATTTTAAAGCAGAATTAAAATAGTGTAATTATATGTACATATATATGGCAAACTTCAGGGAAATATTAAAAATATGTATCCACTGTCTTTCTTTTTAAAGTAATTTTATTATATTCATGGTGGCATAGGTAACATGGTTCCAGTAGTGTTAACTTTACAGGTTTTATGTGCACAGTTACTGCAACTCACCACAGCCAAATTACCCAAGACTCTCCACTAAGTACTTTATGTCAATTCTAGTATGTCTTTTCATTCTCTCCCCTCCACTTCCCTCACAGCTTTGCACTTGGAGATACTCAATCAAAGGTCAAGGATTTGCATCACTTAATACAGTTTATCTCCTTGTTTTGCTTCTGTGTACACTACAGATGAGTGAGATTATCAGTATTTGCTCTTCTCTAACTTATTTTGCTTAACATGATATGCCACAGTTGCATCCAAGTTGAAATGAACTGCAAGATTTTCTTAGAATTGTGTATCACTGAACACTTGGGTTGTGTCTATATCTAGACTTTTGGACTTGGTGCTGCAATGGTCATAAATGTACCTATATCTTTTGTGACTTTTTTTTAAATTTTAGGAACAGATGATAAAAGGTATAATCCATGGGTAAGATGATGCTTTATTCTTATTTTTTAAAACTCCACAAACTGTCTTTCCACCCACATATGACATTCCCTCCAATAGTAGAAGATTCATTTTTTATCACAAATCCTCCAAAACTGGTTGTTTCTGTCTTTTTGATATTTGCTATTCTCACTAGTGTGTGATATCACTTTTTAAATTTTTATTTCCCTGATAAGTGAAAGTGAAGGTGGAGATTCTCCAAGTGAAGATGGAGACTTTTCCATCTGCTATTGGCCACATATATTGCCTATTCTGGAAACTGCCTATTCATATTTTCTCCCCATTTTAAGGAGGGAATTATTACTTTATTGTTTTTATTGTAGTTGCACTTTGTAAGTGCTTAATATATTTTAGGTATTAGATTTTTATTTGATGAAGTATGTTCAACTATTTTCTCCCACTCAGTAGCCTGCATTTCTTTTGCCAAAGAAAATTTCTTTAGTTTGATATCAATAAATTTGTTTATTTTTGTTATCTTTGTCACTGAAGAAAACTCTGAGATTATAGAGTTCTGATTTGGGGGTATGATGTTGTCAACAGGTCAACCTATACCTGCAGGGTGAGTGCATCAGCAGCCTAATGGTGACTTCAGGCTTCCTAACAGCACAAAATTGCTGTTGTGCCATTGTCCTGACTCCAACAACTTGGGACCAAGTTTACCAAGAAATTAAATGGCCAAAAGTTAGGTATGTGGGAGCCATGCCCACAAACATACCTCCGGCTCAGCTGGACAAGCTCATTTATTGGCCTTATTTCAGAGACCCATAGATAAATCTCAAAAGAGACCAAAGCCCACAGTTAATCTTGGACCCACTCATGGCTGAACAGACTAGGGTAAATAGGAGGGGGACAAGTTGGCCTGTGCCTGCCCAAGCAGAGAGCCCAGGAGCCGCTTGCTTCCATAACCTAAAATTGCCACCATTCCCCTGGCCTGACTCCATCGTCTCATGATAGACCTCACCAAGATATAATCAGCTGAAAATTCGGGTATGCGGGTTTTGTGACTGAAATCTCCAGCTTTCACAGAGTTGGGGTGGGCTATCTCCCCCCACTTCCCAATACACATGGAAGCACTGGCAGTCACCCACACGAACCAATTCCAGCACCACCCTGTAAACTCTATTACTAGCCATGCTTCAGAGAACCATAAATACATTTTGAAAGAGATCAAAAGCCAGGGACATAGCAACGCGTTCCAGAAGATACTACAGAACCAGAGATCTCTCCAGAGTTGTACCAAGCCAATTTCATCAGGCACCCCAGATGGAGCAGGTACAGCCTCCCCGCCTACTCCAGATAGAATCCTGGTGACCAAGAGCTTCCACAAGCAAGGCCAAGGTATGCGGGACCTAGGATTAAATCTCCAGGCCACATGGTGGTGGAGGCGCCAGTCCACCCCTCCTCGGCTACCTGCCTGCTTGGAGGCCTGGCTGACAGCCCATATTGTGCTTCCAGGCACCACCTTGGCTCACCAACAGCCCTGGTCCAGAGACACAACAACAAGTCCCCAAAGAGACCACAGAGCCGGAGATCTCTTCAGGCCCCATACCAAGCCAATTACACGGGGCAGGTGCACTCTTCCCACCTACTCCAGATGGAATCTCAGTGACCAAGAGCTTCCATAAGCAAGGCCCAGGTATGTGGGTTCCAGGATTATATCTCCATGTTGCAGGGTGTCAGAAGCCTGCTGTCCCTCTTCAGCTCCCTGCCCACTCATAGGCCTGGCTGTCACACCCACAACATGCCTCAGGGCACCATCTTACTGCACCAACAGACCTGGTACAGAAACACCCAGTTGAATCTCAAAATGGATTTGTGACCTCCAAAAACGTCTCCGGAACCCAGCCATTTACAATCTAGGATTCCAGAAGCATATGGCCATGGCAACCAAGATTTTCAAGATGAGCAATGGACAATAAATGATCTAGCATCTGCCCCTGGCTTAAACAGTGGTGGAAAAACTCGAGCAAAACATACAAAAGTAGAGAGAGAGTATTGGGGAAATTGTCTGCCATGGAGGCAGGGTAAGGACTGGGATGGGGAGGGGGATATACTGGGGACACTGGTAGTGGGAAGTGTGCACTAGTGGGGGAATGGGTGTTCGATCATTGTAAAGCTGAATCTCGAATCTTTATAACTGTGTCTTGTGGTGAGTAAACAAAAAGTAATGTGGATTTCATGGCCAATTCAATTAGCTTAATCAATGGCTGAATAAATACCAGTACTCCTACATTTCAAGGAAAAAAAAAAGAGGGGCTGGAGGGATACAACATCAGGTAGGGCGTTTACTTTGCTCACAGCCAACCAGAGTTCAATTCCCAGCATCCCATGTGGTCCCTCGAGCACCACCAGGAGTAATTACTGAGTGCATGAGCCAGAAGTAATCCCTGTGCAACGCCAGGTGTGACCCCCAAAATGGAAAAAAAAAGAGTTCCGACTGTTTTCTTTAGTATTTAATACATTATAAATTAGCTTTTGTATGTGGTGTACACAATATTGTTTCCAAAACATTCAAATATTTTTACATGCAACTATCAAATCTTAACAATACTGTTTGTTGAAAAGGCCTTCCCTTTTCATTTTATGTATTAAGCTCCTCTGTCATTGATTATTTGTCCATATATTTGAGTACTATTGGGCTCTCAATTATATTTTCCATTTTTCTGACAGCCTATGTTTAGTCCAAAAACACTTTATTTTAATTATGATAGTTTTATAGTATAGTTTAAAGTCAAGGACTGTGATACAGTTCATCTTCCTTTTCTCTAGGACTTAGGGATTACTATGATTCTATATAAATTTGAATAGTGTTTCCCTAAGTTCTTGAAAAATATCCTCAGAAATTTTATGGGGATTTAATTGAGTATATATAATGCTTCATATAGGATAGTCATTTTTATAATTAACTTACCGTGAAATACAGTTAAAAAATTGTTCATGATTGGTTTCAATCACACAATGATTCAATATACCTCCCTTCACAAATGCTCATTTCCCACCACCAATGTCCTCAATTTTCCTTCCTGCCATAAACCCCAGAATGCCTCTATAGCATACAATTTCTCTCTCTTTCTTTCTTTCTTTCTTTCTTTCTTTCTTTCTTTCTTTCTTTCTTTCTTTCTTTCTTTCTTTCTTTCTTTCTTTCTTTCTTTCTTTCTTTCTTTCTTTCTTTCTTTCTTTCTTCCCTTTCTTTCTCTCTCTTTCCCTCCCTCCCTTTCTCCCTCCCTCCCTCCCTCCCTCCCTCCCTTCCTTCCTTCCTTCCTTCCTTCCTTCCTTCCTTCCTTCCTTCCTTCCTTCCTTCCTTCCTTCCTTCCTTCCTTCCTTTCTTTCTTTCTTTCTTTCATTCTTTTTCTTTCTTTTCTTCCTTTCTTCTTTTCTTTTCTTTCTGTTTTTCTTTGTCATCTTTTCTTCTTCATCATCATTTTCATCTTCCTCTTCTCCTTTTTTTTCCCTCTTCTTCCTTCTATTTGCTCTCTCTCCTTTTGGGTATTAGGGTTTACAGTATAGGTAATAAAATTTTATCATGTATATCCCTTACACTCAGTTGTTGTCAAGTGTGATCATTTAGTATGGCATTTGTCAAGAGTATCATTTACAATACTCATTTTTGATAATTCAAATTCCCCCATTCCATGAACACAGAATATTTTCACAATTCCTGGTATCCTCTTCTATTTATTTAAATAGTGCCTTATAATTCATTGTATACCCATCAAAAAAGAAGACACATATAGCTCTGCTCACATTTTTCCTCTCAACATTTTGGTCAGGGATCATTCCTGCTGGGAACTGGGGTTTCATATGGGGTGCAGGAAATCAAACCCTGTTGGCTGTGAACACATGAAGCATCTTACATTCTATACTGCCTACCTATCTGGCCTTACATTTATATTTTTATTGTACTCAGGGAGCCCAAAGTGAAAGTTCATTATAAGTAACCTTCACTGCAATACTCAGTCTCACTATTTTTGAGAACTTTTGTAATATCCCCACATTCCTCTTGAGATATTCCTATATCTAACAGATAGAGAAATATAATATTAAAGTGTTCACTAAAACTGACCTTAATGTAATGGATAGAGATCTTTGGTAGAAAATCTTACACAATGTATATTAATGGATATATATATATACACACACATATATATCATTGTATGGCATATAGAGAACACAAATCTCATAAATTATAAAACCCCAGATATATTTATTTAATTACTGGTCACTGAAAAACCAGGGCACCATCTTAATACAACTTCCGTAAGACTGCTAAGAGCCTTCTAACAAATTTCTGTCACTGACTCTGCAACTTTGAAATTTTAGTCTAAATATCTGTTTCTACCATCTTGATCCAATTTTCAGCCAGGAGCTCAACTATGAACAACCTCCCGATGCTTCCATCTTAGACATTTGGTCTTAGACTAAGAAAAATGGGAATTTTTTTTTTCTTTCTGCAGGTTCTTTGTTCTTCTGTTACCTTATTTTAGATGGACATTCATATCCTTTTCTCTTGCTAAGTTTTGAATGATTTGGGTTTGTTTTAAAAATGAATTTGGTCCTCTTTGGATAACAGTTTGTTCCACTATCACAAACTTGCCTCCACGGAGACCTATATTTCACAAAACATCCTGCTTTCAGTGACAAAGTCAAGTTAGAATAACCTCCAGTTGTTTTACAGCTACTTGCACACTCATGTGCATGTATATGAGATGATAAGAAACCCCAATTTCATAATGGAATAAATATCAGTCATTAAACAGCAATGAAAATATACATATTTTTTTACTTCTCTTTTTTTTCTTTATTTCCTTTTCCTTTAGTTTTGTTTTGTTTTTTGCCTTTTGGGTCGCATCCGGAGATGCTCAGGTGCTACACCTGGCTCTGCACTCAGGAATTATTTCTGGCAGTGCTTGGGGGATCATATGGGATGCTGAGGATTGAATATGGGTCATCTGCGTGCAAGCCAAATGTCCTACACACTGTACTATTGCTCCAGCCCCTAATCTTCTTTTCCAGAAGTGAAGCTGTGATTATAGTCATATAAATAGGTAGTGAGAGATTCTGTATTTTAATCATGTTTATTTTATGAATAAATCCGATGCTATTTATATAAAACATGATGAAATTAGACCTTACATCTTTAGGTAGTATAAGAATTAACTACCTTGGATAGAAATAGAGATTGTTTGCGTTGCCATTTTGCCTGAGGGATTTCAAATGAAGTAGGAGTCTCTTGAGTCTTCCAACTTCTTTTACTTAAGCTTAGTAACAATTGGAAATTGTTCTTTGGCATGCTGCCATTTCATGCAAAGGGGGACGCTAAGTCCCACTCTGGTGCAGTTTGCATTTTAGTGTATTTTGTAAATAAATTCTTAACAGATGGACAGAGCAGCAGGAAGTCAACACCAGGGAGTCAGCAGGTGGACAGGAAAGCCAGAAATGGACTGGCACTGATCAGATTAACAAAACTAAAATATCTTGGGATTCACACATGCTGCCCACAGAATAAGTTGGCACTGACCAGATAGGCAAACTCAAATCAGCCCTGAACATGGAAAATTTCCATTACTTTGTTCCTATGGGGTACCAAGGTACCTCCCAGATGGTGATGCCAAAGCAATAAATCCTTCAGAAAAATCAGTCTTCTTTTTTCTTTCCTTGAAGTTGACATGCAACAGGAAAGTGAGATGCAAGTTATAATTATTAGAAATATCAAAATACTCTTTTTATAATTGTACTAACCATAATATTAAGCAGAGAAGGATAAAGTTAATATAACTGCATTCCATAAATCATTATAGGATCTCCCAAAGGATTTAAAATATTTCACTTGCCACAATAAACGCATCCTCTTCTACACTCCAACATATTGCATTGTTCCCTGTAATATGCAAATCTAATAGCTTCATTTTAAGGTCTGTTGCCCTGCTCATACAAAGATGTTTCTCTTTCATTAAGAACCTCCTTCCCACAATAAAATATGTCTCCCCCAGGATCTCTGCCCTTTGCCTTGCACAATTCATGTTATCCAATGACTTAATTACTGGAAACACAGTCCTAATGTTGGCAGGACATCCAGGATCAAGATGCTGGACACTTGTCCTCCTAAAACTCTTAGGGGTTCTAAAGAGGTGTCAAGGTTTGCCAGCCTCCAGAATTTCATAATGTTTATTTTAAAATTCTGAAATGTGTATATTATTTAAATCTTTTTGAGTTTTATAATACATCTAGCATATCTTTGCAGTAAAGATAGCATCAGATTTAAAATTTGACTTTGTCATTAACCACCTGACCAGTCACTGAGACTAACCTCTTGCACTTCCAAACTTCAGACTCAGAAAATTTATTGAGGCCACACATATATTGAACACAGCTAAGCAAGTGGTACACAATACTAAGTAACAATATTTTTCCTCATCATTATCACTTTGTTTTTATTAGGAATTGACGTAGAATTAATTACATAAATCATCATTTTTAAATAATTCATAGGGGTCAACGATACACCACATTGCAGAAGAAATTTCAAAATCTGTGGTAACAAATGGTGATACTTCAGAAGAATGGGGGCATTCAGAGATACAATTTGGGAAAGGCTACAGAGTTATCCACCATATGCTAGGAAAGGTAACAAATCCACAAAATTACAAGAAATGTGGTGAGTTCAAGTTTAGATTAAACTGATTCTAGTAGAAGACAATGACAATCAAAAATATCAAAACACATTAAAAATTAGTTTTTATCTTTAGAGCCTGCTAGAGTGATAGCACAGTGGTAGGGCATTCGCCTTTCAGGCGGCCAACCTGTGTTTGATTCCTCCGCCCCTCTTGGAGAGCCTGGCAAGCTACCGAGAGTATTGTGCCTGCATGGCAGAGCCTGGCAAGCTACCCATGGTGTATTGGATATGCCAAACAAAGTAACAATAAATTTCACAATGAGAGATGTTACTGGTGCCCTATCAAACAAATTGATGAGCAATGGGATAACAGTGACAGTGACAGTGATTTTTAGACCAAACTTTTTAGTTTAAACGTTTGTAGTAGAAGAAAAAAATATTCAACAATGACCATTAAAAATACAAAATACCGCTTTGTAGTAGAGTTTAAGGTTGGGGAGGGTGATGCCTCCCATCATCTTTTCCCCAAGAATTGTTTTAGCTATCCGTGGGCATTTATTGTTCCATATAAATTTCAGGATTGCTTGCTCCGTTTCTTTGAAGAATGCCATGGGTATCCCTATAGGGATCGCGTTAAATCTGTATAATGCCTTTGGGAGTATTGCCATTTTGACAATGTTTATTCTCCCTATCCATGAGCAGGGGATATGTTTCCATTTCCTCATGTCCTCTTTTATTTCATGGAGTAACGTTTTATAGTTTTCTTTGTAGAGGTCCTTTACTTCTTTAGTTAAGCTGATTCCAAGGTATTTGATTTTCTGGGGCACAATTGTGAACGAGATTGCTTTTTTCATGTCCCTTTCCTCTGTCTCATTGTTTGCATATAGGAAGGCCACGGATTTTTGGGTATTGATTTTATAGCCTGCGACTTTACTGTATAGGTCAATTGTTTCTAAGAGTTTCTTACTAGAGCTTTTAGGTTTCTCTAGGTATAGTATCATATTGTCTGCGAATGGTGAGAGCTTGATTTCTTCCTTTCCGATCTGAATCCCCTTAATATCTTTTTCTTGCCTGATGGCTATTGCTAATACTTCCAGTACTATATTAAAAGAGAAGTGGTGAGAGTGGACAACCTTGTCTTGTTAAAACAGCATGGTACTGGAACAAAGGCAGAACTGCAGACCAATGGAACAGGGTGGAATATCCCCACACACAACCTCAAATGTATGATCATCTAATCTTTGATAAAGGTGCAAGAGATGTGAAGTGGAGCAAGGAAAGTCTCTTTAATAAATGGTACTGGCACAACTGGACAACCACATACAAAAAAAATGGGCTTAGAACTCGACCTGACACCATGCACAAAAGTCAGATCAAAATGGATTAAAGACCTGAACATCAGACCACAAACCATAAGGTACATTGAAGTCAAGGTAGGCAAAACCCTCCACGATATTGAAGATAAAGGTATCTTCAAAGATGACATGGATCTAAGCAATCTAGTAAAAACAGAGATCAACAAATGGGACTACATTAAACTAAAAAGCTTCTGCACCGCAAAAGATACAGTGACCAGAATACAAAGACTATCTACAGAATGGGAAAGGATATTTACACAATACCCATCAGATAAGAGGTTGATATCAATGGTATATAAAGCACTGGTTGAACTCTACAAGAAGAAAACATCCAACCCCATCAAAAAATGGGGCGAAGAAATGAACAGAAACTTTACCAAGGAAGAGATACGAATGGCCAAAAGGCACATGAAAAAGTGTTCTACATCACTAATCATCAGAGAGATGCAGATCAAAACAACCATGAGATACCACCTCACACCACAGTGGCTAGCACACTTCCAAAAGAACAAAAGCAACCGCTGTTGGAGAGGATGTGGAGAGAAAGGGACCCTTCTACACTGCTGGTGGGAATGCCAGCTAGTTCAGCCCTTTTGGAAAACAATATGGACGATTCTCAAAAAACTAGAGGTTGAGCTCCCGTTTGACCCAGCAATACCACTGCTGGGAATATATCCCAGAAAAGCCAAAAAGTATAGTCGAAGTGACATATGCACTTATATGTTCATCGCAGCACTGCTTACAATAGCCAGAATCTGGAAAAAAACCCGAGTGCCCTAGAACAGATGACTGGTTGAAGAAACTCTGCTACATCTATACAATGGAATACTATGCAGCTGTTAGAAAGAATGAGGTCATGACGTTTGCATATAAGTGGATCAGCATGGAAAATATTATGCTAAGTGAAATGAGTCAGAAAGAGAGAGACAGACATAGAAAGATTGCACTCATCTGTGGAATATAGAATAATAGACTATAAGACTAACACCCAAGAATAGTAGAAATAAGTACCAGGAGGTTGTCTCCATGGCTTGGAGGCTGGTCTCTCATTCTGGGCAACTCAGAGAAGGGAACACCAAGTAAAATGTGCTTGGAGGTCATGTGGGGGAAAGATGATGCGTGCCGAATATAGACTAGAGACTGAACACAATGGCCACTCAACACCTTTATTGCAAACCACAACACCTAATCAAAGAGAGAGAACAAAAGGGAATACCCTGCCATAGTGGCAGGATGGGGTGGGGGGAAACGGGACTGGGGAGGGGGGAGGGATGTTGGGTTTACTGGTGGTGGAGAATGGGCACTGGTGAAGGGATGGGTTATCAAACTTTGTAAGGGAGAAACATGAGCACAAAAATGTATAAATCTGTAACTGTACCCTCACGTTGACTCACTAATTAAAAATAAACTATTAATTAAAAAAATACAAAATACCCCCCAAAATTAGACTATGTAAATATTTAAATATTACAAGTCTAATTCAAACTGAATGGAACTGAAACAGAGAGGATGTTTTTCAGAAGTAAGGATAATTCTATACAGAACCCCAGAGAGTGATTAGAATAATACAGACAGTACCTACTTGACTCAGACACAAGCTAACCTAGTATTCAGGCCTAAAGTTTCATGCTCTTTGTTTACACCATTGAACCCTATAGGACAACAAAAATAACTGTGAGATCCTCTGCTCTCGCCAGAAATCCTGTAAAGAATCAAAAAGTCATTTATTTACCAGTTCCTTTATTAGCTATATCAGCTATTCTACAATTCTCAAACTTAAGGGTTTCACTTTCTTGTCAGCCCACAAAATTCTTCAAATGAAACAATAACATACTCACAAAAAGCAGACTTCACCTCACCCTCCCATTACTAGGAAGCCTGTCTCCCACAGTTTCTAATTGTCTGCTTTGGTCCCCGCTTGGCCTCACATTTTATTCAGTGTCCTCCTCCCCAAAGACGGAAATTGTATGAATTATAAACTTGTGGCAGTGGAACATTTCTAGGATGAATGCTGTGTGTTTTCCCATATTCATCGCTACATCATTTACAATAACCAAGATGTAGACCTAAGTACACAATAGAAGAGTGGATTTCTTTTTTAAGTTTATATACACAATGGGATACTGCTAAGATTTGAGTAAAATGAAGTCTGCAATTTGCTAAAATTTGGATGGAATTGCAGGAAATCATGCTATGCAAAGTGAGTCAGAAGGAAAAAACAGATATCAAATGAACATATTTATATGGAGAGTATAAAGAAACAAAGCACAGGAGTAGACAATCCCTAATGAAAACAACACTGAGATATGGTCAATAGAACTGGTATCTGGTGGTACTAGGAGTTGGAGTGCAGGGAAAAAAGTTTAATTGTGAAATATAATTATACTTTTTGTTCAGTTTGTTCCATTTCTTGAGATTTCTGTTCAATCTCAAGTGATTTTTGAGCTCTCAATATGACTTTGTTAACAAATCAAAAGAGAAAAAAAATGAGAATTTTTAGGTTTCTAAACTTAAAAAAAAATGGGGGCCAAACCTGGTTATGGTTCAGGGCTTATTCTTGGCTTTGCATTTAGAAATAACCTCTAGTGGGGCTCATGGGACCATGTGAGGTGCTGGAATTAAACCTAGGATGGCAATGTCCAAGGCAAGTGCCCTGACTATCAAACTATTATTCCACCCCTAAAAATATGAAGACTTAGACTCGCATTCACATTACTTAGAGTATGGCTCTATAAGATTTAAAATATTTTTTACAATATATATTTATCTACATCTGTGAAAAAAATAAAAGATAAAACTTTGAAACTCTTCTTGATAACATAGCAAAATGCTACCTTAAAAGTTTTCAACATCGGGGCTGGAGCAATAGCACAGAGGGTAGGGCACTTGCCTTGCATGTGGCCTACCCGAGTTCGATCCCCGGCACCCCATATGGTCCCCCAGGCATTGCCAGGAGTAATTCCTGAGTGCAGAGCCAGGAGTAACCCCTGAGCATCGCTGGGTGTGACCCAAAAAGAAAAAAAAATAAAAGTTTTCAACATCCCAGAAATATTAGAGAGATTGGCCTCCAGCTATTCCTGGATAAAATGGCTACATGTGGATGATAATGAAGAAGTATTGTCATTAATTTGTATGTCTTTAATATTATTTTGAAAATTAAATAATAAGCAGAGTAAGAGATTTAAAATAAACAGTTGTAAACTATACAAAAAAAACTTTAATGCAAAAGATGTTTTAATACATAGTACCTGATTTAATTAACAATTCACAAATCAAGTCATTCTGTTTGGGTTAACATTAATGTAACAATCCTAATGTTTCTTTTCTTTTGATATTTAACTGATAATTTTTGTGCTCATTAAAGGCTATCACCAGAAGTATATAATTGAGTTTCCTTACACTGGACCTGAATGAGAATGAATGTAAGTTTATTTGGGAATGATTCCAGGAAACACAAAAAAGTAGGGAAGACAAGTAAAAGTAGAAGAAAGACAACAAAGGTACATGAACAAGCAAGTTATTAAAGTGGATAACAGGTAACTCAATTATTTTCTTTGAAAATGTCATCAAAAAGGGTGGAGAATTACATTCCAATATGATTTTAGTGAAGACCAATCTGTGACAGGAGGGTGATCATCTGCCCTCTCAAGGTCTCTTCCAATCTTATGATTATATGATTGCTCATTATAAAAAATTGGCTTGTAATTGGTTTGACTCAGAGAGGTCAGGATGTTAAGGGGACTGCACTGCACAACCTTGTGATTTTGTAGGAAAGAACAATGGATTTGTCCAGTCGAGTTTCAGAAGGACAATTGCATTTTTTTTCATTAATGTGCCATCATATTCTTCATCACTGCTAATTAAGAGAAATTATCCAGGAGTTGGTTACAGTTTTGACTAGTAGAGTAGAGAGGGGGGATTGGCAATGATGAAGAAGAGAGGAACCTAAAACAAAACTTAAATATTGCTTAGGCGTGTATAGCAGTTCTTTTGTTGTCGGCTTGCTTTTAAACTACTTACATTGCTGATATATAATCAGACACTAGCTTTATAAATGACTTAACTGAGAAGGAAAAAAAAAAGTATGCAACACTTTACTTGGTTTTAATTGGAAAAAATTCTCCTGCAAACAAATGGTGATATAATTATAATTATGTGACTTTTTTGTACATAATTTTACGTAAAATTAGTCATCGAGAATATATATTTTTAAGGTGCTGGTTGTAGCTAATTGGCTAGCAGTGAGTTTTTAAAGTGATCAGTCCAATTACTGCTTGCCAAGATGCAGAATTCAAATGCTGTTTTCTCTTTTCTAAAATAGTTCTAAGGTTTGGTTGAACAGAACAGTTATACTCAGAACATATATACTTTAATGCAGAAAACTTAATGAAGGTAAGATTGCATTTAAACCAGGACAAAGGAAAAAATATAAATTATCTAAATGGATAAAATAATCTCTTTTAAAAAATTTGTTAAATTTTATTTATCGGATCCTTTAAATAAAACATGTAAGAATATATAATTTTATAGTAAAAAAGGATGAATGATTAACAACACTAGTTCAATGGTTTTATGTGGTACTGTGAGTTAGAATTTGAACTCATGATATTATTAAGGTTGTTTGTACAATACTGATCAGGAAAACAAAATCCTTATTAAAACTAATTTCAGAAACATGTCTTAAACCAAGCCAGTGTATGTGGCAAAAAAAATCATGTTACATTTAATCTCATACTCATTAATATCTTCCTACTTCAAATGAGCTTTAAGGAATAAAATGTCAAGATCAGGATGATCACTGTTAAACCCACTGGCTATTTGAATTTGACAGCAAAACAAAACTATTCTTACAATCTTCTTCAAGATTTCTATAAGAGCAGATTATAATTCATTATTCATTTTTACCAAATGAACCAAAATGTTTGCAAAGCCTAAGTGTTTAACAGAGTTTCAATTATCAGATGCTTGATATTGTCATTCTCTGTTAATGAATAGAACCCTTTAATTATTAGCATTCACTTCAAAAGAAGATGATTGGTGAAAGAGAAAGGGACTTTCCTAGTATTTTGCAGAAATTTATAGAAAACTCACTTTGTTCTGGGGTATAGGTGATGTCGTCTAACAATCTAAAGGAGTGTTTAGAATTAAAATTTATTACTTTTATTTACTTCTAGTTAGTTAAGTACTTTAACTACATTTTTATTAGCTATGAACATTTTATCTGTAAGATTATATCTTATTGATCTTTCTATTTTAAAAGCCTTGTCCAATGCCTCATATGAATAATGATAAACAATTGTAAATCCCTCCCATGTGAGTGAGTGACAGCCTGGATTAGTAAGGTAGATAGAAGATAAAGTAAAATCCATAATTATAGAAATATAAGAATAATTTAAGAGGGAAAGACACAAAAGGAAAAACAAAAATTATATCAAAGTCATATCAAAATATATTAAAGACCTCCATATCAGGCCAAAATCCATAAGGTACATTGGAGAGAAGGTTGGCAAAACCCTCCATGATATTGAAGTTAAAGGTATCTTCAAAGATGAAACGAAACACCACTGACAAAGAAAGTGGAAGCAGAGATAAACAAATGGGACTATCTTAAACTAAGACGCTTCTTAAGAAACACTCAAAAGAAACAGTGACCAGAATACAAAGACAGGGGCCAGAGTGATAGTACAGTGGATAGGGCATTGGCCTTGCAAGCGGCTGACCTGGGTTCGACCCCCAGCATCCCATATGGTTCCCCAAGCACCTCCAGGAGTGATTCCTAAGTGCAGAGCAAGGAGTAACCCCTGTGCATCGCTGGGTATGACCCAAAAGCAAAAACAACAACAAAAAAATACAAAGACAGCCTATGGAATGTGAAAGGATATTCACTCAATAACTCAATACTCTTCTATTAAGGAATTAATATCTAAGATGTACAAAGCACTGGTTGAACAGTACAAGAAAAAATATGCAATTTCATAAGAAAATAGGGCAATGAGATGAATAGAAATTTTCTCAAAGAATAAATTCAAATGGCCAAAAGGCATATAAAAAATGCTTTTCATCACTAATCATCAGGGAGATGCAGATCAAAACAACAATGAGATATCATGTCACATGACAGAGACTGACACATATCCAAAAGAACAAAAGCAACCATTGTTGATGTGGATGTGGGTAGAAAGAGACTCTCTTTCACCGTTGGTGGGAATGTTCACTGGTCCAGCCTATTTGGAAAACAATGTAGATGTTTCTCAAAAAACTAGAAATTGAGCTGCCATTTTACCCAGTAATACCACTTTGGGAATATATACAGGGGGCCCAAAAACACCGCAGGAACACCATCTGTACTCCTATGTTAATTGCAGCATTGTTCACTATAGCTAGAATCTGGAAACAACCTGAGTGCCCAAGAACAGACAAATGGATAAAGAAACTATGGCACATCCACACAATGGAATACTATGTGACTGTTAGGGAAAATGAAGTCATAAAATTTGCCTATAAATGGACGGACATGGAGAGTATCATGCTGAGTGAAATTAGTCAGAAGGAGAGGGACAGATAGAGAATGACTGCATTCATTTGTGGTATATAAAAAATATATAGTAGAAGAATAATATCTATGGCTAAGAAAAACAGGGGTTGGGAGGACTGGTCAATGGTTGGAACTAACCACAAGTGTGTGGTGGGGCTGAGCATAGGTAAGATATACAAGAGACCAGTATGACAACAATAGCTGAGGATGATCACTCTGGAAAAGATCTGAGGGTTAAAAGTAGGTAAAGGGACATTCCTGATAACATTTCAGTATCAATATTGCAAACTACAATGTCCAAAAGGAAGGGGTGGCAGAGAAAAGCACCTACCATAGAGGGAGACAGAGAGTGGGCTGTGGGAGGTTTTGAGAGGAAATCTGGGGACACTGAGACCAAGAAATGTACACTGGTGGAGGGATGGGTGTTGAGATACTGTATGGCTGAAATCGAATCATGAAGAGCTTTGTAAAGGTCTATCTCATGGTGATTAAAAAAATTTAAAAAATATATATATCAGATAGGAGGGAAGAAAGCAAGCTCTCACTATTCGCAGATGATTCTATACCTAGAGAATCCTAAAACCTCCATTAAGAAACTCCTAGAAACAATAGATTTATACAGTAAAGTTGCAGGCTATAAAATCAATACCGAAAACTCCATGGCCTTCCTATTCGCAAACAGTGAGATAGAGGAAAATGACATAAAAAAAATGCCATTCACAATTGTGCCCCAGAAAATCAAGTACCTCAGAATCAGTCTAACTAAAGAGGTTAAGGAACTCTGCAAAGAAAACTACAAAACTCTACTCGATGAAGTAAAAGAAAACACAAGGAAATGGAAAAATATTCCCTGCTCATGGATAGGAAGACTTAACATTGTCAAAATGGCAATACTCCCTAAAGCACTATACAGATTCAATGCGATCCCCATAAGGATACCCATGAAATTCTTCAAAGAAATAGACCAAGCAATCCTGAAATTCATATGGAAAACAAATGCCCATGAATAGCTAAAGCAATCCTTGGGAAAAAGACAATGGGAGGCATCACCGTCCCCAACCTTAAACTCTACTACAAAGTGGCAACAATTAAAACTACATGGTACTGGAACAAAAGCAGAGCCACAGACCAATGGAACAGGGTGGGATATCCCTACACACCACCCCAATTGTATGAACACCTAATCTTTGATAAGGGAGCAAGAAATGTGAAGTGGAGCAAGGAAAGCCTCTTTAATAAATGGTGCTGGCATAACTGGTCAACCACATGCAAAAACATGGGCTTAGACCTCGACCTAACACCATGCACAAAACTCAGATCAAAATGGATTAAAGACCTCAACATCAGACCATAATCCATAAGGTACATTGATGACAAGGTCGGAAAAAACCCTACATGATATTGAAGCCAAAGGTATCTTCAAAGATGACATAGAACTAAGCAATAAAGTAGAAACAGAAATAAACAAATGGGACTATATTAAACTAAGAAGCTTCTGCACTGCAAAAGACACAATGACCCGAATACAAAGGCAATCTACAGAATGGGAAAGAATACTCACCAAATACCTATCTGACAAAGGGTTGATATCAAGGGTATATAAGGCACTGGTTGACTCTACAAGAAGAAAACATCCAGCCCCATCAGAAAATGGAGCAAAGAAATGAACAGAAACTTTCTCAAGGAAGAAATACGAATGGCCAAAAAGCACATAAAAAAATTCCTCATCATCACTAATCATCAGGGAGATGCAGATCAAAACAACTTTGAGATACCACTTAACACCACAGAGACTGGCACACATCCAAAAGAACAGAAGCAACCGGTGTTGGCGAGGATGTGGGGAGAAAGGGACCCTTCTACACTGCTGGTGGGAATGCCGACTGGTTCAACCCTCTGGAAGACAATATGGTCGCTCCTCAAAAAATTAGAAATCGAACTCCCATTTGACCCAGCAATACCACTTCTGGGAATGTATCTCAGAGAGGAAAAAAGATATAGTTGAAATGACATTTGCACATGTATGTTAATCGCAGCACTGTTTACAATAGCCAAAATCTGGAAAATACATGAATGCCCAAGAACAGATGACTGGCTAAAGAAACTTTGGTACATCTACACAGCTGTCAGAAAAGACGAAGTCATGAACTTTGCATATAAGTGGATCAACATGGAAAGTATCCTGCTAAGTGAAATGAGTCAGAAAGAGAGAGACAGACATAGAAGAATTGCACTCATCTGCGGAATATAAAACAAGAGAATGGAAGACTAACACCCAAGAATAACAGGAATAAGTACCAGATTTGCCCCATGGCTTAGAGACCAGACTCACATGCAGCTCAGATAGAGAAGGGAATACCAAGCAAAAATGTGGTGGGAGGACTCGTGTGGGATGGGAGAGGCATGCTCAGAGCACACTATAGACCGAACACATTGGCCACCCAAGACCTCCATTACTAACCACAATGCCCAAAGGGAGAGAGGGAACAGAGGGGAATGCCCTGCCAAAGAGGCGGGGTGGGGAGGGGGATGGGGTGGGAGTGGGTGGGAGGGATGATGGGGTCATCAGCGGAGGACGGGCACTGGTGGAGAGGTAGATATTCAAGCTGTATATGACTGAAACACAAGGACGAGAATATGTAAACCTATATCTGTACAACCATGGTGATTCATTAATAAAAAAATAGCTTAAAAAATTTTATATCAGAAGAAAGGGCAAAGAGAAAGTACTGCAAATGAGCAGGAAGAGCTCCGCACTTTCTGAGAGTCAAAATAAAAATGGAAATAGTGTATACTATATATCTCAACATTTAAATTTTAAAAAGTAAAAATATCTATTACAAAAGGGGTTTGAAATGTTAGTAGAGCAGGTAAGGCACTCATTCTCTTATATGTGTTTTCTTGCATGTTCTCTATCAAGTAAGACATGTGTTCTCTTGCACATGTTCTCTTTAATGTGTTCTATTGCATGTTCTATAGCAGGTAAAGCATGTGAGCTCTTGTGTGTGTTCAATCCAGGTTTAGTCCCCAGCACCTCTTTGGTCCACTGAACCCCACTATGTATGAACCATGAGAACAGAGCCAGGAGTAAGCTCCATGCACCGCCAAGAGTGGCCCAAAGACAAACAAAATAATTATTCATTAGAAGAATATTTCAGGCTATTGTTATCATAAGAAACATTTTATTTCATTTTATAGAAGAGGCATGCATGATTGTGCTTAGAGGTCTCATAGTAGAGGGATCAAATCTCAAGATATTGCACTTACTAAGCATATATTCTGTGTATTCTATGACTAGAGCCCATATGAATCTTTGAAAAATAAAATTCAATAAATTTCTTAACTAAACAGCCACTGCTTTTACAATACTTCATTATGCAGTGTGGGTCCATAAGGATTATAAGGATATAATAAAGCAAAATGAATCATATGCCTTCATAGGTTCATCTAGTGGGTGAGAGAACAAACATTATAAGGGAAGTGAGAATATGCCATTGAGGAATATAACATTATTTATCAGAAAAACAGGCCACCCAATTTGAAGAATCATTGAAGAATTTTTAAAGAAAATTTGCTCGAGATAGGCCTCGGAAAAATAGTGTTTTTAAAGTTGAATGCAATGACAAAGGAAAGCTTTTGCAGCAGAAGAATAGAGTTCCAAACATAAAGTGAAGAGTCGATGTTTCATGCTCCTAGGGAAACGAATAGTGTTTGTAATACCAGTTTAGCTCTCACAATGACTTTATGTCAGGAAGCAATAAGAGATAAATGTGAATTAGTACTTGTAATACTAGTAGAAATCGAGCACCTCCTGAAGAGAAGTAATTTTGCACGAATCAAATTCAGCATCCTCTTCATTCAAAGCCCATCTTTAATTTCCACTCAGGTTTGTATCCTTTGGCATATCTAATTTTAATAATTAAAGGACTCTTTGGACTACGCAGCATCGAGTGTATTCTTTTATAATTCATGAACTTGGGAAAGTTTTAACACAGTATGGATATGAATGACTTTACTAAAACAGGCTAACAAGCCATCTGCTTCATGACACACGGTTCCATAAATGTCATGAAACTTTATGTTACCATAAAATGTAGTGACTTAGGAGCACCTTTCCGTTTTCCATGGAAGGGAAGTTCTGCACAAGACATTTGCACAATACTTTGGTCTTTGCTTGATCTGGCACATCACAGCTATAACAATAAATGCCTCTAATAGAAAAAGAAGGAAAATTGGCTATAAACTTTCTTTAAAAAAGAACAAAAATGTCTGTTGCTTGGACCAAGGTTCTTATATGTTCCTGTTGCAACAACAACAACAAAAGGCCATTACTATCCAAGTACCTAAGCTATTTAGAAGATCCCAAAGGTCTTAAATCCATTTGTTTAAAAGACAAAGACGCTAAGCCAGAGGAAAGGGTCTATTTTCTCCATAATGTGAAAACAGTGGATATTTGCTACTCCTTATTCAGGACAAAAGTATCTTTCTTATATCTTTCCATAAACCCTGTTGCTCTGCCTAAACTGTCTCCTGAAAGAGTTAATATAATCCCTAAGAATGAGATATTCTATTTGTTGTTTATGTAAAGGAGCACCTAATGAACAGTCTGCTACAAAACACCCACACATTTGTCACAAGCAGTAAATGAGGCTTCTGTTTGCTTTTAGTTCTTGGTGTTATCATACATTCAGAAGGCATTATCATTCTGTAATTACTAAGAAATAGTCATAGCCATTACACGTGGCTTATATAAGCTTATCAACAAATTTGCAAACTCTGTAATTCCATGGATTCATTTTTATGTGTTTTCAGTCTTCCCTGCTTACACATACACACAAGAGGGAAGTAACCAGTAAACAACAAATATGCCATATAAAAGCAATTCTGCAATGGTTCAGGTTTTATGTTCTAATAATGCTCAAATCCCAACTTCCAGGACTCAGTGTACTGTATCAGCAATAATGAGTAAAAGTACTGAAACTCATTAAAGAACTTACTAATCAGTACGTTAATTGAGGCTATCTGCTTCCCATTATACAAAGACAAATTAAGCAGGTTACAATAGTTCCCAGAAAACATCTGTGGAAACATGTCAAAATTAATGATAAATAAAATTGAGCTCCCTTTGTGGTTGATTTTTCACCCAGTTGCAGCTTTAAAAACCCTACCAATGAAAACTATTCATTATTTATCAGCTCAAAATAAAATCCCCAACCACTAACAATGTTTTTATACCCTTTTAATTAGAAATGAAAATATATTAAAATAGCCACCAACCTGTACAAGTGAGAATTTAAAAGAAAAGCAAGTAACTGGTCCAGTAAGAAATCTACCTAATTTGCATGAAATATGCAGAGGCAAATAATAACAATCAGAGTAATAACTTCATAGCATTAATTAACATTATCCTACTAAGAAATAACCAACTGACAAGATTAGAAACTTCCATCAACAACCTACGCATTGTTAAAGCATGCAAGCCATTTGGGGAAAACACTGGAAAATTTGGAAAGAGTACATGGAAAATTTGAACAAAATTTACATCACTGAATTATCTTGTTATGTATATATTAAATCATATAGTGAAATCGATGGCTACTAAATTAAGTATAAGCATACCATGTCATCTTCTTCCTTAGTAACACATCATTGTTCTCCTTTGTTCTTAATGATAGACAAATCTGCATGAGTTAACCTTGACTTTCCATACGATCTTTATCTTTCTCCAGTCTCTCCTGTATTTTTTTACTTTGTGCATATATTCGTTTATATATTTGCAATCACACCTTATAAATACTTCTTTTTTCAGTTCTTTAACTGTGTTTTGAGCCTTCTAGATTTTGGGTTCTTTATGTGATTTTCCTTCTTCATAGAACATTCTTAATTCCATAGGCATTCTCAATCTCCTTACTTGGATAAGTTTCAGTCATTCTTTAACTATCAAATTAAATTTCATATCTTTCTTTGAATTCTAGGATGTGAATTATATTTCCTAAATATCCTCCTCTTGCAACTTATCTCTTTCATAAACCTAATGTATTAATGATTTGTAGTGAAATTGATGGGATTAATAGTTTACTCAATGTGGAGAATGACAGAAAATATGATTTCCAGGTTTCTAGGTAACAAGATGAAAGAGGGTGCCATTTACTGTGATAGAGAAAAATTAAGACAAGTAGAAAAATTAAGTAAATTGGACCACAGCATGAAACTCACCAATAAGTATGATGAGGTGAGATAATCTCACAATCAAAAGAAGACTGACAAACACTGATTTATATGCATGATGCTATATTTTCTGTATTTAAACTATGTTTTTATTCAAGAGTTAAATAAAAGCAGAAATTGAATAGAGAAAATAATGCACAGTGTATGTATGCACACATATGAAAACATGCAGGAAGTTATAATATGAATAGGTTATAAGGCTAATGTTTCTTTAATACCCTAAACAAAAAAATAAGAATGTCTTCTTTTTCTTTTTTTTACATTTTTTTATTTTTAATTTTTTTTCTTTTTTGGGTCATACCTGGCAATGCACAGGAATTATTCCTGGCTCTGCACTCAAGAATTAACCCTGGAAGTGCTCAGAGATGCTATGGGATACTGGGAATCGAACCCGGGTTGGCAAATGCCCTACCTGCTGTGTTATTGCTCCAGCTCCTCTTTTTTTTTTTTTTTTTTTTTTTTAGTCATAACTGACAGAGTTCAAAGGATACTCTGACTTTGTACTTGAAGGTCACTATAGGTGGTACTTGGTGAACCATCAGAGATTGAACAATCAAAGCACATACTCAACCCTTTGAGCTATCTTTCTGGCATGAATATATACATGAATATATACATATATGTGAGTGTGTGTGTATATATATTATATATATATATATATATATATATATATATATATATATATATATATATAGGAACCAGCAGAGGAAGCCAGGTGTGCGGGACCCGGGGCTGAGATATCCAAGTCTGCTAGGATCGAGACTGGGCCTCCTCCACCCAGATCCCCCTTTTTCCAGTAGCTCGGCAGTCACACCCAAAAACTATCACCAGCACCGTGTAATCCCATCAATGGCCAAGATCCAGACACTATAGAATAAAGCTCCTGGAAGCCTTCAAACAACCTCTTATTGTCTAGTTCTCCCTCTTGGAGAACTCGGAAAGCTACCGAGAGTATTCTGCCCACATAGAAGAGCCTGGCAAGCTCCTCATGGTGTGTTTGATATGCCAAATACAGTAACAATAAAAGGTCTCATTCCCTTGACCCTGAAAGAGCCTCCAATTGTTGGGAAAGACAAGTAAGGAGAGGCTGCTAAAATCTGTTTGATTTTACATATATATATATATATACATATATAATCAAACTTTTATAATATGAAACATGGAATAACTATGATTTCGCAAGAACTATAAAGTAGTAACAAAATATCAAGAGAAAATACCAGGGACTGGAGTATAGCACAGTGGGTAGGGCATTTGCCTTGCACACGGCCGACCCAGGTTCAATTCCCAGCATCCCATATGGTCCCCTGAGCACCGAGGGGTACCATAATTCCTGAGTTCAGAGCCAGGAGTGACCCCTGTGCATTGCTGGGTGTGACCCAAAAAGCAAAAAAAAATAAGAAAAAAAAATCAAGAGAAAATACCAATGTCAAAAAAAGGAATTGAAATTGAGTTTTAGAATTTAAATAGGCTGATATAATATACACAAAATAAGATGAATATATTCAATTGAGGAGGCTTAAGTACAACTTGTGGTGAAAACTGCAATCGAATCTGGAAAAAAGTAATTCATTTGGACTCCCTCTGCAGCCCAGGCAGGTTCTTAGATCAAGAAAGATGACCTTGTGTTGGCATGATGGTGATCAGCCTTTTGAACAAATGCAAAGTTCTCTGAAACATCACAGAGTGCCATTATTCGCCACCTCCAAGCTCTGATCCTGTTGCAATATTTTCCCACTTATATGGAAATACATGGCAAAGGGCCCAGTCTATTCATGTGCTTGATGGCCTACTAAATTGATCGTTAAAAATTTTGATGCTGACTCTATAAGGCTGTCAAGGCAGCCATTTCTGTTACAGATTCACTCTTTGCATAGCCTCCCCTTTGACAGTGAGTTGCATAAAAGGACATTGAAATCAAGACTCACAAACTCCTTCTGCCAAGGATAAAGGAACTTCCTGGGGGCACTTCACTTTGTTACACAGCTGAATGAGATGAAAGGAAGCAAATCCTGTTGACGGTCATTGAGTTAAACTGCCAGATTGCTCTGTTGTGTGCCTTCTCCATAGATTGCCAATTTGCGACTATTGTTTAATTTTTATGCAGCTCAGAGTACACAGAATAGGGCATAGACCCCACTGAGCACAAAAAGCCTTTGTGAGTTGGTGATATGCAAGAAAGATATGTGATGAAGGCAAGCTACTACTTGCTGGAGCATTTATTTTGCTTCTAATCACTTTATTTGAGTCATAAAGAAATTTGGAAAAGACATTTATTTTCATTTGTATACCACCAGTACCCCAGAGCCTGAATTACTTGTCATTAAAAGAGGAGGCATCAGATACAGAAAGAATTTTCAAATGAAGCTTGATCACAAGAACATGTTTCTTTCAATCAATAGTTTAATTATTATACATTATAATAACAGATTCCATATCTGATATCTAATCACCAATAGTTACAAATCTTAGGGTTCTCTTTTACTTTCTGCTCCAGAATTTGCATAAATTAGTAAGAATCACTGTATCACTGTCACTGTCATCCCATTGCTCATCTATCTGCTCGAGCAGGCATCAGTAACGTCTCCATTTTGAGACTTCTTGTTAGTGCTTATGGCATATCAAATACACCATGGGTAGCTTGCCAGGCTCTGCCGTGTGGGAGAGATACCCTCGGTAGCTTGCTGGGCTCTCCGAGAGGGGCGGGCGAATCAAACCCGGGTCGGCCTCGTGCAAGGAGAATGCCCTACCACTGTGCTATAACTTATAAAATAACTTATAAGTACAGTTACAAAAAAAAGAATGTAGGTGCTCTCTCTTTTGGCACTGGGGGCGGCAGTGTGTTTTCTATCCCCAAAAAATCAGCAAATCTAACTCAGACACTGAGGCTGAAAAACATCATCAAACTTTTATAATATGAAACAAGGAATAACTACGATCACACAGGAACTATAAAACTATTAACCAAATATCACTGTCACAAGAAAATACCAATGTCAAAAACTGACATCACTCAAGCCTCAGCCCATCTGGGAAAACCTTTTCCTAGGCTCATCCCAGATCCATTATCAGATCCCAAGTTAGATAAACTTTACTGTTCTCTTAAATTCTCTGAACTCTGATCTGCATCGGGGCTTTTCTTGTTCCCCATCCTTAAATTTCATTATTTGATTAGTGAAATGATTGTTTTTGAGGGGTGGGAAAGGGGTCTTCCAAGCAGAGCCCTGGATCCCCAATAACTTATCAGTTATTCTCAGTGAAACAGGCAGATAGTTCAATGTAAGAACCCAAAGATATTCTACTACAAAGCAGTAGAAACATTTTGTATCTAATTGAATGTGTAGCACCATCGGTGTCAATGCCCAAGTTAAATTTTGACTGAAGGATTCATTCCATCCCTGCAAAGAGATCACTACATTAATATTATTGAAAGGAGCTAGAGATAAATCACAATGTGTAGGGCACTTTCCTTGCATGCAGCCCACCCAAGTTCAATCCCTGACATCATTTATGGTCTCTCAAGCACCTCCATGAGTGATCCCTGAAGACAGAGCCAGGAATAACCCCTAAGCACTGCCAAGTGTCTCCGCAAAAAATAATTATCAAGATAATTATATGAATGTTAATATAGAAGCTAATAGATATAACTTATAGCTATCTTTCAGTTCTCTATTTTCCAAAACAAATTCAATTTTCTAGACACATCTAGACTAGGGAGGAAGACTGTTGGAATACATTCCAAATCATTCTACACAGTAATGGGAAGATCAAAATTCTGTTCTCAATTTTAGAGTTTTTTCTAGGAGACTGTTGCATCAGTTTCTTCTTTTACTAAACTTTCAGAGTAGGCTATAATGATGCTGATAACCAAGACAAATACATTTTTACCCTCAACGATATCTCCATAGATATCTAATGAAAGAGAATAAGAATAGATAAAAAAAGTTAACTAGATTCAGATAAATTAGCTGTTTTTTGACCCTTTCATAAGAGTATATATACAATAAAAATAAAAAGTTACTCTAACCAGAATTCAAACAATGTGGTGCTTCAGAACCACTGAATGCTGACTAGAACGGCTAATACGGGAACACTGCACCATATATGGAATGACACACAACTCTCAGTTTCAGTTCTGCCAATGAACACCTTTCTGACTTATAATAAGCAAGTTGTTTAACAAGTATGTTTCCTTCCTGTAAAATTGTGATAATATTCCTGTTCCGAAGTTCACACACACACACACACACACACACATATATGTATATATTTGTGTGTATATTTGAGTTTAACCTTTTATATTTAGATTCAATATAAAAGGTTAGAAGGAATATACACAATTTACTTGTAGCCTAACCTGCTCTATTTTATCAGGTGCTCTTTATACCCTGTCAGAGGTTGTCTAGGGTCAATTTCAGTTCACAAAATTAATTTCCACTGCTGTCCCCAAATAATAATACATAGTCAGACCTATTGTTTTTGTCCTACCAGCAAAAGAAAGCAAAATAATTTAATTGCCATCGGAGAGAAATTTGGCACAATGATTGTTTTTGATACACCTGTTTTGGAGGTTGAAAAATTCTTAGTATGACACTAAATAACATGGGTAACATGTTAGGGAGTCTGTGAAGCCCCTGAAATGCAAGTTTATATGTATCTTAACTTGTGTCTGGGTGCAAGAGCAAGTAATTGGAGTTTTTTATCTGCCAGTACTCCCTCCTTCCTTGCCACTGTGACTTAAATGGAAAATAAAAGCCATGGACTAAGATGTCTTAAGGACTAAAGCATGTTTTTGGAAGGCAGGCGGCCTGGGTCTTGTGCATAGCACCTCCAGCACTTCTGGGAGTGGTTCAAAAACAAACCCCACAACCCATATAGCTATTGCAAGAATAATTTTGGGGAGCAGCGATTATGATTCAGTGCTTGAACACATACCTTGCATGTGTTAAGTTCAGTATTTGATCCCCAGCACTGGAGGTGTGTATGTGTGGGGGGGAGTCGATAGCATAGCAGGTAAGGCATTTGCCTTGCATACAGCTGACCAGGGTTCAATTCCTCCACGCCTATCGGAGAGCCCGGGAAGCTACTGATAGTATCCCGCCCACACAGCAGAGCCTGGCTAGCTGCACGTGGCATATTCGATATGCAAAAAACAGTAACAAGTCTCACAATGGAGATGTTACTGGTGCCCATTCAAGCAAATCAATGAGTAACTGAGTGACAGTAATGACAGTGATACAGTGACGTATTTGAGTCTCAAAATAGAACAATACCCATAAAAGCAGCAATGTTGACACAAGGCCCACAAACAAAGCCCAGTATTAAAAAGTATGCACTATATACTACAGAAAATGCTTACATGGGATTTTGTGGATACTATGCAGATATTATTACTTTAAGTTTAGAAACAATTGTATCCTACACTGTAGCCCTGTCTTCCTATTGTTCATCAATTTGCTGGAGTGGGCACCAATAACATCTCTGTTGTGAGACTTGTTACTGTTTTTGGCATATTGAATACTTCACAGGTAGCTTGCCAGGCTCTGCTGTGCAGGTGAGATACTCTCATTAGCTTTCTGGGGTCTCTGACAGGGACAAAGGAATCAAACCCAGGTCAGCCACGTGCAAGGCAAACGCCCTACCTGCTGTGCTATTACTTGAGTAAATATATTTTTTTTAAGTCTCTAACATTTAAAAGAGGAAAACTACTAGTGTAGGATAACATAGCCACAAGGAGCTTAGGTTTATTGGGTCACACTCATCAAAGTACTCTCGAGTCACTCCCATTCCTTTGCTTATCTGTAACCACTTCTGTATGCTCTCTTCCCCAACCAGTTAATCAGCTTTTCCAATAATCAGACTCTGTTAATTTGTAAGGTCAGATCTTTCTAGGACACTGAAATTGTATTGTAAGTTAACATTGCCTTTCTCCTCTCCTTAGGTCTTTTGAATACTTTACTTTAAAGCAATGTCCCTTTTGTATAGACCAAGAAGAGAATTAATATTATGCCTTTGTAACTTGGGATTTAATTGGCTTTGAACATTATTCATTCCTGGGCATCTGCTTTCTTGACTTAAGGCTTAGTTGCCCTCAGTTCCTAGCATCCCAATAGCAGCGTCCCAAAACGAGAGACTGAAGGGACCCAGGGCAAACTTTGAGCTACCCTGGCATCAAAATTGGCCAGGCTGAAGCGCCATAATTGTTAACTATAAGTTAAAAGCTTGATCATGTACAAATGCTGACATGATCCAAAAGTAATGACGAGACTAGAACCCTGCTAGGGATAGGAAAGACTAATCTGGCCTAAGCACTGTAGTCTGAGATCGAGATGACACCTGGAGAGCTTAATGCAGTTTATAAACTTATATTATAAACTTAATGCAGCTCTTACTTGTCCATATAAAATGCTTATATGAATGCTTATATGTTTGTTGGACAAGGGGAGGAGAAACACACCAGTGGGATTCCACCTGAAAGAGAATCTTTCCTAGAAGCAACATTCCCTGAGGGGAATAACTTTAACCCTATTGATTGTGACCACACCTATGTGTAAGCCTTCATGCTTGGGGGATTTAACGAGGCTATAGGAGTAGGCTGGGGGCTTCCAGATCGAGGGCCAGGAGAGAAATAGAGAGAGAGACAGGAGTGAATGGGGATGAGAATGGAATAAATGGCAATGGATAAAATAACCAGATTGGCCCTCATTTCTTCCTTCGTCTGCACCATCGCCTGGGCTGCTCTGGCTGTGCAAGCAGTCCAGGACCACCCCCTGAACCCAGGCGCGGCCGATGGGGAGAGTCGCTGGGCCTCTCCCCTGGTCGTCACCCCTGGCAGATGTTATTTACATACTAGATTTTTTTTTTTTAGTCAAAAACCTCTGGAACCCAGCCAAAGCCATGCCCAAGACCACTATCCACATGCTTGGATGAGCTTCATGCATGAAGGAACCGGCAGAGGAACCCAGGTGTGTGGGACCCAAGGTTGAGATCTCCAAGCCTGCTCAGATCGGGACTAGGCCTGATTCCCCAGTTTCCGCCCAGATTTCCCATTTTCCTGTAGCTTGACAGCCACACCCATAAACTGCCCCCAGAGCTATGTAATCCCATCGACGGCCAACATCCAGAGAATATAAAACCAAGCTCCCAAAAAGAGCTCTGCAGAGTCTCTTGCCCCCGCGCCTGGGTGTCTTTACTGGGCCACTGAGAGGGGGTGGATTGAGTCTCCCTCCCTGCCTGAACAGAGCCCCCGGTGGCTGAAGACCTCCAAAACCCAGCTACAGCCATGCTCAGGGCCACTCTCCACATGCTTGGATGAGCATCATGCATGAAGGAACCGGCGACAGAGGAACCCAGGTATGCAGAGCTGGGGCTGAGATCTCCAAGCCTGCTCGGATAGGGACTGTGCCTCTTTTGCCCAGATAACCCATTTTCCAGTAGCTAGACAATCACACCCACAAACTGACCCCAATGCTGTGTAATCCCATCAATGTCAAACATTCAGAGACTATAAAACCAAGCTCCCAGAAGCATGCAGCCCCTTTGCGACCACACAACATTGTGTAGCCTACTTCTCCTTCTCAGAGAATCTGTCAAGCTACTGAGAGTTTCTGCCCGCTTGGGAGAGCCTGGCAAGCTCCCGATGGCGTACTCATATTCCAAATGCAGTAACAATGATGGGTCTCATTCTCTTGGCCCTGAAAGAGTCTCTAATGCTGCACCTTTGGGAAGGATGAGTAAAGAGAGGCTGCTAAAAATCTCAGGGCTGGGATGAATGGAGACGTTACTGAGCCCACTCAAGCAAATCTGTTCAATGGGATGATGGTGATAATGATAGTGATCACTAACATTTAGCCAGTGGTTACTATATATTTCAAATGTAGTGCTGTTTTACATAACCACTGGGCAATAAGACAAAGGAGTAGCTGATAGCCTGGCAGCAGAAGTGGGAAAAAGAAAACAAAATTACAATCACCATTCACAAAAAAAAATTAAAAGACTAAAGGTCTGATAAATTAACTGAACACACTTCAGTTGGTTTGTATTTTCTAATCACAGCAAGACACAGATGATTCAGTGGAAAAGACACATTTAACAAATGTTAGGTATATTTACTTTAGGAAGTAGAAAGTGTAATACTGATTTAGTGAAGTTTCAATTTAAAATATTGTCAAATAAACCCTTTGGTGCTTAAAGTGGCAAAATGAAACAATTTTACTATTACTATATGAACAAGACTAATGCATTTGTTCAGATGGTGATGAGAACAGAAAACGACTGCCATGATTTTTTGTATTTCTTTCGGTGTTTGTTTTCTGAACCAAAATAATCAAATAATCCTACATTATCCACACAGTTATTTGTATGGATACTCCCATCTTAATCCTATCTCAAGGAACATAGCCTAAAATAAAACTAAATAGAATATTAATGGTACTGTGAAATAAACAATGCTTCAAAAACTCATTCATAATTTTATTCAGATTTTTCTCCAGTTCTCACTAACTCTGTAGTGTACCATAATCTCCTTAATTCCTTTTCAGCTCCTGTTGAGAAAAAGAGCAAGTGAACCCAAACTACAATCATTCTTACTCTTTACAGTCACAAATCCAAGAGGGAAAAATATAATTTATTCTTTTTTGCATAAGGAAGGGGCAGAAACCAAACGTACTGAAGGTAACTTCTGAAATAAGGATGAAATTATCCTATAAATTATCCTATTTTTTAAGAAAATGCTGTGATTTTGATCTGAATAATCTTTGAATATCCATACACACTTTATTTATTTTCATGAAATTGTTCACAATAAAGGATTACATTCAATATTTTGACACCAGTACCACCATCACACCTTCCCACCACCATTATTTTGAATTTCCCACCGCTACTCAAACCTGCCGAACAGGCAGATGTTAGATAATGTATTTTTATTGCTTGCTATGAATAGTATAGGATGTTATACAGCCCCAAGAGCGGCCACATGATCCTAGAAATCTAAAATTTTAGATAATTAGGGTATGGAAAAATCTCTGTAGCTAGATGCTCAGTTCCGAGATTCTTTTGCATGTCTCTGGATCATAGCTGGCAATGAGCTTAAGTAGTTGCAGGAGGCAGCTCATGGGATTGACTTCCAGGGTCCCATGGGGGTGGGAAGATGGGCAGAAGCGACCCATCGCCTATCCCTTGAGGCCTGGAGTTTGCCATCACTAATACCATGTACCTGGGCTTTTCTTTGGATTCTGGAGGATGTAAGCTGCCAGGATTCCTAGGGGCCAAGTGGAGGGACACCTGCTCCCATCTGAGGCACTCTGGTGAAATCAGCCTGGCATAAAGTCTGGAGACATCTCTGCAGCAACCTGCTCGGTTCCAAGATTCTTTTGTGTGTCTCGTCCATAAAACACTAAACTGTGATGATTTCATGAATTACCTGCAGGCATTTCCCTTGTTTTCAGACATCAGGACAGTATTAGGCTTGACTGCTAGAGATTGCAAGCTTATTTTGCTGCTAAGTAGATATGAATCCAAACAGGCTATGTTACATAAAGAATGCATGACCCTTCTTTACCAGCAGCCGAGACATAACATGAATGTTTTCTGATTAAAAAATCTGGGTCAGGGTATAAAGCAACATTATAGCAGGTAAATCATTTGCCTTGCATGCGGAAGACCTAAATTCAATCCCTGGCATCTCAAATGGTCACCCAACACTGCCAGGAGTGATACCTGAGTGCAGAGCAAAGAATAAGCCTGAACACTGCCAGGTGTGGATAAAAAACAAAAATTATTTGCATAATATTCCTAGCTACCTCTATAGAGTGTACATGTAATCTATTTTTTTACTATTTATTACTTGAACTCATAATCTATGTCTACCCTGCCAGTTCTCAGAATCCTTGCTGATAGAATAGCACTCTGATTTTCATTAAGAATTTTTGCCTGCCACCTCTACACACTTCGCGCGCATGCACGCGCACGCACAAACACAGAGTTTGGGGGGTCAGGGGAGGTTGTTAACTCCTCAGCTCCTAAACATGCTCCAAAATTTCCTACTGACAACATCTCATACTGTGGAACAGCAATGCACTTTCTAGACTAGGACTGTTTTTAAAAGCTGTGTGTAAAGGAGTTCTTAAATTCCCTGAGAAGTCAGTAATTTCTGGTGGCTATCTTGCCTCTCTGAAGTTGGAAGCTGTCTGAATCAGATAACCAAGAAAACTCAGAGGCAATTGAAGCCAAGATTTGGAGGAAGATAGAGTCCTAACTATATAATTGAAGCAAAATCTATCCTCCCTGAAAATGTACTTAGATCATAAATTAGTTGTACCCATTCATATTTTTCCTTCTTAACTCTATTTGTGTGAATCTGTGGTCATTTGAAACCAAAACAATTCTCTTTCTTCCTTACCTCTGTTTCTCTTTCCTGATCTATGAATACATCAAGATCATGAATACGATCTTAATAACCTTTCTGTATTTAGTTTAAAATATTGTATTATTTATGCTGCTTGAAGGGATGATGAATTTTGCTATTCACAGACACTTGGATGAAACTGAAGGATATCAGTTAAGTGAAGTGAGTCAGAAGAGGGGCAAGTACCAGACTATTTCCTTATCTGTGGTATATAGAAGAATAATGGAGGAATGAATAGTGTAAAACCGGGGAGTGCCCAGATCTTCTTTGACCCTGCTCATAAAAAATAAGAATGATAAGAAAGAAAAGACTCTGAGGTGGTGTAAAAAGAGATGAGTGGGTTATAACAGGGGTAGAAATTAGGGGACTCGAGTGAGCACATGGGTAGTGTAGGTCTCTGATCTATCTATATATTTAAACTTCAGAGTGAACAATGCTGTCAGTATGAAATCCAAACTACAACACCAAAACTCAAATATGTTTCTGTCTATAGGGTAAGTTGGGGAGAGAAAGGGAGTCTGGGGCATTGACAGAGGTTGGTCTATACCAGTGGTGGAATTGACTTTGGAACATTGTATCCCTAGAAATCAACAATGAATAATTATGAAAATAATGGTGTCTTAATATTTAATAAATTTTAAATATATAAAAATATTGTATTATGTATCAATCTCTGGTATATTATGCAGTTAACATTTTTAAATACAAACTAGGGAAAATAGGTAGGCATTCACCCACAGATACTTAATGATACTGAAAATTCCATCGAAGAATAACAGGAGGAATAAATGATGTAAAACCGGGGAGTGCCCAGATACTTTTTGACTCCTCTCATAAAAAGGATAAGAGAAGGATAAAAAAGGAAAAACTCTGAGGTGATGTGAAAAAAAGATGAGTGGGTTATAAACGAGGTAGAAGTTATTGGACTTGAGTGAGTACATGAATAGTGGGTAGCAAAATTACTTTGACGATCTTGACTTCAAATTTTGAAGTTGAAAATGTTCAGAGGTGTCGGTATATTCTTATGAACTTCTTATGAAACATTGTTAGTAATTCCTGAAGATATGAAGTTTTTCAAAAGTATATGTTTTCTCTTTATCTACTATTATTTAATAATTTATTAATGCAGAGCAGGAGTGGGAAAGGTTTGGCCTGCATTTTTTTTTTTTGTGCTTGCTATTGGCCATTTTTTTTCTGTTTGTTTAGTTTGGGACCACACCACATTGTGTTCAGGACTTACTCTCGAATTTATTCCTGGCTTACTCCTGTTTCTAGTCTCAAGAATAACTCCTGGTGGGGTCCTTGGGAGATATACATAAACATACCTCATGGTGTATTTATGAGGATAGAATTGGGGGTGGACTTGTACAAAGCAAGTGCCTCAATCACTTTACTATTTCTTTGGGGAAAATATTTTAATTGTATTATATGTTTAATGTAAAAAACTTAATATGAAATCAATGGGGAAAGCTGGTAGTGAACTAATAAAGATTTAACCCATTTAGATCATGAAGAATTCAGTATGTATAAAATTCAAAATTAAAAAATTGTTCAACTTCATTTACTGAAATTTTATATGAAAAGTTTATTTGTTGAGGTCAAGAGATATTACAGTGGGTATAGTGTTTACCTTGCATGCAACTAACTCAGGTTCAATCTTGGGCATCCCATATGGGTCTCAAGCACCGCCAGGAGTAATTCCTGAGTGCAGAGTCAGGAGTAACCCCTGAGCATCACCAGGTGTGACCCAGAAAGTGGAAAAAAAAATCTTACTTGTCAGCATGTTTTTGTTTCTTTTCAGAAATATCCACATTTTAGTGTGAAAATAATTCCTTATGACACATTTTCTACAGACAAAAATCAGAAAGATCTAAATTTTAGCATCAATTGCTGGTTCAATTAAAAAACAACAAATATGTTGGTGAAATATAAAATTTAATTAACTAATAAAGTCTATGTTGATAAAAATGAAGTCCATCTTGATATTTTCCTATATACATATGGAAATTTCATTTAGGCACTTTATTTCATCAATACATTATTTCATCATTGACCTTGTGGATCTGGCATGAGACTAGATAGTTTTATCATTAATAGTACTGAGAATTTCTGGAAGAAGATAAGGAAAAAAATGGAAGGCATTTAAGATATTTTCACTGAACTAAAATTTGACTGAGTTGTTCTTTATAATTTCTTAGTGTAGGCAGTAAGAGAGAATTACTGTTAAGACATTTGTTTGTCACATGTTTATATGGTCATAGATACTGATAAGGCCTCCCTATTCTCTCTCAGTACAAAAAGCAACAAATATCATGGTAAAATAAGAATGAGGTCAATAAGCTTCTTGTGTAAAAAAAAAAACTATACTTTATTTAATAAGAAATGTATCTATTGTCATAAGAAATTCGAGGGATTATAGTGTTAACTCTTAACATCAAACATTCAAAATATTCAATGAAATGTGAGTGATTTACATAATTTAAAAATAATTAAGCATTAAACTGTAATATGCTAAATTTATGAGCAAGTCTAAAATTAAAATTGATATCCTGAGACTGGAGGTTATCATGTTAAGCAAGATCAGAAGATGAGAGTGAAATACAGGACGATCTCACTTATCTATAATATGTAGAATAACAGGCCAGGGGAATGCAAGATGTCAAAAAGAAGGGTGCCTAAATTACTTTAGTCTCTAGATTACAGGATTGAAAATTATGGGGAATGAAAGGAACCAGAGCTGGGGTGGCATGGGGCATAAGAAGAAGTAGATGGGAAGTAAGAGGGGTAGGAGTCAGGCACACTGTCAGTATAGAGCTGTGGTTGATCTATATCTGAATTATAGAACTAACAAAACTGAAAGCATGAGATTCAAATTACAGCAAACAATCTTTAAAAATGAGCCTGTCTGGACGAGCCTTATCCATGAGTGAATCTGCTATAAAGCCTAGGTATGCGGGACTGGTGACTAAGATCTCCAGACTCAAAGGGAGTCGAGTGACCTCCCCCCATCTCCCTGTGCTTTCGTTTCTTGTAGCCTGGCAGTCACACCCACGAACTATCACTGAGCCATATAAGCTCATTAATGGTCATGATCCAGAGACTCATAAATAAACCTCAGAAGAGGAAGAGAGCAACATGCTGCAGAGATGCCTCCAGATCCCAAAGTTACCATCCAGCTAAAAATTTAATTATAGCTGTACCACTCTATGTAAAATCTTAGAATTCCTGAACATCTCATACTCTATACAAGGACTTAATGACTCCAGGGTGATATAACAATCTTCACTCACTTTACTCTAAGAAAACTTTGTTGGATCGTCCTTAGCAGATTAATCATAACAAGCAATACAAAATAAATCATTTAGTTCCTGCTATGGGGGCAGGATTTGGGGATCGGGATGAAATACTTCAAAATATGATAGTGGGAAGGTGTGATGGTGGTGTGACTGGTGTTGGAATACTGAATGTCATCAATTACTGTGAACAACTTTATACAAATAAAATAGAATTTTTTAAAAATGAGTCTGTCAAGGAAGCAGACTGGAGGTTGGAGGGAAACTGGGGGCATTGGTAAAGAAATGTAAACACTCATCATGACATTGGTGTTGGAACATTCTATACCTAAATCTCATCACTGAAAAACATTGTAAATCATGATGTTCTTATATAATAATAATAACAATAACAACATTGTCTAAGGGATCAATACAAGTTCCATTTAATGATTGCATTTATAATTTTTTGTTTTGGGGTAAAGGGCTACCAAGAGGTGATCAGGAGGCCTGGATCTCCCACTGGCGAGCCTCAGTGTAGAATGTGGTGCTCTTTGGGCCCTGAATGCTGTATTGGTGCTTTGATGACTCCAACTACTGATCTTCGGGATCATGTGAAGCCTGGGATACCATTGTAGTCTCTCACTTTTCCCAAAAGGACATTACTTTACACCCAGGGATTGCACAGTGGCCATTGAGGCCTTGAATTTATTTCTCACTCTCTGCCCCACATGTTCATGGTAGACCTCAGTGGCTCTACTATTTGGGTTCTTTGGTGTCATGACAAGAAGTGGGAGCTCTAGCACACTACAACTAACGTGTAGAAGCATCTCAACAAATTATATGACCCCACCTCCACACTATCGTTTCAAAAATAACAAAGAAGAAAGGGACTTTAAAAACCACAAGGATAGGGCTGGAGCAATAGCACAGCAGGAAGGGCATCTGTATTGCATGTCACCAACCCGGGTTCAATTCCCAGCATCCCATATGGTCCCCTGAGCACTGCCAGGGGTAACTCCTGAGTGCGGAGCTAGGAGTGATCCCTGTGCATCGCCAGTGTGACCCAAAAAGAAAAAAAAACACACAAGGAATAGTATGCAAAATTTCTGTCTTCTGTTTAGTTAAAAATTGTCTTGGGAAGCTGAGGACTTAATAAAGAGGGAAAGGCATGTGTTTATACATGCCAAACACAAGTACAATCTCCTGCACCACATATATTTCCTTGATCCTCGCCAAGTGTGATCCCTGGGCACAGATTGGGAGAAGGTAAGCTGAGTGTGACACAAAAAACAAAAAAAGAAAAAATAAATTTGCCTTTTGAATATTCCATAGAGAATACTATAGTCTTATCTTTCTGAAGGCTGCATACTTTTTTTTAAAGTAAATTAAAAACTAAACAGAAAATCACAGTGCAAATTAAAAAAATTGAACTTAATGTCATAATTGTGAAATTTCCTCAAAATATATGAAATGATAAAATACATTAGATGATATCTATTTGTGTACTTGCTATTTCTCTATTGGTAAGGAAGCCAGTGGATCCCCTGCCATATGCCAAGCACTATGTGAGACACCTGCACATATATTTATGCTATAAATCTCCTTAGCAAGCGAAGAAGAATTTTTTTTTGTTTTTGTCTACATTAAAAGAAAATGATACTTAACAAACGAATAAACTGCTTTTGCAAGGTTGCAAAGATAGCAAGCAACTGAACAAGGACTTAAACTCATATCTGCTTAACTTCAAAACCTATTACTTAAGGATTTGCCATTGGTTGACTGGTTTTTCAAGTGAAAACAATAACTCCACATAGCAAAAACCACAACATAGCTGTCAGAACCTCTTCCAGATGAATAATGGCATCATTCTTTCTCTTCTTTTAATACTCCATGTAATTTATCTACTGATAAGTATCAGATATTTATGTGTATTTTATTAGAACTTATATGAAAGTGTTTGCATGCATCTTTTATTCCTTTAACCATACCTGTGTTCCTATGATAATAGAAACGATTAATATTTTATGAATTTACACTCAGAGAAATAATAAACAGAGTTCAGGTCATAAATATATGCTAAGGTTCTAGGAAGAAATCTAGGCACTGTTGAGTAATTGGACAGAATTCTCCTGGCTACTTTGCTTTTTAAGTATCACCAGGCAAGTATCCAACACATAACCAAGTGGTCAAATGTGTGGATTGAAATATAAAATAACTTTTGCAATCTAGAGGAGATATTAAGGAATGAATGTTTCCAGCATAAAAGAAGTAGAGAGGCATGTCATAGATTTGGTAAGCTGACTACTGTGAAGCTATTATTTTCCATGATGTACTGGAGTTTCTTATTTTGAAGAAAGCAAATTTTCAAATGAAAGAAAATTCAAAAGAGGAGAATATCATTGGGTTTACTCAGTCAAAATAAATGAGAAATCATAAACTGAAGTACAGAAACCCCCAGTTTCCTTTATTAGAATTTACAAACAATGTCTCTGCTGGTCTCCTGTGTGCAACCAGGATCAAATCTAGCAAAAGCATCATCACATAAAAAATGGTCACAGCATATTTAATTACATTCCTTAATTACGCACATATCTGTTGCAGCAAGTATATCTCACATGGGACCATTTTATTTCTACTCCATGATAAAGTGTGAAACTAGGCTTTCCTTAGAAAGAAATATGCAGAGCTATAAACAAAAGCCACTAATAGATAACAAAGGTAGTTACTTCTTTAACTCAAAACCTTGCATCTAAAAACACTCTTTATTCCTTTAGAAAAGCCAGTGACACACTTTCTTGTGCATAAGGAAGTCTCAAATTCCCCTGTACTTAAAGAGAATCTAGGGTGATTCTGCTCCTTTAAGTATAATCAATGAGATCAAGTACACTGCCAGGTACCACTTGATCTCAAATGCTATAGTTAGTTGGCACCATGAAAAAGTTAATTACAATCCTTGGAACAATGTGGCATTTCATTTTGCAATCATGAATCATTCTCTGTCTGGCCTTGTCTCCTGAGATTCATTTTCATAGTAAACTAATCTTTAGAGTGTCAGACTGTGATTAGCGATGGTGACAAATTTTACAGATTGGGTCCTCAGAGCTGTGCCTATCCTGTTGCAATAGAGTTAAGTGAGAGTGTTGGTTATAAAAACTCTTGAAGTTAGAAAAATAGGCATAGAAACTTGGTAGGTGTCTCAGTGTAAAAGAAGATTTGCCTGAGAGTTTTATCTAGAAAATCTGGATGCTTCAGAACAAACTACTTAATTATTTCAGAGTAAATGGGACTAACAAGATACTGACATGGTGAAAAGGTTAGTTTAAATTTGTTTCTTTGTAATCTTATTTCATTAACAGTTTGGAGTAATACATGAAAAGTTACAATCTAAGTAAAAGTTTTGGTTTTTATTAAGTATCAAATGCTGTGAACATTCTTAAAGTATTCTTAACCTTTAAAAGGCAAAGCATTTTCTAACAAAATATATTATATTTTTAAGAAGACCAAGAAGAAGAATTTGGGTAGAATACGTAAAGTATCAAATATGACATAACTTATTATAAAGATATTTATTATTAACTCAGTTTAAAGAATCAGCTATTGGAGGTTAAATCATTTTTTCAGTCATCAATTTATATTCATTGTGTCAAAAGAGAACTATTACATTTCAGAAGAAAAAAAAGAAGAGCCTTTAGAGTAGGAAGGAAGAAGCTTGAAGGTGTTCCTTCAAGGTTTCTTTTGGTTATTGTATCTGACTCATGGATAAACCAAAAAAGCATCGTTACCAAGTTCCTTTTCTTTTAAAATGCAAGGTACCTGTTTATAGTACTGGCAACTGCTAGCACAATGCTAGTACCTGTTTACACTGAGACGTTAAATGAACTTTTATACTGTTAAAAGACACAGAGAGGGCTTTCTCCCTGTTAAAATAATGATGTCTTATGAATGAATGATCTACGAAGAAACCCTGCAGTTTTTTTTACCAACACTTACAATCAGTTTTTTTAGAAAATAAGTTTTGATGCTTTTCATTCCTGACACAGCCATCCAGAAAATATTTGCCCCATTTGGTTGCTCGCCTTGTGTAGCAGACATGAAAAATTGTTTTTCACCCAGGAATGTGTACAATTCAGAAGTAGGGTGCTGTTTTGAGCACCAAAGCCACACCTGGAAGTGGTCAAAGGACCATGCGGTGCTAGAGATTGAATTTAAGATTTTTTTTCTTTTTGGGTAGAGGTTACTCCTGGCTTTACACTCAGGAATTACTCCTGGTGGTGCTCAGGGGACCATATGGGATGGTGGGAACTGAACCCGGGTCGGCCACTTGCAAGGCAAATGCCCTACCCAGTGTGCTATTGCTCCAGTCCCTGAATTTAAGATTTCACACATGCAAGGATATACTCTATCCTGTAGGTTTCCGTGTGAGCATTGCCATCTCTTTCTTCAAAACAGATCAGGGATAGTTTGTTAGGAAGACACTGATAGGTCAGAATTGTCTCTGAGATTTCTCCATCAAAACCCAGCACTATGTATCTTTTCTTATGATGAAATTAAGGAATAGATAGCAAGTTAATTATGAAGATATACAGCCACACATTGTTATATGACTTGGAATCTGAATTTTTCATGTAAGTTTTCTACCAAACATTAATGTTTGACTTTAAAACACTGCATATTTCCATGTAATCACTGAAAGGAAGAAGTTCAGTGTCAGTTGAAGACAGCAGAGGCTTTATGTAGCAGCACCATATCTAAGTCATATGCAAAGACAAAGTCAACCTTACATTCGACACCAATTCTCCATAAAACCTGCAGATATAAAAGTTGAGGAGTAAATTATAGCACTAATAAAGTTAACCTGGTAGAGTCCAAAATGGCATATGCAGTGGAGGAAAAAAGCAAATAGAAACAGTTCATGCTGTTATAATTGCTACAATTTCATTGGCAATTTAAATAAAATAATTCAAATTGCTGCAATTAACACATACATAGAATTCAAAGGCTGGTGAGTGACCTCTCACAAAATACACTGTAAAATCAGCCTTCCTCCAAAGAATTAACCTTCATAAATCATTTGCATCCAAAGGATGCCTGTCTTCATTCTTTGAGAGAGAGTGAGTGAGAGAGAGAGAGAGAGATCAATACAGGAAAAGCAAAGCAAGCTCCCTAAACAGCAAATGTGGCTTCCTGGATGGCATATGGTATACATCCATATGGATGCACAGACATTACGTGTATTTGTAATGTCCAACTCCCAACTCCTGGACTGAGCTGGGATTTTGCTTTTTCTGCCTGAGTGCTCTCATACAGCTTAGAAGTAACTAAGGCCTGCAGACTGCTGTATCGCTGAGAAGTGAGTCTGATTCACATTGACAGAGATTCCACTTTCACTTGACTGCAGGAGCACAAGACCATCTTGTCTGTGGTTTAGTTCTAGATAAAAGGCTCTCTCCATCAACATATTAGAGCACAGCAGCCACAAATTGTTATTTGAGATTCAGAGGAAATGTCTTCAATGTTTTGCCAGTCAACTGAAACCAAATTTAAGACCTAATATCTGGGCCACATTTGAAGCCTTTTCTCTTATAAGGTCAAACTTATGCATGTACAGAACAGACAGCACCAAGAATGATAATTTGTGATAAAAAAAGTAACAGTTGAATGAGTCCAATGTGAGAGATGACCTCAACTATAACTGCTTCTGAGGTCTACACCAAGAGAGAAAAGTGAACTGCTTAAATTGTCGAATATCAAGTCTCTAAAGCACTCAACATTTGAAGTGTGTGATTTTTCTAATCCTTTAAAAATTAGCTCACCTCATCAAGCTCTACTCTCTGACCTCTTTTTTGTTCACAGATGAACCCTTTCTAACACAAAGTATTGAATTGTTATTTGAAATTTTACATTTTCCCACAATATTATTTAGTTTTATGTAATTTATATAATTTATATTGATGTATCACTTAGTCAGATAATATTTTAGGGTCAGAGAGGGTAAGGTGCGCGCCTTGCAAGCAACAGACCCAGGTTCAATTCCAAGCACCCCACATGATAACCCAAGTATTTCCAGAAGTGATCCCTGAGTGTAGAGAAATAAGTACCAAGGGGTATGGCTCAAAAGACCAACTAATAATAACAATAATAATTATACTCAAAGAAACTCATGTTTACTTCATTCCTAAGAGCATTTTTTATGTAATTGGCAGTATAAAGAAAAAAGAATAGTTAATAAAACGAATAACATAAAGGAGAAAGTATAATTGCACCAGCTATGGGATTCTAATAGGAAATTTAAACAGAATTATAGACCTCAGTAGGTAACTTTAACAAAACTCTTAAACAGGAAAAGCAATAACTGAAAGATTGACTCTGAAGAAAGTGGTCAAATGCACAAACTTTCGGTCTTAAAATAAGTATTGGGATATAATGCACATAGTCATTGTGTTTCTCAAACTTTTTCTGACCAGTGGCCTTTTCTGAACATCTCTTTTTCATAAGGCACCCCTCTCATACAAGTTGTCCCCTAGTCTCATTCCGTAATACCCATTTATGCAATTTTTATCTTTGACTTCCTTGAGGGCTGGAGTGATAGCACAGCAAGTAGGGTGTTTTCCTTTCACTCGGCTGACCTGTATTCGATTCCTCTGCCCCTCTGGGAGAGCCCAGCAAGCTACCGAGAGTATGGCGCCCGCACCGCAGAGCTTGGCAACCTACCCGTGGCATATTGGATATGCCAAAAACAGTAGCAATAAGTCTCACAATGAGAGATGTTACTGGGTGACCGCTGGAACAAATTGATGAACAACGGGATGACAGTGACAGTGACCATGACTTCCTTGAAAGTTCCTGGGCACTCACTGGGAGCCATTTAGCCCCCATTTGAAAAATACTGATACGTTGGGGCTGGAGAGATAGTACAGATGCTAAAGCACTTGCCTTGCACATGAACCACCTAAGTTTGATCCCCAGCTCACCATGTGGTTCCCCACCACCACCAGGGGTTATTCCTGAATGAAGATCCAGGAGTAACCCCTGAGCAACACTGGGTGTGGCCTGAGAGAGAGAAAAAAGAGAGAGACAGTAACCCTGATGTGCATCATATTGTCTACAATTAACAATGCCATATATTGTAGAATTGAAACCATAAGAGAGCAAATTGTAAAAGTTGATATTTCGGGGGAAAAATTTTTTTAAACTGTATAAGATGACCATTATTAACTGAATTATTATAGTAATCATTTCACAATGTATACAAGTCAAACCATGCCATACACTATACACTTAGTTTACACAGTGATGTCTTTTTTATCTCAATAAACCTAGAAAACATTAAAATAGATGCATTTCAAACTAAATTGAAAAATAACCAAAATATTTAAATAGGCATTCCCTTCTCTCAGGAGAATAGGGACAAGTTTATCTGTGAAATTCCATGAAAAACCATGACAAAAGCATCTTTGGCAGAAGAACATGAGGGCCAAGGAGCTATCAGAGTGATGGTAAAAGATTAAAGTCCAATTAAGGTAAAAGGTTCCAGTAAAATTAGTCAGAAAAAATAAAAACAAAGCCTTGTCAAAATGAAAGAAAGAAAAAAAACAATTTAAAACTTGAAACCAAATTATAATTCTTGTATGCAAAAAATTTGTATGCAAATAAGAAGAAATTAAAGCAAGTTCCTTTTGAAATAAGTATTCCTTAAAAGGCTGCCAAAATCAGATTCTTAAATGGTTATTTTGAACATTAGTTGAACTGCCTAAATCGTGCATGCTTGGGAATGAAAAAAAATAGTAATTTATTCCCCAAGTGACCTTTTCTAGGCCATAATAAATCATCTATATATACTGTCTTTTCCCATGAACCTTCCATTTAAAGAAGGCAAAAATGGAAGTACCTCTAAGAGTGTGCAGCAGTACTGACACCAATAAGAGAATGAAATTGGAGCACATAAGTACAAATTGAACTCCCTGGCTGAAATCCACCTTTGAAGGAAGTGCTTGTCTTGTTGCTGCCAACCTGAAATCATCCCTGTTCATTGTCCCACATATCTTTCCCTTTGGTGACTAGTTAGAGGAAAAGAAATCTCTACTTCTCTTGCTACTTGCACTCAAATGTTGAATGTCAAAATAAGTTTTAAGAAAATAAAACATTTATTGAGAATTGTGTTTGTCTTGTTAAAGCAGAGTCCAAGGGACTCACTTTTGAGTTGGCATTTTAAGATTCAAAATAATCTGTATTATCTTGTGGGAAAATAAACTCTAAATCACAGTGTTATGGAAATAATAATGATGACTTCTTATTTTCCATATTCCTAGTCTTTTTTTCACCAAAATGTGCACCTTAGAGCCAAAGCTTTATCTAAATATTTTAACAATAGGCAGATATTTTAACTACAAAAAGAACTTTGAGAAAATCAAAAGCATTATTATAATACTTTATGAAATAAGCATAAGATTCTTTATTTTGAGTATAATTATTATTGTTATTATTAGTTGATCTTTTAAGCCACATACATACACTTCATGTATAGTACTTCACCTGTGAAACACACTGACTGTTCTTGTTAAATTATGCTATGTTCATTCACATTTATATAACTGAAGTACATCTTTTATTCCAAGCAAGAAGTGTTTACATGAGCATGGGAGAGTTTTATGTTATATAGAAACATTTGCATTTATTTTAATTGTCTGTTATAGGTACAGGAAGGGAAGGAAAAGAAAACAAGTGCAAAGTAACCATTTTTAAACCCAATAGAGTTTAAACAAAAGATTATACCAAATTTCATATTTATTATAAATGAATGAATTTTAGTTTTTAAGTGGATAGTACTTAAAAATCCCAGAATAGAAATAAGTTACCCAAAATCCAACCTCTACCATTACTCCACAATCACAAAACAAAGAATGCCACTAAGTAAATAAAGCTGATAATCTGTGATAGGATTACTGCATCATAAATAAACTGACAATTTGATGTTAAATTTGCATTAAAATATGTAAATGCACCAGAGTCTAAATGAATGCAATTTAAACAAACTACATGGAATATACAGCCTTGAAGAATTTTTGCTAATGGCTTACAATAGGTCAGTAAATGCATAACCAAAAATGTGAAGGCTTAACTGAATTATATACAGGAATCGTCTTCATAATGCACTATAGATTTCACACTGTCCTGTGGGAAGAAGATCACAACAGATCAAAGCCCTCTGTAGCCAGTAATGGACAGTTTATTGACGTGTGTTTCTATGATAGTGTGCAAGGTTAGAAAAGGAAAATAATGAGCTTAGTTCCATGACTCTTATTTAAAATGGGGTTTTATTTCTTTCTTTGGATTGGGAGTGGGATGAGTTACGTCTGCAGTGTTCAAGGCCTATTCAGATATGATTCCTGGTGGTCTCCCTTGGGATGATAAGTGGTGCAAGGGATTGTATAAGGATCAACTGCATGCCAAGAAAGCATCTTTTCTCCTGCATAATCACTCTGACCCCTCTTACCAGAATCTTTTCCTTGATCAAGAAAATTGCATGCAGTTAATCAAAGCAAAAAGTACTTCTCAAAATATTTACAATAACTCGAATATAAAGGAATCATGAAATATCTGAGAGTCCATATGACCTAGCTCTACTAGGAGAAATAAGTTGAGTAGAATATTTTTCAATTGACAACAACAAAAATAATATTAGAGAGAGTGGTTGAGAAAACTAGAACCATGGTGTCAAAATAAGTAGAAATAAATCTTTAAATAGCTCTGGAGAGAAATATCAAAGGACTTAGCATAAATGGATTCTGAAACCTCCTATATTTCTTGTTAGTATTTTATTTTTTGAAAGAATATCTTTGAGAAATCTTCTATATGAAATATAAAAAGAAGTTCTGCTCTTTTCAAACAATATATACCTTAAAAACAATGAATTACTTAATTTTCCATTAGTATACAGTGAATATTGATGAAAAATAATTTAAAGACAAAGTTAGAGTTCAATAAATTGTTTAGCTCTTTGTGTATTGGTAAATCTCTTACTTACAATGGATAACTTAAATGGGGCAAATGTGGTCAAATAACAGTCAGATTTTGTTTCTATTTGAAGGATATATTTACAGTGGCAAGTAAATTTACTCTAACCCCTTTAATTTGTTTCCTTTTACTCAAAGCCAATAAATAAGTCTGTTCATGCTAATTATCAATCAAAGCAAGTTGTGATGAAAAGTCTGCAATATGTAGGTAAAATCTAGTACAACAAGTTTTGTGATTCGATTTACATGTTTGATGAATCAGTTGCAGACATTTTCAACTTCCATGAAATGATATTCTACCCCAGATATCTCGGACTCATAAAAATCAAGTATTATGACCAAGGAGCATTTCTAAGCACAATATGACTCTCTTTTAAAAAATGCTTTCTTATATGTTATTACTATAAAATGTAAATTATGAAAGAAGTAAAGACTAAGTCAAAAGGAACTGAAATTAATCACTCCATTTTTATATAGTAGAACTATTGCTGAGAATAGAATACACAAAAAAAGTGTGATCCCCAGACAATAACTGAGCCAATTCTTCAATTCTTTCTCAAAGATAATAATTCTTCAAATGAAATGTCACTAGCAAAAGAGGAGGTGGATCCTTCATTGTATGATACAATGGGCAATTGATTATAGCAGACCCATAGATATTGAGCAGTGGGAACCTAGTTGTTAGTGACTTAGAAAAGAAATGCAAAAGAAGATGAGAGCTAGGCAAGTGCAAGACTTAAAGTGATATGCATTTTAGCCACCATAAGACATGTGGGGGGAAAAAAGTCTCATTTTGTATGTTCATACTGGGAAAAGACAAACTGTAGTGAATTTACTAATAAACTGTTACTGCCAAATTATAAAACTAATTTTGTTTAAGCAGTTCACCTAAAACATAAAATACATAGAAAACTAAAAATAAGATATTAGATATTATGCAAAGTATCCTACTACTAAGCAACCTTCTCAGTCTTTAGTTTTGTGTTTAAATGAAAGTAAGCAAAGATAAACAAATAGGACTACATTAAATTAGAAGCTTCTGCACCTCAAAAAAAATGGTAACCAAGATGCAAATATAACTCAAGCACCAGAGAACAGGTAACTGGTTAAAGAAACTATAATGCATCTTCACAAAGCAATACTACAGAGCCACTAAAAAAACTGGAATCATGAAATTCACTTATAAATGGATGAAAGTACCTTGTTGAGTGAAATGAGTCAGGAGAGGGTCAGACATAGAATGATTTCAGTCATTTTGGGGATATAACAAAACATAGTATGTGGCTAATACCCAAGGACAGTAGAAACAGGGGCCAGGAGGACTGGTCCATGGTAATAAGCTTGTCAGAAATGGTGGGGGAGAGGGAAATTAGGGCAGAGAAGGGACTAATATGGCAATGATGGTTGGAAATGATCACAGGACAAGAACTGAATGCTGAAAGTAGGTAAAGGGACAAATCTGATAACCTTTCAAGACCTGTATTGCAAACCATAATTGCCAAAATATAACAGATGGGAGAAGGAGAGAGTGTGTGTATTTATGTGTGTGTGAGAGAGAGAAGAAAAGAAGAAGAAGAAGAAGAAGAAGAAGAAGAAGAAGAAGAAGAAGAAGAAGAAGAAGAAGAAGAAGAAGAAGAGGAGGAGGAGGAGGAGGAGGAGGAGGAGGGAGGAGGAGGAGGAGAAGAAGAAGAAGAAGAAGAAGAAGAAGAAGAAGAAGAAGAAGAAGAAGAAGAAGAAGAAGAAGAAGAAGAAGAAGAAGAAGAAGAAGAAGAAGAAGAAGAAAAAGAAGAAGAAGAAGAAGAAGAAGAAGAAGAAAAAGAAGAAGAAGAAGAAGAAGAAGAAGAAGAAGGAGGAGGAGGAGGAGGAGGAGGAGAAGAAGAAGAAGAAGAGGAGGAGGAGAAGAAGAAAAGAGGAGGAGGAGAAGAAGAAGAGGAGGAGGAGGAGAAGAAGAAGAGGAGGAGGAGGAGGAGAAGAAGAAGAAAAAGAAGAAGAAGAAGAAAAGAAGAAGAGGAGAGGGAAGAGAAGAAGAAGAAGAAGAAGAAGAAGAAGAAGAAGAAGAAGAAGAAGGAAGAAGAAGAAGAAGAAGAAGAAGGAGGAGGAGGAGGAGGAGGGGGGGGAGGAGGAGGAGAAGAAGAAGAAGAGGAGGAGGAGAAGAAGAAGAGGAGGAGGAGAAGAAGAAGAGAGGAGGAGGAGGAGAAGAAGAAGAAAAGAAGAAGAAGAAGAAAAGAAGAAGAGGAGAGGAAGAGAAGAAGAAGAAGAAGAAAGAAGAAGAAGAAGAAGAAGAAGAAGAAGAAGAAGAAGAAGAAGAAGAAGAAGAAGAAGAAGAAGAAGAAAGAAGAAGAAGAAGAAGAAGAAGAAGAAGAAAGAAGAAGAAGAAGAAGAAGAAGAAGAAGAAGAAGAAGAAGAAGAGAAGAAGAAGAAGAAGAAGAGAAGAAGAAGAAGAAGAAGAAGAAGAAGAAGAAGAAGAAGAAGAAGAAGAAGAAGAAGAAGAAGAAGAAGAAGAAGAAGAAGAAAACACAGAGGCAGGCTGAGGCTGGTGGTGGCAGGAGGGAAACTGGGGACATTGGTTGTGGTGGTTGTGGGAAATGTACACTTGTGAAGGGAGGTGTGATGGAACATTTATGACTGATTCAATTTTAAAATATACTATAAATAAATATAAGATCTTTCTGATTACTTTGAATTTATTTGCATTATATGCTTTGCAATAATATTTTTTTAGCTCTTCTTGCCCTTCTTTCTTCACGGTATAACTGTCATCCCATTGTTCATCAATCGATTTGCTTGAGTGGGCACCAGGAAAGTCTCCCTTATGAGACTTGTTACTGTTTTTAGCATATCAAATATGCAATAGGTAGCTTGCTGGGCTCTCCGAGAGGGAAGGAGGAATTGAACCCACATCGACTGAGTGCAAGGCAAATGCCCTACCCTCTGTGCTATCTCTCCAGCCCCTCTTTTTCATCATTACTTATTACTACTTTCTCCACCCTGTTTCTTGGAAGTTAACAAACCCTTTATTTTTCCTTCAGTGAATACTTTTGAATTGTTCTGTGACAACTTATTAGTGCTCAGGGGCTACTCCCAATAGTACTTAGGAAACCATGCACGGTCAATGCTCAAGCCTAAGGCTCCTATATGCAAACAATGTGCAATGTCCATTCCTTTGAGTCATCTCACCAGCCCCTTGACATAATTTTGGAACCCTCAAGAAATTATTATTTCTTAATAAGTTCAAAAACTAGATATTTTAAATGTTTCTTTCTTTTACTTTCGCTTAAATTACTGATTTTCTATCTTATTATAAACTGAATATGTGTTTCTTCCCCAAATTTATATGTTGAATTCCTAATCTCCAATGTGATGGTGGATTTTTGGGTAAGATATTTGCAGGAATAGTGTGAATTTTATGAGTGCATGTAGATGAAGTCCTTAAAGCAAGATGTCATAAAAGAATAAAAGCCCTTAAAGAAGAAACAAGGCTGGAGAGATAGTACAAGGGTTAAGGCTCTTGCCTTGCACATGGTAAACCCTGGTTTGATTCCTGGCACCACATATGGCCCCCAAAGTACCTCCAGGACTATCCCCAAAGCATTGCCTAGGAGTTTCCCCCACCCCCAGAATTTAAAAAAGGGCCAGAGAAATAGCACAAGGGTGAGTAAGGAGCATCCCTTGCATGAAGCAGACCTGGATTCCCTCCCTGGCACTGCATATGGTTCCCAGATATGCATATTCTTCCCTGAGTAACCGTGGGAGATTACTGAACACAGAACCAGGAATAATTCCTGAGTAGAGCTAATTGTGACCCTCAGCACCCCCCCCCCAAGAAAGAAAAAAAGACACACCAGAATCCTTGTCTGGTCTTCACAGGAGAATGCTAAAGAAAGCCGCTAGAGCACACAGCTAGAGGTGCCATCTACAAGACTTCAGGAAAAGCATTCTCAGCTCAACCAACACCTTGGCCTTGGGACTGCAAGAAATAAATTCCTTTAGGGTAAGCCACCTAGTCTACACTATTTGTTTTAGAATCCAGCACTAATATATATCTGGGTATTTCCCAATACTAAACTTCAGCTATTGTTTCTGTGAAAATGCTTTTTCCTTCTCATTTATCATGGATATTTCTTTTAGTTAAGGAAATCTTACTTGGAGCCATTTTTTTGTCAGAACTTTATAACTTAAATATGACTGTTTAATACTTTTATTGTTCCTGTACTAAATCAGTTGATATAATTGCTACTTCAATAAAAAAAATCTATCTATAGCTATCTTAAAAGTTTCTCTTTGTTTCTGTTTTCAGGGAAATACTGTAGTCAACAAAAATAAATGTTATTTTTATTAATTTTCCCTGAAATTTATAGGGTTTCTTCAGAAGTACTGATGTTGTATCACCAATTTTAGAAAATTCTTCATCAAACATGATAACCTATAAATTACATAACAGGAGGATTTTTCTTCTGTTCTTATTGTTACTATTTTACTGTAGTATCTCTACACGTGTTAAGTAAATATGGTAGCATATCAATAACTTTTTTTTGCGAAACCTAAATTTAACCTCCTTTACTATTTCTTTCTCTGATTTCAGTATCTTCATTTCTCCCTCTTAGTATTTTGTCCTCAAGTTCCTGTATTCTTTTTTTACACTGAAACAATTTATTACTTTTCTGTAAAAGCACATATTTGAGGATGTGTGCTGTAATAACAAGGCATTAAAAAATATGGACCAATTTATAGAAAAATTTAGAGTTATTTTTAAAATAAAGTTAATCAATTAGCCCAAGTAATTTAGAACTTGCTAACACACACACACACACACACACACACACACACACACACACACACAAGAAATAAAGGGCTGGGGTGATAGTATAGCAGGTAAGGCATTAGCTTTGCATGCAACCAACACAGTTTCAATCCCAGGTATTCCATATGGCCCCTGAATGTAGAGCCAGGAATAAGCCTTAAGTACCACCAGATGTGCCCTCCAGAAAGAGAAGGAGAAGAAGAAATATGAGTGCAGCAGAATCATAATGATCTTAAAAATTGTTGTTCTCCAACAAAGCCCTCTCAAGAGACAATGGGAAATATATAATCTCATGCATTAAGTAGGTACCACCTATTAACTTTGAATTGAATATTTTTGTAAAAAACATAATTTATTAAAGGTATATAAAACTATCCTAACTTAATGCAAACTTCCGTTATTAAAATAAAGATATATAAGTTCCAAACATTCAGACTATATTTCAAATTTCCCATTTTCTCTTCCATAGAGACAGTTGTGAAGTACTAACTACACTAAAATTCAGAGTTCACTTGTATATATCCTCAAGATCTGAGGGGGTTGGGGTGGTATAACTTGCTTTAATCTATTTCTTATGGTAACAGAGACTAACAAAAAATTGTGTAAGGACAAATTAATGTGCACATGAATGAGCAATTTTGCATATTGTAGTCATCTTCTTTCAGAATTGCATCTTTAGAAAAAGGGAGTTAGTGGGTGGCAGCCACAAACACTGGAAAAGTCTGAGGAAGAACCACTAAAAAATTTAAAGTCAATAAAAGGATATAAAACCTTTACCCATAAAAGGTAAACACATCTGACACAATCTGTTTCTGCAATATTAGTAAAACTTAACAGAAACAACTGACATTCTATATAACAATTTAAGTTAATGTATTCACTCTAACACATTTTGCATCTATTTGTTTATCTCTGCATAAACAACAATGAAAGATTTACTGTTTGCTAGCTGCTTAACTTTCGTGAGTGTAGCATAATTATAAGTGAATTGATAAGTAATGAAAACATTAAGTGTTGTATAAAGATTATGACTCTGGTGCCTAGTAGGGCAATTAAATTTGATGTTTGTTACACTGTCTCACAGTGAATAATGATATGGTTTCCCCTGTGACTATGTAAATAGCTGATTGATAACAATGGAGAAGTGGTTATGAAGGCCAATTCCACTCATTATTAAATATGTGACTAAGAAATTCATTTACAATTAAGTTGATTGGTAACAATCACTGTGATTAGGTGCAGAAAAGATCAATGTTGGACCCTAATGAGTACAACACAGTAATTTTTTTTAATTCATTGAACTACAATAAGAAATGAATGACATGGAGCATTAGTATTTATAAACTATGACTTGATTGTTAATAAACTAATCTCTTACCTATTAGGTGGACATTCCAAGACTTTCAGTGATGCCTGAACCCTCTAAATCCCAAAGTCTCTTTCTAATTTTTTCTCTTTATAAATACCTGTCATAAAGCTTAAGAATTAGGCATAGTAATAATAAAAATAATAAAATATAATAATTACAATGATAAAGTATAATAAAAGCTAGGTGAATATGGTCTGTATCCCACGTACTCTATCAAAATATATTATTTTACTAATATTTTTGGGTGCTGGAGCAATAACACAGTTGTAGGGCATTCACCTTTCATGCAGCCGACCCGTGTTCGATTCCTCCACCCCTCTTGGAGAGCCTGGAAAGCTACCGAGAGTATCGAGCCCGCACATCAGAGCCTGGCAAGCTACCCGTGGCGTATTGGATATGCCAAAAACAGTAACAAGAAGTCTCACAATGAGAAACGTTACTGGTGCCCGCTCAAACAAATCGATGAGCAATGGGATAACAGTGACAGTGACAGTAACATTTTTGGATAACTACTGGTTGTTAGTCACTGAAACTAATACTTTAAATAAGTGAGCAAAACATTTACTTGAGACTATCAAATAAATAACAAAATAAAGTCTAACTTTTCAGAGAAAAGAATTGTGTAAGAATTTGTACATTGCACAGAAACTGAATCAGGAACTATATGTTAATTTTTTAAGTTGTCGTGTCTGAAATTTTCTCAACTTTCCTTATCATGATAGTTTGATAGAAAATTAGTGCCCTTAAATTTTTTGGCCAGATAGTTTAAAGATTTATTTTCAAATTTTCCAGTCAAGAGTGGCAAAGAGACATGATATTACAAGTATAAGAATGAACCAAATGGAGAATGACAAAGCAGAGAAGCTTTGTTATTTGATCAGGATTTCCCAATAAACAGACCAGAAATCTAAGGGACATGAGCAAAACAAAGCAATAGAACCATTTTTGGAAATATTGTCTGTCTTATAAAAGAAATAGAATTAGTTATTACCAGAAATATAAAAAACTCTATTGGACTGCCTCCAATCTTACTTGATGATTTTTAATTGTATTGCTTTGCATTACACAGGAAGCAACAGGTCCAGGAAATAACAGAACTTTTTTGTGTGTGTAGTTTAAAAGTCTCATTAAGATAAATTTTGGTAAAAGTAAAGACTTGCTTTACACTCTGAAAAACAGATAAAACCCTAAATATCAGAATGAAGAAATGGCAGCTGAACCACAGAATCTTTTTTTAAAAAAACAATGTAAATGCAAGTATATATTGGGATTTGTATGTGTACTGTTCCCATTTCAGCATGAGGTTTTGTTAGGATTAAGTAATAGAAGATAGAGTTGGAGTATGTTTGATAGGTCATGTTATTTTATCCTGTTTCTTGGAACAAAAGTTGATTCAACATTGTAAAGGAAACTACAGAATTTTAAATTATGTTGCCGTTTTTATTAAAAGGAAAGCCTTCTGGTATCAATATCCTCTCTCCTATTTCTAAAATAACTTCATCAAAGTAACAAATATATTGAAAGGTAAAATGATCATTTAAAAAGATAAACTAGTTATACTAGAAAATGTTTTACTATCAGAAGACAATATTTACAATTACTGCAAATCTTTGCTTGCCACAATTAACCATCTGGCAAATGGGATATAATTAGGTCATCATTTGGCAATGAAATTTTAATAGACAGACAGAATACTAACAACACAATGAGCCAAGTCCCATAATCTAAGATAATTCATTGTCATTTCCAAGTATTTCATTTTTGTTTTAAATGACTCTATTTGCTAATCCTTTAACATCTCTTTGCTGAAGATAAATAACACAGCACATTCCCAAGTGATAGACATGGGAACTGAAAATAAACAAGTAATTTATCCTTGGTCTTACTGCCAATTCCTAAAAAGGACCATATTATTGCCTCTGATGCCTACTAAATCTATTTGCCCCATAAACAGACACTGGATACCTACCAGGTCTGAGCATTACTATGACATCAAACATGAAGACAATATCGGCCCTGACATATATACATTTGGAAAAGAGACTGAGATAACTATAATTCAAGTTTTGAAAGTAGACAACACAGGCTAGAATAACTAATTTGGAGGAGTATAGGAGTTTCCAGAAAACTTTCCGGCATAGTTCAAGTTTGACTAGACCAATTGTATGTGGGAATTAAAGAAAAATAGGACTAGAGTATAATTTTCTTCTCTTCTCCATTGTTTATATTTTCCTTCCCTCCCATCTTCACTTCCTTCTGAACTTTCTTATTTTATTTGTTAAATTTAACTGACAATGTTGTAATAGGTTTAAACAGTGCAGATAATCATGAGAAGCAGTTTTTTTCATTATTCATCAGCAAGAGTTACTCTACTCGTTGCTTTTGGGAATTGGAGCTTGATCCAACTCTGAGTTTGTTCTTTAAAAAATGGAAATATCTGGGTTTTTTTTTAAATAAAAAATACTTATGTATGAAACATGATTAATTATAAAAACTTTCTGCAACTCACACATATTTTTTTTCTTTTTTAATTTTTTTAAAAAATTTTATTAGTGAATCACCATGAGGTAGTTACAAAGTTATGAACTTTCATGTTTGCATTTTGTTTATATCCTTCCAGCAGTGCCCATTCTCCTCCACCAATGTTCCCAGTATCCCTCCAACCACACCCACCCCAACCCCCACCACCCCACCCTGCCTCTGCAGAAGGGCATTCCCTTTTGGGGGGCAATACCTGGCAATGCACAGGGAACCATGTGGTGTCAGGGACTGAACATGGGACTCCTACATGCAAAGAATGTTATAAAGCTCATTGGGCTAACTTTGCACTCCTTGTTTTACATTTTTATGGTTCACCAGATTATTATAATTATGGAGTGTGAATAGCAATAATTATAGCAAATATTGATCACTTTGCAAAGAATGATGCAGAGAAATAGAAAAAGCCTAGATATCATTTATACTATAATTCCCATTTCACAAGCATATCTATGTATATTTTAGTGGCATACATATCTACACAGAAAGGGAAATAAAGATACAGACATCATGGTAATTTCTGGACACAGGTTGCAAATTATTTTTATTTTGCACTTTGTAGGATTGTTTTTTGCAATTTCTAATTTTTTTGCTTCCAAATATCCAACTTCTGAAATCTGAGATAATGAATAAATATTAATGCATAAAAGCTTAGACCAAAGTAGATGCACAGAGTGGAAACTGAGAGATACTAGAGATTCATAAAACTATAGAACGTTATCTGGAGATAAAGTAAAAAACTATGTTTTAGACATCTGAAGAAAAAGGAAAACCTAAGAACCAGTAAGTAAGTAGTCAGCATGTTTTAAGAGTCATGAGGTGGAAAAAATTAGTGAGCTACTTCCTTTGCATCTAAACATTTTCAAGAATTATTGTAATAAAGGATCTGCTTATACCTAGAAATATCAGATAAAAATAAGATTGAGTATTAATTAGTAATAGTTCAGAGTTCAATATGCATTTATCTCCCCAGCCTCTCACGAAACTTGATGTTAAAATTGATCTTTTCATATCCTAAAATAGGATAATTTTTCATCTCAACTTGATCTTATCAGGTACCCATACCTCTCAATTTGATGAGAAAATAAAACATACTACTCAATGGGGTGCAGGGAGAGAGAAGTAAGCTGGAATAAAATGAAGATAAAAAGCACTGCACTGTAGCATTGTCCTCCCATTGTTTATCGATTTGCTTGTCTGGGCACCAGTAACATCTCCATTGTGAGACTTGTTGTTACTGGTTTTGGCATATCAAATATGCCACAGGTAGCTTGCCAGGTTTTGTCGTGCGGGCGGGATACTCTCAGTAGCTTGCCAGCTTTCCGAGAGGGACAGAAGAATAGAACCCAGGTCGACTGCGTGCAAGACAAATGCCCTACCCACTGTGCTATCATTCCAGCCCAAGAAAGCAGTAATTGCCAAAAGTTTAGATGTATAAATATGCAAATGTAATATAACCCAGACTTTAACTCAGTTGATTTGTTGAGCCTTCGCAAAAGATATGGGCATATTTATGGCCAATTTCTCCCATCTTTCTAAAATATTGTTATGTTTCTGAGTATTGAAGAGGGAAGACAGTCTGTATTTTTGTAAATAATGTTCCTGTGGTTTGTGAGATCTAGGCACATATGTTTCAAGCATAAATGTTTTCTACTGGGAACTCTATAGAAAACCTATTATTGAGAATTAGATGATTTCATGCTTCATAAGTTTAATACTAACTGGCAGAAGTCAAAAGGAATAAAGTTTCTTGCTACTGTGTCACCACTCCAAAGATTGTACCAAACACACTGATATCTCAAAAATGACTGTATAGATAGTCCATTTTTTCTTTATACTTTATGAAGTCCAACTAATAATTTCTGCTTCTTTTATTAATGGTATTGTTTTTATTAAATATGAACCAAATATATGTTCTTTAGGTTGCAAAAAATATACTGGACCTTCTAAAACACTCTGTGACTTTATATAAAGCTAGTGTTGCAACAATCATTGTATCACTATATCTTTGTCGTCCCATTGTTTATCAATTTGCTCGAGTGGGCACCAGTAACGTCTCTATTCATCCCTGTCGCATTCAGAGTCAGGGAAATGAGGCCCATTATTGTTACTGTTTTGAGCATATCAAATATTCCACGGGTAATGTTGCAACAATACTTTGTATAACATTTTCCTACTCTGCTTCCATGTGTAAAGAAAATCAAAAATTATTTTAAATAATAGATATTTCCTTTAAGAAAATGTTAATATTTAGTCTGTAATTAAAGCTCACAGACCAAAGCATATTAATGATAGAAATAAAGTATATGAATTACCATCCTCACTTTGATTTCAGTGGGCTCTGTAATCTTTTATTTAGAGGCATGGTTCAGGAATCAGTCACATATACTCCCCCATGATACCGGTAATATTCATTGATTGGTAGAGGGAACAGATTTTCCCTTATACAAAACCCATCAACCTGAAGACACCCAAAGTCATCCATGCCCAAATTGAGCTTTAAATTCTGCCCTAAAATCCCTTCAACCACTATTGACCTCCAGGGAGACTACTACAATAAATGGGCTCAGCATGCAGTAATCCTTCATTGGTTATGAAGCAGAAGAAATAACCCTTCTCTCTGATGAAAACTCAAAAGGCGACTAAGCTCTTATTATATTAGTAGGCAGGAACATTAGTGTAGGGTCACACTGAAAACAGGGAGAATGTTTCCCGAAACCAGAGGATCATGAAAGCTAGGTTCACTTTCATGCTATATAAATATATATATATATATATATATATATATGCATATATACATATATGCATATTCATTTGCACTTTCCTTAGATTAGACCACTTTTTTATTTTCTTTTTTTTTTTTGCTTTTTGGGTCACACTGGGTGATGCACAGGGGTTATTCCTGGCTCTGCACTCAGGAATTACTCCTGGCGGTACTCAAGGGACCATATGGGATGCTGGGATTTGAACCCAGGTCGGCTGCATGCAAGGCAAATGCCCTACCCACTGTGCTATCGCTCCAGCCCCCTAGACCACTTATTGAGGCAATCTCCTCTTACCCAAAGTACAAGATTAGTTAGATTTCACCTAGAAGAAAGAATCTGCTGAATTCAGATTTTGCATAAAATAATGCCTATGTGTCTTATTAACTATTTAAAACCCAAAACCTTCAAAGCATCCAAATATGATCTTAAACAATAGAAGTGCTTTTCTCCTCATAGTACCTATGGGAACTCTCTTTCTCATTAATTGGATATGAAAAAGATCAATTGCTACCTACTGTTTTGATAGAAGGATTAACTATAGCACTCAAGCAAGCTTTCTTTCTTAAAACTCTAAATTAAAAATTCCATAAGATGCATGGCATATGAAATATTGTATTTATTTTTAGTATATTGATTTTGAGAATAGCTACTTAGTGATATCTAATGAGCTGTAATCACCACTATAGATATAGTCTTATAAAATACCATCTGTTTTAGACTTCAGAGTAGAAGGAGTGTTTGCACAAATATTTTCTTCCCTGTAATTGAAATGTTATTTACCTCTTCAAAACAGAGTGAGCTATCTATACAGGATGATATTTAAAGGTAATGTTGGATTTTCATCTGCTTTATTCTGGCTGTGAATATCTCCAGATGCCCCTTCTTTTTTTTTTTCCTTAGATGTCATGAAAGGGCAAACTCAAATATCCAGTGTTTTCATATAAAATGTCATTCATCACATGATTATATCCACCTGTTTATTGTAAATCATTATTGAGAGATTTCTCAAAAGAAAAAGAACTCAGGGATAATACACATATGACATTAAGCTTAAAAGAAACCCAATATGTAATGATCTACATAAAGTCAGAGACATGAAGTGCACTAAATATGATGTGTTACATTCATTTTTCTCTTCCTTCAAATGTGTTTTGCTATTTTCTTCAATGAATTAAAACGTTTACTTGAAAAACCGATTTCTTTAAATTTCCATGGTAAAAAAACTATTGACAACTTTCCATGAAGCAATAAATCATATTTGGAAAGACCAATTTAATGTTAGCCATTTGATCTCTGAGTGCCATACATTCCAGAAGGAGGTTTAATTATACATCTGACTCCCACTCACCCATTTGGCAGAATTTCATTTGAGTTTTATTAAACAAGACTTGAAAACATGAGATACTGCTTTATCTTTCATTCTTTTTTATCCATCAGGAAAGTAGAATTTAGAAACTGAACTTCTAACACTTACAATTTCTTGTTCCTTCTTGGTATGGATCTGATAACTTCTTTCCAAAAGGGAAACAGATTTTAATTCTGAATACTCTGAATTAGGCAATTGCACCTGAAGTCATAATAGAAAATGAAACTAATTACTAAGATACTAAGGTTATTGATGATATTCTTCGTTAAACATACAGCATTTGTGGTAAATAGTTATCTCATGGAAATGAGATTATAGTCTGTGGGTCCTCTCTTCTATCTGTAGACAAATATTTATTCAAATATTTGAATATAGAAAGTAGCTAAAAATGAACTTAGACTTTCTGAATATCTTGAAATCTTGTGCTTGTTTAGTGACTTTCTACACTTGTCTTTAGCAAATTGAGCACTATTTAAGTCTTAATTTATTATCAACGTGTGAAAAAAGCAATAATAATTCAGGTAAAATTCAAATGAAATAATGTGTAAAATCTTTGACTCAGCATCAGACCCATAAAGGAAGTTCACTGTACAATTATCCAGGTTCTGTCCATAAGAAATACAAAGGTGAACAATTTGCTTCATAGTCCTATGAGCTACAGCAACAGAACATACAATTAGTGAATGTGATGAGTGAAAGGGAACAAGAAGCCTGTAGTCAAGCACAGAAAAAGGAAAAAAAAATTCCACAGTACAAATCCAAAATGAGGGGATTTGACAAAATTATTTAGAGCAAGAGATTTGTTAAAATTATCTACATATAATAATAAAAACAATTAATTTTTTAAGGTTGGCAAGCTACTGAGAGTGTCCTGCTCACATGACAGAGCCTGGCAAGCTCCCTGTGGTGTATTCGAGATGCCAAAAACAGTAACAATAACAGGTCTCATTCCCCTGACCCTGAAAGAGCCTCCAATCGTTGGGAAAGATGAGTAAGGAGAGGCTGCTAAAATCTCAGGGCTGGAACGAATGGAGATGTTACTGGTGCCAGCTCGAGGAAATTGATGAACAACGGGATGACAGTGGTAGAGTGACACAGTGAATTTTTTAAGAGAGAAGGGTTGTTAAGATTAAGAGAGAAGGTCCTGAGAGTCAGTACAGGCCAATCTTAAACGTGGTCAATCTTCATTAAATGCCTGTGACCCAATGTGAACTGACCCTCAAGCTCCGCTGCCAGGAGTGATCACTGTGCACATAGCACTGAACACTGTCGAATGTGGCCCCAAAACAAAAATAAAGTAAGGTTAAAAGAGAAAAAGAGTTATGTTATTCAGTGTACCTTAAGTAATTTTGTCCACTTCTAAGTACCTAATAAAATAAAACCTAGCCAATAGCAGTTGTTTATTCTCCCTTCAAAAACAGAGCAGGAAAGCACAGTGTTTAAGCCAGCCATGGTTTTATTCCTTACATTGTATGTCCCCTGAGCATCGATGAGAGCAGTTCTGGAGATATCCAAATACTGCAAGGCCCAAACAGTATGGCATAGTCTGGTCTTTCCATCGAAAACCCCACTCCCACACTCATACCACCGGTTAGCCAAGAACCACAGGGAAAAACAGAGCAGAACTTGATTTCCTCCTGAAACAAACTTAATTCATCAGGAGCCATAAAAATTATACCTTTGGTTTTGCATTCAAGCCTCAGCAAACTTCCTCTCACAGTTAAGAAGGTCAGCCACAGGGAGAAGAGATAGTTAACTTATTGTTCTTTATTTTTATTTTGTTACGATGCCAAGGATCAAATGCAGGTCTCATGTGTGCAAGCACTTGCTTTATCGCTGGGGTATATCTTTGACTCCCTATTGCAAAAACTCAAGAAAAATAAAATAAATATTTACTGACAAAATATTATGCTACAAAAATATCTGTAACTCTGTCTAAATATCAAAAATTGAACTCATGTTTTTGAAGATTTTTAATGCATATTGTCCTATTAAGCAGTTTATGTTATATTTAATTTGCCCTTAATTCTTTGGTTCCAGTAAATCCAATCCATCTTTTAGGTAAATGTCTGGATGGTTTTAGAATACAGTAACGTTCCTATCATGTCTAATGTTTTTTTTCCTCTCTTCCTTCCAGCAGTGGCAATCCCTTCATTATGAACTGTTTATTGTTGTTTGAAGTTCTACAGTGGTTTGTAGGAATTCATCTCTCTAAAAAGAAAAATTATAAAGGGATAACTTTAAACTATGTATTTGAATCCAGCTGGGTATACATTGCCTATTAGAAATCATTATTTAGACACTAGAGGTTTAGTGTCAACCGACACTTTTCTAAAAATGTATACATCCCTTGGTGCAAGAGCGAGAGTACAGGAGATAAGGCCCTAGCCCCACAAGCAACTCATGTGGTTTGATCCTCAGCACTGTATATGGCCCCAAACACCACCAGGAGTGATAAATGAGCAGAGAGTCAGGAGCAAATCCTGAGTACTAATGTGTATATGCCCCCCTCCCAGGAACATAATTTTCCCTCTCTCACACACAAACACGAAAATATTCTGGTTTAAATTAGCTATATTTATTTTCAATAAATGTAATTTGATTTGATTAAAATACATATTTTACATAGGCTTTCTAACTATAGATTATCTACATAAAAATCAAAATTAAATAATGTGCCTAAGTTTCTTCAAAGTGATGAGGCTCTAGAGTGATAGTACAGTGGGTAGAGCATATGGTCCTTCAAGCACTGCCAGATTTTTTTTTTTAATTTTATTGAATCATTGTGAGAACAGTTACCAAGTCTCAGTCATACAATGATCAAATACCCATCCCTTCACCGGTGCACATGTTTCACCACCATGAACACCAGTATACCACCCTCCCACTCCTTATCCTGCCTGTGTGGCAGATGATTTTCACTTAAAGATTTTCACTCTTTACTTTGATTACATTCAATTTTCAACAGAAAACCCACTATTATTCTTTTGAATTTCCCTCCCAACAATCAGATCTGCCGAAAAGGCATCATTAGATCATTTGTTTTCTATTGCTGATAATGAAGAACATATGATGTTGTACGGCCACAAAAGCGACCGTGCAGTTTTGGAATTCTGGTATTTTAGTAACTAAGTCCAGAGGTATTTCTGCCAGCTGCTGTTGAGTTCCAAGATTGGTTTGTGTGCCTCTGGAATCATGGCCACTCAGGGGTGGAGGAGCCGTTCCTGAGCGGTGTTTTGTATATCAGGAAAGGATGCGTGGCTGCTTATGCAGCTGCACAGTTTGGAGAAGTAGTCTGGATCTCCACATACCAGAGCCGTGTTAGGTGTTAGTAGAAGTTCAGTATCACTGGGATTCCATCTGGAGAAGGCAGAGATTCTGCACCTTCTCCATCTGGGGCACCCCAGTGGGTGTTGTTGGCCTGGTCTTGAGTCCGGGGGAGGGCATTCTCTGGCTTGCAGTCCCCCACTGGCCAGGATTCTTCCTGCCAGAGTAATTCTTGAGCTGAGAGTCAGCAGTAACCATTGTGCACTGCTAGATGAGAGAGAATAAACTGAAAGCAGTTAGCAAAAAATGGACAACCATTCTCTTTTCTATATTTCTTCTTACATAACAGTCACCACCATAAGTGCTTTCATTTTTGGTGCTTTAAAATGAGTATCTTAATGAGAACCAAGCAATAGTACAGCTGGAACGTATTTGCACTGCATCTCCAGCACTCAAAATAATCCCTGAGCATCTCCAGGAGTAATTCCTCAGTGTAGAGCGATGAGAAACCCCTGAGCATCACAGAGTATGAAAAAAAAGCAAAAAAATTAAACTAATGAAATGAATATCCTCAAGTGGCAGGTAGAAGAAATTCCTCTAAAGAGCACTGTGAGTTTGAAGAGGACAAATCATGTTTCAGGAACTTACACAAAAATAATGTCAAAAAATGGAAAGCAAAGTGATTTTGGAGATTGGGATCTAGAGAAAGATGGAGAATGACAGACCAAAAATTGTGTAAATTAAAGGAAAGTGTTCATATAAATCATCTGTATGTCAAACTTAATCTTAAAAGATTGGGATCGAGATCACACAAGACTCTGGGAAAAGGGAACTGACCCTTGGGCTCACCCAGCTTTATATGACAAGGCTGGGTCATGACTTTCCACTTTACCTTATTACGTACATCAGCATTCTTCAACAACCATCTATTAGTAGTACTGGTCCCGAGGTGAAGAATAGTTAAACCATTGATCTACTGCTTTTGCCACAACTGCAAGTCTATGAATAGGTATTAGGGCAAATGCAGGTCCACAGGGGTAAAAAAGGCTGACGAACTCTAATCTAAATAAGTTATTGGCTTAGCATCTGTCCTTCCTCTAGTATTACCAAGAGATTTAATGGACTTTTCTTCAGCAACAAATTGTATACTATATAGTATAGCAGTGGCTATAGTTGTACTGAACCACTCCAAGAATTACTGATTGTTTTAACTTCTGGCTTTGCAGAGGTCAGATTTCTCTATAGGATACAAAATCAAGTTGTACATAATTACTATTATTTCTCATATAACATTAGGTGTCATGCCTCACTCTCTCACTCAGTGACACTATTTTTGTGACACTAGTCCCTAATCATGTTGTGGGGATCCTTAAAGAGTAGTCAATATGCTAATGGGCCAAGATGACAGAAAAAAATTTAGGTACTTGGGGGGCACCTTAAGGAAGTGGCACCTTAGGAAAACTTGTGAAAGATGAGGGTACTTGTTTCTAGAGTATACCTCTTATAAATCTGAGACTATCAATGTGAAGAAATTCACATACACAAGATAAGCAGCCTGAAAGAGTCTTGTTATCTAGTGCAGAAATGAACATGAGTCATTAAAAAGGTCAGCCAATTATAGACTGCACTTCCCATAATGGAAACAAGCATTGCATGTAGTTGAACAAGGCTGGTATTCCTGGCTGCGTTGAATTATGTTAATACTGATTAGGAGAATAGTGATATGAAAACCATTCTAAATTTAGTCTTAATGAGGAATAGTATTGCTCTTTATCAAAGTTTGGCAAATATAGTGGAGGAAGAACTAGAGTTCTAGAAAATCAACTCTATAACATGATGAAAGAGAAAAATTAAGAAATAGACAAATATATGATTTGGGGGTATTTTATCCATCATACTAAGAAATTTTAGTCAAATCCAAATGAGACGTGGAGTATTCAAATGATTTTATGTGGGGAATGAAGGGAACAAAATTCTGAGGTCTAAGAATAAATCTGGTTCAACTCTGTGTCCTCACAACAAGGATTTTTGCCTTAACTCTAAGTACCTGTCTAAATCCCAACAGACCCATATTAATAGTTTGAGCCCACCCTACATTACAGTCCAATTCATCTTCTTCTATCTGATATAATTTAAAATAATAAGGCTTTACATTAGCACTTTAACTAGTTTTAAATAATTTATACTTTCATTATCTAACTTTGCCAATACTGTCTAACTTTTACATGCAAAAATCCTGAGATAGTCAGGCATAGGAAATATGAAAAACGGAGGCTAAAATAGTCAATAAAATATAAAACTTTATAAAATATCACAAATGAAGGTTCAAATAGCTAAAAACACATAATAGTACCAAATAGTAATACATCATTTACTTTGTGTTTATGGAAGTGTGATGAAAATATTCTATAGCCTTATGATAGTAGTTTTATAAGCATGTAGATCTGTCAAAATTCATCATATAGCATACACAAAACGGATGCAGTCTATTGACATAAACTGTACTTCAGCAACTTAGATTTTTTTAAAAATAGAAACATATTTTAAACATTAATCTGAAACTATCTGTAGCACTATAGCACAGTCCTCCCATTGTTCTTTGATTTGCTCAAGCGGGCACCAGTAACGTCTCCATTGTGAGACATGTTGTTACTTTTTTTGGCATATCCGATAGGCCATGGGTAGCTTGTCAGGCTTTGCTGTGTGGGCAGGATACTCTCGGTAGCTTGGTGGGCTCTCTGAGAGGGACAAAGGAATCAAACCCAGGTTGGCCGCATGCAAAGCAAACACCCTACCCACTGTCCTATTGCTCCATTGCTCCAGTCTATATGTATTAACATAAAGTCTCTACTATTTTGAAGTTTACCAAAAATAGAACAAATAAAAACCATCCAAGGTTCTGCATTTTCTATAGCTAATTTAAATTAGAATATGTTTCACTTTGTGTCCTATATTACTTTATCATTCTAACTCAAACATTTCATTCACCACTACTGCCTATTTCTACTCTACTGCCCTCTTACACAAACCTTCTATTAATACCAAGTGGCACCACTAATAATCCTATGAATCAAAAGGAGGTTGCTGAGCTTTGATACATCTTAGACAGTGCCTGGAAGAATTTTCTTCTCTTCTCTTCAAAGACACTCAAATTGCTTATATCCTAATTCTTCATTTTTATCCTTCAAAATAGTTAATAACCTAACATGATGATTTTTCTTTTTCCTAAGTCCACATAGCACTTACATTTTTTAATTATACACTTAGATATTACTATAGTTTTGAGTGTCTCATACAAATCCAAGATTTTGTAAACGATGCATTGTTCTCTCTTTACCTATCAACCTAATCAGATCATAATTTTCTCAGTCAGATGAACAAGGATATTCTTTAAGTTCTCAGCAGACATTAAATAAAGAGTATCTGCTTGAGACTGAATAAATTGTGGAAAAGCTTTGGACAAGGAACAATAATATTTACATTCTGGCCTCAGATTTGCCAGGTCGTGAAATGAGGTTATACTCAACGTTTCAAAACCTGAATTTTTCACATTTTTTAAGTGGGTAAACATATTAAGTATGCTCCACAGTTCCGAGAATCTAACAAAGCAATGTATATACACCTAAATTTTATATAGTTATGAAATTTTTAAGTAATGATATTTCAACATTAATCTGGGAAAAATATTTATTTTTAACAAAATAATAGATTAGTTTAGCTCCTATCTAGTTGCTGTTCACTTCAGAAGTTGTGTGGTGCAATTATATATCAACTCCACTCTTAATGTTACTGTTTTTTCAGATGTTGAACAAAATACTCATACACAGAAGATAACTCAAGCATAAATATGCTGATTTATACATAATTTATCATATGTAAAACATTTATTTATTGTGTACAATATATTAATTTAAACATCTAATCCATGGCTCCATTATTTGCTTTTTTCAAGCTTATTTAAAGGAAAGAAAATTTATATTCCAAAAAATAGTGCAAGAATTAAAATAAAACTTAGATCACATGTCCTTCTCTCTCAGAAGGGAGCATAACCTGGTGCTCACCATAACCATGCTACCGGACCCCATGCCAGACTGTTTCACTCGGTGTGCCCCAGAGTGGGGTGGGCCACCCCAAGGGACCCATCCCCAGGAGCTAAAAACCTCCAGAACCCAACCATAGCCATGCTCAAAGCCACTCTTCACATGTTCAGACTGAGCCTCACCCAAGAATGAATCTATTCCTGGACCGCAAGGCCTCATGACACTTCATAGGACACACCTTACCCATACTCCAAGAGTACTGCACCACATTTCATGGGGTTCACAGTAGTAAGCAACCAATCAGAGAGAGAAAAATATATATACATATATATTTATTTGACAGATATATATATATATATATATACAAAAGCACACAAGGCTCAACCTTTAACAATATGTTAATGACTTCTTATAGGAGGTCTTAATGGCTCCTGTCAAAATAGAACAATTTTACAGTCTTTGCTCTAAGAATACTTTTTTGTAACATCTTCAGCGTTTTTTTGTAGCAAACAATACAAAATACATTACTTCGGTTCTGCTTTGGGACAGGAATTGGGGTTCCGTATGGAAACATCGAAATACGGTGGTGAGAAGGTGTAATAGTGGTGGGATTGGTGTTTGAATATTAAATGTAATTAAATATTGTGAACTACTGTATAAAATTTTTTTAATTAAATAAATAAATGCTGGAGCAATAGCACTGCAGGTAGGGCATTTGCCTTGCACGTGGCCAACCCGAGTTCAATTCCTCCACCATTCTCGGAGAGTCCTGCAAGTTATGGAGAGTATCTCATCCTCATGGCAGAGCCTGGCAAGCTACCCATGGTGTATTCGATATGCCAAAAAAACAGTAACAAGTCTTACAATGGAGATGTTACTGGCACCCACTTGAGCAAATTGATGAGCAACAGGATGACAGTGATACAGTGACAGTGAAATAAACAAATAAAATAAAGTAAAACTTTAGAAAACTTTTTTTTAACTTTAAATTTTTTATTGAGTCACCATGTGGAAAGTTACAAAGTTTTCAGGTTTAAATCTCAGTTATACAATGCTCGAGTACCCATCCCTTCACCAGTGCACATATTCCACCACCAAGAATCCCAGTATAGCTCCACCCCGCACCCCCACACCCCTAACCCCCCCACGCCCCTAGCCCCCCCACCCTTAGCCCCCCCCGCCTGTGTAACTAATAAATTTCACTTTACTTTCATTTTGATTGCATTCAATATTTCAACAAAACTCACTATTATTGTTTGGAGAGTCTCTCCCCTAAAGTCAGACCTGCTGAAAAGGAAGCATTAGATAATTTGTTTTCCATTGCTGAGGATGAAGAGGTATGAGGTCGAGTGACCACACTTAGCGGCCTCTTCGTTTCGGGTTTTTGTATTTTAGTATTTTAGTAACTAAGTCCAGAGAGATATCTGTCAGAAGTTGCATCATTGCCAACTTGTACTTCTCAGTTACATTATATTCCACATATGAGTGCAATCTTTCTATGTCTGTCTCTTTCTTTCTGACTCATTTCACTCAACATGATACTTTCCATGTTGATCCATTTATATGCAAATTTCATGACTTCATGTTTTCTGACGGCTACATAGTATTCCATTGTGTAGATGAACCAGAGTTTCTTTAACCATTCATCTGTTTTGGGGCACTCTGTTTTTTTCCAGATTGTGGCTATTGTAAACAGTGCTGCAATGAACATAGAAATACATATGCCATCTCTACTATACCTTTTTGCCTCTCCAGGATATATTCCCAGGAGTGGTATTGCTGGGTCAAATGAAAGCTCAATTTCTAATTTTTTGAGAATCGTCCATATTGTTTTCCAAAAGGGCTGAACCAGTCGGCATTCCCACCAGCAGTGAAAAAAAGTCCCTTTCTCCCCGCATCCACGCCAACACCGGTTGTTTTTGTTCTTTGGGATGTGGGCCAGTCTCTGTGGTGTGAGATGATATCTCATGGTTGTTTTGATCTGCATTTCCCTGATGATTAGTGATGTGGAACATTTTCTCATGTGCCTCTGAGCCATTCGGATTTCTTCTTTAGGAAAGTTTCTGTTCATTTCATCAGCCCATTTTTTGATCGGGTTGGCAGTTTTCTTCTTGTGGAGTTCAACCAGTGCATTGTATATCCTTGTTATCAACCCTTTATCGGATGGGTACTGCTGACACATCTGACACATCCCCCCTTTCCCATTCTGTAGATTGTCTTTGTACTTTGGTCACTGTTTCTCTTGAGGTGCAGAAGCTTCTTAGTTTGAGATAGTCCCATTTATTTATCTCTGTTTTCACTTGCTTGGCCAGTGGCGTGTCAGCTTTGCAGATACTTTTGGCTTCAATGTCGTGGAGGGTTTTGCCGACCTTGTCTTCAATGTACCTTAGGGATTATGGTCTGATGTTGAGGTCCTTAATCCATTTTGATCTGACTTTTGTACATGGTGATAGGTAGAGGTCTAAGCGATCCCTATAGGGATACCCTTGTCATTCTTCAAAGAAATGGAGCAAGCGCTCCTAAAATTCATATGGAACAATAAGCCCCCACAAATAGCTAAAACAATTCTTGGGAAAAGAAAATGGGAGGAATCAACCTCCCCAACTTCCAACTCTATTACAAAGTGGTAGTCATTAAAACAGCATGGTACTGGAACAAAGGCAGAGCGGCAGACCAATGGAACAGGGTTGAATACTCTGACACATCCCCCCAAATATATGACCATCTAATCTTTGATAAGGGAGCAAAAAAGGCGAAGTGGAGCAAGGAAAGCATGTTTAACAAACTGTGCTGGCAAAACTGGACAGCTACATGCAAAAAAAATGGATTTAGAAAACTTTCTTATCAACAAAATGGCACTCTTCTGAAGAAATGTACAGAAAGTACCAAGGTGTTGCCAGTGCAGATTGCATTCATCAATACCATATATATGCATCTATAATGCATTATTAACAAAAATATCAGTGGAGTATGAGAGACAGTCTCATGATTAGTTCTAATGTGCACTTTTGAACACTCAAATACTCAGTAATGCACTCAATCATAAATTATGATAAAGTTAATTGTAACTATTTTTTGGATTAAAGCTTCTCTTCATTTACATAAAACCCAAGTTTCAAAATCTGAGACTACCTTATTTGTAAGCTGAAACTGTTTTCTTTTTGAGTTTTGGGTCCATACCCAGCTGTGCACGGTGCTTACTCCTGATGGTGCTCAGAGGACCATTTTTTATGCCAAGGCTCAAACCTGGGTCTACTGCGTGCTATCAATGTCTCTCCCCTTAATATCCCATTGTGAAACTATTTTGATTTGTTTTTTAAAAGTAGCATTCATAAGTTGAATGTGGTAAGTGTTCAGTTAGTCATGCTTCTTTTTGCCCAGATACTGTTATAGGTAGTACTCTAACTTTAGCCTGTTCATCAACTGATTTTTCATTCATTTAGCTACTTATCACAGTGAAACTAATATTATTTATTTAAAAAATGTTCTTGTGACTCTAGGATAAAACAGTTTTGCTGCAGTGAGATTTTGATGATATTAAACAATCTCCTGGCAGACACTGTGCAACATTCAGAAGGAAATCAGTACTTTTATAAAAGAAATATCACTATTCAATAAGAACTAATAGAAGTCCCTCCCTTTTCAACCACAAACTAGATACAGAACAATTCACTTTGCCCAGTATATCATGTGGGCTAGAGAGGTTATTTTTTTTTTCATTTTCTTTGAGGGAAAGGGACTAAACCTAGCAGTGTTTGGGTCATACTTCCAGCTCTGCACATGGATATCTTCTGGCAGTGTTTTGGGGACCCTATGTGGTGCCCAGGTTAAACCACATGCAAGGAAAGCACTGTATTATCTCTCTAGCCCCAGAGACAGGCTCTTCTTACCTTGTAAATATGATAGAAGCTCAAATAATTGTTATAGAAGAATGAAGTGTGATCAAAGAGCAAAGGAAAGTATACCTTCAGTCAGGAGACCAGAATTTGAGTGCTGACATGGTTCTTGAACAGTGATAAGAACATAAACAGACTATTTCCTTTTCAATTTCCTTCTCTCACACCTAGGTACAATAACCCTAACTTTTTCCATCTCAAAGATTGCTTTGAACTTCAAAATGATCAAATATATAAGAACATTATGGAAAGTGTAAAATACAGATAAGAAAAAGTATTTTTTTTTTGCTTCTCCTCTCTTACATGACATATAAGGGAAAAGGTGATGCTTTTTCCTGGCATTGAGGACTAATTTGCAAGAATAGCTGAAAGCTTAGTTTGTTAAATACTTTCTGAGAAAGAGATGTTTAAAAAAATTTATGATTCCATTTAAACTTAATAAATATATCAAACACATATGTGTGTCCACAGAACATTAAAGTGACTGAGGAAAAAGGTATTCCAATATTCAAAGTTTAATAACTAAATGTAAGAAATCTTGTATATTGGAAAAATGCAAGCATATTTTCTGATACATTAGTATTATCATCAATGAGTGTAATTTTTTAACTGAGTCTAGAAGATCAATGGGAATTTAAGAAGTGGGCCCAGAGAGATATCTCAAAAGCTGGAGTGAATGCTTTGCTAACTCAATCTCCAGCACTGCATGGTCCCCTGAGTTACCTGGAGTGACCCTCAACCACTGAGCTAGGATAGACCCTCAGCACTGCCAAGAAAACTTCTACCAAGAAAAAGACATTTTAGAATTAAAGAAAAAAATTAAATTAAAGGGAAGCAATCATACTATATAAGATAAAAAGCCAAAGTATGGCAATAAAGAGGAGAAATGCTGAAAACTTGGAAGCAGCGAGAATATGCAACAAGATATTCACTACATTAGAGGAAGATTAGAGGCTCTTAAATACTTTGTTGATGTGCTTCCTAATCAATTCAGCAAAATATTAATGCTTTGTTCCAGATTTCAGAGTCCAGTCTTTCCGCATTTGATCCTGTTGATCAAACTTTTCATCTGAGTAGCTCTGGGGATATCTGGCAACTTTCCACTTCCTAGAAAATGTTCAGAGCCAATGCATCCAAATTAGATATTACTTTGATGAAACTGCCATTGAATTCAATAAAAGGTTGCCTTCATGCTCTGTCATCCAACAAAAGAAGTAAGTATCAACCAAAAAAATTACTTGTGAAGAGACTATTAAGGAATTGAACTTGAAAACAATTTCCAAAAGCCTACTGCTTAAAAGCAATGAAGGATTCCTTGGAAATTTTCTGAGCAGGCAGTTCATCTACACTCATGGGATTGAAATTGTGTGCATGGTGAAGTTGTACAATAGAGAGAGACAGACAGCTGAAATGTAAAATTGAGATGCTCGTTGTCAAGATCAAATAGTTTCTGAGAGTCTTCTGGTCTTCCATATAAATGAACAAGAAAATTCAAATATTTCCTAGTAAACTTGGTTTATTTCGAACTTTGAAACTTAATCCCATCATTTGCAATTGAGGTTATTTTTGCTAAAGAATTATGATCTGGGGTCAGAGAGATATGTCAAGTAGTAGAACATATATGCCTAATGTGTGAAGCCCCCTACTGCTGGATTAGAGCATTGTACCGCCAGGTTAAATACTAACACATTGGGTGCACTGCCTGACTGAGAGTCACTGGGAGTAACTCCACTGGGTGGTCCTTTAAAAAACAACAAAAAAAAAGTGTCATGATTTGACTAGACCTCCATAGATAAATGGCTATTTTTTTAATTTTATTTTTTTATTAATGAGTCACTGTGAGGGTACAGTTACAGAGTTTCGTGCCTGTGTTATAGTTATGCAATACTCAAATACCCATCCCTTCACCAGTGCCCATTCTCCTCCACCGATGACCCCAGTGTCTCTCCCTGCCCTCCTCGTGCTGTCCCCCCCACCCCACCCCCGTGACAGGGAATTCCTTTTTGTTCTCTCTCTCCTTTGGGTGTTATGGTTTGCAATGGAGATACTGGGTGGCTATCGTGTTCAGTCTATAGTCTGCTTTCAACCTGCCTTTCCCATCCTGAGTGGATCCTCCACTACACTTTAGTTGGTGTTCCCTTCTCTATCTGAGCTGCCCTCTCCCCCAGCATGTAAGGGCAGCTTTCAAGCCATGGAGCAGGCCTCCTAGTACTTATTGCTACTATTCTTGGGTGTTAGTCTCCCATTCTGTTGTTTTATATTCTGCAGAGAAGCACAATCTTTCTGTGTCTGTCTCTTTCTTTTTGACTCATTTCACTTAGCATGATACTTTCCATGTTGATCCACATATATGCAAAGTTTATGACTTCATCCTTTCTGACAGCTGCATAGTATTCCATTATGTAAATGTTTTATACTTAGTAAAAACATCTTTTTCATTTCTGCCTAAAGTTCAGTCTCTGCATCCTTGCAATATCTGCCAGGATATGCTGAATAACACCGAACACTCTAAGTTATTAATGATCAACTAATCTTGCTCCACATGGCCATCATTCTAGGATAGGATAACACAGAAAACACTATTTTGATAATGAGTGGTATTAAAGAAGACATAAAAATGATATGTATGATCTTTCTTGCCAATTAAATGTGTGGCTCTCAGTTTCATTATTAAGTTTAGCTTCTATTAGGACTGTTCAGATATTCCATCAGTTTTATGGAAATTTAATATTAATAATTTTTGTATTTTAATAAACATATGAAATCATTTAATGCCCAGGCTGAAAAGTGTGTAACTCTACATTTATTCTTAAAAGTGTTTTTCTTGTTCTTTCCACATCTGTGGTTTTAGTCTAACAAGTCAATTATATGAACAATCCAATTTTGGGCCACATTCTTACATGTATGCATTTACATACAAGGAATTTATTTCCTGAAATTTGCTAGAAAGGACATTATTTTCCTGAATCACATACAGTGAAAACTTTCTAAAGTCCCAAATCAAATACTTGAAATCATATTTAACCTAAGTTCTAAGCTGTACCACTACGTTCCTTATGATTAGTCTCAATTTTCCAAAATTCTCTAAAATTGCTAAGTAGAGCTAATCTTGATAATTTCTTCTTAAATTCAATTTAAATAATTAAAAGACTTAATATAGATTATAAATCTTATCAGAGCAAAAGGAACATCAAAAGAGACAGGAATGGAAGAATAGTAAAATAAAAAATATAGTCACAAAGATGAGCTGAGTTAATGAGTAACTAGGGTATGACTGAATGGAAGTGAAAATTGAAATTAATCTAAAGTACTTTTATGATTGGTTTTCTCACACACAAAAACACTTATTTTTCAAAATTGATTAAATTATATCTTTTGTATTAAACTTTCACAATAGAGAAAACATATCAGTGATAGCCTCTACATCAGGAACTATATTGCTTGAATATCGTGGGAAGAGTGGTCAGCATGCCAATCAATGTGTTCAGTATGATAACAGAGGTGGTGAGATATAAGAATGCTTTGGTTTTGGAGGGGGCAGAGATATAATGGTCAATTCTACATGAGCAGAGAGAAAGTTTTATAGTTGGCAACACAAGGCAGAAATGAATATAGGTTGTTCATACTTTGAACTCTAGGGAAAATGGAACTACCTATTAATTGTTCTTTCTCATAAAGTTAACTGTGTACCTTGTATCCATTTAGTTCATATAATTAAAGTAGAAACTAGTGAAGATTTTTGTTCTTGTATAGTTTACAGTCCCATGTCTGAAGGCCAATTATTCTCTTGCTTTCAAACTTAGAACTTCTTAGTTTATGGCTGAACCTAGTTTGATTATACTAGAAGTGCAAGAAAAATGGTATTAAGAATTTAACCTACACACTTTAATACTTATTGATCCTTTACAACCAGCTGAAATAAGTTCTATCAGTGAATAACTAGAGTAGATACACTCATTACACTGACCAAGAAAATCAAAGTCACAAATTAGATTTTAAAAGTTTAAAGATAGTGTAACAAATTTTAAAAGAAAAAGCCAAGACTGGAGACAGTCTTGGCAAGGCATGAACTTAAGAGCATAGAGCATGAAGGCCAAGCCAGAGAACCAAGATCAGTCAAAAATCCAAACAATAGGTTGAGGGTCAAAAATGATAAATCATAGCAAAATTGAGTTCCCAGTCTTAAGGAGAAAAGGCTTGAATAAGCCTCTGTCTTAAATGGAATTGAAACAGGATCATTATTTTTATTGTTGTACTATATTGAACTGGTTTGAAATAAGAAAATATAAAATGTTTTAAAGTAACATTAATGTAACTAATATTAATATTAATAATGTAACTACTAATAATATAAAAGCAGAAGTTAAATAATTAAAATTTAACTTTAGGGGGTAACAGGTGTAATAGCAAGATAACCTGGTAAACTGAGGCTATAATAGCAGGGATTTATAATGTATAATAAAGTTCCATAAAAATATATGTAAATATTTGGTAAAACAAAAATGTTTTATTGAAGCTTATTTAGAAAGCTGTGAGGGAAAGGAGAAGTACATGTTCAAGAGTGAACATAGGCTTCTCCAGAGTGGAAAAAGGCAAGCAAACCAGAGGCAAGCAAACAAGATACGGGTTCAAGACAGAACACAGGCTTGAAGAGCAAGTCTGGACCTATATTCTAAAGGACTATCATTGCTTTCATATAACTACATAGCTCTAAATCCTCTTCTAAACTACTAAACAATGGTCAATAACTTATAGCCATGTAGCACTGTCACTGTAGCACTGTCATCCCATTGTTCATCGATTTGCTTGAGTGGGCACCAGTAACATCTCCATTGTGAGACTTGAGGTTACTGTTTTTGGTATATCGAATACACCACAGGTAGTTTGCCAGACTCTGCCCTGTGGGCAGACATATCCTCAGTAGCTTGCCGGGCTCTCCGAGAGGAACAGAGGAATCGAACCCAGGTCAGCCGTGTGCAAAGCAAACACCCTACACTCTGTGCTATCACTCCAGACAGTACCACAAATGAGCATGCATAATGTCATAAAGCACCCAGAAGGAGAACACATTTAAGACATTCTGAAGATGAGGAATAGTGCCAAAAAAAAAAAAGGAATGGTGTGTAGTAAATCACTCTAAAAGATAACTATTGTATTTAAGAGTAACAAACTCTATAACAACTACCCAACCATAGTTTTATGTCATATACATCAACAATGACTGAATACAGACATAAAAACAATATTTTGTTGTAGAAATGAATCATATCTAAGCTCAAAATTAGAGGATAAGGGGCTGGAGCAATAGTATAGTGGGTAGGGCGTTTGCCTTGCACGTGGCCAACCCGGGTTCGATTCCCAACATCCCATATGGTTCCCCGAGCACCGCCAGGAGTGATTCCTGAGCGCAAGAGCCAGGAGTAACCCCTGTGCATCTCCAAGTGTGACCCAAAAAACAACAAAAAAAAAGAAAAATAGAGGATAAAATAAATAATTGTAGAAGTGACTTAAAAACAGATTTTCATTTTCACTTTGTTTTTCTGAGGTTAGTTTGCTTTAATGATATTCCTAATGAAGTCAGTTCTGTGGTGTACGGTTAATATATTTGTAGCGCAATATTTGAAATCAGAAGAGGCACAGAGATGCACAGAAGCAAGGGATATGACTCAATAGAAAAGTACATTTTTTGCATACAAAAAACCTGGATTTGAATCTCAGCATGAAAACAAAATTTAAAAAAGAAAGTTCTATCTTAGATAATTTACAACTCTCAGAGATTTCTAGACCACAGAATCCTTTTGATTAAACTCTATAGGCAGTAAGTTCAACTATCTCAAGACTACCTTATGAAGGCTGGCACAAAATCAAATAAAGTGCATGATTGTTGACAAGAGTCTTAAGTGTTCCTGGAAAATAAAACGTATCAAGAGGAACTTAGTGTATCTTCCAAGATCCAATAGATCCCCTGAGTCATTGTATAGGAGATAGCTCTGTAGAGCAAGAAATCATTGTAAAGTCAATAGCACAACAGTTTTACCCCTTATTATTATATTTCCCATTGCCTAGGGCTTTGTTCTAGAAGCGTTCCTTTTGAAAATTCAATAATATTATTAGTTCTATTCACTTTTCTTACATGGCTATAGTACATATTGGGCTTTGTTCCTATATTTTATCAGTAGGCTGTCCTCAGGCACAAGAACCTTTGCAGCATAATACAATAAATAGTGACCAGAATAAGCCAGAACCTAAAGGCACAACCAGTACAAACTTAATAAAAGTTTAATTTTTGCTTCTGGACAACCTCTTGCAATGCTGCATTTAGCTTTCAACATATCCTAAAGAGAGAACAATTCTCACTATTCTCACAGAAAATTTATTAGAAATACAAGGAGCCTAACAAAATTAAGTCATTTTTTTCTTGCTATAAGAGAATATACGTTCTAAAATCAAAGAGAGACAAAGACCTCAAAACTTAGGCTATTACAAATTGCCTCCAAACCATTTTTCTCACTCAAAAGTACATTTTCTTTCCCATTTTGGAAGCATCTTCTTGATAAGCCTCTTTCAAAATTTGACTAATAAAATTAAGGACCTCTAGGGAGAGACTCTTTTAAACCCATTTTGCCTACCCACAGGGAAGACAATTGATTGGCAAGGTCACTTCCATTGGCTACTCTCCTGCTCTGAGAAAGAGTATAGGCAACTCAATAATTATGGAATGTCAGTAAGCAGAACACTTTGTCTCATGTGACGTTCTTAAAGATTCTTAATATTTATATTTCTTATAAAAAGGGGATTCTAAAACTTGGAAACTGAAGTATGACTTGTCTATTAAAAGGTGAGGTAGTTCCGCAGAAAAGAAACGTATTTAATCCAGAATTTTCTGAAGGCATTGATTATCAAATTATTTCTTTTAGAATATACTGACTGCTTTAGAAGAGGACACTATGTATAGTATTGTACATTCTGCTGGAAAGTATACAGTGCTGCTGAAGAGAGAAGACGGCCTCCAAGAACTAACACCTCAAATATAACTCCCTCTGCTGCCAACTCACTAAGCCTAATACATCCTGACTCAGAGACCAACAAAATCTCAATTGAGAGGGTGAAGTCACAAGTGAAGCTAAGCAATTTCAACATCATGTCTCAGAAACTGAGAGGTGTAGATTATCCATGCAGCCTGCAGCCCCACTTGAGAGCAGAATCCTGTGACTTGCTACATAGGAAAGAAAAATAAAACTGGAATGTTGACCAATTTAAGGTCTGTATCCTACAGCAGAGACCCACCTGGCACATTAGTAGAGTAGCGAGGTCTGTAGCACTGTTATCAGGTTGTTCTTGTTCATTGATTTGCTCGAGCGGGCACCGGTAACGTCTCCATTGTGAGACTTATTGTTACTGTTTTTTGGCATATTGAAAACGTCACAGGAACTTGCCAGGTTTTTGCTGTGGGAATTGTATACTCTCGGTAGCTTGCCAGGATCTCCAAGAGGGACGGAGGAATCAAACCTGGACTGGCCGCGTTCAAGGCAAATGCCCTACCCACTGTGTTATTACTCCAGAAAAAAAAAGAAAAATAAGGAAAAGAAATAAAAGCAGAAGGAGACCAAGAAGAAGATTTAAAAAATATATATGTATATATATACTTGAGAAAAGAAAAAAAATGATTCAAAGACAAGCTGAGAAAATTTAATTGGTTTAAATTTAGAAAATAGATGTTTGAGAAAAAATTATGAGTTTAAAAAAAGAAATATATTTTGTTTTCCAGGTTTGAAAGAGTATAGCTCTTTTCATTCTGGGAGCACTCCTGAACGCCATTACTATAGAATTCTACTGGGCCTGAAGGAAACACTTCACCTGTAATTACTTTACAGTAAGGAAAGTACAGGACTCCAACTATCTTGCATAGCTGAGGAAGGCAAATGTCAATTACACATAGCCAGAAATATTTGTGTAATGTCCATTTGTGTAATGTCCAAATAATGTAATGTACATCATTTGTGTAATGTCTATTACAAATATACAGTTAGAGGTCCTATATGTAATTGAGTAATGCCAAAACATTAAACAAATATTCAAAATCTCTTGTGGACAAATAGAATACTGTAGTCCATGTTTCCCATAGACAAGAAAGGTTGTTTTTGAAGCACAGAGTTTGAAATATAATTTTTAAGGGTTATTTCATTTTTTATTCAGGATCTTATATCTGGATTTAAAACACTAGGGATTGACCTTGGGAGTTCTCCAGGAAAACGTGAAAAAAATATATCACTAGGAGTTAAAGTCCTTTGTGGTCACTCTGATAGAGTCTACAGAAATGTCTTTTGGGGGGACTTAAGAGATAGTATAGGAATTAAGGTGCTTGTCTTGCATAGGTCAACCTGATTTGATTCCTAGCACCACATACAGTCTCTAAAACACCACCAGAGGTACTCCGAGTCCCTAATATCTTTTTCATAATAATTTCCTTTACCCATAATATCTTTTGGGCCGGAGCGATAGCACAGCAGTTAGGGCATTTGCCTTGCACACAGCCGACCCGGGTTTGATTCCTCCGTCTCTCTCGAAGATCCTGGCAACCTACCGAGAGTATCCCACCCGAATGGCAAAGCCTGGCAAGCTAGCCATGGCATATTTGATATGCCAAAATTCATAATAAGAAGTCTCACAATGGAGTGGTTACTGGTGCCTGCTCGAGCAAATCGATAAACAACGGGACAACAATGCTACAGTGTGCATAATATATTTTAATTTCTAATCCAATCCACCAGATATTGTCGTTGGCTTTATCTTTATAAGCAATGCTGTCAGCTCTTTCCTGAGAGCCTTATTACTATAATCCCATTGCTAAAACATTGTCTTCTTCTGGGCATATACAATGATTTCAAATCATTTTTCTCACTAATCGTATTCTCACAGTCCATTGCCATTTGTTTTTCTACAAAACAAATCAGATTGAGTTTTCCATAAAGGCCTATATTTACATTTTCTTTTAATGGCATATTATACTTAAAGTAAAATAAAACTCATTTCATAGCCTGAAATGTTCTAGTTTCTGCTTATTTCTTTAAATTAAACTCATATTCTGTAGACTGTGTTCATTACATCTTAGACATCTCAGCCTTCCTTTCTGTCTCTGGAGTACACTAAGTCACTAAGTTGATTCTGCTCCAAAGCATCTGTACTAGAATGTATCTCAATCAAGTCCTACTACAAAAGGTAACCTAAGAATGGTATTGGAGGGTCATGGGCACCTCCACAGTGTTGCGTGCAATAACTGTGTACACTAATACCATCACTCCACACTGCTGTAGTTATATTACCTAAAGTATAGAAAACAATTAAAAGAAAAAGGGGAATCCTGAGCTAGTTACATCATTCTTTTAGAAATGTGGCTCCAAAATCTTTATCCATTCCTTGAAGAGTAAGTCTTCATTTCATACTGTCATTAGCAGGTACTTCAGAACTCCAGCTTTAAGGTAAATGAGGTGCAAAGCAATCTATTTCCCACAGTTCAACTGATGTAAAAAAAAGCATAGTTCAAATAGCATATTTTGGTGCATTTCTAAAGTTCATAAAACAAAAAAATTGCAAATCTTTTATATATATGCATATATATATATATATCATTGTCACTGTCACTGTCATCCCATTGCTCATCGATTTGCTCAAGCCAGCACCAGTAATGTCTCCATTGTGACACTTGTTGTTACTGTTTTTGGCATATCAAATACGCCTTGGGGAGCTTGCCAGGCTCTGTCGTGTGGGCGGGATACTCTTGGTAGCTTACCAGGCTCTCCAAGGGGGGCAGAGGAATCGAACCCAGGTCATCCGAGTGCAAAGCAAACGCTCTACCCACTGGGCTATATGTATATGTATATGTATATGTATACATAAATATTTCTAAAACGGTTCCAACATTAAACAATATGTAGCAATTCAATCATCCATTCCATTTTTAAAACCAGTTCATTCCAGTTTTGAGTCATGATACCAGACAACCTGGCAGCTCACAGTACAAGGCAGAAACCAACAGGCAGGATGTTCCTCCATGTTCCTCGATCACAGGATACACACACATAAATATGACACATAAACACAAACACACACAACACACACATACATATCTTTACTCACCCTACTGGTACAATTTTTTGATACCAAGAAATCTAATGAGCAAATCTTTGAGTTATGGAAATAAATCAGAATTCCTGTGGCGAACTCATGCAGACATGCAAATGTCATACAGTCAGTGAATCTGGACCAGACTTTATTTTATTTCTCTCATCAATGTTGAACAAAATGACAGTTTTGGAGGATCTGCTATGTCTGATCAACAGTATGTTCAGCAGTATTTGAAGACTCCATAAAAGCCAATAAGCAAGTAATATGGTCTTGCATACTAGAGTAGAGAGGCTGTTCTGGAACAAAAAAAAAAAAAAAGCAATTACTGATGGCAATTACAGAAGAACTTTCAAGGATACTTTGATTTTACACAAAGATTTATAGTCTAATAAAGCCTACTCTATCAAACTAGATCCTACTCTACCTTTCATTTTTCAGGTATAATAATTCATCACAAGCCAATAACCCTCACTCCCAATGAATACTTTTATCATTATATTTTGAGTAGCAGATACTATGAGCTAGATAATGTCACTTTCATCAAATATTGACAACTCTATACAAGAAGTACCAGTGCAATTTTTACAAAGGAGGAAACTATGATTCTGAAATTATTCGTATCTGAGTTACCTAAAACTCAAATTCATTTCCTCTTGAGTCCAAATCCTGAGCATTTAGTTACCATAATTATCTTAAAATCAATAAATATATTTGGACGGCTCACCCAGCAGTGTTCAGAGCTTATCCCTTTATCTGCTTGCTCAGTTATCACACCTGGGAGGCTTGAGAGATCATACAAAGTGTCTAGAATTAAATCCAAATCAGCTGTGTGCAAGATAAACACCTTACCCTCTGTACTATCTTGCTGGCCCCTCAATAAATACATTATTAAAAGATTCTTTTAACAATAATTTAATGTGAAAAAAATAGATTTTACTTGTTGAGTTCATTCCATCTGCCTAGAAACAAGTTAAGGTGGTAGAGATTAAAATAAATATTATATAGAAACTGGAGAAGTAGTGCAGGGGTAAGGTGCTTGCCTTGCGCACAGCTGACTCCAGTCCAATCCTCAGCATCCCATATGGTTTCCTGAACCTGCCAGGAGTGATTCCTGAGTGCAGAGCAGAAATAACCTTTGACCATCACTAGACATGGATCAAAACAAACAAACAAAAGAGATAGTATACAACATTATACATCTTTTAATAGTAATAGGATGCCAAAGTCCAATTTACAGTATCCAGATAAGAAAACCTTTTAATACCAATGTAGTTTTCTAGGTAACTCTTTTTTAAAAGCTGAACTAACTCAATGGAGTTAAGATTCAAGTAATCAGGAACTACTATTTGATATATAATGACAAATACTTTAAATCCACAGTTGACTTCTCATCAAAGACAGTATATTCTAACAAATATCTGAGAATTGCTTGAGACCTTATATGGCCAACTTCTAGCTTAATTCTCTACCGTCTCTCTTGAATCAATCCCCTTCTCTCAACTCTGACAACTGTAAAAACTTAGAAATTTTTACCTTGCTGTCACTTCTTCCACCCATTAGCACAAAATTTGTCACTGTCACTGTCATCTCCTTGCTCATCAATTTGCTCAAGCGGGCACCGGTATCGTCTCCATTGGGAGACTTGTTACTATTTTTGGTATTTTTGGCATATCTAATATGCCATGGGTAGCTTGCCAGGCTCCGCTGTGCATGCGAGATACTCTCGGTCACTTTGCTGGGCTCTCTTCGAGGGTTGAAGAAAGGAACCTGGGTCGGCCGTGTGCAAGGCAAATGCCCTACCCGCTGTGCTATTCTTTAGTCTGGCACAAAAATTAACAGAAAATAAATAGATTCAAGACTACAGTAAAATGTTTGTGAAATATTGATGGTGAAAAAGTTATATTATCACACCACATTATGTGTATTGCTAAATAAATTTAAACCTCATATAATTGATTTTCACTATAGATAGTAATTATGCCTATAAAGTTTCAAATAGCAAACGAGTTAATACTAAAGCCTCACTCCTCAGGGAAGACAGTATTAAGTTTCTTTTAATATCTGGTTAAAACATTTCATCAACAAGTTAATATTTACTGAGATTCATTGTGCTTCCACTGAATGGTACCTTATTTAATATGTCTTGTTGATTCATTAACATAGCCAGCAGCACTATAACACCTGACATTAAAAGGAAAGAAAAGAAAAGAAAAGAAAAGAAAAGAAAAGAAAAGAAAAGAAAAGAAAAGAAAAGAAAAGAAAAGAAAAGAAAAGAAAAGCTTATATAACTACTGGAGATATAGTACAGTGGGTAAGGTGCTTACTTTACACATGACCAATCAGGATTTAATCCCTGGCATCCCATATGATTCCCCCATGCAACTCCAGGAGTAATTATTGAGTGTAGATACAGGAGTAACCCCCAGGCATCACCAAGTATGACTACTACCACCACCACCCCCTCCCCCAAAATTTAGAAAAATAAAAGTTTATCTAAAACCCATAATCTTTTTTTCTGTAAGACATATTAACAGTCCGCTTAAGTTGGGGAACTCCCAATAGCACTCTAGCACCATGTATAGATCCCACTTCAAGAACAATTACAAAAATGCAAAGAAGGCAGCACTAACTATACTACAAAAGTAATATTGCATGCAGTATAAGAATTAAAATTAGATTGTAGCATGTCTCTTTTTTTTGAGCTCAGATGGAAATAAAATCCTTCAATGATTTAATTTTTTGTTAGTATGTCTGAGAATGATTTTTTAAAATAATATACACATTGATTTGGGAGATACAAATACACTTTTAATTGAATAATTTTCAGGAGCTGAGAGTGTGGCTCAGGAGATAGATCACAGTTCCACAGTTCATCATGTGCAAGGCCCTAGGTTTGCTCCCTGTACAGTGAGCTCTCTCCCAAAGCACCACTGAGTATGGCCCTGATGAAGCCTGAATATCACTGAAACTTACCACCACAGCAATAACAAATTACTTAATAAAAAATTAAAGACAGGCAAGTTTCCAAATGCAGACTATTAGAACCATGAATTCCAACTGTATTAGATGCTCGCTTGCTAAAACTGTGACCAGCACAATCCTATTTACTCTTGATCCCCATTTCCTCTTATTCAAATTCTTATTATCTTCCTAGTTTATTTCACTCCCTTCAATTTCCCATTTTAGTTCCTCATCAAATTGTCCCAAATTACCACTACTGATCTAAATTCTTGTCAGTCACCTTTGAGAAATAGCATGTTCAAAGCCATCTTTCAAGATATATGTCTAACAAATGATTACACAAAACCAGGCATGACTCTGACATTATAGTGTTTCCTATAATATATCAATTTTTTAGGACCACCATTATAAAGCATCCGAAACTGGGTATCTTAGAACAACATAAATTTATTGTTTCATCGTTCCGCAGTCTAGAAATTAAGGTGCTGACAGAACCAAAGTTCTCTAAAATCTATAGATGAGAATTCTTTCTTTTATCTTTCTAGATCCTAGTGACTTGCAGCAATATTTGTCATCTCTTTGGCTTGCAGCTATAGCTCTTCAATCTACGCCTCCATCAAGTGACAATTTCCTCACATGTGTATGTCTATGCATTTCTAATAGCTTTCCTTTGGAGTAGTTTCTCCTAAGTGGAGTCAGTGAAAACAGTAGATTTTGCAAGCTATAGAATATTCTATCAAATTTCTGAAATGTCTCTGTATATGCAATCAGGAAACATTATACAATCCCCACATGTTCAAGTCTTATACATTTGGGAATTATTTGCAGTGACAGCTTTCTGTTCCATCAACCCATTGGAGGATTGTTTCTCTACTTGATTATGTCCCCATCAAAAAGTGAATAGTAATGGAAAATATGTTAGAACTTTCTCAAATATGTGACCTCCTGATTCACTAAGAACTATACTTATTTCCAAATACATGAGGCTTAGCAGCCAAGTTTGAAGTACATGACACTTCCAGATCATTTCTGATTGAACAAGGTATATACTAACATCAGTCATTAACACTCTCCCAAAAGTATAATTCAATTACAGAGAGATGTTGGTTTCTGCTTGGCAGATGAATTGAGAACAGGCAGATTTGTCAAGTCATTTAAGGAAATGACTTTCCATAAAGACCAGAGAAGCAGAAAGGAAGCAAAAATCATAAAGACTTGAAGGGAAAAGACAAAGAGAAATAATGGGTTCCACAAAAATAAAGACAAATGCAGTGACTGCCTTTGAGCCTTTCAACTTCAGTTTCTATATCCATGAAGTTTTCATGTAATTTCTTCCTTATTGTTCCACAGTAAATATATGAGTCCAGAAAACATACATACAGTCCTATTTTTATACTTTTATCGATCTCTGCTATTGCAACTAAATATTTTTCACCATCTTCGCATCATTTGTTAGGTTGTTGCATCAGACGAGCTATTAACATGAAGTTGAAAGGGAGAAATTTATGTTAATAGCACTGTAGCACTGTTGTCCCATTGCTTATCAATTGCTCGAGCGGGCACCAGTAACGTCTCCATTGTGAGACTTGTTGTTACTGTTTTTGACATATTAATATGCCGCAGGTAGCTTGCCAGGCTCTGCTGTAGGGCGGGATACTCTTGGTAGTTTGCCGGGCTCTCTGAGAGGGACAGAGGAATCGAACCTATGTCAACTGCATGCAAGGCAAACACCCTACCCACTGTGCCAAGCAGCACTCAAAGACCTTGAGCCCCTTCATAGTGATTCTCAATCAGGCATGGAGTTACATGTGAGGTCCTGCATTCAACAATGCTTGGACCTACAGTGCCTGGAATTACATGGACCAACATGCCAATGCTCATGGGCTCTAGGGTTGTATTTTGCAATAGTCAGTGGATCATTTGATGCCAGGGATAAAACAGGGATCAGCTATTTGCAAAGCAATTTTTGCCAATGCAAACGCACTTTATCCACTCTTCATGAGAAGAATTTTTTAAATCCTTCTATAAAACTTATCTGACCAGAAATAGTGATATGTAAGTGACTAAAAAGAAATATTTCAGGAAATATGACTGTATATGGCCATAAATTTTCAAACTGAAAAAAGTCTTTTATCACCTAAACATTTTAAATATATATTTCTTGTAAAGCAATATTAACAAATGTTAGGTCAAAGTGTCATTTTTAGCCAACTATAAATAAATCTGCCTCCTACATGCCTACAACATATTTCTATATTCTTTTCTATAGGCAACAAACTTGTCTTACCTCATGCTTGAAGCTAGTATACCTCACAAATATGAAAGGACTGGTTTAATAGTTCTACCCCAATTCTGTCATTCATGCTGCATGGATCTCAAGAAGTTTTAGCTGTCAAGATTATGTTAATATTCAAACCTTATGTTCTCTTATCAGTTACTTTAATGATATTTTTATTATTTTCTATAAGTTTTTTCATATATGACATACTTACCTGGAAAGATTTTATTTTAATTTAAGACTCAAGGGCTTACTAACTATTAAAAATGTTTATTTTTGAAATAATATTTTACAAAATATTTATCTAAAATGCCATAACCATATTCTGCATCAGAGATATTAACTCATTCAACTCCTAAATTTTTGTAATAGTCTTTAGAATTAATATCTTTGTGAGCCACTAGTTCTGCCTTTAAAAACTTGGCAATTAAAATTAAATTTGCAACTAGGAAACTTAGGAAGCTAAAATATTGACAAAAGTCAACTAGTAAAACTAGGACAATTTTCTTTAAGAGAGAAGGTTCAGAGAGAAAGTACCAATTCTAGATAAAAACATTAGAAAATATATTTTAAAGTAAATCTGGGACCAGAGCAATAATACAGCAGGTAGCGTATTTGCCTTTCTTGTAGCCAACCTGGGGTCAATACCCATATGGTATATCCAGCATACCATCTGCTCCTCTGAGCACTGCCAGGAGTGATCCAGGAGTACAAAGCCACAAGTAAGCATTGCTATATATAGCTATAAAACAAACAAAAACAAACAAAAAAGCGGAGGGGAGGTTAATGAAAACACTTGAGCTTAGAAAAAGATAAATTAGAAATAAGATAAACTGATACTTGAAAAATGAGTAATTTTTTTGCCTTTAAAAATTAAATATTTTTTTAACTTTAGCTAAAATGTATATAAATTTTTTAAAGATCATTTTAATTCTTTGAGCAATCCTGAATTTACAAAGAACAAGCAAATTATACTAAATAACATGTTATTTTCACTTTTACCCATAACCTTCTCTTATTTAAAAGTCTTCAAAAGTCTTCCCAGAGTTGTCTCATCAAGTAAAGCAGCCCTTTCAGAGTTCACAAATCTTAGGATTTGTAGGACCTGTTGCAAGACCATCCATTTCTGTGAAACTCCTGTACAAAAAACAAAAACAAAACCAAAAACTGTCTGTCCTTCATATACCCTAGCATAGGTAAACTTTACCAACAGAACCCGATTAAGAATCAAATTGCATCAGCTCCATGGCTTGGAAGCTAGCCTTGTATGCTGGGGGGAAAGGTAGCTGGAATAGAGAAGAACCACTAAGTGAATGATGCTTGCTAGAAGTAGACTATAGACCAAACATGATGTACATTTACTTCCTGTATTTCAAACAGTAACACCCAAAAGGAAAGAGAGAGTAAAAGGGAATGTGCCTGCCACAAAGGCCGGGGATGGGAAGGGGTGGGGGTGGCAGAAGGGATACTGAGAACATTGTTGGTGGAGCATGGGTAGTGGTGGATGGATGGGTACTCGATCATTGTATGAAAAGTAATCACGAAAGTTTGTAAGTCTGTAACTATATCTCACTGTAATTCATTAAATAATATTTTAAAATTTTTAAGGAAACTAAAGGAAGCTCAAGAAACTTTTTCCATTAAAAGCCATTAGCTTCCCCACCTTCTCCAGATGTAATCCTGGTGACACTGAGCTTCTACTAACATGGCTCCAGTATGTGGGGACCAGGAATACTTCTCCAAACCACATGGGGGCACTGGAACTGGGCAGTTCCATCCCAGCTTCCAGCCCACCCCTGACCCCAGAAGTCACATCCTAAACCCACCCCCAGTGCCATCTTGCTGCACTCAGCAGTGAAGAATCCTGGCCAGTGGGCACCACACACCAGAGAATGCTCTGGACCCCAGACCGAGCTGATAACACAGGGGTGCCCCAGATGGAGCAGGTCAGTCTCCCCGCCTTCTTCAGATGGAATCCTGGTGACACTGAGCTTCTACAATCCTGGCTCTGGTATGTGGGGACCAGTACTATTTCTCCAAAGCATTCGGCTGCATAAGCGGCCATGCGACCTTTTCATATATATATATATATATATATATATATATATATATGATAATATATATAAGCTTATATATATATAAGCTCAGGAACATCTCCTCTACCCCTGAATAGCCATGATCCCAGAGGCACACAAAACACAGTGGCTGCTGGAAGAAATGTTCCTGGACTGTGGACTAAGCTACGGCCCCATGCAGCCCCAGGAGGGGAAGGGTTTTTGTCCCTCCGCTTTTTCCCCTTTGTGGCAACATGGCAACCACCACCTTTCAGAGCCAATTGGACAGAGAGGTAAGAACTTGCAGTGATGGGGTGCACAGAAAATCTTGTGATGAGGGGGGCAGAACCGTCCCTTCTCCCTGCCCAAACAAGACCCCAAGCAGCCACCCATGAGTGGCTCCTCAGCTCCTGAACAGCCATGATCCCAGAGGCACAAAAACCAATCTCAGAATGCAGCGGCTGCTGGCTGCTGGCAGAAATACCTCTTGACTTAATTGCTAAAATGCTAGAATTCCAAAACTGCGAGGCTGCTTTTGCAGCCATGCAACATCATATGTTCTTCATCAGCAGAAATAGAAAACAAATGATCTAATGATGCCTTTTCAGCAGGTCTGATTGTTGGGGGAAAATTCCAAATAATAATAGTGAGTTTTCTGTTGAAAATTGAATGTAATCAAAGTAAAGAGAGAGTAAAGTGAAAATCATCTGCCACTCAAGCTGGGTGGTGGGTGGGATGGTGGGTATACTGGAGTCCTTGGTGGTGGAACATGTGCACTGGTGAAGGGATGGGTGGTGGATCATTGTATGACTGAGACTTAAACCTGAAAGGTTTGTAACTGTTCTCACTGTGATTCAATAAAAAAAAAGTTCAAAAAAAAAAAAGCCATTAGCTTATACGCAAATACATTCGGGAAAACTCATTTAAGCTCAGGTACAATTTCACTCACCTATTATTTCATGTGCTTACAAGTGATTAAAAAAAATCCTACTTCATATTTTATGTTTGTGTTGCATACTAGCAAGAAATCCAAGGAATAGGATGGTTGAATTTCCTGGTTACACAAAATTAAATTCTTTTTCCTCACAAAATCTGAAATATCTAAAAAACAAAAAGGATAATTTCCTCCAAGCAGAAGAAAAATTTGCCTGTTTTATATGTAAGCTTATGCAGCGGATAGTAGTGTTAAACTATTCGAGTCTCTATATGACTAAGAAACATATGGAAAACTGATATTTAAGCCATTTTTCTTCTATGAACGTGTTTGAAAGAGAAACATCATGAATTATAGATGCACTTTTTGTTACTGCTGTTATTTGGAGAGCATTCCTTCACTAACATTCAATTTTCATCCCTATCATGCCCGACAGAAATTTTTAAAAGCTTCATTCACCACTGTGAATTCCCACTGGCTATACCTATGGAAATATGCAAACTGGCCACACTCATATGAAAAGAGAATAATAGATTTGATCACCAATTAGGGTTAAGGATTTCTCTTTCTGTCACTAGGAAAGAACAGAGCACCCTGACTTCAGAAGAGGTGTTCAAAGACCGTAAAATGACCTAGAACATACAAGCCTTCATTTCAGCAAGGCTGGATATTTGACTGAGATATGCAATGATTCTTGCCGTTGTTGACAACATAAAAGCCTTCAATTTAAATGATAAAAGGGGATCACAACTAGTCTATGAACCAAGTATATGCTTCTGGAGTAAGAACTAGTTAGTTTTACTAGTTATTTAAAACACATTCTCCTCCCATAATTCAAAGGTAAAAAATTTCACCTTTTCTCAACAAATGTTTTAGTTAATTCCCAGGGAAGTTTAGTAAATGCTAATACTGACCGAGAAAGAAATACTAAATAAAGGTTATGTAATGTTCTCATTTCATCTCAAGTGTATGGTGCCCTGAGCACTTTCAGGGTTGATCCCTGAACACAGAACCAAGATTAATCTCTAAGATGGCCATGTGTGGACCATAAACAAAAATAATGTGTTTTATAATATATCCTTATACTATGCTAAATATGAAGTGGAAATAATAAATTTTAATATTTACACTTTATCTGGATCTGTTCTTTTATATCTTCTCATTAAAACTATTTCACAACCTTTATAATGTGGGTGCTATTATAATTAACACTCTCAAATGTCTTTTCCCCAAAGATTTTGGATCACTTGACATTCTCCACCATCTAAGTGAAAAATTATGAGCAATTCTTATATACACTAAACACTTGTAGCTACTAAGCAACTTTTTAAAACTGGAAAGTGCCAGTGAGAATTCACTGGATCCCTAAGCTCTTAAAGTCCCTTTATTGTTTTGAAATTATATTATTTAAATAACTTATAAACCAACATCCTAGAGTTTCTAAAGAAATTGAGATGTTTATGCATATTAAGTACAAATATTTTGGGAGCCAGATAAAGATGGATAAATAAAAATAATGTGCTGTTGAATTATATTTTCAGAGTCACAGTAAGGTGCTGGAAAAACAAAAACCAAGAATGATTGTACCAATATATTGCTTTACAAGTGCTGAAGCTGTCATTTATTTTAAAGAAACTAAGATGAAAATTATAGATAATACCTAAGGGCTTTGGTTAATTTAAGAGCACACAGATGCCCAACTAACAGCCTTATACTAGAAATGTTTTATTATACAATAAAGATACTGCAATTCTTTGGATTATTGTATTCCTGGAATGCAAAGCTTTTTATTTCCAAAGTCCCTACAAACTGCCCAAAATAGATTCTCTTTCCTTAATCTATTTTAATAATCATAAAAATGACTATGTGACCGTGACTAAGGGTGGAACACTACATTCCATTTAGAATCTGATTTTTATGGATTGGAATGTATTTCTTCACCAAAAAAAAAAATAAAATCGTATGGGATCACTCTAAATCACAAAGTCACAAAGTTATCCATGATCAACTTTCAGGCATACAATGTTCCAAAAATGGACTGAAATATCTTTCCTTTATTTATTTGAATTAGCTCTCCCCCTACCCCGATATTTTTTAGTCCTTTCTGTAAACATGATACTGTCTCTTTGAAGCACCCTGAAAGCCTTCACAGATATGAAATTAGGTCTTGACTGTTAGTGGACGTGGACGGTCATGAGCATTCATGCCGTTGGTGTGTCTATGTTGGACAAAACAATCTGCACAGAGAAGTTCATTCTGTTCACAGGGTGCACTCAGGGGAATGAGAACAAAATGCTCTAAGACTCAATTGTTTTAAAAAAGCCACCCAGTCCTGCAGTACTCAGACAATGAAGAGGATGACTACAAGAACGGTGAAGAGAGACGGAGAGCACCAAACTCTGACCTCAAATACAAGTGAAAGGGACCAGAGAACCCCGGGACTGGGCAGCTGTTGATGCTGCAGTCCAACACTATAAACATCTTAGGCAAGAGGCTTCAGGGGTCCCAGGGACCTCTCAAAGGTGGCCCGCCCCATTGCTTGTCTCTATCCCTCAAGACAAGCAATGGAGAGGGCCATCCTTGGCCTTGGACTAACGGTGTCTGCTCACCCACATCAATAAGGAGAGCACGTCCTCAGCCTCTAAGATGGGCAGCACTCAACTCTCTGCTGCAGGCCCCATCCACCCAACGTGGCCCTGCAGCCCTGCCACCTCCCATATTTCCAAAGGTGCGTTTTGGAGATAACAACAACCAGCTACGTCTGCATTGCATCAGCTATAATTATGCCATCTACGAACCTCAGCCGTGCAATCAGTAAAGGCCTGCCGCGCCTGGCGGAGGACGGCGTGCTCAACAGACACCACTGCATCAGACTGAGCCAAGGCAGCCTGAGGTCCAGCAGCCCAGACGAAGAGAAGGTGGAAGCCACGGACAGGCGACAGAAGGGACAACCCAGACCGGGTGAGCCTGCAAGCAGGAGAAGTACCAAGTTGCTGAAATGCGTGGAGGCGGCGAGTGCAAACTCTGAGGCCTGCCTCAAGGAAGAGGTAGCAAGGAAAAAAAAAAATGGAGAGGATGACTGAATGAGGAAGAACCCGGAAGAGTCTCCGTCTGCAACTTCATCTTCACGCTGGTTCAGGAAGGCTTGCAGGCCCAGATGGTAGGGCAGAATATCTGAGTCAGCATCCGCCAGCTGTGCCAACAGTGGAGCTGGCAGGCTGAAACTGGCAGCCAGCTTCTCTGCAAGGCACTCAGAGTTGGGGACAGGGGACCAGGTCCACCAGCTGAAGTCTCTGTGTTCCTGAGGGCCTAATGCCAAGGGAGAATGGGAGATTTGGGCTATATATTCATGTGAAATGTACAAGAATATATATAAATGTACATATATTCTTGTGAAAAAAAAATGTTTCAGCGTTCTTGGAGTAGATGTCCAGGAAAGGAAACACTGGTCATATGGAAATTGTAGTCAAAGTGTTTTGACAGAAAAGTTTCACTATTTTTCATAAAAGCTGAAGGAGACAGCAGTATCACCTACAGTGAAGGAAGAACCCTTTTGTTGCACCCCCACCCACACTGTTGTTTCTATTCCCCTGATACAGATCAATCTCACTAGTATGAGATGATTCCTCATTGTTTTGATTAGTGTTTCCCTGAAAATCTTCCATGACAAACAATTTTTCAAGTGTCTGTTTTCCATCATTCTTTCTCGAGGAATGTCTTTTTATTTCTGTTCTCTATTTTATGATGGGGTTGTTTACTGTTTTTGTTGAGCTTTGTAAATGTTTCATTTATTTTGAATATCAGCCCTTTGTCAATGTATGATACTCAAATATTTTCTTCCTCAATTTGTAGTGTGTCTATTTTGAGTACAATGACTTTTGTTTTAGGAGTTTTTAAGTTTGATTATACATCATTTTGAATGATTGATAATACCAACTTTTTAAGTGTCTACTATATTATTAATATCATGGAGATAACAAAAATGCACCAACATACAAGCCATAAAAAAAGTAAATCAGTAAAGAAACAATAGAGCCAGGAATTCAATCCAACTACCCACTTTTAGCCACTTTGTATAAATCCCCAAGATATATCCTAAGTATTAATAATTTGAACTCTGTAGCCACTTTATTACTAGTAACTCATTCATATTTTAAATTGTAGCAACAATTAATGATCTTCAGTTTTTCAAGTGGCCTATGTACTATTCATTTCTTTTTTTTTTAAATTTATTTTATTGAATCACCATGTGGAAGGTTACAAAGTTCTCAGGCTTATGTCTCAGTTAGACAATACTCAAACACCCATCCATTCACCAGTGCCCATATTCCACCACCAAAAACCCCAGTATGGCTCCCACTCCCGTCCCCCCCGCCCTCACCCCCCCCCCCCGCTTAACTGATAAATTTCACTTCATTTTCTCTTTACCTTGATTACACTCCATATTTCAACACAAAATTCACTATTGTTGTCGGAGTTTCCCCCTCAAAAAAGACAGCCCTACTGCCAAGGAAGCATTTGATAATTAGTTTTCCATTGCTGAGAATGAAGAGATATTAAGTCCCGCTGTTCCAAGTACAAAACTTTTTCCCTCCTTCCCACGCCACCAAGTTCGTGCCTGCTTAATAATTCTCATAATGACTGACGCCACGCCGCCCAACAAAGAAAAAAACAAAACGAGAAAGAGGGATATTTCCCGTCCTCAGCCGGCGTGGGACTATGGCTTAGTTGACAGTCTAGCAACATGTCTGCAAGCAGTTTCTGGGACCAAAAGTAGTCTAGTTGGTTTCCAGATTCTGGTAGATCAGCAGCTAAGTAGCCGCACAAAAATGTGGCTACCGGGGTGGAATTTCAGTATAGTGTATGCTGGTATCGGCCCCAGCCCGTGATTGCCCAAGTGTCCCGCTGTTCCAAGTACATATTTTTTTTCCTACTTTTCCAATTCCCACGCCACCAAGTTCGTGCCTGCTAATAGACATCATAATATGGCTGATGCCACACCGCGTTTCTCCCCAAAAAAGGAAGAGAACCGAGAAAGAAGGATATTTCCTCTCCTCAACCGGTGTGGGGCTATGACTTAGTTCACAGTCTAGAGAAATGGCGCTACTTTGATTACCTTCAATATTTCAACAAAAAACTCACTATTATTGTTTGGAGTTTCCCCCCAAAGTCTCACCTGCTAAAAAGGAACAATTTCACATTGCTGATGATTAGGAGATATTAGGTCATTTTGGATTTCTGTATAAAGTCCAGTGAAAATTCTACCAGAAATTGCATCACTCCAAGCTTTTACTTCCCTTCTGTGGTGCTCATAAGATGGAAAAGCCTGGAGAGAGAAACCCTTCCCCACTGATGCCACATGGGGTAGAGGCTCAGTTCACAGTCTGGAGGCATTTCTGTGGGCTGCTGGTGTCCAAAGTAGTTCATTTGGCCTCTGATCATGATCGTGCAGCAGCAGCAGCGGAAAAGTGTACTATCCATTTCTAAGTCATTAAACTTTTAACTTTTTTTTTAACTTTAAACACATTTATTATTTTCATTCAGGTAAAATTGTTACAATTATGTAAGCCGTCAAGGTGTTGATAAGCAAAGTTCACCACACCTTTACCACAACAAAAATGTTCGACTTTCCCTCCACCACTGTCTTTGTCCTCCCAGTCTGCTTCCCACTCCCCACGTGCTTATCTGTTTTAAAGTCTTTGAACTTTCAGCCATTTGTCAAAGTATTTTTACATCTAGTGCATTCGCTCTACCTGTACTACAACCTGTGATGTGTACTTTCCTCTCTCTCTCTCTCTCTCTCTCTCTCTCTGACTCTCCTTACATTTTATCTAAATAAAACAACTTCACTTCACCAACACATTTTATCCTTCCAAATTTTTTGGAAAATATGTTGCAATAGTTTCATCATCTCAAAATTGGTGTTTTAGGCCCCAAAAGTTACACAACGGCTAAAACACCTGCTTTGCAAGCATGTGATGTTGAGAGTACTTCCAGGTGCTATCCACATGCACTAAGCATTCTCCTAGTGAGCATATAACCAGGGGCATCCGATTCTAGCACTAACTTAAATGTAAGATCTCCTGAGAACATCACGACTGTATCACTGTATCACTGTCATCCTGTTGATCAACAATTTGCTTGTGCAGGCACCAGTAACATCTCCATTAATCCTAGCCCTGAGATTTTAGCAGACTCTCTTTACTCATTCTTCCCAGATGTGCCGCATTGGATGCTCTTTCATTGTAAGGGGAATGAGACCCATCATTCTTACTGTATTTGTCATATCGAATACGCCATGGGGAGCTTGCCAGGCTCTGCTGTGTGGATATCCACATGAATGATATCAAGACATTTTAAATATTAAGTGAAAGAAGTCCATCTGAGAAGGCTATCTGACATAGCTCCCAGTGCATGACATTGTAATAGTAAATGAGTTATCAGCCTGTTTTCAATAAAAATAATCAGTAGTTACCTATGTTTTATAACCAAAATGTTTAAAATTGAGAATTTATCTCTTAAAATTAAGACTGTCTACTGTAAATCTGCATTCTGAGTAACTCCTAACAGAATGCTTGATAAATAACAGAAAATACGTTTTCCCTGCTAACACTGACCTCTGATCAGATATCATATTAGAATCGACTGTCTCCCAATATTCTTCAAGAGCTAACAATAATCCTGTCAGCATCACGATTCAAGATGTGTAATCATTTTGACCAATATGTGAGACCAGGTGAGTATTGTAGGAGTGCCACAGTGACCCCTGATGGCACTACTACCAGAACATGCACAAGCATAACCAGTAAATGAAGGCAATCAACCCCGTGTTAATAACATACCAAGACCCAAATAAAGCATGCCCAAGTTTTAGCCACTGCAATAATTCCAGTAGCAAAAAATACTGGTATCATTGCTTCTCAGATGAGATGTATAACTTGCCTTAATATTTAGAGCTCCCTTTTATATGGCACCTCATGTAATTCTGCTTTATCTTTCTTAATGTTAATTATTGTCTGCTGCTGATCCTGTAGCCTCAATTAGAAAACATGTTCTTTAAGTGCAAGAACTTCAGATCACTCATTATTTTACATTTAGTATTAACCTTAGTGCCTGACACATAACTGATGATCAATATTTATTTGTGAAATCAGAAGGAAGGCACTCTGAGGAAATTTTAAATTAACTTTTTTTATAAAATAGAATATATAATTATAGTGTCACAACAGATTATCATCTATAAGATTACTCTGTTGATATGAAAACATAAAATATTGAATGTCCCTGACCCCAAAGATTTGCTTTATTTCAAGTTCAGCTGATATTCACATTTTACCACCCCATAATTAATATGCTCCAAATTTTAAAAAGAAATATGCTGAAAATGAGCTAAGACATTCAAAGAATATACTTTAATACTATTTTAAAACTTCAGTTTTTCTACATGAATCACATTGACTCTACTAATTAAAAATGTATAAATATTTAGTCATAGAATAAGGTGACATTTACCTTGAATATTTTGAAAAACTTAAGCTTTCAAATCCAAAAAGAAATATGAAAAAGTATTTCAGAGAAAATATTTATCTGATTAAAAGGATTACTCAAAAGCACATTAGAAGTATTTATCTACATAAAATTATAATCAATACAACAAATGCAATTCATTGTCCTCTCTTTTCTAGAGGAAGCTCCTTAAAAGGTTTTTAGTACAATTCTTTTTTAACCCAGATTAAGTTACTTGAAAATAATGAAGTTCATTTTTTTAAATTATAATTTTTACATAAGTTAATTCAAGTTATTCTATTTCAAGCAGTTATCAATCTTTTTTTCTATAATATGCACAGAGGATAATAGCTTATCAAGTTATTCATTTATTCACTCACTGAGAATTTATTAGGAACCAATTATATTCTGAGTCCTTTTCTAAACACTCTGAATATAGCGAAGAACAAACAGATACTATCCATTTTCTCATGGAGCTTTTATCCAACCAGGCACATTGGGGGAAAAATAGAGAAAAAATGAAGAAATAACATATGCTGTATGGGGGAAAATAAAAGATTGTGATGCAACATGGAATTAGTTAGTTCAATAATGAGAAAACATTTTTCTGCAGACAAGATATTTGAAACAAGATTGAAAAACAAAGAGTAAATCATTAAAATATATAAAGGTATATTTAGCAGGGAAAATAGATAGACCACTATTCTAGACAGTGAGTAGAAAGGAGCATAAAGTAACTTTGAGCTAAGAGATTAGTAGAAATCAGATCATATATGACATTATAAGCAATGGCTTTGGATTTTATTCTAAAGGTAAAAGATGCCATGAGATATTTTTAAGAACCTAAGAGATGCACTATTATTACAAACTCTCCACACACCACATAAAAATTAATTTAGAGAGGAGGGGAATAGAATAGAAATGCTGAGTCAGTTGGACAGCAGGTCGACACTAATTTGAGTACTTAATAGTCAGGATGAAGTTGGGTTAAAGATCAAAATTTCTTATTTGAGTACTTAGTAACTGATATAATTGTTAAGCATTTCAAATACTGCATAATAGAGACAATAATTAAGTATTTAAATGGACAAATCATAGAGATGGGTTCATGAACCCAAAGTTCAAAGATGATGTTGGGGTTAAAAATCACCAGCCCAGAGATTGAATTTAAAGATAGAAAATTAACTAAATGTGCCTAGAAAAATATTGGCAACTGAAAAAAAATGAAAAAAAGAAAGAATTCCACAAACAAGAATACGGATATGAGCACGCAAAAATGTTGAAGAGGCCCAGTCCCGATCCAGGCAGGCTTGGAGTCTCAGCTCCGGGTCCCACACACCTGGGTTCTTCTGCTGGTTCCTTCATGCGTGAGGCTCATCTGAACATGTGGAGAGGGGCCTTGAGCATGGCTGTGGCTGGGCTCCGGAGGTCTTCGGCTGCGGGAGCTCTGCTCAGGGCAGGGAGGGAAACTGAAGTCCACCCCTCTGAGGGGTCCTGGGAAAGACAGCCACGTGCGGGGGCAAGAAACTCTATTTTTAATATTAAAAATATTAAATATCTACTATGCATCCAGGTAGATGAAGAATAAAGTAATGAATCAAATACAGATCATATTCTAAAGTAGCAGACAATGTGATACCTGGCCAAAGGTCAAATCCAGAATTGACCATAATTCAAATAAGGGAAATGTCATAACAGAAAGACAAATAAGCTGTTTTGTTGGTTTTAAAGGAAAAAAGCTATTACACCAAGTGCTTGCATAACCTTTTTTTTTTTTTCCTGTTGTTCTTGGCTATACCCTCCTGTCTGCCAGAAAGGGCATTTTAGATCATTGTCTATTGATCCATATAATTCAAACTTTCACATTTAAAGAACTAAAAGAAGCATTACATCTCTCAAATCTCATTAGGTATCAGTGTATTATTGATTTCCACATATTGATTAGCAGGCAATGTATACAGTTTACATGACTTAAAAACAGCTTCTTGTAAGACATTACTCTGTGAAAAAGAAAACTTGATACCAACTTTCTTCCATTTTTTTCCCTTAAGATCTCTATACAAAGAAAGGTTGTTGGTAAAATGTGAACAAGACAAGATGCTTATCAGGTAATTAGACTATTCAAACTCTCTTTTTCTAAGTTACACTATATTACTAGAACTTAATACTTTTTAAAAATCTTTGTATACATTGCTATTTTGAGAAAGAGCAAAGCAAATTTACTGGTTTTTGATTTTGCTTGCTTTCACATTTTATTCACATCTCTGTTTAAATATTAGCTCTATAGTCAGCCCTCTTTTTAAAATAACCACATTCCCCTAACTGCCCCAACGCCCTCAACTTCTTTTTTAAAAATTGACTATTAGCTCTGACACTTTTATATACACTTGCTTACTAATTTCATTTCTGTCTCCTGCATTGTATTATAACAATGCACTTTCCCCTAACAGAACAGGACCTTTGCTCTGCAGTTGTGACCAGCGGGTTGATTGTATTCATTTTTTGTGTAAGAGCTTTTTGGTTTTACAGAATCCTACTTATTTACTTTTTTCTCTTATTCCTTATGCTTTTAGTGTCATGTCAAAGTTATCATTGCCAAGAAACCACTGCAAATTTACTGAATTCCTTTGTTAGTCTTAACAGGTTATATTTTTATGTTTTGAATCTATAGGTTTTTTGACATGCATAAAATTTTCTCTGCAGAAAATATTTGCTTACTGTAACTTTGTAATAAAGTTTGAAATTAAAAACTATCATTTTGACAGCTTTCTTTGTCTTGCTCAAGTTGTTTAGCTAATAGGGTTCATTTTATGGGATCATTTATGGCCATCTTGTAGTTTGTTTTTTTATATCCATGTAAAAATGCTTTTGGGAATTTGTAAAAAATGCATTGAATCTCTAGGTTACTTTTGAGGTATGGGAATTCTAAAAGTATTAATTATTGCAGTCCATTAACATGAGTGACTTTTTAAGTTATTTGTGTATGCTTTAATTTATTAAAACAATGCTTTATTGGTTTAAATATTAGATCTTTCATTTTCTTATTGAATTTATTCCTAGGTATTTCATTTCATTAATTAATTAATTCATTCATTCATTCATATATCTTATGAATGAGATAAGAGAGTCTCTTGCCCACACGCCTGGCTGTCTTCCCCGGGGCCCCTCAGAGGGGATGGGCTCCAGCTTCCCTCCTCACCCCGAGCTGAGCTCCCAGCGGCTGAAGACCACTGGAACCTAGCTACAGCCATGCTGGAGGCTCCTCTCTACACGTTCGGACAGGCCTCATGCATGAAGGTGCCAGAAGAGGAACTCAGGTGTGTGTAATCCCATCAATGGCCAACATCCAGAGAGAGACTTAAAAGCAAGCTCTCAGAAGCAATATCTTTAGCCTACTTCTCCCTCTAGGAAAAACTGACAATCTCCTGAGAGTTTCCTGCCCACGTGGGACAGCCTTGCAAGCTTCCCATGGTGTATTCATATGCAAAATCCAGTAACAAGCTGGATCTCATTCCCCAAGATATACAAAGCACTTTTTAAACTAAATAAGAAAAAAACAACCTCATCAAAAAATAGGGAGAATAAATAAATAAAAACTTCCCCAGAGTAGACATACATATAGCCAATATCTAAATTTAAAAATGCTCTGTATCATTGATTATCAGGGACATGCAAATTAAAACAACAGCAAAATATTATCTCATGCCAGGTGAGACTAGTGCACATCATAAAGAACACCATAAACCACCCAGATGAGATCCAGAGCAGCCGCACATGGAACAGCTCCTCTGCTCCTAAAAGACTATGATCCCAGAGGCCTACTAACCACTTTTGACACCCAGCGGCTTCTTACAGAAGGTGGTGACTGCGTTGCGACCACCATTTTATTTTAGAGAGTCCACTAACCAGAGATACGAGCTTGTAGTGATGCGACTTCTGGCAGAAATCTCTCTGGACTTAATTATTAAAATATCAGAAATCTAAAATTGTGCGGCCACAAGAGCAGCTGCGGAAGCTCATATATTCTTCATTCTCAGCAATGGAAAACAAATTATCAAATGATGCCTTTTCAGCAGGTTTGATTGTTGGGGGAAATTTCCAAATAATAATAGTGAATTTTCTGTTGAAATATTGAATGTATCCAAAGTATAGAGATAATAAAGTGAAGATCATTAGCCACATGGAGGGTGGGGGGATGGGATGGGAGGTATACTGGGATTCTTAGTGATGGAACTTGTGCACTGGTGAAAGGATGGAGATTTGATCATTGTATGACTGAGACTTAAACCTGAAAGCTTTATAACTTTTTTCTTGGTGATTCAATAAAAAATAAAAATTAAAAAAAAAAGAACACCATCAGCCATTGGCATCAGGAAGTTTCAGCCACTACTAATGGGAATGTTGCCTGGCTCAGCCACTGTGGAAAACAATACAGACACTTTACAAAAACCTTTGAATTGAGCTTCTATACAATCAAACAATTCCAAAAGCTATACTTAGGAAAGACACCAATGCTCCTATGTAATTTGCAGCATAATAGCCAAAATAATAATAGCCCAAATCTGGAAACAACCTGAGTCACAGAACAGATGATTAGATTTTAAAAAATAGCCTATATATGTGTGTATATATATATATATATATATATATGCAATGGAATAATACTTGGTTAAAAGAAAAGATAAAATCATGCAGTTTAATGTCATGTGGATAGACCTAAAGAATATCATGGTGAGTGAAGTTAGTCAGAAGGACAGGGAGAGATAAAGAATAATTCTTCTCATATGTGAAATATGAAAGACATAGTAAGGAGATAAAACATGCCCAGGACAACAAAACCTGTTGACTGATCTACACAATGAGGCTTACTTAGGTTGGGCCTACTTAGGTTGGAAGTGCAGAAACTGGCGAGCAGGGGCCATGGTGCTAGAATTATTGGAATATTATGCCCCCGAAATCTTACCAGTAACAGTACTGTAAGCCATAGTGCTTAATTTTTATTTTAATTAAAGAATCAATTCTTTGAGTTGCAGAACAAGTACAAATGCTTTGTATCACTTATTGTCAGAGAAATGCAAATTAAAACAGCAACAAAATATTATCTCATGCCAGGTGAGAGTAGTACACATCACAAAGAACATATAGCATAATTTGGAACAAATTTTGGGACAATTGATATTTTAAGCATTTCAAATTCAAGAATCTACTAGTTAGTTTGCATCTCTGCCTCTATTTATTAGAGATGAGCATTATTAAAGTTACAATACTATTTCTAAGTTGGTTTCTCCCTCACCCCAGGAGACAACTAAGCTTGGATCTTAAAATAGTCTTAGAACTATCATAGCAAAGTACCACAAATTTAGTGGCTCAATCATTTGTTTTCTCAGTTTTGGAAATTAGAAGTCTGAAATCAAGCAAGGCTTTTACCATAAATCTCAGACTAAGTTCTTAGGCTAGTTTAGCTTGTTCTTCCCCGTGGAGGTCCTGTCTCTTAAGTTCGTAATGGCTTGCATCAAGACTGCTTTTATACTTTCTATACTGTCCCATTTCTTTCTTTCTTTTTCATTTTTTAATTGAATCATGGTAAGATACAGTTACAGACTTACGAACTTTCATGATTATATTTCCGTCAGACAAGCACCCATGGATCAAGCACCCATCCCTCCACCAGTGCCCATTCTCTACCACCAATGTTCCCAGTATCCCTCCCACCACCTCCATCCCCTAATAACCCCTGCCTCTATGCCAGACATATTTCCTCTTTCTCTCTCCTTTGGGGATGTTATGGTTTGCAATACACGTACTAAGAGGCCATCATGTTTGGTCCATAGTCTACTTTCAGAATGCATATCCCATCCCAGAGAGATCGCTCCAACCAATATTTACTCAATGGTCCCTTCTCTATCCCAGTTGCCTTCTCCCCAGCATATGAGGCCAGTTTTCAAGCCCTGGTGTGATCCTCCTGGGACTTATATCTATGGCCTTAGGTGTTAATCTCCTATTATGTTACTTTATGTTTCACAAATGAGTGCAGTCATTCTATGTCTGTCCTCTCTTTCTGACTCATTTCACTTAGTATGATACTCTCCATGCCCATCCACTTATATGCAAATTTCCTGATTTTATCTTTTCTAACAGCTCCATAGTATTCCATTGTGGAGTACACCAAACTTTCTTCAACCAATCGTCTGTTCTCAAGCACTCGAGTTTTTTCCAGATTCTGGATAGTGAAAACAGCGCTTCAATAAACATGCGGAAATGTCATTTCTTTTGTTCATTGTTGGTAGGAATGTCATCTGGTTCATTCTTTTTGGAAAACAATATATACTGTCCCATTTAAATGTCCGGGTAGCTTGCCGCTCACCCCAGGTCTGTCCAGGTCCTGCGTGCGACACCCCTCACGCTTTTGGGGTGTTTAGAACTACAGTGGCTGAAGCTTGAGTTAAGTAATTATGATGGATACCCAGAAGCACGAGGTTATATGGACTAGAACGATAGCACAGCGGGTAGAGCATTTGCTTTGCATGTGGCCAACCCAGGTTCAATTCCTCTGTCCCTCTCGGAGAGCCCAGCAAGCTACTGAGAGTATACTGCCTGCATGGCAGAGCTTGGCATGCTACCTGTGGCATATCCCATATGCCAAAAACAGTAATAACAAGTCTCACAATGGAGATGTTACTGGTGCCCACTCGAGCAAATCGATGAACAATGGGATGACAGTGCAACAGTGCTACCCAGAAGCAGATATATTTTAGTCAGTCAACTCCCAAATATTAGAAGTATAGCATTAACAGGGCTGGAGCAATAGCACAGTGGGTAGGGCGTTTGCTTTGCACACAGCCGACCTGGTTTCAATTCCTCCACCCCTCTCGAAGAGCTTGGCAAGCTACTGAGAGTATCTTGCCCACACGGCAGAGCCTGGCAAGCTACCCGTAGTATATTTGATATGCCCCAAACAGTCTCACAATGGATATGTTACTGGTGCCGCTTGAGCAAATCGATGAGCAATGGGATGACAGTGATACAACATTAACAGTCTTTTTGTGTTTAAGCAAAGAACATTACTCTATAGTAAAATAGGAGAAGGTTATAGGGGAAATAGAAAGTCAAACAATTCACTACAAATACAAATACAAACTAACCTACAGGGTTAGTTTCTTTGGAAGTTTGTGAGGATGAATCTTCTCCATCACTTTCCTATATCTGATAGCCTCAGACATACTTGGATTTTGCTTTATGGCTTTACATCATCTTGCTCTATGCTGATCTTTGAATCAAAATCTCTCATTTTATTTTGTTTTCCAATCTGTGTCACTCCCAGCAGAACTGGGCTGGAGGAGTACATAAATTTAGGGTCATTCCTAATGAAACTGGTCAAGTTGTGTGATTGGGCCTATAGCTGAGGTACAGGGGCTACCAGATTAACACCCAAAGTACTTTGGGTGCCATGAGGTGCCAGGAATTGAACTTGAGGCCTCTAAATGTTAAACGTTTGTTCTACCACTTGAGCTACTCTCACCAGGCTTCCCTTTACTCTAAGTGTTGCAACTGACGTACAGTTGCAAGAAGAGAAAAGACGGCAGTCTGGAGATGGATTTTACTACTTTACTCTTTTTTAAGAAAAATTTTAAAACATTTTCTTATCACTGTGACATATAGTTACAAAGCTTTCATGATCAGGTTTAAGTCATACAATGTTCCAACACCATCCTTCCATCAGTGTACATTTCCAACCAACAATATCCCCCTATCCCTCCTGCCACCCTCCCCCCACAACCACATCCAGACTGCCTCTATGGCAGGCACTTTTCTTGTCTTTTCTCTCTCTCTCTCTTTATCTATCTATCTATCTATCTATCTATCTATCTATCTATCTATCTATCTATCTATCTATCTATCGCTTTCTCTCTCTCTTTCTCTTTATCTCCTCTCACTCACTCTATCTTTCATCTCTCTCCTTCTCTTTATCTCTCTATCTCTCTCTCTTTCTCTTTCACTCTCTCCCCCATGCCCCTTTGGGCATTATGTTTTGCAATACAGATACTGAGAGGCCATCATGTTTGATTCCTTACCTACTTTCAGCACACATCTGCCATCCAGAGTGATCTCTTCCAACCATTATTGTCATAATGATTCCTTCTCTATCCCAACTGACCTCTCTCCTAGCCCTTGAGGCAGGCTTCCAACTGTGGGCCATTTATACTGGCCCTTGTTTCTACTATCCTTGGATATTCATTTCATACTATGGTATATTTTTTATATCCCAAAAATGAGTGAAGCCATTCCATGTCTGTCTTTTTTCCTTCTGACTTATTTCACTCAGCATGATACTCTTCATGCCCATCCATTTATAAGTGAATTTTGTGACTTCATTATTTTCACAGCTGTGTAGTATTCCATTGTGTGGATGTACCATAGTTTTTTTTAACTAGTCATCTCTTCTCAGATACTCAGGTTCTTTCCACCTCAGTCACCTAGGAAGTGCCTAAAAAATTTAGGACTGATGAAAATCTGCTTTGTATACCTGTGTAGTACAGATCTTATACCTCACAAGCTCCACATGGTAGCTATGAAACAGCACTGGTATCACGCTTGATGTGTCTGGTGTGGGGAAATGATCCTGGCCCCCAGATTTCTAGAAGGAACTTTGGAACTCAGGCTGGAGTGAGAAATTTGTCTTTTCAGGTAAAAAAAAAAATCAGTCCTAAATTTTAAGCATTTTTTTTTACATATAGGTATGTCACTGTAGCTCAGAGAAAAGAATTTCAGGAAGGAGAATAGTAAAGTAAGTTTATCTAGGAAATAAGGAAAGAGAAAAAGGATTTTGCACTCAATAGAGAATGTGGAGTACTATAGTACACATCCCAAGTAGAGCTACAGTGAATTCCCAACATGGAGAATGTGCACCATAAAGTGATAATAGACAAATCCCAGGGAAAAATGAGGGCCATTTCCTAGAATGGCAAAATACGCATCTTTTCTTCTGTGAAATTAGTTTATATAGTTTTCCAAAACTGCTCCAAAATGTTTCCAAAGGGAAGAACTTGGAACTATTGCTTTTCTTTGATGTTCTAAGCATAGTTTAGTTACAGCTGTGGATCCTGTTCACCAAAGTAATTCAACTGTGAGTTCAACATGTGGGTGCACAATAGGTTCAGTGGCTGAGAAACACCTTCCCAGACCTCCCAAGCAGAGGAACAAAGAGACAAGGATCCATAGACAGATGGTCAAAATGACCCGTTTAATGCAGAACTGTTAGCATACTTAAAGAACATCTGAGGGAGTTCAAGGTTTAGGACTGTACATAGGTATGATTGATCATTTACAGAGGTAAAGCCTTTCAACTGAGGCAATTCACTCATGGGGGATTGACTCAAGGAGATATTCTGTCTCCTGGGAACATTCGTATTACTTTTCTCTTTCCCTTTAATTGTACATATTAAATAGTTAAGTTTACTTTTTATTAATACTTGCAATTATTTGAGCACACACAATAAGAGATATAAAATCCAATACTTAGTTTTCTGGGCTAGGAGGACAAGCAAGGCTTTTACTGTAAATACCAGACAAAGTTCTTAAGCCAGTTTAGCTTGTCCTTCCCCAAGGGGGTCCTGTCTCTTAAGTCATAATCTCTTGCATTAAGGCTGTGCTTTAATACTTTCTAGACTGCCCCATATTAATATTGGGTTAGCTTTGCCACTCACCCCAGACCTATCCAGGTCTTGTGTGGCAACCCCCACCCTCTTGGGATGTTTGGAACTACAGCAACCAAAGCCTGAGTCAAGTAATTGGATGCCCAGCAGTAGATATATTTCAGAGTCAGTGATCTGAATGTTAGGAGCATAGCACTAACAGTCTTTCTCTGTTTAAGCGAAGAACATTGTTCTGGAGTAAAATATAAAAAGGATATAGGGAAAATAGAAAAGCAAGTAAGTCACTATAAATACAAAATCTAGAATCTCCCAGAAGGTTTGATCTAGTAACTAAGACAAAGGGAACTTTAAAGATAAACTTAGGGAATTAGGATGTTTGTTAAAGCACTGTAAGCTTCTCTGAGGAGAGAAAAAGTGGCAATTCATTAATGAAGCCTTCAGAACTTAGGGTTAATATCCAACAAGTCAACCACACTATGTACCTGGAATCTGCCTCTTATAAGTTTTCCAGTCTCCTCAGAGTGGGGTCTAAATAGTTTGTTGTTGTTTTATTCCCCAGTACACATTACCAGGTTCCCTCCTATCTCTCTGCCTGCAACATAGGACACAAATATATTGGATAAGACTCACTCAGATCTTATCTTAACTTGATCATTTATAGTATTTCACAACAATTTCACCAGCACAATATTATTTGGGGTCATACTGGTCAACTTACAGTGGATCTTATCAGTGGTTTTTATAGATATCCTACCCCAACTCCAATAAAAATATGGATTGTGCATTTCATCCCACCACAGCCTCATCTTTTATAGCTCTTGTGCCTTAAAACAAAGTCTCAATGGGTGTTCTTTTAAAAGGAAATACGTTAAAATTAATAACTTGTAAGCCTGAGATGCTTTGCAATTCTTAAATGTAGTTCAGCTTAAACTACTTAAACTATTTAAAAACTCGGTAGTTCAGCTTAAAACTACAGAGGGCCATGTTAGCTTAAAGAAACTTTGTTTTATTTTGCTTTGTTTTATTTTCTTTTGGTGCCACTCTCAGCTGCCTGCACTCAGGCATCATTCCTGGTGGGATAAAGGACCATATGGGATGCCAGAGACCAAATCTGGGTCAGCCTTGGGTCAGCCTTTCTCTCTGTACTATTCCTCAGGCTCCTAACTGACTCATCATATTTTTAGGGAGGAAACAATCAAATAAACTGAACTCTAAATGTGCCAACTACCAAGATATTTGGAAATAAGAGTTTAATTTCACTTTATTGTATTACCTGAAATTTTGTTAGTACTTCAGAGAGAAGGTAGATTTGAAATATTTAGACTTTTAGGTTTAAACAAGTTTTATATCTTAGGGGCTAGAGCGATAGCACAGTGAGTAGGGCATTTGCCTTGCACGCAGCCGACCCAGGTTCAAATCCCAGCATCCCTTATGGTCCCCTGAGCACTGCCAGGAGTAATTCCTGAGTGCAGAGCCAGGAGTATCCCCTATGCATTGCTGGGTGTGACCCAAAAACAAACAAGTTTTATGTCTTAAACACTTTTGGATGAAATTATCATCTTGTACAATCAAATGGACCAAGAGCAAAGTCAAAATCTAGTGGTGGGAAAAGCAAGGCGGTAAACTGAAACATAATCAATCATTTGTTTGTTTGCTTTTATTTTGAGACCATACCTGGCAATGCTCAGAAATTACTTCTGGCTCTGTGTTCAAGCATTGCTCCTCACATGATGATCAGTGAATCTTATGGGATTCCAGGATCAAACCCTGTTTGGAAGCATGCAAGGGAAACACCCTACCCACTGTGCTATCTCTCTGGCCCCTTTGTTGCTAAATGCTGGCAATCTATCACATCTCTGCCTCTCATTCAAGTGGACATGCCATGCCAAGGCTTCACTTTTCACAATGCTGTGGGAAGGGGGGGTGGGTATCATTTATACAATGCAAAACACAACTCTTCTTAAACATGTATAATGTGAAAGAATTGTTTTGTAGGACTGAGCTTTAGCCCATGATATATAAATTGAATTAATGAGTATGATTTTTTATTTTTAAAATTTCTATTTATGAAGCAATTTTATTTAGAGAAATAGGACAGAGAGAAATTACATATATCAGGTTGAGATGAGGGTGAATTTTTAGAATATAGAAATGACCTTGATTTTAGATAATTTCAGTCTCTTATTCTGTTCCTTTTTCTTTTCTCTTTCTGCTTATTTGAAAATAGCAATAATATGAGCAATCTAGAAAGCCATTTGTTGAAAATGGCAAAGCCATCCTGTCATCCCTGAACATTCATCTATGTCCTGTTAAGTAAAAGATGAAAGCAATTCTTGTTTAAGCCACTGTGTTTTTTTCCTGCTTATTTGTTATGACAATATAGGTTGCTCATGCTGTTGCCATATTGCCTTTCCTTATTCATATATGTTCTTAGTTCTGAGCATTACAGCTAACTTGGGATTTATTGTCTATGCTACTTCCCACCCAAGAGGCCAAAAATACTCTAATCTGTAATCTTCTGTCCTCTTGTGTGATCTCCAGGAGTTTTATAAGAATCTGAAATTGGGAGCTGGAGAGATAGTACAGCAAGTAAGGAGTGTGCCTAGCACCCAGCCAAACCAGACTTGATCTCCTGCATCCCATGTGATACTCCAAGCATTGCCAGAAGTGATTCCTGAGTGAAGAGACCAAGAGTAAGCCCTGAGCATTACTAGACGTGGCCCCGCACCCTTCCAAAATAAAGAGTCTGAAATTAGAGAATGATAGTAGGTTTTACTAGATTTTGAAAAGTTATGAGGTGGCTGGAACACTGGTACACCGGGTAGTCCATTTGCCTTGCATGTGGCTGACCTGGGTTCAATTCCCAGCATTCCATATGGTCCACTGAGCACCGCCAGGAGTAATTAATTTCTGAGTGCAAAGCCAGGAGTAAACCCTATGCATCGCCAGGTGTGATCCAAAAAGCAAAAAAAAAAAAAAAAAAAAAAAGATATGACCAGAAATATGATAAGAAATAGTAAAAATGAGCATAAGGGTCTTCTTAGTTGGGTAAGTCTGTCTTATGCAATACCTCAAGTATTTTTCTTTATTGCAGTATTGAAGTTAAAAAGTTAGAAAAATGAGTTGTTATTTATACAAATTCCTGAAAGGTGGTAGAAATTTTTAGCAAAAAAAAAATAGATGCACCATAACAAAAAAAAAATTCAGAAGTTATGTTCTAATTATTGTTTTAAATGTTAGGTGTATCTTTTTTACAGAAAGCATCAATATGAAGTGAGGGTAATGATTTATTTTTAAAGAGAGCATCTAAAAGTATATAGCCATAAAAATATATACTGACAATGCCCGAACAAGCAATAGATTACATGTGCATATATCCAATAGTTATATTTTTCTTCATCATCTTCATTTAATCACATTCAAAGCTTTATCATATTTCGTATTTAGTGATTGCATTAGGATTGGAAGCTATATGACAATTGTTCTGATGGATAAAAGTTTACAACCAGAAACAAACTGAATACACTATTGCTACGAAACTGGAAATAAAGATGTTGGCTGTGAAGCATTCAGGTAAATAGGAAATAAATTCCTTAGGACATAATAAATCCAAGCTTTATTTAAAGATATTATTGTCACCAACCCTATAGTAGCACAAAAGCATGAAGGCTGGACCACCTACTGAACATAACTAGGCCTGAAAAGACTCTAAGTGATGCCAAACATTTTAATAAGAATCTGAAGATGAATCACCAAAAGTTCAAAGTTCTTTCTCCTAGTAACAAGCTCTAAACTATAATAGACAGGCTTGAGAAACACCAGTTTGGGGAAACCCCTAAAAGAGCAATTTTGGAAAGGCAAATGGTGTATATCCTCATTCTGGAATTACTTACATTTCAACTTGGGATATGTAATTTCTTTCATTTCCTTTATGATGTTGTAGGGTCTACTCTCAGCTTTATACTCTCTCTTTTCTCTCTCTATCCTTACTTTTCTTAAATAAAATTATTTTACTTTACTATATAGGTCCTCCTGATATTCTTATTATTGTTTTTAACCAGGGTAGATGATGAATCTGGGATGGTGCAAAGTTCCAACCAACTTTTCTTTTTCTGCAAAGAGCAATGCCTTGCTCCAGCCTAGGGCCATGACTTCGAGAACTTTGATGGAATGGATCAATTCCCTTACCATGAAGATGAAGGTTCTTCATAAATCTGATAAACAGAGTTTATCAGTTTTATCCCTCAAGAACACTTTCCTAGTGATACCAAGGTAAATTGAGGAGGAACGAGGAGGACTCTCTCTCAATACCTCTCCTTGCCCTTGCTACCCACTTCTCCCACTAACACAGCTGGAAAACGGACTTGCAATGTTTTAAGTAGTTTTATATTATTTTTCATCTTGGCACTTGGAAATACTTTTAAATAAATAAGCCATCAAAAAAATCTCCACCTGCAAAGAAAAAATTTATTCAGTATTTTTTATTGTATGTTATATAATATATTCCTACAGATAACTGGGTGGTTTTTTTTTTTTTGCTTTATTCCCCAAAATTTAATTATTATAAGGAAGCTGAAAATGGCTTTTAAAATTGGGTATAGACTAAAAAAATTCTAAAAAGAATGAAAGAGTAGGGAAGTAAAAGAAAGCAATGGGGGAGGGGAGTGGAATCAAGGGGAAAGTGAGCTGCATATATTATGAGTTTTTTATTGACAAGTCTTTATTGGTGGACACCCAGTCATTTTCTTCATTTTGCAGGGTCTACACTGGGGTCCTATATCTGGTGGTGCACACATCTTTCTTATGGCTGTGGGATAAGAGGCAACTCTTGGAAGTGCCATGGAATTGAACCAATGCGGTGTATAGATTTTTAGTCTTCTAAATTGTGTTACAATAAATATTTGGAAACTCTGAGTACTTGGCAGGAATTTATGTGAGTATAATTAAATAATTTTTAAATTATTTCTAGTAACTGCCAGGATTTTGTTGAATATATGAATTTATTAGAAAATAATTGAAATATTAACAATACTATCCATAAATACTTTTTTAGATATTCTTATATGTTCATTGATACTGTCTAAATTTTCCCTCAGGTTATAATTTGTCATGTTTATTTTCAAATATATCAGAATTATTGCTGTCTATTTCTATTAGATTTTCTGATTGTTTCTGACCAATACAGAGAAATACTTGTATATGGAAGCCTTTTATCAGCATCCTTGAGGGTTCTTATTTTAATTCTAATAGTTTGGAGCAATAGCACAGCGGGTAGGGCATTTTCCTTGGATGCAGCCGACCAGGGTTCGATTCCTCCGCCCCTCTGGAAGAGCCCAACAAGCTACCGAGAGTATCTCACCCGCATGGCAGAGCCTGGCAAGCTACCTGTGGCATATTCGATATGCCAAAAAAAGTAACAACAAGTTTCACAATGGAGATGTTACTGGTGCCAGCTCGAGCAAATTGATGAGCAATTGGATGACAGTGATACAGTGATAGTTTGTTGAATGTTTGAAATAATGACTGCTTAATCTCATCCATTTGTTATGTAGTTTTATAGGTACCTGTAACCCAGCTGCTATGAATGCTATTGGCTCTGACACATCACCTTCTCCACAGCATGAGTCTTCAGTGCTGAGATATCCCTCCAAGAAGTTTGAAGGTGCATGTCTCCAAGGGTGATTCATGCCCGAAGACTGATGGAATTAGGCTTCACTACCTTAAAAGTCAATAAAATTTGGTAAAATTTACACTCCAAGGGTCTTCCTAGAAGAGGTTTCAGACTAAACTACTCCTAAAGCACTGACTGCTTACTGCTTACTAGGCCTTTGTTTTCACTATTGTACCTATACATAGCTTTTATAGACAGCGTTATCTCTAACCTCCTCCCCTAATAAAATTTTGATACCAGAAGTTGACTTCTATATTTGCAGACTTGGACAGGGGAAGACTTAGATAGCTGAAGACTATTATAACAATTTTTGACCAGACTAATAACCAATTTAAAATGCATTATCTATACTATATCCTTGATTAATTATTTTCCTTTCTCAATCTTTTCCTTTCCTGAAGACTGTTCCTCGGATTATTCTCTTCATAAATCACTTGTATGACTATTCTGTGGGGTTTTCTTATAAAGACCTTAAGCAAGAAACTACAACCTATAAAATTAACTGCTTTTAAGTCATTGAAAGATATGGCCCACTTTCCTTTTGCATTTGTTTTTTGATATTTCTGAGTATTTTTGTAAGAATTTCAAAAGAACTTGTCAATGTGAAAACATTGTAATTGAGTTTAATTTTAAGTATATTAAATCTGCAATATAAGTACAGACAAGCTGACATTGTAACAATATTCAGATTTCTCATCTAAAATATGTTGCTTGAACAACTCAAAGATTCTTTCATGCTTCTCAGCAAAATGGTACACATGGCCATTTTCTTTTGTTTGCAGGAAGTACAGTGAGGTTTGGGAAGAGGATAGGCATGCAGCCTCAGGAATCACACTCAGAACTTCACACATGCCAGGTTACAGGAATAACATCATTCAATAAAATTTTCCTCATCAACAACATCACTGTCCTCACCATTATTATTTTATTTTCAAACCATACTTATGGTAGCTATGATCTCTCTTAGTAAACTATTTTAAGGATATATTTAATAATGAAATCACTAATATTTAAATGATCATGTAGCACTGCACTGTAGCATGGTCATCCCATTGTTCATCGATGGGCTCGAGCAGGAACCAGTAACATCTCCATTGTAAGACTTGTTGTTATCACTTTTGTCATATTGAATACACCCACAGGTAGCTTGCCAGGCTTTGCCATGCAGGCAGGATATATACTCTCGGTAGCTTGCAGGGCTCTCTGAGAGGGAGGGAAGAATCGAACCCGGGTTGATCACAGGCAAGGCAAATGTCCTACCAGCTATGCTATCACTCCAGTCCCAAATGATCAATGATCATGTATCACATAAAGTAACAGCTTAAGAATAGGTAAAAGAAAAAAAAAAAGAGTAGGTAAAAGATGGGGTCAGAGAATACAGTGAGTAAGCCGCTTGCCTGGCATGTGGCTGATCCACGTTCATTTCCTGGCATTTAGAATGGTCCCCCAAGCATTGCCAGGAGCCATTTCTGTATATATAGACACAAGAGTAATCCTGAACATTGCTGGGTGTGAACTCAAAACAATCAAACAAAAACAAAAGATAAAAAAGATAGATAAAGGCAATAAAATGGAGGTGGGGAAAATAATCACGATCAGAACATAGTGTGCAATTAATTTTTAAAAAATAAGTGTAAATACATTAAACTTTTTCTAAAAAATGGATTGACTTTGTTGTCACAAAGCTAGTGATTGTAAATTGGGAAAAACAATCTGCAACCTAAACCAGCAGAAGGCATGAGACATTCTACGTAAGAGCCCCACCCAGAAATCCACTGTTATACAGAATTCCAGGCACTGAGTATCCCTGGGAGGGAAAGCTCCATTTTTGAAATGAAGGTCATGCTAAGCATATCAAAAGAAGACTATCAATAGCTTCAAGTTCTCCCCTCTGGCAACCACCTTATCGAAGTTATTTGGGGCGGTGCAACTGGGGAAAATTCTATTGAAACTAACTTGGCAGAGGAAACGGCCCATATAGTCCACATCTATCCCTGAGAGACACACTTCCTTCCCCTATGGATGCTTTTGCATGCATCCCTGTTTGTGATGTGTGCTTTTTTACTTTATGGTGAACTTGCTTGTACTGGGGAAGATGGCCTGCATCTGCCTGAAATGTGTACTTTGTTATTCTGGGGCAAGAATTCTCCATCTTGTGAATTCACTGCAGATCTGCCTGAGATGTCTACTTGACTTTTTTCCACTCTGGAGAATCCTTTGTTGTCTCTTGAGCACGTATCTTTCTCCACTCTTTCCTTTGCCTTATTTCCCAAAATAAACTTGTTTTACTTCACTATTTGTCTCCTCCTGAAATTCTTTTCTGTGAATTAAGGCAACAGGCTTGGAAAAGACTGAGTAAGGTTTAGGACTGACTTTCTGACAAAAAAAAAAAAAATTACTCTCTCCAGCCCGAGTTTCATGATTTCTTGCAAGCAATCAGGTGGCAGCGATCATTTCCCATGCTGGTAAAACAAATGGAATCCGGGTATAATTTGACAGCTATCTTATGGAACTGGTGGGTCTTAGCTTCTATACTGTGTAGATGCTCATAGAAGACTGGAGGATGAAATTGCTTTGTCCTTTCCCCGCTTGCCACAAGGAGCTTAGGTTCATCCCAGTCACACCCATTAAGATGCTCCCGAGTCATTCCCATCCCTTTGTTTAGCTGTAACTACTTCTCTATGCTCTCGTCCCCAAAACAGTTAATCAGTTTTTCCCCTAATCTGACTCTGTTAATTTGTAAGTTCAGACCTTTCTAGGACACTGAACTTATATTATAAGTTAATATGGCCTTTCTCCTCTCCTTATGCCATTTGAATAATTTACTTTAAAGCAATGTTCTTTTTGTATAGACACTTGGGATTTAATTGGCTTCGAATATTATTCATTCCCAGACATCTGCTTTCTCTACTTAAGCCTCATTTGCCCTCAGTTCCCAGCACCCCAAAAGCAGGGTTCCGATGAGGGACGGGATGGATCCAGGGCAAGTGGTGGTGAGTTATGTGCTACCCTGGCATCGAGATGGGCCTGACCAAAGTGCCTAATTTTTAACTATAAGTTAAGAGCTTGATCATGGACAAATGCTGTCATGATCCAAAAGTAATGATGAGACTAGGACCCTGCTAGGGATAGGAAAGACTAATCTTGCCTGAGCACTGTAGTCTGAGATCGAGATGGCCCCAGGAGAGCAATTCTATAAGCTTTAATGCATTTCTTATTGTGTCCATACAAAATGATTAATATTATGAATGCTTATATGTTTGCTGGATGAGGAGAGGAGAAACACATTCATGGGACTCGGCCCTTAGGTGGATCCTCCTGCTGAAAAAGAATCAGTCCTAGGATAAGCATCCCCTGAGGGAAAGGAACCTTACCCCTATTGATTGTGACCACATCTATGTGTACGCCCCAAGTCCCTCATGCTGGGGGGATTTAACTAGGCTGTAAGAGTGGGTTGGGGGGTGAGATCCAGAGAGAGATCCAGAGCCGGGAGAGAAAAAGAGAGAGAGAGAATGAAATAAACTGATAGAGCAACCAGTTTGGGCTTCTTCCTTCTGTTGCCCGCTCTTTTTTTTTTTTATTTTTTAATTTATTTATTTTTAATTAGAGAATCACCGTGAGGGTACAGTTACAGATTTATACACTTTTGTGCTTATACTTCCCTCATACAAAGTTTGGGAACCCATCCCTTCACCAGTGCCCATTCTCCACCACCCGTAAACCCAGCGTCCCTCCCACCCTCCCCGATCCCATCTCCCCCCACCCCACCCTGTCACTGTGGCAGGGCATTCCCTTCTGTTTTCTCCCTCTAATTAGCTGTTGTGGTTTGCAATAAAGGTGTTGAGTGGCCGCTGTGCTCAGTCTCTAGCCCTCATTCAGCCCGCAACTCTTGACCAACAGCCACACACAGCGGTTCCAGAGCACCTAACACGGGCGGTGAGACAGAGCCACCCCGAGAGCCGAGAGTGCACATGCCTATCGGCGTGCTATAGTTTTTTACAGAAGACTTCTATCTGTCTTAGATTTATCCTTGGACTTCCGTTGGGTGACACAGAGAGGGAGGATGTCTCTATCTTCCCCGTTTCACATAAGCCACCAGGTAGCCCTACATCATTCTAAGAACTTAATCATAAATCATAGCTCATAAGCTAAGCCGAAATAGAAGTTATGTAATGCTCTGAAATCAAACCAAAAATAGGCAAGACACTCAGCTTCTAAAGAATAAAAGGATAGAGTAAGGTTTTAAAATAATTTCCTATTAATATTCAGCACTAATTGACCCTTGTTATAACATTATACTGTTGAAAATCAACATTTCCACATTTAATAGCATCCTTCATAGTCACTGATTTCCTTTTAATAAATGTTTTAGAATCATCAAATGATAAATTGTTGGAGATACACGGAAACTTAGATATTTCTTAATTCATCATCTTCATTTAAAAAATTAGAAAGGAAGTAAAATTAAGCTCCAATTTGGCAAAAAGTTTCCTTTGATTTCTCTTTTTCAATTAAAGTCATCAGAATTTATCCAAAATATAAATTTAGGTCATCTTAAACTTCCTCTTTTTTTCATTCCCTACAGTAACAAGTCTCACAGTGGAGATATTACTGGTGCCCGCTTGAGCAAATTGATGCGCAACAGGATGACAATGCTACAGTGCTACTCAATCAATGATGCAAATGCTATTTATTTTTGTATCTTATACTTTTAATTCATAGCCATAGAGGTAAATCAGGTTCTCATCATTGTCTCAATTCTGGCATGCCACAAATATATCTGGGAAACGTCTGTCAGATACACACTATACCAGATGCTACAAATTCAGCTGCAAAATTCTGTTTGTATCTACATTCAGTTCTTTATTGCTCTTTGTTTTGATCTACTGTCAATACAATTATTGGAGATGTTATACAAAACACACATCTTACTGTAACTTTCCTACATTAAAAATTCTAATGTTTTCTATTATTATGTAGGATTAACATAACATAAAGCCTTACAGCTGTTTTTAGAGTGATTTTCCTACCCATCCTTGATTATGCATAATTTTGGTCCACCAACCTAAAGATTCTGTGTTATTGCCACAAAGAAATATTAATTATTATTCAAATATAGCATGTAACCTCATATTGTAACACAGAAAGTTAACCTTCCTTTTGTTTATCTGGGAAAAAATGCGACATTTTATTTTAAGTTATTCGTTTATTATTGTGGTATGAAATGTTATTTTTTCTGCTGCTTTCAGTTCTAACTCTGATCATTATTCTCCTTGGCTGGGCTACTACCAGATACTACAGATTATTCAGTCCCTCTATATAACAAAACTGATATGATGACCACTCTTCTTTTGTGAACCCAGCCCTTCTTTCTCTAAAAAAAAAGATATATATGTATAAATCTTTTTTGTATATATATTTTTGTATATATATATATATATATATAAAACAGGTTTTATCAGCAGTTTTGATAGTTAGAACAATTAAAGTCTAGATGCTATGAGCGATTATTTCTACTGTCCAAAGAAAAGAACATTACTAAATTTGTTCTTCACCTTGTTCATAACTTTGCTATTTCCTCCCCTTAAAGAGACAGTATTTTTCAATGCATTCCAGGGTAAGTATTCACCCTAATACAAAACACCCCACTTCACCTCCAATTTCCAGAAGTCTAGCTCATCCCTAATCACTGAAATTGATCTAACAATAAAATCATGAGGTTCTGGGAATCCATAGAGAATATAAAAATAATAATTAAAAAAAAACAACCAGAAACCTCACCAAAAAAAATCTGTGGGTAATTTATGTACACGCCTTTTAAGATTTCACAATAATGTATGGTACCCATAGATTTTCCTTTTTTTCCTGCAGTTTTGGATGGAATACTAAATACTGAAATATGTTATACAGGAGGAAAGTAGTTTTACCCTAATAGCTTCTTGAGATAGCACCACTTAAAGAAACATAAACTTCCAAACAATTAACCAAAGTGGGCATCTTTGTACCAAAGCTTTGTTTTTATACTTTTAGATAAAGAATTGACAAGATAAAGGGACCTGTGCTTGTGAATAAGTTCATTAAGCAATGTTCTCCCCAGTGAGAAATGCATGGTATTTTGTGGAGCATGGCAACAGGTGCCAGAGCTGATAAAATCTGTCCCTGCATGGCGGATAAACCTATCCCTCCATAGTGACTTAGTAGTGAGGGTCTGGTGCATTTGACAAGCAACAGGTATCCAGTCTTGAGTCTCACCCTACCCCCTGGGAATTGTCACCTATGCTTAGCGAGGCATTCCTAACTGCAACATCTAGCCCAAATTGGGATAGGGCTGGGGCAAAGCAGAGTTAGAAAAGTGATAGGTCAGTAATGCTAAACTTTATGTGATTAGACCATCCTTTTAAGCCAAGACTCTCTAAAAAAATATGTGTATGTATTTGGCAGTAAAGTGAACAGCCATTGGCTGTATCTTGGAGTGGTTTCTCCTTGAGCTTGTCACACTTTACCTCACATCTGCCCAGACCTGGTGCGCAACCTGTCCCAACTATTCCCCAACAGTATTCTAGAAAGGCAGGGAATCGCAGTTCCTGAATGGAAAGTCCACTCTGGCACAAACTTTATACTTTGGAAGTTATCCAACTTTTGGAAAACACTTAGCTCTCTGTCACATTATACTTTTAAAAGTCCTCTTCCTCCTTTGAAGAATTAACCATTCCTCCAGTTACTAGCAGAATGTGATCATTGTGCATGTATTATTTGGTTCCTTTATGTTATAATCAAATGTAATAACCACTTTTTTATCAATCTTGCCCTTCCCTGAATAGGAATAATCTTATTTCTAGAACAGAGCAATTATTTGATTAAAATAAATGTAGAATAAATCAGTTTCCTATAAACCTTTCCTATTGCCTGTCTGGATCTTTTTCAGTTCATATGAACTTGGGAAAGTCTCTTACATCTAAGAAAGTTAAGCTATTGTAGGTACACTGCAAATTATTTGCATCATTACATTGCAATTTACAAAAAATTAAAATGTGGGTTGGGTGATAGTACATACGCCAGCCTGAGTTTTATCCCTGGCACCACAGTCTCAATCGAACATCACTAGGTGAAGAACATTACTGGGAAACCTGGATGTTCCCAGAACCACCAAGGTGACCCAGGTAATCTCCAGCATTGCAAGATCACGATCACTATCACTATTACTATCAGTCCATTGATCATCAATTTTCTTGAGTGGTCTCAGTAACATTTCCATTTGTCCTAGCCCTGAGATTTTACCAGCTTCTCTTTACTCATCCTTCCCAACAGTGCCCCATTAGAGGCTCTTTCAGGGTCAGGAGAATGAAACCCATCATTGTTACTGTATTTGGCATATGAATACGCCATGGGAAGCTTGCCAGGCTCTCCCATGCAGGCAGGAGGCTCTCAGTAGCTTGCCAGGTTCTCCTAGAGGGAGAACTAGGCTATAAGATGTCATTTCCGCTTCCAGGAGCTTGGTTTTATAGTCTTTGGATGTTGGCCATTGATGGGATTACACGGTGCTGGGAGCAGTTTGTGGGTGTGACTGCCTGGCTACTGGAAAATGGGGGATCTGGGTGGAAGAGGCCCAGAGTCGATCCGAGCAGGCATGGAGATCTCAGCCCTAGGTCCTGCACACCTGGGTTCCTCTGCCAGTTTCTTCATGCGTGAGACTTGTCCAAGCATGTGGTGAGTGGCCTTGAGCATGGCTGTGACTGGGTTCCAGAGGTCTTCAGCTGCAGGACTCTGCTCAGAGTTAGGAGGGAGACTCAACCCACCCCCTCCAGAGGGCCCAGTGAAGACAGTGAGGTGGCTGGGGGCAAGACACATTGCAAGATACAAGCAGTATTGTCCCCAGCCCAGCTGAGAGTAGCAGGTGGACCTGTTGGACCTCCCCACAATAAAAGGGAAAAAAAAGCAACTGTTGCAAAGTGGATTCAATGCCAAACCTCATTGATATTTAAAACCTGCCTAATTTTAATTTCCTGCTCTTGGTCAGCACTAAGGAGGTAATCTGCATGAGAGGAACCCCTGCCTTCCTCTAATGCAATGGTTTTCAACTAAAGGAGTGCAAACCCCTGGGGAGTGTAAAAAGAAATCCAAAACCACAGCTCTAAAGGAAGGTGGCACTATCTGAAGTGATTATTCTTTTGCTAGAGAAGTGTCCTACTGTTGCAGGCAGCCTCAGAGAGGTCCTGGCAATGTTGATTACAAGTCTTTGTGTCTCTAAACCAAACCATCCCTGAGGCAAGGAGACCTTTGAGATGCAGAAACCCACTGAGAATACCTTTCAAATGCAGAAACTAGGGCTACCAGAGTTAGCTGTATACTCTGAGAAGATAGTCTTCAAAGGTAGAAATAAAGGCTGTGATAAGAACGTGAAAAAGATTGTCAAATGCCTAATGCTCTTTCCCATGAAAACCTTATGAACCCCTATTTAGGCAGTGAATTCTAGCCCAAGGCAATTTTGGGACATATCCATATATAACCCTGTCCCCAAACCCATTCTGGGCTCCCCCCTCTTTGGAGGAGCCCCTGTTCATTCTACATAAGTTTCTTCCTCACTTTTCCTCCCTTCACATTATCTGAATAGAGAAATCTTTATTTTTTTGGCTTTCTAAAATCCTTTTTCTGCAAGGATAGAGAATGAACCTTGGAACCCGGACAGAGGTCAGGACTGACTTTCTTTGAAAGAACAATTTTGCTTCAGCTTGAGGCTACAACTTCTCAAGAAATTGGGTGGAGCGGAAAAGTTACATGCTGTGAAGATCAAGTGGAATTTGGACACAACTTGAAGGTTGCCTAGTGGGACTGGTGATACCTGAGCATCTGTGCCGTGTGGGGGATCATAAAGATTTTGACCAGTCCTAACCCTCCCAGGCATTTTCCCAGGTGACTGAGGTCTAGCAGGAAAACAGTAGAACTCTTCTTTTACGGCTAATGTAGCCCTCCTCTGCTTCACAGAAATTATCTGCAACTTTACTGACTATGCGACAAAAGCCTTTCATTTTGTATGTCATTGTCTTTCTAGTTCTATATTACATGCTGCCTGATTCACCACTCATTTAATGAAGCCAATTAAGTTTTTTAAATGAACTCAGCTGGATTTTTGTTATTTAACAATATAAAAAATCATCTGTAAAGTGTTTAGACAAAGCAGCTGACTTCTGGACCTTCACACTACACTGGATACCCCGGATTCTTCATCAGAAAATAGAAGCAAATGTTAGTTTTGGTATTTTGAGCTTAAGGGGTATTATTTACTTGAAATATTCCTTTCTTCTTTCCACTTAGTTTGCTAAGCCTCAGGTCTTTAGTGAAAAGAATATGCCATCACCTGATCTCTAAAAAAAAAATAATAATAATTACATTACATAAACTTTCAAAACGGATGTGTGGACACCCTGAAAAAAATGTATGCTATAGAGAATTTTATTACACTGTGTAAGCTTGATATAGGCAGGTGGATTAGAGAAGACCACCCCCTTTCCTTCCCCCCACATCATGGCAATTAAATTTCTGGGAAGTAACAAAGACACCAGTCCTAATTCTGATCCACCTTGTGAATACAGAAAGCAAGATCTGATAAGACCTTCTCCAGCAGCAGGCCCTGAGGAGACTGGTTGCCTTCCTATAGAAAGGGCCTGAGGTAAATTATTGGAGAAACCTCAATTCCTTCCTTTCATCTGATTAAACCTCAACTAGCCCAGACCAGAGAAGACTGGACCCACCCTCCTAGAGAAGATCCAGAAGGAACAAAGGTCCAGAAAAGGTGTTTCAAAGAAGATTACTCCCAGCTCTACCCCCTGGGTAACAACTCTAGCAACAGACTCTTATCTATCTAGATAGCCCCTTGTGGAACAGCTTGGGAAAACCCTATAAGAACCATCTTGAACAAAGGAAAGGCACACATATGCTGCCGGAGCCCATGTGCTGCTTGTGCTCGCATGGCCAAGCACATGTGGTGCCCACATCTCCTCTGTTGAGATGTGTACTTTCATGCTCTCGTATCTAATGCTGGGATGTGTGCAGGAGCTCTCTCCATCACTGGAGAAGCCCGTGTTCACTCTTGGTTCTGATTCTCTCTCACTTCCTTCCCTCCTTCCCCTTCCTAAAAACTTCCAAATAAAATCTGATTTTACTTCACTGCTTCTCTACTCCTGAAATTCATTTCTGTGGAACAAGACAAGAACCCCTAAACCCTGGGTCTCGGATTCAAACTTCCTGAAACCTGGGGTGGCAGAAGTGGATTGGAGATTGTGACCATCTCTCTCCTTTCTGCCTCACATAAGTCACCCATGGGGGCTCACTGACTTCAGTATGACTTCAAACCCCCAAATAAATAAATATAGAAAGCAGCTTTTCTGTGTTTCAGTAAAAAACTTACTGTAAACCTTCCTCATGTGAATTAGGAAAAGACTCATAGATGTTCTCTTTACACTATGAGAAAGGCGGACAAAAACCTTTCCATTTTTTGCCTTGTTAATGATTATTATGTCCTTATTGATAAATCAGAGTAGAATGCTTATCAATCAAAGCTTGATTAAACCTCTTCCTTTTCCCCAGGCCTCTGAACTTTGACTAACCCTCACCTAGAGTTAACTTAATATTCCCTGATGAGAATAGGCTGACCTATGGGTAAAATACTCAGCTTCTTTCTAATCCACTTCCATACTCTCAGGTTTTTGAAACCTTGTTTACTCCTTCCTATTAAAAAAAAAAAATTCTTAGTTCAAATACCCACAAATTTCATGGTCTATTGCAATATTTTCCCTTTGCTTGTTATTAAAGAATCCCCATCTCTTGCATTTATTTTTCCCAAAACATCTCTTAGTTCTTACTTCAAGATTTTTAAATGTGGAATGTTTGTGTCCAAAAGACCAATATACTAACACAAACTTAGAATCTGATTTTTCTCTTCCTGTTCTCTCTCTCTCTCTCTCTCTCTCTCTCTCTCTCTCTCTCTCTCTCTCTCTCTCTCTCTCTCTCTCTCTCTCTCTCTCTCTCTCTCTCTCGTTTGGTGGTGGTGATGTGGTGATGTATGTATTAATGAGGATGCAGGATTTACTCCTGGCTCTATGCTCAGGGATGGATCCTAATGCAGCTTGGGTAACCATATATGGTGCTGAGAATCAAGCCAAGATCAGCTGCAAGCAAGGCAAGCACCTTAGCCACTGTACTATATCATCAGCCCCCAAATTTCATTGTTTTCACACAACTTCAAAGGGTATGGTTCTCTGATTCTCCCAAAATGTAAATGTTCATTAGCATTCAAGTTAAATAAAGGCAAATGTTTAGAATCCGCATCAAACAAGTGCTTTTGCAAATAAGCATTATAGATTTTTGTCTTGGGATTTAGGGAACACTTATAGAAAGACTTCCTGAATCTTAGGAGGTACTTTTATTACAAAAACTCTCACCCTATAAGATTGAATATGTACTGCCATCTACTGCTCAGTACTGTAAAATCAAGTTAAAACAAATAGTCTATGCAAGTGACTCTACTTGTTGAAAAGATAAGGTTTTCAAAAACACAACAAAGCTAAACACAAATTTCTGTCTTTCTTTTCATATTTTTTCATAAACATTTCTGATTGCTAAAATATTTTCAAGTGTTTCAGGGTAAATATCAGAACACATTTGATCATTGCACAAATTGAATAGAACAGCATTGCTTATATAGAACTTTGATATGCATTGTATGTAGCAAAGCTGTACTAACTAATACAGAAGCACAAAGTATTTAGACCAACAATACTAGTATAATCTGGAAACATTTTAGAAATGTGACTTAGGCTTCTCACTACCACTACGCTACTTATACAGTCTGCTTTTTATCCACATTATTATGTTTGTATGTACAGTAAAGATTGAGATGAATAGATAAAAAGCACTAAAAAGCACTTTATAGGTTAGAAATAATAAGAAACTAGTCAGAAGACTATTAAATGGGGGTGGTGAGGTCTCTCAAGATTGTTGTCATCTTCCCAGAATCATTTTTCAGTTTTTAATATTTAAATTGATTTCATCCTGCAATTAATTTTTTGATTCACTGTAATATCAATTGAAGCAGTCTTGAAACAAATTATATCTCTGTTAAAGAAATTCAAATTAAAGAAAAATACCCTCAAGCTATAAGCTAATATTATACATTTGTGCATATTGAGATTTATTATTCTGTTAAGCATCATTGATGAGACTCTCAACAAGATTAATTACTGAGACAACCACATCAGCAGCCTCCCAAGAAGGTCAAGATGTAGTCAAGGCAAAGATAGCAATTAAAGAGTTGGAGTTGAGTGTGAAGGCAAATTGGACTACAAATCACATGAGCACATGTACAAACATACACACACACACACAAACACATGCATTTACACTGAGGATAAACCACCACTTTATCAAGTTGGTAGTCCATAGTAACCTAACTTAGTCACATTCCTTGTTCATAGATCCCAACATTACCTGCATTAAGAGGGGTGCCTCTTCATTAAGAAACTTCACTCCATGTTCCAAATGCCTCTTACTTGAAAAAGGAATGCAGATAAAAGTTTATATTCTGGGGCCTGTAAGACAGTGCAGTGGGTAGTTTATTTGCCTCGAACACAGCCTACCTGAATTTGATCACTGGTCCCAGAGCTGACAGGAATGAACCCGAAGCACCACCAAGTGTGTACCCACCTCAAAAAAAGTTTATGTTCCATGGAATAAAAGGCGTAATTTGTGGTATTCATAAATTGTCTACATAAACCATTTTCTTGAAATTTTATTGACTTTTTTAATAATCTAAAAATGGCCAGGCAATATTTCATGTATGTTGAAATTGGCATATTTTCTAGTTTTTAGGTGCTAAATATAGTTTATTCATGTTTTCTAATCTTTCTGTATTATCAATCCATTTCTTCTTAGCCTATCAATTAATAAAAGCACATTACTATCTCCCAATAAAATAACAAATTAGAATTTTTAGGGAGCAAAAGATAGTACAGCATGTAAGGCAGGCACTTGCCTTGTACGTGGCTCACCTGGATTTGATCCCCAACACCTCTCTGGTTACCCAAGACTTGCTAAGAGTGATTCCTGAGTGCAGAGTGAAGAATAAGCCCTGAGCACCACTGGGTGTAGCCCCGACACAAAAACAAAACCTTTGTATCTTTTCTTTTATTGCTCCCTCTACAATTCACCTAGGTTATTTTCTGAAATATGTTTTCTTAAATAATATTATATTGTGACTCCTATTCTGTCACTGTCACTCTCATCCCATTGCTCATCAATTTGCTCGAGTGGGCACCATTAATGTCTCCATTGTGAGACATGTTGTTGCTGTTTTTGGCATATCAAATACGGCTACGGGTAGCTTGCCAGGCTCTGCCGTGGGGCGAGATACTCTCGGTAGCTTGCTGGGCTCTGGGAGAGGAGTGGAGGAATCGAGCCCGGGTTGGTCTTGTGCAAGGCAAATACCCTACCTGCTGGGCTATTGCTCCAGCCCGACTCCTATTCATTCTAAGTAATATTTTTTTATATTTACTATCTTAACTTCTTTATGATAATAATTTGCCTATGAAGTATAAAGAGAAATGTTATAAATATAAAAATGTTGTAGAGCCAGAGAAAGACCTCAAAGCGGTGCAGTGAGTGCTTTGCATGTGGAAAGCCCAGGTTCAATACCAGTCCCATGTGGTTCCATTTCTGCTGGGAGCAACCTCCAAGCAAGGAGTTGAGAGTACTGCATAACAGGTATACCTGCCACAAAAATGAAAGAAATGTACAAATATTTTAATAATTTCAGAAAATATAAATGAACACAAATAAGTAGTAAACTTATCATAATGGAATAAAATAGTTCAGTATTTGATTTATGAGACAAACTTAAATCATAAGGACATATCTCCGAAGCACAAATTAAAACCTTATTGAGACACCATTATGTGATCATCATAGCAGCAAAATTGTTGAGTATTATTATACCAATAGTGTGAGATCATGATATAACTAGAACTCTACTTACTTTTCTGATAGGAGTTTGCATTAACTCAGTTTCTCTGGGAAAATACTTGACGAGATATAAACTAGACATATTTAAGCCTGTTGTCCAAAACATGGTACTTTTTGGTATATGTCTAAAAGAAATGTTTAACTTAGAGGCATGCATAGAAACTTTTACAGTAGCTCCAGCTAGCACCACAGTAACTCATAATAGCAAAAGAAACAAGCAAGCAAAAAACTCTACAGCAACAACAGCCATTAAAAAAACCTGGAAAAAGCTCAATACCCATAAAGAATCAAAATGGGTATTTCACAGCAATAATAAAGAAAAATTCAATAATAAAACAACAACATGAAAGAATCTAAGAAAATAATTCTGAAATAATGAAGTCAAACAGAAGATTAAACACATATTTCCAAATAACAAAAATTCAACAAAAGGCAAAATAAATCTATGGCAATTGAAGCAAAAATAGTAGTCATTCTTGGAGGAAAGGAAGGGGCATAAGGAAGTCCTTTATTTTCTAGAATTATTCATCATCTATATCTGAACAGTGATTACTTCAAACTATAGAAGGATGCATGTGAGTATACAGAAAAAAGTATCAAACTGTACACTAAAAATACTTGCATCTTTTGCATATGCATAATACCTCAATCACTGTATCACTGTCATTCCCTTGTTCATCAATTTGCTTGAACGGGTTCCAATAATGTCTCCATTCGTCCCTGTTGTGTGCTAGTGTAGCCCAATGGCATATTGGGGGCTCTTTCAGGGTCAGGAGAATGAGGGCCATTGTTGTTACTGTTTTTGGCATATCGAGTACGCCACGAATAGCTTGCCATGCTCTGCCTTGAGGGCAGGATACTCTTGGTAGCTTGTCAGGCTCTCTGAGAGGGATGGAGGCTTTTGGGGCAGCCGTTATAGGTGTTCCTCGTCTACTCAATGTAAGCTTTTGGTCGACTGGCATGTTGTAATGATCTGCACATTGACAAACACGCACCTCAATACAATATTAAATAAGCCATAAGATACATAATTATCTTTGCTACCCTATCAGTCTCACCTATTAGTTTCACTGCCCAATTTTAAAAATTTGTCTTCTTGGTTTTGTTGGTTTCAACTAATAGACAGAAGTCTTACTAGACAAAGCAACATTTGTTGGAGGACTGGGTGATGGAGTTCGCATCCCTCCCCTGACAAAAAGAAACATTGATATTACCAATCTTGTATAAATTACTGTAATTATCAACTTATACATGGGACAGCCTTGCAAGCTTTCCATGGTGTATTCATATGCAAAATTTAGTAACAAGCTGGATCTCATTCCCCTGACCCTGAATAGCCCCCAGTGCAACATTGTTAGGAGGTCAGAGTCGAGATAGACTTCTAAGATCTCAGGGAAAGGACAAAATAAGATGTTACTGAGTCCACCTGAGAAATCCGTGATTAACAGGATTTTGTGATTCGTGAATGTGATCAACTTATATAACATAACATATAAGGAACTTTTTGTTACCTAAAAGTAACAATAATGTAATTGAAAAATAAGCACTCTCTGTGCTTGGATTGGGAAAAAAAAAAAGATAAAAGGTATCTTTTAATAGGAAGGGATAATGTAGGCATCTGAGAAGAACTCAGGCTTTCTTTAGAAAAAAAGAAGACCTATCTATCAATCAATATTTCGCTTCAGAGTATGCCTTGCATTGCACTGTTCTCCAAGTCAATGAATAAATATAAGAGAGACCACTATATACAAGGAAGTAACACGATAAAATCCTGGTAGAACATTTTCATTTGGTAGAACAGTCCAGTTCCTGAGAAATAGTGACTTTTGGAAGACTGGGTGGTCTTAACTTTTTGAACAACAAGCAATTTCCCTTCTAAATAGCTGAAGTTACTGAAAGCAAAAGAAATTGTACTGTATCCCTATGGGTTTTTTAGAGGTTAAACAAATAAGTATGAGGCAGACTAGAAAAGAAAAATTTTAAGAGAAATTTATTAATAATCTATAGATATTTCCTCTGCATAGGTAATACCCAGGTGGGAAAAAAAGCAACTCAACAAGTGGTCTTAGATACCACCTTTATATAGCTTAGCTCACACAGAGGACATGATTAAAAAGAAATGGTAATCACTTTGAAGGGTTACAGAGAAGATTCAATAAACAAAAATATGCAATTTTGCTTTCTCCATTGATTAGCTCTTCCTTGGGAGATAATTTATGGGAAATGTCAACATGTAAGTATTTTTCAAAGGCCACCTTCATTATATCTAGGGAACCCTGTCATGAAATAAACTTCCTTCCAAAACATTTGGAGAGAGAGGTTGGGCCACACACAGCAGTTCTTAGGGGCCACAACTAGCACTTCGCTTGGGGTCACACCTAGCAGTACTTGGGAATCATATGCCATACTGCAATTCAAAACATCATCACCACATGCAAGGCAAGTGCCCTAACCTCTATACTATCTCTCTGATCCTCAAGGACATTATTTTTGACTAACAAATTAGTCAATAGTAGTCATTATTAATAAAAATTAGTCCATTTCCCTAAATAAGTCTCTGATTTCCTCCCATCTTCTATGATTGGTCTGTTTCAAATATTGCAGGGAAGGGCAAACAAATACAACTAGCCTAGTTCATTTATGAGAAATTTCTCTAAATATTATATAAATTTCTAGAGAGATCATTTAAGTAGAAATGATTGTGTTAGCTTTATATATCAACTCTTTTTTATTTTTTTTATTTTGAAGAATTTTATTTTATTGAATTACCATGTGGAAAATGACAATGCTTTAAGGCTTAAGTCTAAGTTATACAATGCTGGAACAACCATCCCTTCACCAGTGCCCATATCCCACCACCAAAAAAAAAAAAAGCACACTTCCCATCCCTCTTCCCCCCCCACCATGTAACTGATAAATTTCACCTTACTTTCTATTTACTATGGTTACATTCAACACAAACCTCACTATTATTGTTAGGAGTACCCCACTAGTCAGACCTGTTGTGAAGAGATATGAGGTCGTGCGCGGTTTTGGATTTCTGTACTTTAGCAACTAAGTCCAGGGAGATTTCTTCCAGATATCAACTCTTTTTTTAAAATGAAAGACGAACACCAAAAGATTTGTTTTCCTTTTCTTTTTCTCTTTTTTTTTCTTTTTTAGTTGCATTAATTTTATCAAGCTGCCATTCTCAAATACCATTAAAAATGGAGGTTCAAACAACAAATCTATTTCCTGTCAGGGTTGTGGAGCCCAAGCATCCCAAACTGAAGTGTAAACAGAACCATGCTCTCTTTAAATGTACTGAAGAAAGTTCTCAAAGCTTCCCACACCCAGATTTCTGGTAGTCCTTTATCTGGTGGATATATCAATATGCTATTCACATGATATCCCTTACATGTAATTTTCTTATGTCCTTATTTTCTTCTTTTACAAATAGTAACATTTGATTAGGCTTTAAACTAATGACCCTACTGCAACTAAATTTTGAAGACCATATTTCCAAAATGCCATATCCATCAGCATTGAAGGTGAGGACTTTTGCAGGGAAATCTTAATCTTTATTTTTTTTTTCACAGAACATTTCTTGCAGACACAATTCAATCCTCACCAGTAGTCTCCAATAATTGCTTTCTCTTAATAATGATGCTATAAGGCCCTTAAACTCTTTCCCTAATGAAATATCAAAGAGCAATTGTTTTCCCCAAGGATTTCCCTTTTCTTCCTTTTATGGCAAGGACTGAGATGATAGCATCATATCCATAAGTCTATTATCTCTCTATTAGTTTTTGGAAGAGAGTTTCCTCAACCTTTTTATTCAAGAAATGCAACATCAGTGAGTGCTGCCAAAAACACACAAAATTCACTGCACGATTGATTTGGAACTAATTTTTGGTTGTTGTGAATTTAGGAAACTTTATAGTTGCCAATTTTTTTCCCTGCAATCTCCACATTTAGTTACATCAACCAACCCATATGGGGTCGTGATCCACATTTAAAGAAGTTATACCATAGAAGGTGTTTCAGCAATTGCTTATAAAATTCTTAGCAAAATCTCACTTTCTGATATCGAAGACTCTACGGTATTTTTTCATAAAATAAAATTATGGAATTTTTTCATAAAATAAACATAAGTAAGACCTTTAGTTAACATATAGCACACCAAGTGAAATTGTGAGATTGATATGAAAAAAACAGGCAGGCAGACAGATTAGGAAAGGGCTCCCATGACAATGAATCTTTGAAAAGTGAAAAAAGTGAAAACCCCAAGACTATAAAACCCTACCTCAGGCCACAGGAACTGAGGACTGTTTAGAACTTTACCTGGTTCCTGCACAGACTCAGAGAAGGTTGGACTTCATTCTGAGAGAAGCTTCAGTGGGAACAAAGGCCAGGAAAAGAATAAGAAAAACCATCGGATATTCCCAACTCTACCCCCTTGAAACTACAGGAATCTTGCCCTGATAGAATGCCCCATGTGAGGGGCCATAGCTATAGTATAGGGGGTAGGGCGTTTGCCTTGCACATGGCCAACCCAGGTTCAATCCTTGGCATCACATATATTCCCCCAGGAGTAATTCCTAAGGGCAGGGCCAGGAGTAACCCCTGAGCAACGCCACCTCTGTGACTCAAAAAGCCAAAAGAAGAAAAGAAAACCCCACGTAAAAGTCAACATGAACAAAGGAAGCGTGTGCACATGCCACCCGAGCCCATGTGCTGCTTATGCCCATGTGTTGCCGCTGAGAGCGTGTGGTTCCCAGGCACAATTGTCACCTGCATCTCCCCCTCTGAGACGTGGACTTTCATATCTACTGCTGGGATGTAAACTGGGGTTCCAGCTCCACTCTGGTGAAGCCCATGGTCTTTCTTTGGTGTGTATTTATCTCTCTTTCTCGGGCTCTTACCGTTCTCAAAACTTCCAAATAAAAACATTATACTTCACTGTGTGTCTCCTCCTGAAATTCGCTGTGAGGGAAAGCTGAAGGACCTGAAAAGCCTGGATAAGGTCTAGGACTGATTTTCTTTTCCTGCAAGGAACAAGGCTCACCGCTGACTAAATAGTCCTAGATTTCCTGAGCCATTCCCCAGTGAGAGGATTGGGTAGAGAAAAAGTGGCAGATTCTTTTCTCTAGGCTGCCACCTCTCTTTTCCCCATTTCACATAATCCATGTGGGAACCCACCCACATACGATGGAACAGAAATAATCCTTTGGTTGTCCATGTCCTCTTCCAGTCCAGTTACCTAAGTTCAAACTTTAACAACTTCTTCTTGGGTCCTTTTTTACACATTTGAATCCTACCATTTTTTCACTTTGGTAAATTTGACAGGCAACTTTTTCTAAACCATAGCATTTTGCTTTAATTACATTTAGATATTATATATGGTAATCACTGAAATAATATTTATATTATATTCTTATTATATAATATCAGTTTCTATATTCCATAAAATACATATGATATAGAGAGCTATTTTAGTATTTTTTGAAAATTTATACATTAAGCACCTTCAATCTTATCCTTTCCATTCCTGATAATTCTTTTTGCTTTCTGGTTTTTATTTTTTAGGGTCTGATTTTAAGCATTCCACGTAAATTAATATTATTCATACTTGCCTTTCTGAGACTGGATAGCACAGCGGGTAGGGCATTTGCCTTGCCGACCCACGTTCGATTCCTCCATCCCTCTTGGAGAGCCTGGCAAGCTTCCACGAGTATCTCGACTGCACAGCAGAGCCTGGCAAGCTACTTGTGGCATATTTGATATGTCAAAAACAGTAACAAGTCTCACAATGGAGACATTACTGGTGCCCGCTCAAGAAAATCAATGAGCAACGGGATGACAGTGACAGTGACAATGAAAAGGAGCACATCAAAATGGCCAAGAAGAACATGAGGAAGTGCTCAACATCTTCTCTAACAATTAGGAAAACGCAAATAAAAAATGCTATATTAATTCACTTCTGTTAGAACCACTATCATCAAGAGTCTAAGAGAGAGGGGCCAGATGGATAATATAGCATGTAGTGCATTTACCTTGCATGCAGCTGATCTGGGTTTAATAACCAGTATCCCATGTGGTTCCCTTAGCTCCACCAGGAGTATTTCCTAGTGAAGAGCCAGGAGTAATGCCTGAGCATTGCCTATATGACCCACACTGAAAAGAAAAACAACAACAAAAAAAGGAGTCCAAGAGAGAGACTGCAGGTGCTGTTGAAGTATGGTGAATTTTTACGCGCTGTTTTAGAAAATATAAATTAGCCTAATCTTTATGGCAAACAATAAAATATCTCCTCAAAAAAAAGTGAAAATGAAGGGTAATAATCTATCTGCCATATGAAAATTCCACTCCTGGAAATATACCTCTGCAAGGAAAAAAATGAAAAATGAATGAGATACATTTACCCCATGTTTATCATAGCTCTCATCATAACAGACAAGAAATGAAGATAGCCAAAATATTCATCAAAAGATGAATGGATAAAAAAGGTGATACATATACACAATAATATGTAATTCAGTCACAATAAAGGAGAATAATCTATCATTTGGGACAATATGGGTGGACTCGATTATTTTAACCATCTAAGGATTTCCTGCTTACCCTTTCCCTCTATAAATCCATTCTCCATTTTTGACCTAGAGTAATCTTTTAAATCCCCCCTTTTTATTCCATCACTCTTGTTCTTAAAACCTTACATTACCTTGCACTTTCTCTCAGGATAAGTTTCAATAAATTCTTAATAATACCTTTGGGGCTGGACTGGAGCGATAGCAGAGCGGGTAGGGCATTTACCTTGCACATGGCCGACCTGGGTTCAATTCCTCCATCCCTCTCGGAGAGTCTGGTAAGCTACCAAGAGTATACCACCCGCACAGCAAAGCCTGGCAAGCTACCTGTGGCATATCCGATATGCCAAAAACAGTAGCAACAAGTCTCACAATGGAGATGTCACCGGTGCCTGCTCAAGCAAATCGATGAACAAATAAATGGGACAACTGTGCTACAATGCTACTTTTGGGGCTTTATTAAAATGAATTTCTTTCTCACTTTTTTTTAATTCACCTTACCCTTCAGATCATCACTTTCAAATTAGTTTCTGCCTGGAATATACTTTCCACATCATATCTCATTCCATGTGCTCACTTCTGTATATAGAAAGTGCTCATGAAACCCCAAATTCTAGGTTAAGTTCTGCCATCCACAACTATCAAGTACTGCTATAGCATGAAGTACTTAATTTCTATTATAGCACTTGTCACTCCATAAGAATTACCTATCTAATCCTCTGTTCCCAAGCTACTCTCTAAATTACTTGAGGGCCAGCAATCAGATATTGTTAGACACTCTAGTCTTAATGGCTAGCATTATTCTCTTCACATAGTAAGCAATCAGTGGTTTATCTACATGGACAAATCAGTAAAATAACCAAATAATTTGAAAAAAAAATTGTTCATATTTCCAAATTTACTTTCATAGAAGCAGTTTCACTTTTTAATCTTAACAAACTAGAATATTGCTCTGAGACATCAGAAGCAATATTTTATGTAAGATAAACTCAATTTGGACTCCATCCAGAAAGGTACAGTGGCTTAAGTTCACAAATCATTTAATTATAAGGTGGTCAGAGGAAAATGGTTTGTGAGCCAAAAATACACAGCTAAAACAGATGCTCTCTCAGAGGGTATACTTCCATGCTTTGCTTCAGAACACAAAAGTTCTTAATACTAACAGAAACTGTATGAAGTGTGACCTTTATTCAAAAACACCTTTATTTTTTCAAATCAAGACTAATAGATATACACACAAATACCATTCACTCTAAAGAGATAAGTAAAATCATGTTTTTTTTTTTAATGAATAGAAAATACAGTCTTTTTTTTGCTTTTGGGGTCATACCTGGCAATGCACAAGGGTTACTCCTGGCTTTCCACTCAGGAATTACTCCTGGCGGTGCATGGGTGACCATATGGGATGCTGGAATCAAACCTCGGTGCAAGGCAAATGCCCTACCCATTGTATTATCACTCCAGCCCTGAAAAATACAGTACTGTTAAGCAATCTTATTCCCCCATGTTACTGTATATATTCCCAAAATACTTTAGATCACTTTTCAAAAATAAAAACAAATCCAAAAATCCAACATTTATTTTTGGCAAAATGAAGTATAAACACGATAATTTAGTTAATTGCTGTGGGTGCAGTATTCATTTTAACTGCTTCTCTTACTTTATGTAAGAAATACAACATTAATATAAGCTAATAAGTTCTTGTTTTTAAACATCTGCCAGGACAACTATCTAAAATAGGGATTAAACACAGTACAAGTCATTTTGTTGGAGGAGTGAAATACTAAAGAGAGAATGAGACCCTTTATTGTCATTATTGACTAATTACAATATGATTGCTTAGGGACAAGCCAATTGTTTGAATCATGTAAAAAGATAACAAAGATGAAGAAATTCCCATTTGCAGCGTTTTATTTAAGGGAGTATATTTCTTTTTTTGATTCACCAGAAAGAAGTCTGTTCTAATTTGAGTGGAATGGAAGGAGTATTTAAAAGACTTAAGAGACTTAAAAGCAATCTCCCGGAAAAGAGTGACGCAGAGAGTCCCTTGCCTGCGTGCCTGGCTGTCTTCCCTGGGGCCTCCTCGGAGGGGATGGGCTCCAGCTTCCCTCCCCACTCTGAGCAGAGCTCCCCGTGGCTGAAGACCTCCAGAGCCTAGCCACAGCCATGCTCAAGGCCCCTCTCCACACGTTCAGACGAGCCTCACGCATGAAGGAACTGGCAGAGGAACCCAGGTGTGTGGGACCCGGGGCTGAGACCTCTAAGGCTGCTCCGCTGAGGACTGGGCCTGCTCCACCCAGATTTCCTATTTCCCAGTAGCTAGGTGATCACACCCAGGGACTGCCCCCCGGCTCTGTGTAATCCTGTTAATGGCCAGCGTCCAGAGACTTTAAAAGCAAGCCCCCAGAAGTGGCCGTGCAATATTTTATAGCCTAGTTCTCCTTCTGAAAGAACCTGGCAAACTATTGGGAGTTTCCTGCCCACATGGGAGAGTCTGGCAAGGTCCCCATGGTGTATTAATATGCCAAAACCAGTAATGAGCTGGGTTTCATTTCCCTGACCCTGAAAGAGCTTCCAGTACAACAGGCATCGTTGGAAGGATGAGTAGAGAGGGGCTTCTAAAATCTCAGGGCTTGGACAAATGGAGACATTACTGAGACCGCTCGACAAATTCAATGATCAACAGCATGATGATATGATGATGATGATGATAAAGCATGTTTTTCTGAGTATATTTTATGTAGGCCTGGAGCAATAGCATAGAGGGTAGGGCATTTGCCTTGCACGTGGCCTACCTGGGTTCAATTCCTCCGCCCCTCTCAGAGAGCCCGGCAATCTACCAAGAGTATCCTGCCCACACGGCAGAGCCTGGCAAGCTACCTGTTCGTATTCAATATGCCAAAAACAGTAACAACAAATCTCACAATGGAGATGTTACTGGTGCCTGCTCGAGCAAATTGATGAGCAACGGGATGATAGTGATACAGTGATACAGTGATATTTTATATAAACTTCAGAAGATTACGCATTAAATATTTTAAGAAGAAATTTTATTTAAAAGAAGAGAAAATAAGTCACATTTGAGAGAATGCAGGGTTTTTCAGGAAAGAAAAGACCTCTTAAAGAAAAAGGAATTATATATATCAAATTGGAATGTGGATGATTCTAAAATAAAATGGTCCCAAACTTCTACAATTTGCCTATTTATAATTGTCACTTTATAAGGTTAAAGTTAAATATTTCTTCCTCAAAAATAAAATTTTAGGGTTTATGGTCTAATTTAGAAATATGATAGTAACATCCAGAAAAATATTTATCTACCTAATGACTCAAATACTCTATAATTTGTAGCCTATTAATTTCACTTGAATTTCCTATTATGAAAACTCACAGACTTTATCTGGGAACATTCTCTCAGATACATACTAAATAATTGGTTATGTGAAAGCATTTAACAAAGATAACTAAATCTACAAAACACTTCTATGACTAGACCTCTAATGAAAAATTTACTTTACAATGCCACTTCACTTCCAGTTGAACAGTTTAAATAATCAGGAAAATGGTCAAGAAGGGGGTAGGAAACATGAAGAGTAAAAGAAACAGACTAAGGAAATGCAATAATTGAATGACTAATCCTCAAAACATATTATTATGAAACAGAAGGTAAGAAGAGAATTATTCCATTGAGTAAAATAAAGTTAGTCTCTTGGAATTAAAGTAATATAAACACAAATATCTAGCATATTACAAGACATTGACAGAGAATAAACAAATATGTCTTATGGAGCAGTGGGATAAAATTTTAGTTTATGTAGCTGTGGAAGAAGGCATTAATTAATTTAGCATATTTTACTCATTTATGAAATATACCCTAGAAATCTAAAGGGACTATGCTAAGAACATGATTTAGTGATACGTAGGACAGGTATAATAATTGCCTCTGTGCATATATTAGGTAAACAGATTATTATGTAAATGAGTAGAATTAACTAATCAGGTAATTAGTTAATGAAGCAGGCAGACACCGGTGTGATACTGGTTCTTGAAAAGTACCCAAACCAAGATGCTTTTCAAATAAGTTACTTTGTCACTAGTCCTGAGTAACCAACAAAAAACTAAAGGCAGACTCACTTTGTGGACACAGGAACTGAGACTATTAAGATTCAAACTGGCACCAGTGCTGAGAAAGCTGGACCCTCACAGGAGAACAGAAATTTCTGCAGGGGAAAAAAAAAATTGTGAAAAGGTTATGAAAGAAATGCAACAAATATTCAAGACTCTTCCATTAGCTGATTCTCACCATGCAAAACTTCTAAGTATGCATAAAACTACAGTCCACAATAGTTTGGAAAATATCTATAAATAACCCCATCCCAGAGTCATTCAGGACTCTCTCCCCTCTGCCAAAGCAAGATGCTTTTGAAAATTATACTCTTTCTCTTTCCCACCTCATAGTCTCTAAATAAAACTGCTTTTTCCTTCTCTCTTCATCTCTTCCTAAGATTCTTTTTCATAAGATGAAAATTATGATGCCGAAAGGAGCTCGGACAGGACAGAGGTTAGGGATGACTTCCCTTTTTCAGTATAAGGCAATTCCTTTCTCCAGGCTGAATTCTATGACTCCCCAAGAATTGGGACATTGTTAATTTCCATGCTGTGTTGATCAAGTAAGACCCAGGCACAGTCTGACTGCCTAGTGGAGCAGGTGGGATACAGGCGTCCACAAAGATGATTGAGCAGACCTCATTAGTCCTGACCCTCTTGGGTGCTTCTCTAATTGACTGAGGTGAGTAAAGAGAAAGGCAGTACACACCTCTCCTTTACATAAGTCAACTGTAACAGTTATAGTCATCTGGGTGGCAAAAGGAGAGAGAGAGAGAGAGAGAGAGAGAGAGAGAGAGAGAGAGAGAGAGAGAGAGAGAGAGAGGAATGTGCCTGCCACAGAGGCAGTGTGTGTGCATGGGGGAGGGGAGATAGAGAGGGGTGGCGGGGGAATACTGGGAACATTGGTGGTGGAGAATGGACACTGGCTGGGGATTAGCACTTGATCATTGTATAACTGAAATGTAATCATGGAAGTTTGTAAGTCTGTAACTGCACCTTATGGTGATTCATTAAAAAAAAAAAAAAAGTCTGGTGGGCGCCAAAGCGTCAGTAGGAGGCTCACCTAGGTTTGATCCTCGGCATCCCATTGGGTCCCCAAAGCACTGCCTGGAGTAATTCCTGAGTGCAGAGCCCGGAGTAAACCCTGATTATCAGCTAGTGTGACCTGAAAAGCCAAAAGCAAAAAAAAAAATAATAAAAAGCTCTAGGTGCAAATAAATGATTCTATAAAATACGAAAGACCTGAGTTTGAGAGGTAAGTATATTATGGGGAAGTGAAGTTTAATATTCATGGGAGGTGAAATTTATTTTAATAAACCTCTATCGAGTATATAAAAGTAGTCATACATTTTACTTACTTTTCTGTGTGTAGTACTATACTTTTGATTTTTTAAAAAATTATGGTCATGGGGCTGGAGCGATAGCATAGCGGGTAGGACGTTTGCCTCGCAAACGGCCAACCTGGGTTCGATTCCCAGCATCCCATATGGTCCCCTGAGCACTGCCAGGAGAAATTCCTGAGTGCAGAACCAGGAGGAACCCCTGTGCATCACCAGGTGTGACCCAAAAAGCAAAATAAATAAATAAATTCTCTGTGAGCTGAAAAAGAGGTAACATGCTGAGCTCTGAGAAATCCTTACCCATTTCTTAAAAAAAAAAAAAATTATGGTCATATAATGAAAGAACGCTCACTCATATGCAAGTAAAATAGTATCTTGAAAGTGTCATCTAAGAAAACTGTTTGTTTTAGGAGCATCAGAAGGGACATCCTTCCTGTTTTGCTTACTTTAGAAGATTTGTCTCAAGAAAATGAACAGAAATACAAAATAAGTTATCTGAATATAGTGGTAAAAGACATGTCTCTTAATGGCTTCATAAGACCAGAAAAGGATAAAAGCTGAATTAACAGTTTGTATCTGTACACAGCAAAGCACCATGTAGGAAAGCGTCCTTTTCAGCATCTCCTTTAGGGTCAGACCCTATAGTAACCTTAAAACAATAGCCTCAAAGAGCCTCGAAAGCTGACATTCTAGTGAACTGTATGTGCTTATAAAACTATTACTTTGGGGATAAAGTCAGATTTCACTAATTTCAAAAGTTTATGTTTTAACAGGCTGAATTAATAGCATACCAAGGACATGGATTTTATTTAGGAAAATTTATAGAAAACCTCCAGGCTTTTTTTAAATCAGTAGAAATTATGCACTTCATACATCTAATATATATATGGTCAATAGGCTAACTGGTAATGAGTTCCAGGCAGGCCAAGTTTGGCAATTTGTGAATTCAACCTCTGAACAATTACTTCTGCTTCTTTCGTTAAGAAGAAATCTGGGTGTCTTCCTACATAGATGATGACGGTTATCACCAACCTTATTATAACTCATTTATTAATTTTTCTAATATGAGGCAGACCTTGAGAATGTGTATATGATAGCTCTCAAACCTAATAATTCTATGAAAAATGCCATACTAACCTTACAATGAGGATGTTTATTCACTTACTACCATTCAAGAAGTATATTTAATTCTACTTATATTTTCTATTCCCAAATGTACACATCAAGGGGTAAAGTGCTGGAGGCTAACTTCAGCAGCGTATTAGACTCAGGATTTGAATGTGATATTATCTTATCTCTCATACTCTTACTCTCCCACTGTTAATCATGGCTAAATGTCAATTTTTTTTGTGAAATTTTAATTAAATTCTGAATTTTGAGATCAAGGAAGGAAACGTGTTTTTTTCCTTTCCAAGGCCCATAAACTACTGCATTGGACTCTCCTCATTTTGCCATGTAGAATAGACTCAAAACAAACTATAGTCTGTATCACTGTCACTGTATCATCGTCATCCTGATGCTCGTTGATTTGTTCAAGTGGGCACTGTGAGGAACGGGCCCTGACCACCTAACAGGAGTTAACTCTGTTTTTCTCAGATCCTTTGTACAGGAACCTGCTTTGCAAAATAACTTGTTTTCCTGCCCCTGAGCAAGGAACTCGGATACAGGTGCCCTGAGTGGCAAGTCACGAGAAGGGTGGTGGTCAGACCAGATAACCAGATGCCTCTCACAAGACCCACGATGGCCCTAAAAACCAGGACGTTCCTAAGCACTGATGCAAATGCTGACCTTTAAACTATAGGCTAAGGAGTGTTGTCATTTTAAACAGATTGGGTAGGAAAGTATGTGTGGTTACAAATCTATTGGCTATAAAGTGCACGGGCTCTGCTGTAACGGCTGGTGAAGGCCTATATAAGATCTCCTTTGGAGAAGCTCAGGGTCTTGCCCAACCTGCTCCACCTGTGTGTCCGCGTAGGCAGCTCAACCCTGGCTAGCCAGTCTTACAATAAACCCTGCTTGCTGTTTGCAGTCTCTGGAGTCTCTTAGTCATTAAAGAAAGATCTCCATCCGCGCCCAAACAGGCATCAGTAACATCTCCATTGTGAGACTTGTTACTGTTTTTGGCATATCGAACACGCCACAGGTAGCTTCCCAGGCTTTGCCATGTGGGCAAGAGACTCTCGGTAGCTTGCCAGGCTCTCTGAGAGGAGCAGAGGAATCAAACCTGGGTCAGCCGTGTGTAAGGCAAAAGCCCTACCCGCTGTGCTATTGCTCCATCCCATAGTTTGTATATGGTATTTTATCATAATTTTTAAAAGATTATTAAAGTGACTAAATATTAAAAGAATGAAAAATACTTTTTAGAAGATAGTTTTAACCATTCTTCTGATACAGTGAACATTTATAAATATTCTCATATTGTACAGCCTTCGCTGCTTTCCTAGAAGAAAATAATTTACCTTGTTTACTTTATTGCATCTGATATAGATAGTCCTATTTCATGAAGAGAAACACTAAATTTGTAAGAACTATTTGTCTATCTGTTCAATGACAACATGTCAAAGTTAAAGTTAACTAAAACTCCAGACTCCAGAAATAAATGAAGTAGAGTCATTGGCATATTTGGTCAGCCACCAAATAAACAAATGGCATATTCCCTTTTTCACTCATTTAAATAAAGGAACAGAAATACTTTATATGGATGATGCAGTTCATTGTAGTCGTGACTATTTTAATTTTTAGTTACTTACATGATTGATAGCTCCAAAGAGTCCAATTTTTTTCTTTCTCTATTTTTTGCACAATGTTCCAAAAAACCAATTGCTTTTTCAGATAAAGTTTTTTAATGCTAGTGAAATTGAGAAAAATCTTAAACCTATACATCATTATTCTGCTAGTATTATACTTAAAATATACTTTTATGTTTTCATTTGAAAATCACTTGAAATTCTGAGCCTCTAGGTATTTGGCCAATTTTGCCAAAAGCTAATGACAATGAGACTTTTCTGCAAATGATTTACTTTTGCAAACAATGGAGAGAAAACAATTGATCTGAAAACAGATCATTATCTAAGTTTACAGATTTACTTTTAATAATAAGGTTGTTGATTTTTTAACTGTATGAAAAATGTACTACTGTGACCTCCTGAAAATTAAAATTTCCATAGATGCTTTCACAATTTTAAGTAAGACAGGGTCATCTAAAAAATGTACTTGTGATAATTTCTATCCTAGCCATTTAGCTAAGGTTAAAAGCAAACAATACAAGTTATTTATAATGTTTATTCAAGTGTTGCCTTTTCACACTTGAACTGACACAATTTATTTCATATTGTTTACCTGTTTTAGCTGTTTTTCATAGTTGAAAAATTCATCTCAAAAACAGAAACACTTTCCTCTCTCATGTTTCATTTTTTATTTTTTGCTCATTTCCAGTTTGGAAAACTTACAGGTGGTAAGACATCAATTTATGATGCAGTTGCTACTATTAACAACATTCATCAATTGTTCACGAATTGTTGAACATTATTCAATCAATCATCAGATTGCATTATGTACTGTGGATATTTATAAAATGATGGATATTTTGTCTCTGCCCTCAATGGAAGTAAAATCAAATGAAATTCATATAACATATACTCATGAAATATAACTTATATTAAAAATTACAAATATTTTAAAAAGCAATATTTTCTAGTGCCAGATCAAGTGCAATAGAATAAGTATTTCTATTTCTGTATTAAATCCATTTACTGGATTTCATTGTTCTTAATATTGCAGGGAGGGAGGGCGGTATGTAAAATGGGAAACAGTAATAGTCTCAAGCTACCTGGGAAGTGCCTGTGTAGGATCCAGAACTGAGTTGATCATCAATAGTACTTGCGTGGTGTAGACCTTGCATCTCACTTGATCCACATGGCACCTGTAAAACTACATTTGAGTCACACTTGATCTTAAGCAAGATCATTAATCCTCACCATCCTCAAATTTCTCTACCACGTGTGGTTGGAATAAGGAATTTCCTTTTGTAAGAAAAAGAAAATCAATCCTAAATTCTGTCCAGTTTGTTTACTTCTCCAATTCATTGCATACCCTTGCAGAAAAAAATCAGGAGACAAATAATGAAATAAGGTCAGTATATTTGAGAAATATGAGGAGAGAAAGAGGGTTATGTGTTAAAGAGAGAACACAGGCTTCAAAGTGAAAAGAGTTCAGGACATATCACAAGTACAAATGTGGGTGCATCACTCAATATAGAAAATATATGCCATGAGGTAAAAGAAAGATATGGCACATCTCCGTCAAAAATGAAGGCAATGCTAGATTGGGAACCTGTGTAATCTGTCTCTGTAAAACTAGTTTTTATAGTTTTCAAAGCAATCTATCACTACATTGTTTCTATGGGAGGAAATTGTAATTGTTGATGATTTTGTTTTATGATGCTCTTATCATGATCTTTATCTTAGCCTTGGTGGGCCTCTCTCCCTAGGGGATACAGTCAATGCTCTGGCCTTGAATTCTGCATCTCAAAGGCTTTTTAATCTCCTAGGGTGGGTTCTATATTTCAAAGGCCTTAATATCTTTAGGTTGTGCATGGGCTCTGACAGTGTCCCAATGCACATTACTAGCTCTTCCTACCCTGGTCCTTGTCTCTTTTCTGCAACAATATTAGAACATTCAATGAGTGCACAAAACAATATTGCCAGAGGGTGTTATGGTGCACCACAGAGGGGAAAGGCACTAGAATTCGCAACTACCAAGCTCACGTTCAGCCCACTTTCTGACTGACTTACCAGTGAGGTGCTGGGGAAGGTAATGACTCAAAAGCCCTTCAGAAGCTCCTACATGGGGTAGACAATAAAGTACTGACCTCTACCAAGATTTCCCAAAATTACTGCCTATCCTCACAGAAAGGAAGGAGAATACAAATAAGTAACTAAAGAAACTTTAGGACATATGAGAGAGGAGGGTGAAAAAAACTGGTTCCCAAGTGAACATGAGTTGATGATAGATAGATAGATAGATAGATAGATAGATAGATAGATAGATAGATAGATAGAAAGATAGATAGATGATAGACAGACAGACAGACAGACAGATAGATAGAGATAGATAGATAGATAGATAGATAGATAGATAGATAGATAGATAGATAGATAGATAGATAGATATATAGATAGACAGTCATAAAATAACTTACATTCAGAGTTGGAATTTAGGCTACTTCCAAGAACAGAGGGTGCCCATAGTGGCTTGTATGTGAGATAAGATAGTGTGTATACCAGAAAGCAAAGAGAAACAGTTCGAGTAGATGGGTTTTAAAAGTTTAAGATATGATCAATGTACTTTTTCCTTCTTTAAAGATGGTTTTGAGGATTTTTTTCCAAGCTGTCATGCCTTATCAGGTAGTGGCTACCAAATCATTCACAGATGATTCCTTGATGGCTTCAAACTGGTTATTATTTATTAAATGAAGCTGAAATTTATTGATAAAGTTATACTCCCACCATCTGTCTACCTACTTTAGCATCATAAACATTTCAAACATATATAGCAATTACATAATGTTGAAATGTTACAAATGCCTAGCAAGTACTAAGGAAGTCCTGGAGCGCTATACAAATTGTTTCATTTAATCCTCATAACAACTCTGCCTACAGAAATTATCCTCACTTTCTACAAAATTAATCACGGTTTAGAGAAACTACTACTTCAGTCCTAATGCAAGTATTTGACAGAGTTGGAAACAAGTTATTCTAAGTTCATTGTCCAAAATGTTCTTTATTTTCCTACATAGCCTCTCAATTTTTTCACCTGACTATATCTTCCTACTTTACTGACTATATAGTTATATATTGACTATATAGCAGTATGCAGACTACATGAGACAACACATAATTCTAGAGAAGATATGTCTCTATAAGAGACAACACATGAAAATGAGAATTAACATTAACAGAGCAGCTTCTCTGCCTGATAAATAATATGTACTGAAACTTATGTCTCTTATATTGTTTCATTTTCAGTTAGTCTTTATGCCTAAGGTAATTTTTACCCTTCTAAGGATATATGGTATTACTTGATTCAACAAATTGAGAGTATATACAAACATGCATACGTGTGTGTGTGTGTGTGTGTGTGTGTGTGTGTATGTGTGTGTGATATCAGGAACTAAGTGGGTTGATAATGCTAAGAAAGCAGATTTCAACCTTCAAGAATCTAACAACAATGGGAAAAAATATCATTGTAAATATGGTAGCTATGTACAGGGCTGTATGCACATATGGGAGTGTCACCCTAGATTCAGAAGTGGAATGAGAAATATATAGTGTGAGAAAAACTTTCCCACAAAACATATATAGATATTCTTTTTAATTTGAGCATGGGAAAGTAACTACTTCCCCATGGTAAGAAAGCACCATCTTCAGAGGAGACACTTTAAGACTGAAATACCATGTAAATAAGGCTAAATGGAAATGGAGCTATGGAAAAATGTTAATTCTATTTTTTATTTACTTAAAAAATTATCTTAGGGACTGTAACAATAGCTCACTGAGTAGGGTACTTGCCTTGTACACTGCTGACAGGGACAGATCTCTGGCACCTTGTGTGAACCATCTTGAGTCATCCAGGAATAATTCCTGAGAGCAGAACCAGAAGTAAACACTATTATCATGTGTTATCATGTGTGGCTCAAAATTTAAAAAATAAATTATTCTTAGTTTAGAAATACAGTTGTAATCATGTTCAGGTTTATAGTAAGGAGGTACAGAGTCATTCCACACCACCACCACCAAAGTTTCCATGATCCTCCACCAATGTTCTCAGGTCACCTCTGGCTGGTTTGCTTTTCATTCCCAACTTCACCCTGTTGGTAAATAAGGAATTATATTTAAAAGGCTTCCTAGGTCATGCTAAGTTGCTTGGATTTAACCTAGAAGCAATGAAGATGCATTAGGATGTTATTTTAGCTAAAGATATGGCAAGTATAGACTTATGTTTTTAAAAAATCAATTTGTCCTAAGCATGGAGTCAAAAAAATCTGAAAGGAGAAGGACCAAATGACTGAACAATGATATAAATTGATCAAATATGAGAAAGGATGGACCAAGTAATGAGAAATGAAGTCTGAACTCAAGATATGCATTTTAGATGTAAAGCAAACTATAGTTTAACAGCGTGAATAATAAGAGCAAGACCACAAGGAGTGAAATTCAGATTGATGTCTGATATGGAAGGTGAAAATCTGGATAAGAGCAGCTTTTGTTGGCTAAAAGAGGACATAAGAATGCGTTTTCTTATATTTTAAACCGATTACCATATTTTCAAATGGACATACCTACCAAGCACTGAGAGTGAATTACTGTAGGATTACATAGCTTCAGGTAGCTTAGGTTTATTGGGTTACTCCTTTACAGTACTCCCATTCCTCTTGGTTTATTTGTAGCTTCTTTCTTAGTATTCTGTTGACCTGTAAATATTGTTTTTCTCTTCTCCTTTAGTCCTTTGCATAGTTTTTTCAGAGCAATGTCCTTTTTGTATGGACACAGGAAGACTTAGCAAATGCTATGCTTTTGTAACCTGGAAGTCATTTGACTCTACATGATATTTTCCTCCTGGGCATCTGTTCTCTCGACCTAAACCTCAACTGCCCTTACTTCCTAGCACCCCCAAAAGCAGGGTCCCGACGAGGAACGAGACGGACGCAGGGCAAGCGGTGAGTTGTGTGCTACCCTGGCATCGAGATGGGCCTGGCCAAAGTGCCTAATGCTTAACTATAAGTTAAGAGCTTGATCATGGACAAATGTTGTCATGACCCAAACAGTGATAACTAGATTTGGACCCTGCTAGGGTGAGGAATGATTAATCTGGCCTGAGTGCTGTGGTCTGAGTCTGTGGCAAGATGTTGCCAGGGGTGCTGCCTTGCAAGCCTCAATGTATCTCTTGCTATGACCATATAAAAATAACTAGTATTAAGATGTTAATAAGTGTTTGGACTAAGGAAAGGAAAATAACTTTAAGAGTCAGGAAGGGCTTTGGAAAGCCCTTCCAAAGCCCTTTGGAAGGGCTTTCTTATGTTGATTTTGCTACCTGCCTGAGGGTAGCATAGAGGGAAGGTGGGAGAGACAAGTAGGAGGAGAGACTAGAGAAGCGAGAGAGGCTGGAGTAGATCCAGAGAGAGGACAGAGCTGGGAGTGTGAAAGATGAGAAAGATGGAAGATTGAATAAACGGTAACTAATCAGCAACCAGTTTGGCCTTCTTCCTTCTGTCGCCTGCCCTTGACTGACAGCACACACAGTGGTTCCAGGGCACCAAATGCAGGCGGTGAGACAGAGCCGCCCGGAGAGCCCTAGAGTGCACGCCTGTCAGCGAGCCTTAGTTTTTTACAAATTACTATGTAATTTTTTATTGTCACTTGCCATTTAATGAGCACTTTTAACCTAGTCAACAACTTTATTTCTTTAAATTTCTTGAATTAAGAGGGGACATTGTCTTAGAATTATCTGCGTTCACCGCAGACCAAGCACAATAAGTTACTTACCATGGTAGTCCACTAAAATTTTATTTATTTGACCAAAGGAACATTTGCTTGTTTTAGATTATCTCGAATACCTACATACCCGTAATCTTAAAAGCTAAATATAGAATGTAATCAAGGTAAAGAGAAAGTGAAATGAAATTTATCAGCTACAGGGGGGAGGGGGGTGTAGAAGATATATTGGGTTTTTTGGTGGTGGAATATGTGCACTGGTGAAGGGGTGGGTGTTCGAGCTTTGTATAACTGAGACATAGGCCTGAAAGCTTTGTAACTTTCCACATGATGATTCAATAAAATAAATACATTTAAAAAAAAAAGCTAAATAAAGTTTTCTTTAGAAGTTTTCACAAATGAGTGCAGGTTAGATGATCATCTGTCGCGCCGCTTCGACCAGCGAAGAAACACGCAACTCGGAGATCCTTCTTGCTGTAATTTATTCAGGAACTTTCCATTGAAGGGGGAAGAAACGGGAACGAGGGGAAACGAGGAGGAGGAGAGAGGGACGAACGAGGAGGAACCGACTAGCTAGGCAGCCTCCCCCCTTATATACCTCTCCCTGCTTGTTTGCCCTCAAGTGTCTGCAGCTGATAAACTAGCCACAACTTGTGAGCGTGACAAGACATCCTGATTCCCCATCAGGTGTTGTTCACGAAGCACGGTGCAACCAACAAGAAACAGGTGTTCATGAAGCACGTTCCCATGGAGGCTCTCCACAATCATCGAGCTAATATCCTCATGATATCCTTCAGACAAATATGATTTATATATATACAAATATATTACATACTTGCTATTCTTAATACTATTATTTATGTTTTTAGGAATTAGATAGCTTTATTTTATACTCAGTTTTATCGCAGCTATTTTTATGGTTCATGATAGATATTTGTTGGAAAATGTAAAACCACAATAATTAGGCATACTTCTTGTATACAGTATAGGCAGTTTACCTACCACAATTTTAAGTTATGAAGCCAATATTTAATACTAAATATATAAAATAATGCATGTATTTACTATCCAGTAACCATAATCTCGTATTGCTTGCAATCACTGTGATATATCTGAGGTTAGATTCTGTCTCTCTCTCTCTACTTATCTGAGTGAGTCTACCTCCATCTGGTAGGAATGCCAGATGGAGGAGAGATCGAGAGATAAAGAGATTAATGAAGCTATTGACCAAGTTTTTCAAAAGGAAAAAAAATTATAAGAAAATAAAATCTGTTAAAATTCCCTTTCCAATGATTAATGCCTCTTTATTGTATAATTTTAGTTTCTGGGGGGAAATAATAAAACAAAAAAAAACAGAGAAAACTTGTAGGAGATATAATTGGTAATGACTTGTAAAGATGTCCATTTTGGAAAAACACAAGGTATGATCTTCTCCCCAGTGTCTGTTATACCCTGGTAACAAAGGACATTAACACTTTCTGACCACAAGGGTGAAATTAACTACACTGGGGAGTACACAGTCCATTAGTGGAAATAGTTCCCCAAGGCTCTTAGTTGGTGATGGACTCAGATACCATGAAATAAGGGTGCAACCTAGTCTTTTCAAAGAAAAGTCTGTATTTTAGAACAGGGATATTGCTTGTAGTTTATAAGAGGAAGAGAAAGACAAATCAAATAAACTCTGCTGGATATTGCAATTCTTTGGAAAGCAGTAGAATAACAGAATGAAAAAAAAACTGCAACATTTAAATACTAAACTTTAGCTCACAGGAAGTAAAAGGATGACCCTTAAACAATGCTGTACAATATGCTATATTACATATCTCACTTTTCAGAATCTATTCTGGTAAAATAAATTCACTTTAAAACGTGATAATTTGTAAAATTACATGGCAAAAATGACATTGATAGTATCATAAATTAAAAAGTCGCATAATACAATATGTAATTATCATAAGGAATTATTAACTGTGCATATCATCTTGAAACTAATATTAATAAAATAATATAAACATTGTCATTGCAATTCAGTAATTACTCTCTTCATAGGAAATTCCTATGTACTCATCTTGCTTTATCAACTCCCTCTGAATCAAGTGTCATATAGATCTATAAATAGACCAAAAGCTCTGGTTCCAACTATATATTTAAATATATAGGTCAAATTTTTTGGTTTATATTTTAAAAATAGAAATCCTAGGTAAGAATTAAAATTATTTAGTGAGTTTAAATTCTTAATGAAGCCTAGCTCACTAGACAGAATATAAGATTTTATTTCTAAATATAGAAAATTTTACTTAGTAAAAGCTCCAGAACTGGGAAAAAAGTTCCAAATTAAGTACAGCATTGGGGCTGGAGCGATAGCACAGCCGCTCCAAGGTAGGGCGTTTGCCTTGCACGCTAGTGACCTGGGTTCAATTCCCAGCATCCCATATGGTTCCCCAAGCACCGCCAGGAGTAATTCCTGAATACAGAGCCAGGAGTTACTCCTGTGCATCGCCAGGTGTGACCCCCTAAAAGCAAAAAGATAATAATAAGTACAGCATTAAGGCCTTTATTGGTAATAGGTTTGGTTTGCTGTGTGCCATATCTTGGCAAAGTTCAGAGCTACTTATGGCTGGTGCTCAGAGGTCTCTCCTGTTGCTTGCTTGGAGATGCTGGATAATATATATGGAGGAGCTGGAGATGATTCCTGGGCCTCCCACATATAAAACATGCACTCAAGCTCCTTAATCTATCTCCCAGATCCATTTTTACATATTTTAAGAGCACGTACTTTCTTATCTCAAAAATCAGAATTTTGATAATGAGTGTTATTCATTTTTTTATTTGCTAGTTTATCCAACATTTTCAAAGATATACTATAAATCTTTATATTATTTATTTAGTATGTAAGACATTCTTTCAATGTCTAAAAAATTGAAGTCTTGAAGATAATTGAAGAATTAAAGATAATGCACAATTATTCTCTTTATTGTGTTTATGGTTATGTATAGGTCAAAAACATTGTATCTGCTAACCTAATTTTTTAAAGTCTTACATTAGCAAAGATCCTGGGTAAAGTTCTGGACAGAGAACTGTAAGCAGGTATGATAATATATGTATGTATATACATGTACAGACATATATATATACATATAAATACATGAGATGCAACTGGTAATGATTTGTAATTATATTACATATATGTGTGTACATATGTGTATATATATACATATATATATATATATATATAATTCTGTAGCCAAGGCATTTAAGTCCAAGGCCATTGGGTTATATTTTTCCCCATGTATTATCTTTCCCTGTCATAACATTTTTAGAGGCCATGTATAACAGATGCTGAACATGTAATATCAGTAAGAAATGAACTGAGTTAGGATAAGCCATTGATATTTGAACGTTTGTTACTCTAGCTTGACTATTTTATGCTGTTAAGCATGATGAGATTACTCTGAAATGATATAGGAAGTGTTGATTGAAATATAAAGGCTATAGTTTATCAACTCAGACAGTTTCTTGACTCCAAGATACCAAGGATATCAATTCAGAGGTATTGCATATTATGCAAATGTAACATTCAGTTCTGTGGTTGATGACTGCTTCTGTTGGTAAAAGATGAAAGAATGTTCTGCATTTCTGATAGTCACATTTTCCTCTAGATTATTTTTCTTCCTTGAAGATGTTTCAGATATTCATGCTATACAGGCAATTTCAGTGCCCATTTTTTATAGACTCTCCAAGCTCTTCTACTTGACTTTATATTTCTAGTTTCAGATTTTTATAAAAAAAAGTTTTTAAGTTGTGTAAGCTTCAGTTTTCACAAAAACCTAGACCCAACACTATTTAAATTTTATATTACTACTGCCTCTTACATAGCACTAAGAAATATTTTTGTTTGATTCATGCTATTTATCTTACTCTACAAGAGTAAACCAGATAAAAGGATTTCTTCTCTCCTGATGGCATAAGAAATTATGTGAATTTTCTCCATTCAAGCAAGAAGATGTTTCCTTTTGTTAAATGTTTAACTCATTGCTTTTCTTTTCTTCACTCATTTTCAATCCTCATTTGCAAAGACAGGAAACTGCATGTTTACACAGAAACAACAGACACATTTACAAATTTTTGAACACACATAGAAAGTACATTTTATGATGTGAAAAGGACTTTTTACCTCATCACTTTGTAGATACTCTTACTACTATATTAATATCTACAAAATTCTTCCTCTTCCCCCTCCTTCTCCTCCTCTTCCTCCTCTTTCTCCTCCTCCTCTTCCTCTTTCTTTTACTCTTGCTCTTTCTCCTCCACTTCCACCCCCTCCTCCTCCTTCTTCCTCTTCTTTCCTCTTCCTCTTCTTCTTGGCTACAGATTTCTAAAACGTAGGTCAGTCATTTTAGGGCGAGCCCTCTATGTAATCTCAAAGGTTACATGTTTACTCTACAGTAAATTAGCTGAAGCTTTTAAAACACATGAGGATGTATTTTGGAGCAAAGCCTCACCCTGTGACCTATTAGTTGTAATAAATCCTATGTTTGTGTGATAACTAAGTACCTTTCTTTTTTCAAAATACTCTACTTCGTGAATCATAAGGATTGTAGCATGAAACTGGTTAACATTTTACTAAGTAGCTTGATTTCTACCTATAATCTTCTAAACTCTCTATTGTGGTAACTGAATGGCATCAGGAGGATTGAGGAGACACCTGAAAAAAATATAGTTAAATATTACACATGCAGGTAGTATCATAGGAACTCTTTCCAAAGCTATGATAAAGTACACCATTCTTTATTTAAACTCTCATAATCACTCTTCCTTTTATCTAAAGAACCACATTTTTAGAGGAAGCAAAATTCAAAAAAAAAAAATTGTCAACTTTCAAGTTTGTTTTTCTTCTCTAAATGTGAGAAAGAAGGGAGAGTAGGAGGTTTTTTTTTAAATTACTATAAATGGGGCTTTTAACCTAAAAGTTGGTTCCTCAGCAGAACAGTTGAGATAACTAATTAAAAGAATAAAGTTGAGGCATTTTCTTTTTGAAAATTTAGTAGTTCTGAGTGACTGGGTCTCAACTGCGTCAGTATGTAGTATATAGTCATCAATCTGTTGTACTTACACGTATCAGAAGGTTTTAATGAAACAATTACCTGTATTAAAGCTTAACCCTCTGTTATTAAAAATATTCCAAGGATGAAATAATATAGAGAAAAATTTTAAATAATCTGCTTGTTTTTCTCTCATTCAGATAAAAACTTAAGTACAGGGAACCCAATCAAATGTGTGAAAAAGTATATAAATCACTGTTATACTTTCATGGAGTAAGAATATAATCAGACTATTATTGAAGTACTGTGAAAAATTTCTCCAGTGTATGTTACTTAATTCTGAAAAACCAATCAGAAATTCTCCAAGCAAAGAAAGAAATGGGGGACAGGAGGACAGGGGACAAGAGATAGTTCACAGGTATCTCTCTAACATGTCAGACATGTGTATAACCAGGTTTTGAACAACCAGGTTTTGATTTCTGGCATCACATAGACCACAGCAATTCTGGACGTGACCATGGAGGGCCTTAGAATTTCCATGGTTACCCACAAAATCCTTTGCATCACAGGGCCTGAGAAGCATCATATCCTAAGACCCTTGCATTGAACTGCAGACTGCTTGGCCAAGAATCATTAGTGGGCTCATAAACTCCTGGGCTCTGCTTGGAGACCAAAAAATTTAATTAAAGGCAAATTAGGAGATATGGAGATATGGATACTACTAGTGGCAGAATCATTTGAAAATTATGACCTGTCTAATAAATGAAACAATTGAATTCAGAGTTCTGATGGCAGAAGAGAGTTGGAAGAATGACAGCTGCAAAACCATTAAGGATTTTTTTTTTATGCTAAGCTAAAACTCTTTTGACTTTATTTTGTTGAAGTGAGGACAAAACCTAAGTGTAGAATTGCATTTAGAAGCATGTGCAGAGTACATTTATGGGAAAAACTGTAAGAATTAAAGAAACATTAATGATATTAAAGAAGAATTTGGCAGATGATTTAAGAAGTACCACGTGGGTTGGTGCTGGAGTGATAGCACAGTTGGTAGGGTGTTCGCCTTGCACGCGACTGACCCGGGTTTGATTCCCAGCATCCCATATGGTCCCCCGAGCACCACCAGGAGTAATTTCTGGGTGCAGAGCAAGGAGGAACCCCTGTGCATCGCCAGGTGTGACCCAAAAACCAAAAAAAAAAAAACAAAAAAGAAGTGTCACATGGGGCTGGAGACATAGCAAGTGGGTAGGACACTTGCCTTGCACATAGTTGACCTGAGTTTGATCCTCAGCATCCCATTTGGCCCCCTAGCCCCAATGCGATTCCTGAATACAGAGCTACAAGTAAGCTCTGAGCACCACCAGGAGTGATGAGTCAGGAATAAATTCTGAGTTCCACCAGGTGTGCCAGCAAAACAAAACAAGCAAAACCAAAAAAGTACTAGAATATTTGTAGTTAAGTTATGAAGGACATTAGAGATAATCTACTGAACAAGATATAGCAGGCAAAGTAGTATATTTTTAGTATATAGAATGTTGAGTGTCTTGAGGTGATATCTAAGAAAACAAATGCAGTGTATGGTTATAAATGTTTCTAGAACTCAGGAGAGCTTCTGTTATGACTTGATAAAGCATATTTACTATCTTATGCCTGCATACTCTAAAATAAGGAAACATACATCTTAAAGGGGAATTATAGGTAGAAGCATGAATAATAACAAGATTTAAGGAAAAATTAGGAATAATAATGTGATGGGCAAAAAGAATGTGAAGGACACGTGGTGTTTTACAGAGTTGATGTGTTAAAGAGAAAAAACTCAATAACACCCAATATTTCCACAATTGCTAGACTATCAAAACTGAAATGTTGATTTAATGATTTAGCCCATATGAGATTTTCTAGTAATTTTGTTGAAAGTATTTTCTGTAGTGTTAAAGAATAAGTGTGATTTTATAGGATTGATATGCAAAAATGTAACAGCATGTTTTATATTTAAATAAGACTTAAATTGTTTAAATTTATATTTAGAAAGGAAGGAATCAAGAAAGGTAACAGAAGGGAAAATACAAAACTACAATAAGAAGGAAATTATTGTGTGTTTATTTCAGTAATATTCATTTATAATTAAAATGAAAATATATACACAAGGCTTTTCTATTCAATTTTTGACCTCAGATTTTAGGAACATCTTTCAATTTAGTTTCCTCAGGAAGCACTCACTAAATCACAGTCAAGGACGAAATCAGTAAATAATGACTGAGGACCCATTATGTATGGTGGTATATATGACTTTCCTAAAAATTGTTCGGAACAGAAAGTTGGTAACACATATTCCTGATACCAACAATTATGAAAATTAAGTAGAGCAATTAAAAAAGAATATGAGTGGTCAGACTACAATGCAGTATAAAATGTGTGCCACCTTGACCAACTTTGTAATTAATGTGCATAATAACAAGCAGTGAATAGAATGCATTCATTTCCAATCCCCCTGAGTTAAAAGATCAGAATGGAAACGTATTTACAGTAGTTAAAACTTAGTTGCACTAATTTTTATTCTAGAATTGTTCAGGGTGATTTATATGCACTAATGTTAATATCTTCCTGATATATAATTGAACCATTTGGCTAATAATTGAGATAAAAATGTACCATGTCAATTTCATTGAAAAATTGTACATAGGGGCCATAGAGATAATACAGGGGAAAGGGTGTTTGTCTTGCATATGCTGACTTGAGTTCAATCCCCAACATCTCATATGGTCTAGTTAACACTACCAGGAGTAATTCCTGAGTGCAGAGCCAATAGTGACCCCTAAGAATTTCCAGGTGTGACCTCCAAACTGAAAAATAAACCTAAACAATAATATATATTGGAAAGGTAAAGTTTACTGAGATTAAGTATTACTGTATCACTGTCATCCCATTGTTCATCTATTTGCTCGAGCGGGCACCAAGTAACGTCTCCATTCATCCTAGCCCTGAGATTTTATAAGCCTCTCTTTGCCCATTTATCCCAGAAGTGCCAGGGGAATAAGACCCATCATTGTTTCTGGATTTGGCATATTGGATACTCCATGGAGAACTTGCCAGGCTCTGACTTGCAGGCAGGATCCTCTTGGTACCTTGCCAGGTTCTCTGAGAGGGAGAACTAGGCTACAAGAGGTTACGTGGCCGCAAATGCAGCCACACTTCCAGTAGCTTTGTTTTATAGTCTCATATACAGATATACAGTCTTATATACAGATAAATACAGATACTGAAAAATAAATAACTCTTTTATATGCAGAAAATGGTATATTATTTCTGATAAGCTTAACTTACAAAATGAAAATCAATAATTTAAAATATTAAAGCAATCTCTATGCAATTATAAACTTATAAGTACTTAGAAATTAAGTATATAAGAATTACTATTATGATGCATGTAACTGAGACCATTGTTAGTAGGAACAATAAATATACACACTTGGAGGATGTTAGGTTATTTATGGATCAATGAAAGAACTCTGAATATGAAACCCAGAAAATGGGCAGACATCAAAGAATTTAATGTAATAAGAATTCAATTTTCACATTGCCTAGAAATGTCCTTTTTGATTTCAGACATTGAAATTTGATACTGCTCTTGTATAGACTCTTAATGCCACTGTAAATTACTTTATAAATGTTTTTAGTTCTTGTAATTTTCTTTTGCATTAAAAGTTCTACCAAAAGCATAGAACAGCTAACTTTACAAGCTAGGAGTTATGGCAAAAAATGATTTATCCTTCTAAATTTTGCATTGGGAAATACATTTGTGCTTAAAACCCTGACTTGGGCAAAGTATTTAGCATTTCTTCTCCCCCTGGGCCAAAGGACATTAATATAAACCAAAGAAAAAAATTATAAACACTGTGGGGAATGTTATGGAATGTTAAAGCTCTTCAAATGATCAAATTAATTGAGTAAAAAATATGGGGGGCATTCTATTCTCTGATTTCAAGCTATATGCTAAAGTTATAATAATCAATACATCTGTCACTGGACTACAAAAATTAAAAAAATTCAGAGCAAGGTAATAGAGAACCTGAAATAGAACTTCAGATATATTGAGAGTTAATGAATGCAAAGGCAATCAATGAGACAAATTACATTAAGTGGAGGGAGGAAAGCCTCTTCAACAAATGTTTTGGAAACCATAAAAATCACATGGAAAAGAACAAAACTGGACTTGTAGCTCACACTATACACAAAGTTAATTCAAAAAATATCAATATTTTGATAATATATTATAATCCATACAATACATCAAGCTAAATATAAATTATACTTTTAAGTCTATTAATCTTACAGGTGTTATTAATAATTGAACTACAATGATAAGAAAAGAAAATCAAAACTGATCAAATTTATTTCATCAAGCTAAAATGTTTTTGCACCATGAAAGAAATGCAGGTTGAGGCAGAATCGCCTGCCCCCACACCAGGCTGTCTCCACTGGAGCACCTCGGAAAGAGGCCAGTTGAGTTTCCCTCCCCAGCTCAAGAAGATCCCTGGCAGCTGAAAACCTCGAGAAATCAGCCACAGCCATACTCAAGGCCACTCTCCACATGCTCGGACTAGTCTCAGCCATGAAGGAACAAGCAGAGGAACCAGGTATGTGGGATCCGTGGCTGAGATCTTCAAGCCTGCTTGGATTGGGAATGGGTCTCCTCCACCCAGATCCCCAATTTTCCAGAAGCTTGGCAGTCACACCCACAAACTGCCCCCAGCACCATGTAATCTCATCAATGGCCAAGATCCAGAAACTATAAAATAAAACTCCAGGAAGAGAGTGATGCAGTATTTCCTGGAGCACGTGGCCGCAAGTGTGGCCACATAACCTCTTGTACTCTAGCCCACTGATATACCTAAAGTAGTACACATCTGTTTGGTTTTAACATACTTGCTTATATTCTTTTATATATGGGCTTAAATTGCCCCAGAACGAAATACAACCTTCACACACTTCCTTCTTATTATGGTGGGGAGATTCTCACTGGTGGTGTGGGTGTTTGAATATTATCTGAAATGAACTATTGTGAACTACTTTATGAAAATAAATGTATAAAAATTGCAAAAAAAGAAAGAAATGCAGTTTTAAATAAAGATAAAATATTTACATATAAGGCATCTACTAAAAGACTAATCTAAGATTTTCACAAAGATATCTATGTGAAGTGAGATAAACACTTCTTGAGATATAGACTCACAAAACTCAAGAAGAAGAAGAAGGAGGAGGAGGAGGAGGAGGAGGAGGAGGAGGAGGAGGAGGAGGAGGAGGAGGAGGAGGAGGAGAAGGAGAAGAAGAAGAAGAAGAAGAAGAAGAAGAAGAAGAAGAAGAAGAAGAAGAAGAAGAAGAAGAAGAAGAAGAAGAAGAAGAAGACCAGAAGGAGGATGAAGAGGAGGAAGAGGAGGAAGAGGAGGAGAAGTAATATTAATTTTTTAATGTGTGTGGTACTAGAATAAACACAGACAGATGTAATAAAATTTATATCTCAGAAGTAAATATTTATATTTATATAGATAGTTGTTTTGTTATAAAGAAACCAATAGCATAATAAAGAGATATAAAAAACTTTCAACAAATCATGTTGGATTAAAATGATAAGCCATGTGCAAATAAATGAAATTGCATTGCTATATTATAAAAAAAAGTTAACTCAAAATAGATAAAATGCATTCCTGTTAAGGCCAAATTGATAATGTACAATGGAGATATAGCCAAACATTCTGTACGAATGACTTCAGAGATATTTTCAATAATCAAAGTCCATTGGCTTTAAAATAATATAAACATGACTATGTAAAATTCACAGCTTCTGCAACATAAGAAAATTTATTGCTAAGATAAAAAAGATATCTAGCCAAATTGGAGAAAATATTTATATATTTCACATCTGGAAGAGTGCTCATATGCAAGATGTATAAAGCACACAAAAATTAACAAAAAAACCAAGTAAGTTCATCAAAGAATATAGAAAAGACCTCAAGAGATATATCACAAAGAAGACACACTTGCACATAAAATAAATGTTCATCAGCACTGATTATCAGAAAATTGCAAATCCAAATGACAATATCACCTCATAGCAGTGAGGATATCCTATATCAAAAAAGTCAGAAATAAGAAATTCTGGAAATACAGAAAGGAATTCCTATTCACTGCTAGTGGGGTGTAAAGTGTTTAATTCTCAATGGATAACTCTACAGAGAATTCCTTAAAAATATAAAAATTGTACTCTCTTGTGTTCCGACACTTTGAAATTTATTCTGAGAGCACAAACACACACCCAAAAAACCACAAATTCAAAAAAATGTAAGCACACTAATGCTTATTGAAGTGATATTTACTATGTCCAAGATCGGAAAGCAACCTAAGGGCCCAACAGCAGATGAATTTCTAAAGAAATTTTGGTACATATACCACTCAGATAAAAACGAAAAAAAGAATATTTTACCACTTGGATAGAATTAGAAAGGTGTCATGCACACAGCAGACCCGGGTTCGACTCCTCCGCCCCTCTCAGAGAGCCTGGTAAGCTACTGAGAGTATCTTGCCCACATGGCAGAGCCTAGCAAGCTACTCATGGCGTATTCGATATGCCAAAAACAATAACAAGTTTCACAATGGAGACATTACTTGTGCCCACTCGAGTAAATTGATGAACAAAGGGATGACAGTGACAGTGACAGTCATATTAAGCAAATTAAATCAGAGGAGGAAAATAATATTGGATTATATTAAGTATGTGTGATATATAAAATGAGAAAACAGGGAACAATAATGTCCTTTTAAAACCATCCATTAGTGACCCTCTGCGCCTAAAGACTTTGATTCCAGAGACCTAACACATTTTGGCATCCAGCACAGCTTCTTACAGCAATGCACTGGGACTTCGTGCTGGGCTACAACTCCGCACTGCCTGGGGATGGATCTTTCCTCTCCACCCTGTCTTTCTGCACATAAAATGGCGGCAGCAGCAACATCCACATGGCAGAAGCCACCTTCTAAGACTGCTAACCCAGAGGTATACGTTTTTACACTTGGGGCTCCTAGAGAATCATGGGAAGTGGGTGTAACCGGCATGCCTTCGGCCCAGATAAATCCGGAGCTGCTGAGAGTGAAACGGACCTTCTGCGCCTAAAGACTTTGATTCCAGAGACTTAACAAATTTTGGCATCCAGCGCAGCTTCTTACAGCAATGCACTGGAACTGTGAGATGGGCTATGCAATTTCTGGCAGAATTTTCCCTGGACTTTATACTGAATTCCAAAGACTTAAGATCTCTTAATTGTCAGCAATGTGAAACGGATCCTTTTTAGCAGGTCTGACTTGAGGGGGAAACTTCAAATAATAACAGTGAGTTTTTTGTTGAATCATTGAAGGTAATCAAAGTAGCAGCCATTTCTCTGGACTGTGAACTAAGCAACAGCCCCACGCCGGCCGAGAAGAGGAAATATCCCTCTTTCCTGGTTGTTTCCCATTTTCAGGGAGAAACGCAGCGTGGCGTCCACCATACTATGAGACGTGGGAAGGGGGATGAGGGGGAAAAAAAAAGGAAAAGCATAAAGGGAAAAAAAACAGTTATGTACTTGGAGCAGTGGGGCTACATATCTCTTCATTCTCAGCAATGGAAAACTAATTATCAAATGCTTCCTTGGTAGTAGGGCTGTCTTTCTTGGGGGGAAACTCCAACAACAATAGTGAGTTTTGTGTTGAAATATGGAATGTAACCAAGGTAAAGAGAAAATGAAGTGAAATTCATCAGTTATACAGTTTGGAGTGGAGGGGCGGGGCGGGAGGTATACTGGGGTTTTTGGTGGTGGAATATGGATACTGGTGAAGGGATGGGTGTTTGAATATTGTATAAATGAGACATAAGTCTGAGAACTTTGTAACTTTCCACATGGTGATTCAATTAAAAAAAAACATCCATTAGTGTCTGAAGCAGAATAGAGGTCACCAAGTTTGAGATGTGGGTAGAGAGGTGGGCCATATGGGAAGGAACCTATGAATAGCTGCAGTCCTATGGACAGTGGCAGAGGGCTACTGATTTTTTATTGATGATGCAGTCTTGTAACACTGTATCCTCAAAATACAAACAACTATACTCTTTCTTACTATTTTTTTTTTTTTTTTTGCTTTTTGGGTCACACCTGGCGATGCACAGGGGTCACTCCTGGCTCATGCACTCAGGAATCAACCCTGGCGGTGCTCAGGGGACTATATGGGATGCTGGGATTTGAACCCGGGTCGGTCGCATGCAAGGCAAACGCCCTACCCGCTGTGCTATCGCTCCAGCCCCTCTTTCTTACTATTTTAAGTAATCAAATAAAACTCATGATCATGTCAGTAGATGCTGAATCATGTATATCCAAAATCTTTTTGTGATAAAAAAAAGTTGAGAATTAATTGAGAATAGAATAAACCAAAACATTATACAGGCTATATATTGCAAAATGGGCTGGAGCGTTAGCTCAGCATGTAGGGCGTTTGCCTTGCACATGGCCGGCCCGGGTTCAATTCCTCCATCCCTCTCAGAGAGCCCAGCAAGCTACCAAGAGTATCCCGCCTGCACAGCAGAGCCTGGCAAGCTTCCCGTGGTATATTCCATAAGCCAAACACAGTCACAAGTCTCACAACGGAGATGTTACTGTTCCAGCAAATGGATGAACAATGGAACGACATTGCTATAGCGCATATATTGCAAAATGCAACTATCATTAACTCAGTGATGAAAGTCTTAGATATTTTTTCTCTACAGTGAGGTTTAAGACAAAGATATTATACTATCATTACTACTATTTAATATAGTAATAAAAGTACTATATTAGGTTTAAGACAAAGATATTATACTATCATTACTACTATTTAATATAGTAATAAAAGTACTATATTAGTACTTTATATAGTAAATATAGTAAACAGAGCAATAATATAAGGAACATATATATATGCATATATTCATGCATATATAATGAATACAAATTGGAAAAGAAGGAAGACTATCAAAATATGTATATAATATATAAATATCTATGAAAGACTTATAGACCACAAAAATACATACATCAAAGTGACAAGATATAAATTCAGTGGATAAAAGTCGATTGAATTCCTATGGACAACACATTAGAAGAAAGGAAAATCAAGGAAAAAGTCCCATTTATAATTGAGTCAAAAATGATAAACTACTTAGAAATGCACTTAAGGAGGAGGGAAATGTATTTTTATATATGAAGAAAAGATATTATCTTGTTAAAATAAAAGACACAAAGAAATAGAATGATCTCATATGAGTTCACTCATTGAAAAAAACTACTTTTGTCCAATTTCCAAAGAAATTTATGTATTCAATGCAATCTCTATTCAAATCTTAATACATTTTTCAAGAAGCTTAAACAATTATAAAATTTATCAGGAAAAACAAAAGACCATGAAAAATACAAAAAATTCTGAGAAAAATAAAGAAATATAAATGCATCATGCTTCCTGATTTTTAAATGAAATACAAAGGAATAATAATCAAAACTATTGTAATGGGGCAATTACATACATACAGATCAACGGAAAAGAATAGATCTCAGAAATACACATACATGGTCCACTAATTTATAACGAAGGAGCCAACCCAATACGATGGAGATATAATAGCTTATTTTATAAGTATTGCTTGGAAAAATGAACAGCCACATGCAAGAAAATAAAAATAATGAGCTAGAACACTAATACCATATGTAGTAATAATTTAAAAGAATCAAACTTTGATGTAAACACTGAAGTTACACAATACATAAAATCAAACACAGGAGATAAACACCAATACATATACTTAGGGGGTATTTGAAAATTTAAACCCAATAACAAGTGTAATAAAAGCAAAATTAAATGGTACTAGATCAAATCAAAAGGTTTTTAAAGACAAAAATTAACAACTACAAAGGCAAAAAGCATATACTAACTGTAAGAAGATACATTCATTCATTAGACAAGAGTTTAGTAATCAAATAATATATGTATGTATATATACATATATATAACTTATGCTACTCAACAATAACAAATCACCAAACAATACACTAAAGATAGGGGTAAAAGTCTGCTATCCAAAGAAGATTTATAGATGGCTAACAGGCAAGTAAAAATGCTAAATTTCACTTACTACTAGGAAGTGAATATAGAAACCCCAATGAGATATGGTCTCACATTTGTTGCAGTAGCCTATATCAAAGAAGACTCGAATCAAATGTTGGCAAGTGTGTGGAGAAATACTCTTCTATACTTTTCTTTATATGAAAATTAGTTTCAAATCTATATAAGGAATACAGAAATTCCCTTAAAAGCTAAAACCCTTTCACCAATTAGTATGTGAAGTTTTTGTTGCAAAAGAATGTGAATGTGAACTTTAGTCAATTTTTTTCCTATATCTATGGAGATCATATTCTAATATTCATTATTCTGTTCATTTGGATATATTGAACCATCCATGCATTCCAGAAACAAATCCCACTTGATATTAGTATACATTCCTTTTAATATGTTGTTGAGTTTGGTTTGTTAGAAATTCCTTGAGAATTTTGCATATATGTCCATCAGAGACATAGGTCTATAGTTTTATTTTCTTGTAGTACCCTTATCTGGCTTTGATATGCCCACAAAAAGTGAAAGTATATTCTTTCTCTTTATAATTGTTCTATCATTTAAATGTAAACCATTTTTATGTGTGATGTGATAGCTAACTGTGATTTTAAATTGAATTTACCAGGTACCCAATTATGAATAGCATCTTTTTATGCCCTTATTGACTATAAGGACTATTTGATTATTGACCATTGGCTTTAAAACAGTTTTTAGGAGCTGGAGCGATAGTACAGTGGATAGGGTGTTTACCTTGCATACAGCCAACCTGAGTTGATTCCCAGCATCCTATATGGTCCCCCAAGCACTGCTAGGAGTGATTCCTGAGCGCAGAGCTAGGAGTAACCCCTAGCTCTGTGAATTGCCAGGTGTGACAAAAAAAAAGGAAAAAAAGTTTTTATTAAATATTCTGGCAATTTGTATGCTAAGTTATATTAGACAATATATATTTTGAGTGCTAACTTATTAGATGCATAATGTGCAAACATCTCCCATTAAGTGCCAAGTTTTTTCATTCTATTTAAATTTTTTTGTATAGAAATTTTCAATTAATGCAATGACAACTATTATCTTTGCTTGCAAAGATAGACACTACACTTGCTATTAGGGTTCAAATCCAAAAAATATACCTGTAAAATATAAGCAATATGAGATCTTTCATATGATCTTTGAGCTTTATATGAGAAATGCATGACAAATCACACAGAGGATGAAGGTTGCGTGAAAGCTTTCCATTTCAATTAAAATCTTTATAAACTTTTTATAATTCACACGGGAGAGAAATTATGCATATAAAGAATGAGGGAAGGTCTTGTTCCTCAAAACTTAGTCGAATCATGAAAATGCAAACGAAAGAGGAATCTTAAAAAGTAAATGTAACAAATATAGAACACTCTTTTCTTTTTCTTCCTGACATCTAATTTTAGAGTTCATACTGGAGAGAAACCGTATGGGTGTGTAGAATCTAGGAGGACCTTTACTTGATCCTCACATTTAGTCTACATGTGAGAACACACAGTGAAGAAAAACTTAGTATAAGAAATGTGGGAAGGTCTTCACTTACTGAAGAAATCTTAGAATATATATAAAATTTTATTCTTGTAAGGAATGTTGGAAGGCTTTCATTCACTCTTTAAGCCTCACTGTGCATTTGAGAAATCTTATATGACAAAAATAAGAAAGGCTTTACTTAGCAAAAAAAAAAAGTTGAAATAATGGGACTTGAGCGATAGCACAGAGGGTAGGGCATTTGCCTTGCAAGTGGCCGATCCGGGTTCAAATCCCAGCATCCCATATGGTCCCCTGAGCACCGCCAGGAGTAATTCCTGAGTGTAGAACCAGGAGTAACCCCTGTGCATCGCTGGGTGTGGCCCAAAAAGCAAAAAAAAAAAAAAAAGAAAAGAAAAAGAAAAAAAAAGGCTTTCCTGCTTCTAGAAATCATAAGAGCCATTTCAGAATTCACAATAATTGAAACCCTGTGTTTGTAAGAAATCTTAAAAAGCCTTTACTGAATCCACATACACCCATGAAAATTCACACTAGATTGAGACCTTACACTTATCGAGAATGTGAGATGGCTTTCATTCACCCCTAGAGCATTAACTAATCATATGTGAATTTACACTGGAGAGAAATTTATGCTTTTAAGTCATGTGTGATGGTCTTCACTCACTGTTCCAACTTTACCTCACAGATGACGATCCACACTATTGAAATGTTGTGCCTGTAGGAAATGTAGAAAGGCCTTCACAAAATTTTCAAACCTTAATCAGCACATGAAAATTCACTTTGGGCTGAAGCTGTTTTATGTGTAACGGCATTGAATAAGTTGTCTAGTGTAGCTGATCTTACAGAGTACCGTAGAACACACAAAATCTTGTAATGTATGTACATATACTAATATTGTAGACATATACCAATTCTGAAATTTTATTAAATGGAAGTTTAAACTGGAGAAAAATTCTTATAATATAGAATGTAGAAAATATATCAGACAAACCTCGTTTTATCCACAACATGGGGTGTGATGTGAATGCTTTTGGTTTCTCACTTTTTAGGAGCAAGAAATGTTTCCCTATAGATAAGTCCTGTAAATACAGTAAATTGGCAAAGCCCTCAGGCACCCAATTTCCTAGAAGATATGAAAGGAAGACATTTTGGGTGTGTCTACCCTCCAAAACTCCTTATTATTTGGATATATTAGCAAAGTTGTTCTTATCTGAAATAAACTCATTAAAGGGATCTAAAGCATATAAGGATTTTAAGACATTTAGGTATCATTATCAAAGGAAAGTTTTCAGATAATTTATTAGGGAACTTTGTTTAAAACATGTACTAGCTTGCAAAATGAGTCCTATTAGTACCCCTCTGTGGATAATACTAAAAATTTGCAAGGTCAAATGCTTTCAAATATACAAAGTGCTGGAAAGTTATGGTCCATAGGTAAAATCTGACTTTTTTTTTTTAAATTGAGTTTAACCAAACATAATTATTTATCTTGCATATATTATTAAATGTGCCCTGCAACAGTGGAGCTATGTTGAACACTAAAAACAATATGGCCCACACAGCCTAAAATATGTACAATCTAACATTTAGAGTAAAAAAAAAAACTGAGGACACACAAACAGACCTCGGTCCTGAACAACTCGCTGCAGAGAAAGAAATGGACCTATACTTAGCAATAGGCCATTTCACCGGGCTGCTCCAGACGGGGATAGGTGCCATCCCTCCACCTAAACCCTAGGAACTGCAGCCGGCGTCATTTTCTAGAAGCCAATGATAAGCTCCAGTACGAGTGAAGGTGGCACCAAATGCCCAGCCTCATGGAACGGGGAGGAGTGGTGGTCGCTTCTCCCTCCCCACCCTCCTCCCCCCTCCCCCCTCCCCCCACACCTTGGAACTCTGAGATGATCCCTCACCTGACCACCATCTACTTAAACTCCCACACGCCAGGAGCCAGAGACACACAAACGAACCTTGGTCCTGAGCAATTTGCTGCAGCGATCTCTTCAGACCCTAATCTTTAAAATTTTAGAATTCCTAAAGCATCCATATTGCATCCATAAAAAAACAATACGAAACACATTGTCTAGTATTGCCGTTTCAGCAGGTATGAGTGGTGGTGGTCTGGTCTCGAAATATCAAAGGTAACTAAAGTAGAGAAAGAGAGTATTGTACAAATTGTCTGCCACACAAGGAGGGCGAGGTGTGAAATGGAGGGAGGGGGGCTACTGGGGATTTTGGTGTTCGATAATGGAGAATGTACACTGATGAAGTGATGGGTGTTGGATGACATGAAAGCTTTGTTATTGTACCTCACATTGAATCAATAAAAAATAAAAAGAAAGAAAAAGAAAACTGATAAAATATACTCAACTATATCACTGTATCACTGTCATCTCATTGTTCATCGATTTACTCGAGCGGGAGCCAATAACATCTCCATTCGTCCCAGCCCTGAGATTTTAGCAGCTTCTCCTTACTCATTTTTCCCAACGACTGGAGATTCTTTTCAGGGTCAGGGAAATGAGACCTGTTCTTATTACTGTACTTGGCATATCAAATATGCCACCGGGAGCTTGCCAGGCTCTCTCTGTGGGCAGGATACTTATGGTAGCTTGCTGAACTCTCCAAGAGGCAACTCAAATAAATAACACACAAAAATTGCTATAGTTCCTTGATAGTGTTCCTCACATCTGACATAGGTGATAAGTCTTCATAACTACAAGAGAATACTTCTGCTTCTACTATTACATATTTACCTTTTACAATTTTTCTCTCTATGCTGCTTTTTGAACTTTTATTTCTTTATTGGTGGGGGGCACAAAATAGTCTGTACTCAGAAGTTACTCCTGGCTCAGCACTCAGAGATCACTCCTGGAAGCAGAACCATTATGTGATGCTGCTGATTGAACCTTGGTCAATTACGTGCAGGGCAAGTACCCTAACTTCTATTCTATCACCCATCTTTCAGTTTTCTCATTTAACCATATCAATAGTTATATAACAACTACTATATGTGATAGTTATATGTAATAACTACATGATGTCATTAGTTTCATTAAACCTCCAAAACATATGTATTTTTCCACTTAGAGAATAGAAAAATGGAGTAGCGTAGAGATTCTCTAATTTGTTATAGAAATCAATATGTCATTATTTTTACCACTCACCGTAGTTTCCTTACTCATTTTTGCAGAAAAAGATGACTGGCTCATAATATATTTTATGTTTAATAGGAAAATAGAGTTTTGGTCACAGATTTAAATAGGCAGTTCTTATTTTGAAGAAAGAAATGCTAGTAGAATTTTTTAGCTGTTCAGAGACAAAATTGAATACATTATTTTGTAAGATACTAATTTTTTTGACATTTTTCTGAGACTAATAAGGTAAGAGAATTTTTAAAAATAAATGTTTAAAAATTATATGCAACTAAAGCATATTAAAACATTTAAAATAACACATTTTATTAAGAAATTAATATATTGATCATTTATATTTCTTGATATATAAAAATATTATGGGTTGGAGCGTAGCACAGCGTGTAGGGCATTCACCTTGTGCGTGACTGACCTGGGTTCGATTCCTCCTCCCCTCTCGGAGAGCCCGGCAATCTACCAAGAATATCTCACCTGCATGGCAGAGTCTGGAAAGCTACCAGTGGCGTATTCGATATGCCCAAAACAGTAACAACAAGTCTCATAATGGACACATTACTGGTGCCCGCTCGGGCAAATCGATGAATAATGGTAAAACAGTAACAGTAACAGTGATGTATTTTTGCATCGTCCTTTATTTTCCAGATTTTATGTCATAAGTATATATTAATTGATTTAGGATGAATATCTATGTCCTTTAAGTATGATTATAATAACAACTTCATAATCATGTCTTAGTCTGTCTTTATCCCTTGCACATATGTATAAAGAGAAAAACATCAAAATTGAATTTTCAAAACACAAAAAGACAAAAATAGCAATCTTACTATCAAGAAGTGAATAGAAATGTTTAATTTTCTTTTATATTTTATATTATCTGAATTGTAAAAGTATAAATTACTGGTGTAATGGTGAAATATTTGTTTTGAAAAACAATTTCTGAAGATTGTCTAACAAAATAAACAGAATATATAATTAAGTACATGAAAGCAGGTAATGTAAGCAATCAAAGTATACAGTATGTAGGGGAAAATTCATCATCTGAGTTAATTTCTTGTGCCAGGGAAACTTAAGTTAGTTTTGCCTACCTATCCACAGCAAAGGCATGAAATAGAACATAAGAATTGCCTTTGCAAAATTTCTTCCGATAAATAAAATTGGTTTTAATTGTTCCTTGACATATGAAATATAGGAAATCATTTAGGGATGCCAACTCCACTTTATTGACATTGAAAGATCAATGATAAAAACAGTATTAATGATTATCTTTAGATTTTAGAAATTTGTATACAAGACTATCCTGTATTTCATCTTTCACTTAGTATCTTAATGTTCATGGAAATATAGCTGCACTTCAAAGCGATCATAGCATGTTATTAGGCATCATTTTCTTTTGTAGTTCGTTCAGGAATCTCAAAAACTAAATTTTTTTTTCCAATATTAACTTTTGCTTCAACATCTTGAAAGTTCTCGTAATATTCTGGAAAAGCCATCATGTCATTGACAAATTTTTCTTTATTGTGACTTCTAAATGCTTCTAGAGTCCTAAAGGGGAAAAAAATAGAGATATACTTCAATTACTTAAAACTACAGCAATTCATCAGATTAATAATAATTAGAGATGAAAGCTCCAAAACGGATACACAATTAAGAAAAAGGAACTCCATTTATTGTATTAAATCTTAGTATAACATTTAACAATATTTATATTAAACTGATTTCTAAGACTTTTGTTGACTAATAGGATTTTCTTAAAACCTGGTTTAGTTTTCAGAAGAGACATCAAAACTACACAATGTCATGATTTTCAGAATTTTTGCTTAAGTTAATAAATCTTAGCCTTGTCTAACACTAATTTTGAGCTGAACAGAGTCCCCCCACAAATCAATATGTTGAAGTCATAACCTTAATACTTTAGATTGTCTCTTAGATTTGACTTAGAGATAGGGTCTTTTAGAGGTAATTAAGTTTAAATGAGGCCATATGTATGGCCCTTAATTCAATAGGAGTGGCTTCTTCAAAAGAAAGACATCAAAAATATTTAAGCACAGAGCAAAGGTGCTTAAATATAAGGACCATCGACCATTGAGGAAGTAGTAATCCACAAGTAGAAAAGAGAGGCTTCAGAAGAAGTCAAATCTTTTTATGCCATCACCTTAGATGTTTAGGCTGAGGAAGCATGAGAAAATAAACTTCTGCTGTTTAAGCCAGCCACTTTGTACTATCTTGTTTAAGTAGCACTAGCAGACTAATAAAAGGTTTGAAGTTATAGAAAGGTAAACCAAGTCATTCTGTCAAAAGTGAGAAATGTTTATGGGCCTTAGGAAAATTCATCCATCCACCTTCAACTCATTTAACAGTTAAGTGTTTTAATGTTTAGCAGTTTATATTCTTCAAACATGAGAAATATATTAAATGCTGGAAAACTAGCTCCAAAGACTAGTTTTGCACATGCTTGCATCTTCAAGGTACCAAATTCAATCCCCACTTCAACCTAGTGCACTGAGCAATACAGTGTGATAAGGTCATTCTTGTGGCCACCAGCACTACAGCCCAGCATTGTGAGATTTTAAAACAAATGTGTAGGAAATGGAATACAGAAGAAACCAAAGAAATTGCTCAATGGAAACAAAGATAATCACACCTCACTATATCTGTTTGGAATAAAGATTACTTTCTAAGAAGGTTGTGAAATCTGAGTAGAAGTTGTTTGTATAAAGGACTTTAATTACATAAAGAAACAGATGCCCAGTTACAAAGACAGTTTCCTCCCAAATATACTCTATTCTTAAAATGTCATTTTTTTTTGCCTGCCTAGATAAACCAAGAGGGCAAAAGAGCAATATCCCTTTCCCCTACAAAGCCATACAATAAATATAAAGAGCCACATATCTGTCTATGATTGCTTTTAGCCATTTTTAACCTATTGAGCATAAGAAATGAAGATAGATTGTTCCAAGGTAGAATGGGGGTGGTAAGCAAGATGGAGAAAGACAATCACTGCATAGACTGGATAGAATGGAGAAGAATATTTCGATTTAATTCTAGAGTTTATGCTAGAGATGAAAAAAACTTCTACAAGAAAGTTAAGAGATGGATCACACAATATATTTCAAAAATATACGTGGTAAAAGTAAAGAAATAAAGAGTTAAAAATACTGAAGACTTTACAGATAGAAAAGGTATATAAATTCGATCTTAATCTTTGTGGATTATTTTTTTCCTTTTTTCTTTTTTTGAGGGGTAAAGAACACACCTAGCTGTTCACAGGATTTAACTCCTGGTTCTGTGCTAAGGGATCAACTCTTGGTGGAGTTCACAGGAATGTGGTGGTGCCCGGGATCAAATCCACATTGACTGTGATCGAACACAACAACTGTACTTTATCTCCAGCCCTATAAGAATTGAATTTTTCAGAGCTAGACAGTTTTAAGCAATGAGGGAACTATTTGAGACAGAAAACTATCCTTACACCTTCTGATTTCCTCTGAGAATGACAAGCAAATAAATTAACATTAGATATACTAGTAGAAGAACATAAAATTTAATAGCACAACTGGAGATATTACTTGGCTATTGTAAAAAGCTAAGGCACGCCGAGGGGCGCGTGCACTCTTGGGGTCTCCGGGCGGCTCTGTCTCACCGCCCGAGTTTGGTGCCCGAGTTTGGTGCTCTGGAACCGCTGTGTGTGGGTCAAGAGCAAGCGATGGAAGGAAGAAGGCCAAACTGATTGCTCGATCAGTTTATTTTGTTCTTTCTCTCTGCTTCTTCTGAGTCTGGGAGCCTCTCTGAATCTTCTTCTATCTCTCCTGTCTTCTTCTGTCTCTCCCGCTGTGCCCCACAGTCGTAGTTTATATAGCAAATTACATAGGGCAGTAGCATAAAGGTGGGTTTAACATCAAGAAATCAACAAAGAAGGGTAAGACAATTACTTGAGGAGATTAACAAAATCTCATCTAAGGAAATCACATCTAAGGAGATCCTCTCAAGGGTGTGATTCCAAACAAGGGTGTGTTAGGGTGTGAGCTAGTAATCTGCTTAAATAGTTATAGTAAATTTACTTCTAATATTTCTAGCAATGTCATTCTGTATGAGCACAGTAAGAGATATAAAGTTTGGTTCTTCTTGAGGACATCTCACTATATACAGTCCTCAGGCCAGGTTAGTCTTCCTAACCCCAACAGGGTCCTAGTCTCGTCGTTACCTTTGGATCATGACAGCATTGTCCATGATAATGCCCTCAACTTATAGTTGAGTATTGTGTCACTTTGGCCTGGCCTATCTCCAAGCCAGGGTAGCACATAACTCACCGCTTGCCCTGGATCAGTCCTGACCCTCGTCAGGAACCTGTTTTTGCGGTGCTAGGAACTGAGGGCAACTGAGTTAAGAAAGCAGATGCCCAGGAGTAAATATTGTTGGAGTCAATCAACTCCCAGGTTACAAGCACAATATTGTCTTCCTGTGTCCATACAGAAAGGACATTGCTTTAAGGTAAACTATGTTCCCTAAGGCAAGGCTAAAAGGACAAACCCCATGTTATCTTACAGCTATAGAGTTGCAGTGGTGGGGAGAGGAAAACGGAGAGCCAGGGTTTGGACCCAGCCAGGATATGTAAGGCATGTGTTCTGATGCAGAGCAGTATTTCCAGACTAGATGACTGTAAATTCTAATGTAAATGGGACAGACCAAACTTTTCTAACTTGTTTAGGAGTGCAAAATCAAGAGAAAGGTAGGATTTCAAACATAATGGAGGGATGAGCTTGTTTAACAAAAATTAACTTGCTTTTCAATGTTTGCCCTGCCTTAAAACAGATTCCTCCCATAAGTGGGCTATTTCTACATGTAACTGTTAATCTAGGCAACATGAACTCTTCAAGTATATATATTACTTTTTCCCGGCCTACAGACGATTCATTAATCTTCATTCTACATACAAAGGTGATACAAATTAGAAAAGGCCTACTCTAGACATTATGGGGAAACCTTAATGAAATTTGAGGGTTAGGAGGAACCTAGTCTTATGTGGTTTTTATATATTTATATAAAAGAGTTTAAAGGCTGTTGGGATCCCTAATGCCAAAGATTGAAAAATAAGATTGTTCTTGGGTTTGGAAATTGTGATCAAGTCATACACTGAATAGAAAAAATCTTTAGAAGTCAAAATAAAAATCACTGTATCACTGTCATCCCCGTCGTTCATTGATTTGCTCAAGCGGGCAACAGTAATGTCTCCATTGTGAGACTTGTTACTGTTTTTGGCATGGCGAATACACCACGGGTAGCTTACCAGGTTCTGCCATGTGGGCGAGATACTCTTGGTAGCTTGCCGGGATCTCTGAGAGGGGCGGAGGAATCAAACCCAGGTTGGCTGAGTGCAAGGCAAACGCCCTACCTGCTGCGCTATTGCTCCAGCACAAATAAAAATACCATGGTGAATAAAGAGGTTGAGCAAGGAAGTCAAGTGATAGTCAAAATAAGGACAAGGACTTTGAGATACAAAGACATCCTAACTGCAGTCACCAGCAGTCACACACAACCAAAAAACAACTCCAACTATAAACATCACAATGGGAAAGCAGTGCAGAACCTCGCCATGCTAATGAGTGAAGATGGTAGTCTAAAAGACTCAACCAGTAACACTGGGCTATATAATCTTTGTGATAAGGAATTAGAGAAGAACTTAGGGTTTATAAGGTGCTCAAAGAAACAATGGAATGGACTGCCAATTAAACACAGGAGGATAAGAGAAGAGAAATGAACTACAAACAAATAAAAAACTGAGAAACTTGGTTGGTGAAATGAAAAACTCACTGGAAGTTCGCAACAGAAGATGAAGAAAAAAGCCTCAAAATCAAAGAAAAGCTGATAAGAGAACTTTGGGATGAATTCAAGACTAACAAGGTAAGAATCACCAGGGGCCCAGAGGGTCAGGAGGCCAACTCTATTGAAGTAGCAGTCAAAAGCATCATTGTTGATCAGTTCCCAGAACTGAAGAGTGCCTGAATCTGTTAATCTAGGTAATATGAACTCTTCAAGTATATATATTACTTTTTCAGATCCAGGAGGATCTGAAGAATACCAGCTAAAATAAATCCAAATAAAACTACTCCTAGACACATCCAAATCAGAATGACAAAACCCATAAAGATTGCATACTGAAAGCAGCAAGAAAGAAATTATATACAAAGGTGCATCTTTAAGATTTAACAGCAGACTTATCTGACTAAATCCCTGGGTCTGAAGACAGTCAGGGATATAGTGAAGAAACTCAATAAAATAGATGCCTCACCAAGAATACTTTATCCAGCCAGAGTCTTATTCAGATTTGAAGAAACAATACACAACTTCACAGAGAAACAAAGTAAGGAAAGGTAGAGGACAATGAATCACTGATACTCCATGTGAATGGACACTCTGTTTTAAAATGCTCATATGTACTTCTTGCCCTAAGCAGCAGCATTTCTTTTTTCAGAATATGGGCAAGAATGCTTTCAGAAACTCATAAGCTAGCATTTACCTGATATCTAGATTGTTTTATTTCAAATTCTTTTTTAATTTATTCTTAATTTTTTTGGTGGGTCCTTTATCAAGGTTCCTAAACTAGATATGTATGGTTTTCCTTACCACCCCCTGTCCTATTTTTCTTTATTCCAAAACATGGTAAGTGGGTTACATTCTTTGTAAAGATTCCACCAGTTATTGAGATTCTTTGAATGTTTTATGTCAAGTTTTGGGAATGTTAATAAAGAATCAATAAGCAGAAAAAAGAACTGAAAAAACCTTGAAGGTCTCTGGATATTTACCTTTTTGTCAAAGCTCTATTTTGCATGTTGATAATATTTATGTGAAACCATTTAAACTAAAAGTTAATACCTTTTAGAACAGACATAATCAGAACATTGTTTTATTTGTGTGTGCTTTCAAGGATAATATATTTGCAGGCGTTTACAACAGAAGAAAATTCAGTTAAGATCTATTAGGAAGCTCACTTGGCTCTGTATGCTTTCCAAACTAATGATGGCAAGGTATTCAGTTCACTGTGATAAATGAAGATGATTAGATTTATCTAACATTTATTTGCAGTAAACTTATATTTTGATATAGCATAAGCTTTCATTCTCTAGTCAAAAATTTTTTATTAAAGTAATTTATAAAAATCATTCACAAAATGTCTTCTTTCCTCTCTTTCTTCTACACCCCTTCTCTCCCTTTCTCTCCTGTCTCTCTCTCTCCACCTTGGCTACCGCTTTCTCTCTCCTCTCTCTTTATAATACACATAGAGAAAAAAATTTAAGTAATGTTTATAAATTTTATATGATAAAAATAAGAAATATTTAATGCTTATGAACATATTATGTAAAGCACTTCAATAGATAATTTGTTTATAACTAAAGAGAAGCAAATGCTTCCTTCTTACATAACACTCACTCCTAGTACAAATCTTCCTTCAAATGATAACATTTTAAAAAGTAAAAGAAATAGTTATCTATAAAAAGTTCTACAGATCTTGCCACAATCAACAGAGAAGCGGCAGGCATTCTGGTGAGCAACACGGCCGGAAAATGCTCCGGACCTGAATTGGGGCCAACAACACCGGGGAGCCGGAAGGAGGAGGTGCAGCCAGCACACCTTCTCCAGATGGAGCCCTGGCGACACTGAGCAGCAACTAACACGGCTCCGGGATTCGGGACTGGGACACATCCGAGCCGTTAGCAGCCGCGCGACCTTTTCTAAAACCTGAAAACAAACAATCTTTTAATGGAAAACTAATTATCAAAATCTTCCTTAATAGGATTATCTTGTTTGGGGGTATAACTCCCACAACAATAGTGAGTTTTGTGTTGAAATATGGAACGTAATCAAGGTGAAGAGAAAATGAAGTGAAATTCATCAGTTATACAGTTGGGGTGGGGGGCAGGGGGTATACCGGGGATTTTGGTGGTGGAATATGGGCACTGGTGAAGGGATGGTGTTTGAATACGGTATAACTGAGACATAAACCTGAGAACTCTGTAACTTTCCACATGGTGATAAAATTAAAAAAAAAAAGTTCTACAATAAGGACTCAGAAGATATCAGTGGTTTCGGGCTATTTCCCAGCTAAAATAAGATCATGAGTTCAAAGCCCCAGAGCTGCCACATTCACTGAGGTGGTAAGGAAAGTCCTGTCACTTTGATGCTCAGCAGAAAGGGCATGGGATTTCGTTTTGTGGATTAATGTGCTTGCTTGTCAATAAAGAAAGGAAATAAAAACAAATATAAATGCCTTTTGAATTTGAATATGAACTGGTTATGTTATTTCACTAGTTTTTTCATTAAGAGTTATACAAAATTCTTGATATATTCATATTTATTTATAGGAGTTACAATTTTCTGTTCTTAACAAACACCCTTGAAAACTAACAAAATCTAAATTTAGTCAATATAGGTTAAAATATTTTGAGTAAAAACTAAATTTCATAGTGTTCTCACTAAGTTTAGTTTAGAATTTAAAAAAATACATCATTGGGGCAACTTTTTAAAAATTGCATTTGTTTGAGACAGCTTCATCTAAATGAATTCTCATGGTTACAAATTTCTAAGATATTTCTTGAAAGAAAGTTCTGTGTTCAAAACCTATTTCCTGGTAAAATCCCATACAATTGTCAATTGATATTTAAGGGTCTTTTTTGATCTAGTTTATTTTTTAAAGCAATTAACCTTAACTTTAAAGCAATTGCGTCTATTTCTAAACACTTATCTATAAGTAATGTTCACAGCTTCCTCTTTCCATCTATTACCTATTCTAAACTTTTCTAATGGTACTTCTCTTCTCTCTGCCTTTCCCTTTAGCTTTTTATTTTACAAATGCAAATCAACAATTTTACCTATGTACTCTAATTTGTGGAGGTTTGTAGGTGTTTATTTAGACTCCTTTTAGAATTAGTCTAAGTTTGAACTGGCCACCCCTCTACTAAACTGTGTCTGTAATACAGACTAAAAGATTAGGGACACGGAAAAAGCAGAAAAATGTGACCCATAATCAAGAACAAACATGGTAAAAGAATCGAATCAGAGATGACTCAATTATAATTAGTGTAATACTTCTAAGCATTACAGGAACTTCCAAACAGCTATTACAGTGATGTGAAATAATTCATACAATAAGGTAAATATAATGAAAGAAGCAGAGTCTCCTGCCTCCGCACCTGGCTGTCTTCACCAGGGTCCCTCGGAGGGGGGCGGGTTGAGTTTCCCTCTCTGACCGGAGCAGAGCCCCAGCAGCCAAAGACCTCCAGAATCCAGCCACAGCCAAGCTCAAGGCCACTCTCCACATGTTTGGAGGAGCCTCACACATGAAGGAACTGGAAGAGGAACCCAGGTGTGCAGGACTTGGGGCTGAGATCTCCAAGCCTGCTCAGATCAGGACTGGGCCTCTTCCACCCAGATCTATCATTTTCCAGTAGCTAGGCAGTCACACCCACAAACTGCCCCCAGCGCTGTGTTACCCCATCAATGGCCAACATCCAGAGACTATAAAACAAAGCTCCTGAAAGCACGTGGCCGTATTTGCAGCTGTGCAACCTCTTATAGTCCAGTTCTCCCTCGGAGAACCCGGCAAGCAACCAAGAGTATCTTGGCAAGCTACCAAGAGTGTTCTGCCTACACAGCAGAGCCTGGCAAGCTCCCAGCAGCATATTCAATATGCCAAAAACAGTAACAATGATGGGTCTCATTCCTCTGAAGGAGCCTCCAATGTAGCACAATTAGGAAGGACGAGTAAAGAGAGGCTGCTAAAATCACAGGGTTAGGACGAATGGAGACGTTACTGGCACCCGTTTGAGCAAGTGGATGAACAATAGGATGACAGTGATACAGTGATACTCTACTTTGTATAGTAACTATATGCTTACATTTTTGCTATTAGACTATGTGTTCTTAGAAGATAAAAAATGGTAACTCATGACAACATGGGGGGAAATGTAAATCATTAATGCATTTATATTTACTGAAGATTTCCTTTTTAAGGTTTCTAGATTACTCTCACCTTTATAATTTTCTACCATTTAAGTAGAAAATGTAACTCTCTCTTGATGGTTTTTATGTTATCAAATATTTTAGTCTTATTGTCTGATGTCATCTCACAGATGTTCAGTTTCTTGGGGTCAAATAATTTTTATATTCAAGATAATAGGAATCATTGATAGTTGAAAGTAAACTACTATTTGAATGATTTGAATTTTATATTTGTTGTTGTTTTTGGGACACATCTGGTAATACTCGGGAACTTATCCTGGTTCTAAGATCAGGGATCACTCTTGGTGGTGCTTGGGGACCATATGGGGATGCCAGGGATAGAACATGGGCTTAGACTCGCCAAATGCTAGCTGCTCTACAAGCCCCTGGATGATCTGAAATGAAGGTAAGTACTCATGAGTAGAAATACCAATAATCATAGAGAGAAAAATGACATGTAAGACAAATTTATTTATCCATGAAGTAAGCTCTTTCCCTAAGATGGATATTATTCTAATGACTAGTAAAGCTATTTTAATAGCTTGGGTAATTATACGTTGGTATCTATTTAATAACTCCAATTATATATCTTCATTGTATAAACATTTAGGAAAAATGTGCACTGTTTCTCATTCCAATGGCTTAAATATTATGTACAAATATATAAAAACTCTCACCCTTCCCAAAGGCCATTAAAAATGACTCAAATGAGCTTATATACAGCCATTACTAATTTAACAACTGAGATTAAATCTGGCCCAGGAGAAATTAAGAGATGAATTCGAAATTAAAAACCAGCAAACATTTCTAAGCAGGAGAGTTATAATGTTGAGAACTATTTCCATATCTCGTCCTTCCTCAAAAAGTAAGACAAAGCTCAAATAATCCTTAACCAAAAATTTTTGTACAGATTTACAGGTATAATGGAGTATACCTTAGAAGACCTCTTCCCACACAGAAAGTTAGTGAGCACTTGATATCCACCAGTCTGATAAGTCTGTCCATTTTTAGAGAGAGATTTCCTTGTTTTCCTAACAGAATAGCTTTTGGTATTCTGTGGGCAAGATATTTTTCTGAAATTTGCATTGTCTATCTTCTAATTTGCTGGCTTATTGCTAATAAAACTCTTTTCTCACCTACCACACTGTCCCTCAATTAATTGGCCTCTCAAATGGAAATGGGTTATAGTGCTTACAAGATTTTTGCTATTTTCATCAGTAAATCATCGTTGAATAAAATTTGCTAACTAAAATTTAAGTAGGTTAATTGCTTACAGTAGCAGGTGCTGAAATTGAAAGATAGACTAAATTTTCTTATAAAGAATGACACAAACTAAGACCCTCTATGACAACTGCTAGAACTGAGATTTAAATAAAGTGTATGAAAGCATCTTAAAATAAAAGGACCGAATTTACAGTAGAAAAATAGTTGGGAAGAGACGACGATTAAGTTGGATATTAAACTATTGACATGGTTGTGCAATTTGTACAGTTTGGTGAGTGCAAACACAGGTAAAATCTAGTTAACAAAGACATACACCAGATACTAGTGATGTATCTTCCTGGAGAAAAATAGTCCTTTATCCCTTTTATCCAAATATAAGCACTGCCATCTTATCAATATGAACACTTAAAAACATTCCAATTTGCACAATAATATAGTCTTGTGTTGTAGTATGTGCATACAGGTATGTATATATGTTTATACATATGTTGTGCATATATATTCACATACATACAAGTAATACTGGGTTTGCTGCCCTTAGTGGAGTGCATCTTTGAGGAAAAGAGGAGCAATATAAGTTATTTTATAGTTACAAAGGATATAAATATGGATAGGACTTGGTAAATAATTTAGTCTGACTGGAGCAAAGATCACTGCTAGAGAAAGATCAAAGAGGCTATTGAAGAAAATTTAGTGAATTGAGTCTAGATAGATTGGAACAGACCATAATGTCTGAAATGCCATTCAGGGGAGATTCGATTTGATTCTGCAGGCAACGGCAAAGTATTGATTTACTTAAGTAGGAAATGAAGTGAACTTTATTTTAAAAGGCAGGTGGAGTTTGTAGACGAATATATATATACATATATATATATGTTAAGAAAGTATGAAGATGCAGATGAATTCTCATTTGAAGTATAATGTAAATTCTTAGATAACAAAATTATGAATGAGAAAAAAGAGAGGTGGGAATAAAAAGGAAGAATTGGTCTGCCAGTTGGCCAGTCCTATAAAGTAAAATGAACAGGCAAAACATTAGTTGTGGGAAATGAGGGAGCTGAGGTGCAAAATTTCAGGTTTTCAAGTGCGAATTAAGAGTCCAATGATGATGCATTTATGATACAAATAGTAGATTTATGACTGGAGAGATAGTTCAAGGGGTAAGGCACATGCCTAGCATGCAGCTAACTCTGGTTTGATTCTTGGCACTGCATATAATTCCCTGCATTACCAGCAGAGATCTCTGCATGTAGAGCAAGAAATAAGCTCTGAGCACCTGTGGATGTGCCTTTCAAAGCAAAGAACAACAAAGAATTAGATTTAGATTTAGAATAGTTGGAGAAGTACAAGTTATTTGGTTGTCTAACATTTCTCATTTGTTGTTTCTATTTGCAAAGTAAAATATATTATGTTATCATATAGTACTATGCCTTAGATCTCTACGTGCAATATGAAAGAGTCACATGTAATTGAGCTAAAAGCTGCTGTAAAATCAGAACCAGCCTACCCATGTTCCTTCATTTGTTTGACTAAATTCCTTTGAAACCTTTCTATTTCCAGTCTTTGTTTAACAATCATTTTCTTCTCATTTTGAACTTCCTCATTCATCTTCAATCTGTGCATATGAATCATTCCTCTGAGTACACGAGAGCGTTCATTACTTAAGTTCTGAATTAATAAACGTTCTTCAGTCTTTTGCCTTTTTTCTTTCAGAAACAGATTTCTCCTCTCTTTAACTCTTGTAAGGTATAGATTTCTGTTCTGCCAAAATTGCTGAAAACCCTTCTGCATTGTCTCCTTTTCTTTTAAACGGTGTTTCTTTACATTATGGATTTTTTCATTTAACATTTCCTGAACTTTTAATGTAGATTTTTCTTGGGAAGCATGTGCCATGTTTTGAGCTGATACTCTTTTATCACGGTCTTCCAGATTCTTTAGTTGTGAATAATATCTATCAACATCACAAACTGACTGGAGTTTCATACCAGCTCTGTGCACTGCAAAAAAATCTTTCATATTCTTCTTTAACATAATGTCTTTGTAGGAATAGAGTGGTTTTTGAAGAGAGGTATAACGTGGTTGGCCATACACAGGTAAAGAATCTTGTTCTCTTGTTTTCAATACTGAGGCATACTTCACTGAATCTGCAGTATGTATGGGCGCTTTGAACACTGATATCTTAAAACTTTTATCCAGTTTTTCATCCTCAGCATCATATTTCAACTTTCTTTGACCTATAGCACAAGCAGAAAAATAAAACATGTAACTGTTAAATGCAATCTATTTAATGTTCCAATTGTCTAAAAGCAAGTGTAATACATTTTGATTGCATGTTATTTAATATATTAAAAATATTTTCTCCATTTTCCTTTAATTTCTTATGTTTGTTGGCCTGGAAGAGGGGGTGGTGTTTGTCATTCCTTGCTATGCTCTGGGGACCATGCCATTTTGGAAATTTAACCCTGGGTGTTAGCAATGTGCTCTGGCCATTTGAACTATATTCCCAGCCCTTCTTTTTTTTTTACTTTGTGATTTCATAGTTATTTTTAGAAGAAGATCACAATTGAATCATATTTAATACAAAAATGCGGTGATTCTTTTATTTTTGGTATTACCTCTCACAATTAGTTAATTTGCACTGGCTCTCTAGCAGTATCTTTTCTAATACTTAGAACTCACAAATATATAGTTTCTTTTATATAGTTTTCATTATCTCGTATTTGCAAAAGTGTATGCAATCAGTTTCACCTTATTTTTCTTGAGTATAGTGAGAATAAATGGTACTATCAAAAACTGTTTTCCTCTTCATTGGACGCACAAAGAAATTAAACTCTCTGCTTCATATATTATAAAGTCATGAGACAGTCCTTTCCAAATGAGTGCAGACAGAAGTGACATGTGTCATTTCTGATATAAGACTATTAAGAGACAAATGTGTTTTTTATGTATTTGCTTTCTTTCGACTGAGCACACAAATATGAGGAGGAGGACTTAGAAGACAGTGAATCCACAGGAAAGATGGGCCATGACTCCTGCAATGGCTTCTAGAAATAGTGCTCACACCAGAATTACACAAGTAGGCCTATCATTAAAATCAGAAATAAATGATGAATATGTTTGGATTAATATGTCAGGTCTGTTTGCCATCATCGCTTGCCTGACTAATAACAAACCTGAGTTCAGAGCAATAGTACAGCAGGGAAAACACTTGCCTTGCATGTGGTTGACCTGGGTTTGATGCCCAACATCACATATGTTCGTTAAGTACTACAAGAAGTGGCTCCTAAGTGCAGAGCCAGAAATAATGTCTGAGCACTTATTCCTGAGTATGGTCAGAAAAAATTGCTAATCTATTTGCTTTTGATTGATATAGAATCATGTGACAAATAGGTTTTAAAAATTATAATTATTAATCTTAAGGAAAGATGATTTTTATGTTTGAATTATTCCTTATTAAAATTACATTCCTCTGACTCTAAGTCTACAAGAATTTTCAGCTTACCTAATAGAGAATTCTATTTTATCTTTATATATCAAAAACTGATGGTGAATGTCTTGTGGGGCTGGAGCAATAGCACAGCGGGTTTGCCTTGCATGCGGCTGAACCCGGTTCAATTCCTCTGCCCCTCTCAGAGAGCCCCGCAAGCTACTGAGAGTATCTTGCCCACACAGCAAAGCCTGGCAAGCTACCTGTGGCAGATTAGATATGCAAAAAACAGTAACAACAAGTCTCACAATGGAGACATTACTGGTGCTGCTCGAGCAAATCGATGAGCAACAGGATGACAGTGACAGTGACAGTGACAGTGAATGTATTGTGAAGTTAAGGTGGTCATAAAGAAATCATACCCAGGATAGCAGAAATCAAAAGCAACTTGGCAGAATTTTCTCCAGAGACTGAGAATTCAATATTACAAAAGATAGGAGAGTCTAGAGCTAATTAAGAATCACATCTAAAACATGGGGGTTGGGGACATAAGGGTAAGATGCCTGGTTATAAAAATCAAAGTCCAGAAGCAAATATTAAGAGTTTGAGTCTAAAATAAGACATTAAATCCTGGAGAACAAAAGCTAGAATAGTGATTCTGCAATAGATAGGGGAAATTACTAGAAAAAAAAAAGTGTTCTAATTTTAAGTGTAAACTCTAACATGAAAAGCTGGCAAAGAGTCAGTGGTCAGAAGACACTGAAGCACCTAGGGTGCATTGTGTAGCCAAAGCCATTTTTGATTCCCAGCACTATCTAGTCTCTTGAGCATCTGATGACTGAGACAAGACCAAGTGAGGTTCTAAAGGCCCCAAACCCTTCCAGGATAGCTCAGGATTGCCCAAGCACTACAGAGAAACATCATAAGCTTGAGCCCTTGAGCTGAATTATGTGTCCGGATGGCCAAGAATTCTGACAGGGAGTCCCTGGACCTCCTGAGCACCCCTTGCTTGGATGAAAAACAAAAGGGGGAAAAAGGGACAAAAACATAATACTAAACTTGCCAATGGAAATGTTTGCTTCTTGATGGTTTAATGTAAGTCAGTCTTACTTGCCTCTTCGTGAAACTGGAGTCTTTTGTAGAAGTAATATTTCAGTCTACCCTCACTATACTTTGTGGCTGATGACTAAAAATATCGATCACTGTTTGAGTGACCATAATAATACCACTTGCAATTTTAAAGTCCATGCTTCCAGAATATCTGGTTCAAGAGATCACACTGTCTTAGGTTTCATATTTGCAAAGCAAGATTCTTATCATGCCATGCCTTCACCACAAAAAAAAATCCACAGTTTCCCACTTATAAGATGAAACATTTCATTTTTAAAAACTAGGATCTTGTGTTATAGAAGAGTTTCATTTTCCCCCTAAGTATGAACCACATCTTCCATCATTTAGAAGTTTTCTTATATTATGGTTTGTCTAGTAAATTATATACTAGAAAATTTTATATGTAACATATATATAAATTGTGTTCAGATATGTGCATTCATAAAAGCTTCATTTATCTTAATTTTTAAATAGAAATTGACAAATTTTATGAGCTCTGATGTAAGTAATTTTCTTACAGAAATTGTTACATTTAATGTACATTAGAGTTCTATGTATTTAGTAGTTCTTCACACTTCTAAACTACATATAAACTCATTGGGGGAAAGAATCATCATGGTTTCTTTAATTCTCTTATTCTAGTCCTCCATGTATTATTTTATAGAAAAAGGGGTTTTCATTTTATAGAATATGGGTAGGGAACTAAGTTGTGAGTAGAATTAACTGAGTAAATTTGTTTTAAAGAGCATAACCCTTGCATATTGGCAATTTATAATTTGGAACTAGCTTGAATAGCTTCAAATCCTACTATTTATCAATTATTACATAATCTAGTAACTTATTTAACTGTCTGAGCTTCAGTTTCCCAAGTGTAAAATTTATATAGAAATACTCAATTTATAGCATTTTTACAGAATTAAATGATTTAATAAAACACAGAAGACAAAAGTATCAAATATTTAATAGAACACTTCTATAAAGAATAAGATACACTAATTACACATATATGAATATATATATGTGTGTGTATTTATATGCACATACATCTCTATGTACACCTCTAGTTTATCTGTGGAAAGTTTCATTTTAAGTCTACTTTCCTGACAAAGTTTAACAGTGACTACTCTTGGTCTCAGAAATGATTCAAATAGAAGATAAATTCTCTGGTCATTTTATTTGTAAAAATATATTGATAAATAACTGAAAAGAACAAAGAGAGTAACACTGTGCTGCTTGCATCATATTAAGAATAAAGACCCTAGTAGAATAACACTTAGAGTACTACACTTAGTAGTAGTCTAACACTTAGATATAGGGTAAGAACTTTTGTTGAAGGAGATTAAATTATATCCAGGGCTTTATATATGTTGACACATTATCCATTTTTTAATTATTCTACAATAAACACTTAAATTAATGTCTGATGAAGTTTAAGTTTTTAATAAATCTGTCTAATAAACATTTTTTCTATAGTTCGGTCAATTCAGGGATATTCTTCATTCTGGATTGCTGGTAATAAATTTATAATTTCTTCTTATTTATAAGCCTTATAACCCTCTAAACATCACAGGGTCCAAACCTGTGATGTTTAGGGGTTAATTTTAGTTTTGCACTCAGAAGTTACTTCTGTCAGTGCTTAGGGGACCCTAAGGGATACTGGAGACTGAATCCAGGCGGGCTGCATGCAATGCCAGTCACCTAACTGCTGTACTATCTTTCCATTCTCTGTTCTGAAAGATATAATATTTTTAAATCCTATTTTTCCTTCTTAACAAACTTATAGGAAACATTCCTTCTTAACAAACTTATTGTACCATTTACTATCTCTATTTTCCAATAAAGAAACTAAAGTCTAAAGTTGCTGATATTCTGGAATAAGAATATTATATTAAGAATATAAGAATATTAAGAATAAGAATATTATTTCAAAATAATAGTTGACTAGTAAATGGGAAAAAATTAAAAGCAAAAATAGATATGAGGGGGCTGAAAAAATAGCACAGCGGGTAGGGCGTTTGCCTTGCATGTGGCCGATGCACGTTTGATTCCCAGCATCACATATGGTCCCCTGAGTACCGCCAGGATTAATTTCTGAGTGCAGAGCCAGGAGTCACCTCTATGCATTGCCAGGTGTGACCCAAAAAAACAAAAACAAAAACAAAAAATATAGATATGAGGATTTTGATACAGAACAAATGCAGGTGAGTTTTTATAAAATGTTTAAACAAAAACATCAGTTACTCTGTGTGTAAGTGTGTGAAGCGTGCATGTGTGTAAGTGTGTGTGTGTGTTGCAGTGCCAGGGAAGAAATCCAAGGCACTTGCCTTGCCTCATTCATGCAAGGCAAATGCTTTACCATTGATATCCTAGCACAAAATGTCAATACTTTTAGAGCAAAATCCAGTGTATTACAACATGATGTTTGTAATGCCCACAATAAAACTCAAATGTCTAAGGTGAATAAAATTATATCATGAAAGACAATAAGAATAGGGAAATGTACTATGTAGCTTCATATTTCTGTATTTAATGTGAGCTGGCACAATATTAACATTAAGAAAATTGTGCAAAGGATATATCTCTAAGGAAAAAAGTGCAAAGGGCTTTAACTAAAAAGTCCAGCAGAAATGATGAAATTGATTATAAAAACACTTGTATAATCCAAATCAAAGTAAGGAAAAAAATTAAAGGGGGAACAGAAATCTGAAAATAAAACAAAGTGGATGAAAAAGATTTTAGAACTAAACAATAATCACGAGAATAACTACATTAAGTTTAAAGAAACTAACATGCCTACGACTGAGCCTGGCAAGCTACCCGTGTCATATTCAATACACTAAAAACACTAACAAGTCTCACAATGGAGACGTTACTGGTGCCCGCTCAAGCAAATCGATGAACAATGGGATGACAGTGCTACAGTGCTATACTAACACACAAATAAGAAATTACCATAATTTATTTTTAAAAAATCAAATTGAAGGCTAACTAGATTAGTTATAATATAAATACATTCATAGGATAAATGTAAAATGGATAAAAGAGAAATAATTATAGATGCTACATACAGCATGGCTGATATTAATAACAGGCAAAATAAAGCATGGAGATATGAGACATTTCATAATGATAAAGTCCAAGTGTCCATTGAGAAATAATATAAATGTTGTTAAAGAGTACATTGTAGAGTTTACACAAAGCAATGAGTGAAAGAGAAAGTCAGATAATTATGTAATCATAGCAGGTGATGCACTTTTTCTCAGCATTTGATAGAGCAAGTCAGAAAAAATAATTAAGATATTCATTATCTCAGCAATACATCTAAAGTCTTTGATCTAATTGTTTTTATGGAATAATAATTGCATAATTGTGAAATACATTACTTTTAATTTTACATGGCGTAGATACTAATTCAAGCCATATAACAAGAGTATAGAGTAAAATCTCAGTAAATGTGAAAACAGTGAAATCAAGGTGTTCATTGTCATGTACCAAAAATTTAATACTGAGGAAATCTCAAATATTTGGAAATTAAATAATATAATGCTAAGTGACCAACTAACTATGGAATAAATTCTAAGATAATTTAAAACAATAACAAAAATACAATATATAAATATTAGGGGATGCAGTTCGAGTGATTACAGAGGGCTTGTTTTGGTGTTTGGGTCACACTCAGCAGTACTCAAGGCTTATTTTTGGCTCTATGTTCAGGCAATAAAGAATCTAGAGTACTGCCTATTTTAATTATTTGGCTGATTTTAGGTTTTGCAGAAAAGAAAATATAGCTTACTATATTTTTATATCTCTAATACAGCTAGCATAATGCTCAGTATATTTGGTGATCACTTTAAACTAAGCTATTTAATTTAATCTTATCAATTTTTTTGATTTACATTTTATCCATTTTTCATTGAGGTCCAATTTGTTTATAATACTGGATAGAGCTGTAGTTTGATACCTCTCTAAATCTATATTACTATTATCTCACATAACTACCACCAAGAGGTGGGATACTGCACCATCCACTAAAACCCTTCACCCTATCAACTCTCCTCTCTCTCCCTTTGATAATATCTGACTCTGACTCTGTGGAGTCAGGGTTCAAGGGTTTGGTTGAGTTGACTTTGTCTGTTTCCTTGATTTTTTTTTCTTATTTTCATGCTATTAAGATAGTCCGCTATTATTGTTTCTTTCTGACTTACCCTTTTTATGAAGAACTTCTCCATTTCCCCCTATATATTCACAACTTCACAAGTGTAGCAGAGCTGGTAGGGCATTTGCCTTGCATGCAGCTGATCCGGGTTTGATTCTTCCATCCCTCTCAGAGAGCCCAGCAAGTTACCGAGAGTATCCCACCCGCACGGCAGAGCCTGGCAAGCTACCTGTGGCGTATTCGATATTTCGATATGCTAAAAACAGTAACAAGTCTCACAATGGAGACGTTACTGGTGCCCACTAGAACAAATTGATGAACAATGGGACAACAGTGCTATAGTGCTACAAGTGTAATCAACAATATTGGAATACACACTTAAAAATGCATTACAAACACGAATCTTTTATTATGTCTTATTATCCCAACAAAATACACTTTTAAAAGTCCACATTTATGCCTAACCCACAAAACTATACTCCTCCCTTTATGAATTGGCAAGTGCCTGCTACCCCCTGCCTTCACCCTAGCTTCCTTTTGGTACTTCTTTCTCCAGCTGAAATATGCAAGATCAAATGAAAGTCTAGTTCAACAAGTGGAGTGCTCAGAATAACTAGACCTTAAGTGTTATTTAAATAAGCAATTTTAAATAACATCTAGGATTATAAGACTGAAAAGAATCAAATTCATGATCAGTCCAAATAATACATGTTTTGATTAGAAATCAAGAAACAGAAATTTCAAAAGTCTCACAGAAGATTTCTGAGACTATATGCAGTAAACTCTAAATGGGTAGTTAGGGATTTTATTGCCATTTATTTTCACACTGAGTTTCATTTTCCTTTCCTCACACTCCCATTTTAATGATTTTTATTGTAATTAATCCTATTAATTATTATACTTTATTTTTCAACAATGTACCATGTATGTTATGTACCAGGGTTACTCCTGGATCATGCACTCAGGAATTACTCCTAGCAGTGCTGGGGGGACCATATGGGATGCTGGGAATCAAACCCGGGTTAGCCGGCACAAGGCAAACACCCTACCCACTGTGCTATCACTCCAGTCCCTCTCTTTTAAGTTTTTATCAGTGTAATAGATTACAATTTCCCTCTTCGGAGGCCCTTTAAAATTATAGTGCCTCAATAAAGAACTAAATAACTTCTCTTCCTAGAATCATTTTGATTTGTGCAGCCATTGGTTCATTTATTCATCATTCTATTCATGTGTTTTTGTATTTTAGTGGTTTGAAATTTTAGTTGAAATTTACAAATTATAACTATGCAGTTGCCTAATCAAACCCCTTTCATTTCATTTTTTTAATCATTCTTTTAAATTGCATGAGAAATAAATGTGTTTATGGGTATTAGCATTTTCTATTTAAGATACAACTTTGTTTTTGCTATACAAAGCATCATAATAAATATGATAAATAAAAGAGTGTATAGAAGCATTTTTTGTTATCTGAAATGCACTTTTGTAGACAAGGAATTTGAGGTAGCTTGAAAGGCATGATCACAGTTCTCATGAAGCTTCAATTCTACTGGGAGAAGAGAGAGAACAAATATACACACACTAAAAATATCAATGAGAAGATTAAGTTATTGATTAAAATCAAAGTAAACTAACAGTGAGTCTAGAAATTAAATTGGGTGGACAAGAATGAGTTGTCTAAGAAAATTCAATTTAATCTCAAATCTGAAGGATGAGGAAGAAAAGGCAGTGTGAAAAATTGAAGGGCAGAGTTCCAGGGGAAATGAGAAGTTACAGAAAGAAGGCAGCAAAAAAAGCCGTTTTAGCTGGTACCCAGTAACCAAGAAGAGTATGGTATGAAATATGGTCACAGAGGTTTAGAGAAATTGGGATATTGCAGACCACATGGAGGAGGGAGGTGTTTGGGTGAAAGTTTGACTTTATTCTGAGATCTGGAGTTGTTTAGGTAGGGAATATAATGTGATTTTAACATGATAAGAATGGATTTAAGGGGCTGGAGCAATAGCACAGCGGGTAGGGCGTTTGCCTTGCACGCGGCTGACCTAGGTTTAATTCCCAGCATCCCATATAAAATTGAGACAAGATTTGATGGTATATAGAAGTGAAGGCAGTGAAGATGCATAGAAGAAAATTCAGTATACATTTTTTTTTACTGTGATTCATTAAGTTCACAATAGTTTCCCCAGTATCTGTGACCCAAACTCTAGAAAATTGCTCAAGTATCTACAGAAAAAAAAAATATGTTAAAAAAAATGCAATCTCGCTCTCCGCAGCTGCACAAGCGTGAATCCAGACCCAGCAGAACCTCTTTCGGCATGGGCAACTCCTCGCAGAATGTCTCCAGCCTGAGAACTAAGCCTCGGTCCCGTGCCCGCCCAGGAGTGGAAAGATATTTCTCTCTCTCACCTCTTTCTCTCTGGGGATGAAGGGCGTGGTGTCCGCCATATTAAGACGACCACAGATTGGGTTTTCAAGCCTGCAATGATCCAATATCTGGAAGTAATCTCCCTGGACTTATTTGTCTTCACAGGTCTGAATCTAGTGGGGTACTCCTAACAACAATTGTGAGGTTTGTGTTAAAATATTGAATGTAACCAATGTAAACAGAATGTAAAATGAAACTTATCAGTTACAAGGTAGGGGGTGGGGGGGTGGGATGGGAGGTGTACTGTGTTTTTTTTTTTTTTTTGGTGGTGGTATATGGGCACTGGTGAAGGGATGGTTGTTTCAGCATTGTATAATTGAGACCTAAGCCTGAAAGCATTGTAATCTTCCACACGGTGATTTAATAAAATAAAATTTTATTAAAAAAAAAGAAAGAAAATGCAATCTCAAGGCAAGGAGAGGAAAGCTATAAAGAGTTTTCCACTTTGAATTCTAAATGACAGTCATTCAAACTATATTTGAGAATAATTTTTAAAGATAGAGCATAATAGACTAGTTAATTATATTGTGTGGGGGGGAAAAAGAGTGAAATATATCATCAAGGATGTATGCTAGTATTCTGACTTGAGAAACCAGATCAATGATAATGCCATTTGATAGACAGAAAAACTTGGAGGAAATCAGTTTTAGTGAACCAGAATAAATATTCTTATCTATCTTAATGTTTTAGAAATCCATAAGTTTCATTTCATATTCAAGAAGAACCTTACATTGATATATGTAAGCTTTTGGAGCTACACCTGGCTTTGCTCAGGGTTTACTCCTGGCTCAGCACTCATGGATTATTTCTGGTGGGGCTTCGGGAACAAAACAGGATGCCAGGAATCAAATCCAGGTCAGTCTCATGCAAGGTAACTGCCCTACACACTACTATCCCCCCAGGCCACAAAACGTCATGTTTATTTTTTTTTTCTTTTTGGGTCATACCGGGCAATGCACAGGGATCACTGCTGGCTCTGTACTCAGGAATTACTCCTAGTGGTGCTCAGGGGACCATATGGGATGCTGGGATTCGAACCTGGGTTGGCCATGTGCAAGGCAAATGCCCTACCCACTATGCTATTGCTCCAGCCCCAAAACATCATGTTTTAATTGCATATTTTAAATTCATTTAAGAATTCATTAATATTATATTATTTCATAATGTTTTACTTAAAAATAAAACATTTCAAACCAATATCATTTTTCAATTACAGTAATAATGATTATAGTGGAATAAATACTAAGGAAAATGACACCTTTGTTTACTATTTAGTACTAATATTAGATGGTTTGAGACACAAGTTCTGATTTTATAACAATTTATTTCCAAAAAATAGAATCTGAAGTTTTCAACACAAGTGTAACCCAATGATAGTTTTTAAGAGTACTCTATGAAAAAGATATTGTTTCTAAGAGAAATTATGCTTTGAATAGACCACAAGTGTGTGTTTAATGGAGAGTAGGTAAGATAGATAAGAAGAGACAGGAGTGACACTATAGCTGCTAGGCATTTGCCTTGCATGCAGCCAATCCGGGATAATTCCCAACATCTCATATTGTCCCCCAAGCACCACCAGGAGTAATTCCTGACTGCAGAGTCAGGAGTAACCCCTGAGCATCACTGGCTGTAACCCAAAAAGCAGAAAAGAAAAGATAGAGAAGTATGACAATAATAACTAGGATTGACAAGTTCAGCTGGACAAGAACTGAGTGTTGAAAGTAGGTAAAGGGATATTCCTAATATTGCAAACCACAATGCTCAAAAGGGGGGAGGGGAGAGAGACAGAGACAGAGAGATACAGAGAGAGATAGAGAGATAGATAGAGATAGAGACAGAGACAGAGACAGAGACAGAAAAGAAAAGTGCCATAGAGGCAGGCTACAGGGTGGGAGGTGAGGGTGACTGGAGGAAAACTGGAGACACTGGTGCTGGGAAATGTACACTGGTGGAGGGATGGGTGTAGGAACACACACAGTATGACTGAAACCTAATCATGAGCAGCTTTGTAAGGGTCTATCTCACAGCAATTCAATTAAAAAAGAAAAAGAAAAATTTATCCTTCTATTCTTGCTTTTTATAAAACTCAATTTAAGGACAAAGCAACTAAACCTCAGCCTAATCAATTTATTTTCAATTGTCACAACACATAATTTTAACTGTCACATGGGACTTTCAGAAATCACAGGAAACATAGAGCCAGCACCATTTCTAGTCAACAGAGCTTGTCTGGTTCTTCTCAATGTAGATTATGAGCCATCTGTGAGGAAACAAATGGCATAAAACTATTTAAATTAGTGTACCTATGATCTGAATGTTCACAAATGGATCTGAAGCCTTTGCTCTCTCCAGTGAAATTTTTTTACATCTTAGCACAAGAGAACAGACTTGTGTGTGGTAAATAGGCAATGAGGCAACTTTGAGTTTAGATGAAGCAGAGAATAGGAAATTAAAAAAAGAAAGAGAGGAAATACAAAAAAAACTTGTGACACATACCTTCTATTATACACTGGGTCTTTTCTGATGTATCAGAATATCTGAAAAAATGCTATTGGAATTACGGTGCCATAGAAGCTACTTTTTTCATTTTGATATTTATTTCTTTAGTAAGAATACAAAGACATCAGAGATCTTCCTGTATCCCACCATAGTACATATACAGAGACTGAAAAAAATGGCCAAGTATATGATCTGTGGTCATACTCACACAATATGTTTTAAATGTAATAGAGCTGTATTCTGTACTGAAACAGGATAGTTAAAGAAATACAGAGAAAATGATTTACCCATAAAACAACCAAAAACAGTAGTCATTAAAACATAGGATGTAATTTTGCTAATATATTCCAAGTTGTGTAACCATAACCACAACCGCAACCAAAATTTAAAGAATTTTCATCAACCCACAAAGAAACCTCCAAACAAAATAACCAATAAAGTTTATCACCGTTTTCCAACTCTAACCATCTCCTTGGATCAAGCAATGGCTGAAATATTTTTATATATAGACTTTTCTATTCTGGATATTAATTACAAACGTAATTATGTCACCTACTGTGATAGACTTCACCTACTATAATAGATTTGAACATTTTAGCATCTTAAGAAAGTTTTATGATTTATTGCCTTTTTAAGTTTGCCTTTCATTCCATTTTCCTATATCTCTACCTTCACTTGTTTCACCCCGAGTTTCATTTGTCTGATAATGTGAAATAGGACAAGTTGCTCAAAGTAATTAGATATTTGGCCATTATCAGTAAAAAAACAATGAATATTTGTCTGGTTCAATATTGTGGGGTTTTTTTGGTTTGTGTGGGGACGATGCCAGTGGTGCTCAGGGCTTACTCCTGGCTCAGTGCTCAGGAAGCACTCCCTGTGGGACTGAAAAACTGTATGGAGTGATGGAGACTGAACCTGGATCAGCTCCATGCAAGGCAAACTTCCTACCCTCTGTACTATGTCCTGCCCCTATGTGGTTCAATAACGAAAAATTTGCTATAAGGTTCCTGAATTTCAATGAACCATCGTAATGATGGTTATATAATTTCCCTTTATCCAGGTATATAATCACTGTCACTGTATCACTGTCATCCCGTTACTCATTGATTTGCTCGAGCGGGCACCAGTAACGTCTCCATTGTGAGATTTGTTGTTACTGTCATTGGCATACCAAATATGCCACAGGTAGCTTGGCAGACTCTGCCATGAGGGCGGGGTACTCTCGGTGGCTTGCCGGGCTCTCTGAGTGGGGCAGAGGAATGGAATCCAGGTCAGCCACATGCAAGGTAAATGCCCTAACTGCTGTGCTATTGTTTCAGCCTGAGCATTTACAAGTAGTTACTAATTCTTAGTAATGCTCCCTCTCTTTTTGGTTAATGATCCACACGTGTTGCTCAGGGCTAACTCCTGATTGCTCTCAGGAATTCCTTCTGGCAGGGCCTGGAGGACTATATGGTGCTGGGGATCGAAAGCAGGCTGGCTGCATTCGAGGCAAACACCTGCCCACGGTACTATTGCTCTGGCCCCAGTAACTGCTTCTTCACAAGTTAGGTGTATAAAACAAACACCAACTACAATGGAATACTATGCAGCTGTTAGAAAAAATGAGGTCATGACGTTTGCATATAAGTGGATCAACATGGAAAGTATCATGCTAAGTGAAATGAGTCAGAAAGAGAGAGACAGACATAGAAAGATTGCACTCATCTGTGGAATATAGAATAATAGACTATAAGACTAACGCCCAAGAATAGTAGAAATAAGTACCAGGAGACTGTTTCCATGGCTTGGAGGCTGGTCTCTCATTCTGGGTAACTCAGGGAAGGGACCACCAAGTAAAATGTGGTTGGAGGTCATGTGGGGGAAGGGTGAGGCGGGCGGAATACAGACTAGAGACTGAACACAATGGCCACTCAACACCTCTATTGCAAACCACAACACCTAATCAGAGAGAGAGAACAGAAGGGAATTCCCTGCCATAGTGGCAGGGTGGGGTGGGGGGAGACGGGACTGGGGAGGGGGGGAGGGATGTTGGGTTTACGGGTGGTGGAGAATGGGCACTGGTGAAGGGATGGGTTATTGAACTTTGTATGGGGGAAGCATGAACACAAAGATGTATGGATCTGTAACTGTACCTTCACGATGACTCTCTAATTAAAAATAAACTAATAAAAAAAAATAAAACAAACAAACAAACACCAACTTAGAAAGCTCTGGCGGTTACTAAGGGAAGGTATTTCAAGTGCTTTTAGAAGCACAGCAAAGGTAACTGATTCCAAATCTTCTGAGATGGATCTCTGCCGTTACCATTTAGATTTATTCCTTAGTATTAAAACCTATTGGCTTCCATAGTCTCTACAGGTATATAATATTTCTATAATATTCTAGATTTGGGGGGAGTTGCTTTGGGATTGCACCCAGAAATGCTCAGGGGTTACTCCTGAGACTGCACTCAGGAACTATTCATGGTAGTGCTCCCATGTCCATATGGAAAATTGGGGACCAAACCCAGGTCAACTGCAGGCAAGGCAAGATGCTGCACTCACCATTCCTATTTCTATAATATCCTAAGAACATGATAACTCCATGTTTTTTTTTCTAAAAGAAGGATTTTAATTTTGAGATATAAATTTCTCAGTCTGGTATTCTGGGGGTAGCTGTGTGTTTAGCTTAAACCACACTGACATGTATAGGTCATTGTAGGTTAGTGTCCATTGAAACAATGCTTTGTTTCCAGTAATCTGTAATTTTTGAGCCATTACATAACTAGAGAAAATGTTGGTTCATGTTTGGGAGTTAAAACCGAGGGGGAAAAAGAGCATATCTTTTAAATACTACATCCTATCATTTCAGAAATAACTTTAAGCAAGTTACTTAACTTCACAATTTCATAGTTTCTTCTAATATAAAAAAAGAATGTGAATGCTATTGTTGTGAGATTTAGAGGAAAATGGCAGATAGAGAAATTAAGATTTAATATTAGCTTAGCTATAAACTTCATTTTAGATTTAACAAATTTTCATTTTCTTGACAATGGGAGACATTTCTAATTTTCACGAAATCCTTTCCAGATGTAGCATAAGAATCTAATAACATTTCTCTAGGTAGAGTACTAACAACTTATTAGCATAGATTATGAACCAATACACATTTAGTCTCTTCACAAATTTTGCTTAAACTTTATAATTAACAAATTTCTTCAGCTTTACTTCCAATATTACTCGATATAATATACTTGAACTACACAACTTTTTCCAACATCATATCTGTTAGCCCTATTTTAGAAGAAAACTAAAACTCAGATTGTATAAATTTTGATATTAACTAAGGTTTACAATAGTATCTAGGTTTAAAAACTGCTGTTTACTAAATGAACTTTTTACTACTTATGATTTTCAAATGATACCATTAATATTAAAATGCTTCATTTATTACACTCATTTGTTATAATTTTACTTTTGTAAAAAGTAATTATAATTTTGTACATGTTATATTAAACACATGCATTACAATTTTACCCATTATTCTGAGGTGGATGGGCCATACCCAGTGGTGCTTAGGAGCTACCTCTCCTCGCTGTGAGCTCAGGGGTCCCTAGTGAAGGATCTGAGGAATCAAGAGTCCAGAACCTGGGACACTGCTATACACAATGTATGCTCAATCCATTTAGCTAAATCTAAAGGGCCCCAAATAACACATTTTAGAATTATAGGGTCAGGAATATGGTTTATTGGAAAACATAAAATATAAACATAAAGTCAGGTCTCTTCCATGTAGAACACTTGCATTTGATCATGGCACCACAAAAATAAAAAATGCATATGAAAGTCAAGATAGTAAAGAGGTAATTAGCAACAGTAAAACACCAAACAAATAGATGAATGGAACTAAATAAAAAGCCTAAAAAAATATGCTCATAGTCAACTGATCTTTGACAAGGAACAAAGAAAAAATAATGGTTAAAAATCGCTTTTTAAATAAATGTTGCAAGACAAAAATGGTAACAACAAAGAATTTGAAACATATTTTATACTTTGCATAAAAGTCATCATCATCATAATCATCATCATCATCATCATCATCATCCCATTGATCATCGAATTTCTCGAGGAGTCTCAGTAACGTCTTTATTCGTCCTAGCCCTGAGATTTTAGAAGCCTCTCTCTACTCGTCCTTCCCAATGATGCCACATTGGAGGCTCTTTCAGGGCCAGGAAAATGAAACCCAGCTTGTTATTGGTTTTGGTATATTAATGCACTATGGGGACCTTGCCAGAGTCTCCCATGTGTGCAGGAAACTCCCAGTAGTTTGCCAGGTACTCTCAGAAGAAGAACGAGGCTATAAGATATTGCGTGGCTGCAAAGCGGCCTCGAGTTTCCGGCAGCTTATTTTTAAGCCTCTGGATGTTGGCCGTTGATGGGATTACACGGGCTCAGGGCCGGTCCCTGGGTGTGACCGCCTAGCTACTGGGAAATGGGAAATCTGGGCAGAGGAGGCCCAGTCCTAATCCAAGTAGGCTTGGATGTCTAAGCCCTGGGTTCGTCTGCTGGTACCTTCATGCGTGAGGCTCATCCGAACGTGGAGAGGGGCCTTGAGCATAGCTGTGGCTAGGCTCCGGAGGTCTTCGGCCACTGGGAGCTCTGCTGAGGTGAGGAGGGAAGCTGGAGCTCATCCCTTCCGAGGGGCCCCGAGGAAGACAGCCAGGTACGAGGACGAGAGACTCTGCCCAAAAGTCATCTAATATACCTAATATACCTAAACATAGGTATACCATAAGTATACCTGGTCATCTTATATACCTAAACATAATATAAAAAACTATGAAAAAAATTTCTAGGAGAAAAACTAGGTGATCTTGATCATAAAAATAATCTAGATACAACCCAAAACCTCAGTGCATGAAAGAAAAATAACTGCTATAATGAACTTCATTAAAATTCTTCTGTCCTAGAAGGATAAAGTCAAGAGAATAAAAATAGAAGAAAATATTTACAAAAAATGTATCAGATAAAATATAATCTGATAAATGATTATTTTCCAAACATAAAAAGAACTCTTTTTTAAAAAAGGCACCACGAAAACATGCAATTCAATTAATAAATTGAGCAAAAAGCACATCACAGCCAGTATATAGAAGGCAGGCACATATGGAAATATGCATAATATCATGTATCATTTTATAAATTTAAACAACAGAGTAGCTCTCTATCTAATAGAATGGTGAAAATCCCAGACATTTGAATGCTGGCTAAGATGTGGAAATCTCCTTGGTTGTTTATTGAAATACAAAATGATTTGCTGTTTTAGAAGATAATTTAACATTTACTTGAAAAACTAAGCATAACCGCACAATCTTGTTTCATTTCTCTCTATGGCAAAATAGGATTCATTTACATGAATAAAACCCTTTAATTTGTTCAGGAGTGAGGACTGAATTACTGAGGAAAGAACAAGGAATAATCCCTGAGCACTTCCAGGTATGGTCCAAAAAACAAAAAAATGAAAAAGGACTATAAAATATAACATGTAACATTAAGATATTCACTCAATTTGAAACTGTATATGGGAGAAAGGAGGCAGGAAAAACATGAAACATCAAAATTATAAATAAAATGATAGATCAAGTTTAGCCACATCTAAATTAATTAAATCTGTATTCATGAGAAATCTAAATAGATGAAATATATTGGGATACTGAATTTATAAAGTACCACTTAAAGGTAAATCTTTAAATTTAAAGATTCACATAGATTGTTTTGTAGTTTTCACAGGTTAAATGGCAGTTTTGCTGGATCAGACCTCTCATGTACTAAGTATGGAATACCTTTTTCTATGTGTGGTTTGTTTGTTTTTTATTGAGTGTGTAATATGCCTCCATGCTTTTGACTCATAATTTCCCCTAAAATGTACTCTCAGGGTGGCAGATATAGGTAATGCTGATAAATGCTATCTCTAAAGATAAGTACAGGAAGTACAGAAAAGAATCCATAGCATAGACCTAACTTCTGATATTGGGTTGCTTTGATTTACATGGCTCTCACTGCCTTTCAAACTTTATTTTCTTCACCCAGTCTAGGCTTCATTAGGTTACTTTAATCATGACTTTTTTTCCACGTATGTATTCCTGTTCATTGATCAAACTAAAAGTGCCAAACATGTGAGATGTGTTCTCACTGAGTCACGTCCTTAGTCTTAAACATGTCTTTTTTAAAAATTACTTTATCCTATTTTTTCTTTTTACCATAGAGCAAATGTGATCTTATTGAAATAAAGGAGAAAGATTTATATAAAGACCCCCATCACATTTGTACATATTATTTATAATGCTTACCACCATTAAAAATTACTTTGGTCTGTTGTCTATATTCTTCTTTGGAATATAAACCCCATGAAATTAGGAAGTTTGGTTATGTAGTAAGAGTACCTTGATAAATAGTTCTAAATGCCTTGTTAATAGAATTTAAAGTGTTTTGATGCTATATGATGTTATTGAATTTTTACAATGTTTTAAATGGAAATAAAGCACTTAAAATATTCATTTAAAAATTACACAACAATCCAGCATGTTCAAATTAGCAATAGCATCATAGCACATGATACCATTGCTGGAACATCAATACACCTATGAGAAAACAGTGTAAAATCAAATCAAAGATTGACTAGCTATTGAAGAGTTTTAAAATGCATTACTCATTCATGATGGGAAGTTTAGTATAAGGAATCTGCTCTGTCACATATCCTCTAATCTGTATTTAAACAATTTTTAGAGGGTGCTTTGGGGTCACACTTAGCTTTGCTTAAGCTTTACTCCTCATTCTGTCCCCAGTGAGCACGCCTGGCAGTGCTTGGGGGATTATATGCATGTTGGGAATCAAACCAGAAACATCCACATGTAAGGCACGTGCCTAACCCCCTGAACTATCTCTCCAGCACTTAAAACTCTTTACGGTACAGACACGGTTATTCTGATAACTGCTATCTACTTGGATTTAGAACATTATTTCAGTCTCAATATTTAAAACCCTGTCACTGTCACTGTCATCCCGTTGCTCATCGATTTGTTCGATTTGTTCGAGCAGGCACCAGTAACATCTCTCATTGAGAGACTTATTGTTACTGTTTTTGGCATATCCAATATGCACGGGTAGCTTGATGGGCTCTGTTGCGCGGGCTCAATACTCTCGGTAGCTTGCCGGGCTCTCTGAGAGGGGCGGAGGAATGGAACTCGGGTCGGTTACGTGAAAGGCGAAAGCCCAACTGCTGTGCTATCGCTCCAGCCCCATTTAAAACCCTACATTTCACAATTAGCCAACTCAGCCTCATGAAATATATGAGTTGTTGGCACTTAAAAATTGAAATAAAAAAGAGTGACACCAAGATTTTTCATTAAAAACCTAATTACAGCTTAATGCTGATTCATTTACAATTACAGCTGAGTGTTAGGGAAAAAAATAAAAGCAACACCCATTAACATTTTATCCAAATAGACACATGAGAATATCATAAATTCAAATACTTTTTTCTTTTTGTTTTTTGCTATTATTTTTGGTTTTAGGGCCTCTCCTGGCAGTGCACAGCGCTTACACCTGAACCATTTCTCGGATACTCTTGGTAGCTTGGTGGGCTCTCCGAGAGGGATGGAGAAATCAAACTTGCAAGGCAAACGCCCTACCTGCTGTGCTATCGATCCAGTCCTAATAAAGAATATTATGTTTGACATAATTTATATCTGGTATTCTGCTATGGGATTGCATTTCTTACCCCTTCTGTAAATATCTTGCCTGCATGCCTGGTTATCTTACCTGTGGCCCCTCGGAGGGGATGGGCTCCAGCTTCCCTCCCTGTTCTGAGCAGAGCTCCCTGGTCCAAAGAGCACCGGAACCTAACCACAGTCATGCTCAAGGCCCCTCTCCACATGTTCAGACAAGCCTCATGCATGAAGGTACCAGCAGAGGAACCCAGGTGTGTGTAATCTCATCAACGGCCAACATCCAGAGACTTAAAGCAAGCTCCCAGAAGTGATATTTTACAACCTACTTCTTTCTCTGGGACAAACTAGCAAGCTACTAAGAGTTTCCAGCCCACATGAGACAGCCTAGCAAGCTTCCCATGGTTTATTCATATGCTAAAGCCAGTAATGGGCTGGATCTCATTCCTCTGACCCTGAAAAAGCCTCCAATGAGGCATTGTTGGGATGGCCGAGTGGAGAGAGACTTCTAAAATCTCAGGGATAGGACTAATGGAGAGGTTACTGAGCCCGCTCAAGAAATCGACGATTCAGGATTTCGTGATTCTGTAAATCTCAAAAATGTCAAGCACTAAGAAAATTTCTCAATGAAACTAAAGAGATTATTTTCATAAAATTTAGAACTACTGTTATATAAGATATCATAACCAAAAATTAATATCAGCAGCTAACATTAATGGAACAGTCAGCATGTATTGGACATTTTTACATGTAACTGAATATATAACATAAACTAGCTTTATGCCAAGGGCAATATATGCATCCTCTAATTTAATTTTTGCAGCATTCTGTGGAATAGATGTTTTATTATACGTTTGGCAAAAGAAAATGTACTCACTGCTTACTATAATTAACACTATACCTCATAATAGGAAAAATTTAAATCATAGTTGTTTCTTGCTAATGTAAGTCTAAAGTGGGTTGGGAATCCCTTGTCCATAGTGCAGTGATGCATCTAAAGTATGAGACCTCAAAAACTTTGAAGCAAAGAATAAGGAAATCCTGTGATTACTTATCTATAGAAATGACACACATAGTTTTTAAGGACACAACTATGGATTAGATGTAAATTACGCAAGTTTAACTAAATTCTGAGGGAATCTAGAAAATGTTGAAATGTTGGGCTATTTTGTAAGCATAAAGTCATTGCTCCACATCGCCAAAGATGCTAAAAGACAAAAGGGAATCCCATCAAGTTTTAATTCTTTATCTGTCTATGAATGTATGTATGTATGTATGTATGTATGTATGTATGTATGTATGTATGTATGTATCTATCGATCTATCTATCTATCTATCTATCTATCTATCAATCTATATCTATATCTATCTACCTATCTATCTTCCTACCTATTTAGTCTCTCTTTTTCCCTCTCTGTCTCTGTCTCTCTCTTTCCCAGCCTCAATAGGTAAAGCCTCAATAGTTTTGGACACACATAACAGTGCTCAGGATTTATTGGTGGTTCTGTGTTTAGATATACTCTCTTAATTAGGCCTGGATAAGTAATTAGTCCAAAGAGTTAAAAATCAAAATATCTACATCCTGCTCTACCCATCTCTTTGTATACTAAATATACAAAGTTGAAATACGGAATAAGCAAATAAAATGGGAAGGGAAATACATACGAGTCACTGGTTCACTTGGATTTCTCTTACCTTCACTTGTGGGTAATGATGGGATTAGTTCCTGAGGAGTCGATGCTGCTGGAGATCCTTTCTTTTTCGTTAGTGCTGCCGGCCATAGCTCAGGTGAAGGGAAAATCTACCTTGCAATTTACAAAATCTTTCTCAGTCAATTCCTTGCTAAATATTAGGGACTCAAGAGTAGATTTAAATCTTGCATGGGTAGAGGTATTTTAGACTAAGATTCTCTAGTAATATCTTTACACTAAAATTACAGATTAATATTACAAATTATTGACCTATATTCTTAGGTCAATTCCATGTGTCAACAATCATTTCTCTCTATTCTCTCTCTCTTTCTCTCTCTCTCTCTCCACACACACACACACATACACACACAATAACTTTCTCTCCTTCTCCCCATTCCCTCTAATAGCCTCCAGAATTTGCAATTGTATCTCAGTAGGACTTTGCAGATATACTAAAAACCATACAAACCTCCAAGATCCACATTGCAGAAGAGAATGATGCTTTAAATTGCTTTTTATATGAAGTATTATGTTGTACTTATGCTCATAGTCAAGGTGACAGAACTGATGAGATAATTCATACTTAACTGCATATTAAGCTAGGGAACATGGGAAAATATATGGCATATACTATTGCAGTACTTAGAACTGAAAATAAATTGATGTGTACATTACTCAAGAATCTTTTCTTTTGTTGTTATATTTTTGCTTGTATTTAACCTTAATCCTCTCTTTTCTTAACATTAATTATTGGTACTAATATTTTGAATAAAATTTAAACTATTATATAGAAAAGTTTTTGTGATATTTTCATACATTTAAATGAAAATTTCAATTTTTATATGTACAATATGCTTGGATTACATAGTTGAAGTAATTTAGTTTATATTCCATATGCTGCACTAAAATTCTGTCATTTCAGCAAATAATACAAAATGAAAAATTATTAAAATTTTCTAAATCAAAAGTGGATTAAAATCACAAAGACAAAATAAATTGAATAAAATATGAGGAAAAAGTTCAAGGTAGATGATGTAATGTGTTTCAATTAAAACCATAAAATTGACTTTGTAGTTCTTATTTAGTCTCATAAGTGCAACCAAAATTTTGTAATGGAGATAAAAAAATTGAAGATTATAAGACATGATCACAGCATTTTGTATGATTTTCAAATAATTAACTCTAGCTTAAGTGTAATAGACCTTATCTAAATTTCAAAATTTGTTGGAGAGATGAAAGGAAAGAGCTAAAACATTTTGACACTGATATTTACATTATCTTTATAAAGTACATGCCAATGGACAAAGGAAAAAGGAGGACGAGCTGTCTAATTCCTACATCAATTGAAACCCCAGAAAATGTAGACAAATGACACAGTCTAGAAAGAAGATAATAAATCCATTGATTTTAGCACCATGGTGCTTGGCTAAATGTTTGTTCATGTTAAGTTCAGGATCAATGTGGTCATACTTCATAAAATATACAATTTGCTAAAATACAAAACAAAAATGTTTCATTATCTAACTACTTAGTTTTGTGTAAGGTAAGAAAATAAAACTCACTAGAGATTTCCTCTATTTTTCTTGGTAGTAAGCATGTGCTCCTTAAAGGAAGAAAGAATATGAGAGCCAATTTGATGTCCCAGATCTCTACTCTCTGATTTATCCCTCTTGATAATTTCTATCATTGAAATTATTACAATAAAACAACTAATTTCTGTAAATTTAATTTAGCAACCCATTCATGTTACGCTGGTTGGTGGATGAAAGTTATGTGCTATTTATGTGAAAATAGCACATAACTTATGTTTTCATAGTTTTCCATTTTGATCGGGGACATGTACAAAACTGAGACACACTGCTATTGATGTGTACCAAATAATGTGTACTAATTCTATTTGCGACTCTCCAAAATAAAAATAAAATATATAGTTATGGTAATATGAGACATTAAATAACCATAAGCTCTTTGTTTACTACTGTTATGTAATAAACAGCTTAAGAGTTTTGCCAACTTTTAAAATAATGTTTCAGAAAGTGAATGGAGACCTATGGTACCAAGTAGCACTGTAGCACTGTTGTCCCGTTGTTCATCGATTTGCTCGAGTGGGCACCAAAACGTCTCCATTGTGAGACATGTTGTTACTGTTTTTGGCATATTGAATATGCATGGCTAGCTTGCCAGGCTCTGCCACGTGGGCGGCATACTCTCGATAGCTTGCCAAGCTCTCCGAGAGGGACAGAGGAATCGAACCTGGCTCGGCTGTGTGCAAGGCAAATGCCCTACCTGCTGTGCTATGGCTTCAACCCATGGTCCCAAGTAAGAGATACAATACTAAACAGCATATATTTATGAATTATTTTGCCAGTTATCAGGGAACTAGGAATTGAGCTAGGGTTGATCACATCCAAGACACATTCCTTATCTCACAATCTCTCTATATACCAATGGGTGCAATTTTTAAAAGTGTATTATAATTAAACTTTATAACTTATAATTGAAATATAAATAAAAATTATGAGAAAATTAAGTTGCACTATGATAATTATCTTATCAGTTTTAGATAAAATAGACTTCCATGCTTATGACTTTTTGTTTGCAACTCTTTGAACCGCATTCAGTGGTGTTAAGGAGCTACTTCTTGCTCAGTGCTCAGGGATCATCCTGATGGGGATCAAGAGAACATGTGGTGCTTGGGATCAAACTCAGACCTCTGCAAAGCATGCACACCAGCCCATGGACTATCTCCTGAGCCATAATATTAATATTATATATTAAAAAGTTTTAACCAACTTGGAAAATATTTTAATTTGGGAAATAGAATTATATGTGTAATAGGCGGTTCCATAATAGTAGAAAAGACATAGGGAGTATAGGTTTTACTAGATATTATATATTAAAATAATAATATAACTATTTCTATGCATATGACTCATACACAGTGATATGTTTATAGTTCACAAGTGACATTCTGGTAAAGTAGAAAGGGTGCTACATTTTGAGTAATGATAATACCTCTTCTGGCACTCTTGGATTATATGACCTTGGGTAAAATACCTTAAATCTCTAAACTCATCTCATATGTAAATAAAAATAATAAATTAAACTAAAAGTTAAAATGTGAAATGATCTAGCGCTAGGAAAGCTAACACATATTAATTTTCATGATCTATTAACGTGGCTGTATATGCATGAAGAGAAGACACTCAGAATTCTGTGTGATTTATGAGGTATTTTCCAAGTGTTAAAGAAACGCTTTACTTGGATAAGAACAGTACTCCAAAACTTCCGCCTCCTCTTTTTTTTTCTTCTGTCCTCTCCCATCTTTTCTTTTTATCACATAAAATAATTTAAATAATTTAAACATAAGGGATAGAAAAATAGTGCCGTGCGTAGGGTATTTTCCTTACATGCCACTGATCTGGATTCCATCCCCTAAATCCCACCTTGTGCCCCAAGCACTGTCAGGAGTAATTTCTGAGTGTAGAGCCAGGAATAAGCCCTGAACATGGCATAGACCCTCAAGGCAAAAGTCAACAAACAAACAAACAAACAAAAATAAGAAAGAAAGAAAGAAAGAAAGAAAGAAAGAAAGAAAGAAAGAAAGAAAGAAAGAAAGAAAGAAAGAAAGAAAGAAAGAAAGAAAGAAAGAAAGAAAGAAAGAAAGAAAGAAGGAAAGAAAGAAAGAAAGAAGGGGAGGGAGGGAAGGAGGGAGGAAGGAAGGAAGGAAGGAAGGAAGGAAGGAAGGAAGGAAGGAAGGAAGGAAGGAAGGAAGGAAGGAAGGAAGGAAGGAAGGAAGGAAGGAAGGAAGGAGAAAAGAAAGAAAGAAAGAAAGAAAGAAAGAAAGAAAGAAAGAAAGAAAGAAAGAAAGAAAGAAAGAAAGAAAGAAAGAAAGAAAGAAAGAGAGAAAGAAAGAGAGAGAGAGAAAGAAGAAGAAAGAAAGAAAGAAAGAAAGAAAGAAAGAAAGAAAGAAAGAAAGAAAGAGAGAGAGAGAGAGAGAGAGAGAGAGAAGAAAGAAAGAAAGAAAGAAAGAAAGAAAGAAAGAAAGAAAGAAAGAAAGAAAGAAAGAAAGAAAGAAAGAAAGAAAGAAAGAAAGAAAGAAAGAGAGAGAGAAAGAGAGAGAGAAAGAGAGAGAGAAAGAGAGAGAGAAAGAGAGAGAGAAAGAGAGAAAGAAAGAGAGAAAGAAAGAAAGAAAGAAAGAAAGAAAGAAAGAAAGAAAGAAAGAAAGAAAGAAAGAAAGAAAGAAAGAAAGAAAGAAAGAGAGAGAGAGAGAGAGAGAGAAAGAAAGAGAGGAAGGAAGGAAGGAAGGAAGGAAGGAAGGAAGGAAGGAAGGAAGGAAATAATTTAAAAGTGAATACAAGTAGATACAGAAATTCAAACTTCTTAACAGAATAGATCTTAATAAACTTAATAATAGATCTTAATAAACTTAACATAATATATCAGAAGCTTGATGAATTTGTATTTTTTCCCTCCCTCCTGTAGGGTTTGTGTTTTTAAATTAGACCATAGTAGTAGGACACCATGATCAAATTGAAAGAAAAATAAAACCTTTTGCAAATGCAATAAGAATGTGTGTTTATTCACAGAGAAAACCAAACCACTAAAAAGACTGGGATTAAAAGCATGGATGAGTAACTATTTGAATGTCATAAACAGAGGAGGTTCCTGGAGGAGTTAAGCCAGACAGATTCTAAAATCAGGCAAAACAGCCACAACCAAAAGAGGGAAGGAGGTGCCTTGCTGAAATTAGGGACAAGAAATAATAGTATTTATAGCACATTTTGAACAAAAAGGACTCCTCGCCAGGCTGTTTTCAACTGGGGCTCCCCAGAGGAGGACAGGTGAGAACCCTCCCTGCCACAGGGGACACAGCCCCAGCAGCCAACCTCCACTACACAACTGCCACCATGCTCCAGGCTGCTTTCTGGACACATCATAAGACACTTCCTACCCATTTTTCCATAACTACCACACCATATTTGATGGAGTTCAGACAGTAGGCAACAAATCATAGAGAGTAATACATATATATATATATGTGTGTGTGTGTGTGTATTACTCTCTATACTCACACGTATATACATATATGTGTGTGTACACACACATACACACATATATTACATGTATGTATATATATAATCTCCAACCCACACGGGCAGAGCCTGGAAAGCTACCTGTGGCATATTCCATATGCCAAAAACAGTAATGATAGGTATCATTCCCCTGACCCCAAAAGAGTCTCCAATCATTGGGAAAGACAAGTAAGGAGAGGCTGCTAAAATCTCAGGGTGGGAGGAGTAGAGACGTTATTGGTGCCTGCTTGAGAAAATCGACAAACAACGGGATGACAGTAACAGTGATACTGTGATTTGAACAAAACAATAACAGTTTTCACCCAGCACTAGAAGAACGTTGAAAGGGTTTTCTTTAGAAATCCCCAACTTATTTCTTTCATTAGAACTCCAAAGTCAATATAACCCAAACACATGTAATTTATCTAATTTGTAATTTTGAAAACTTACTCTTAAATATGAGTGAGCAAATAAGAATTAGTGTCATTTGGCAAAAAGTAATTAAGAATGAAATAACTTGGAGGAAAAAAACATCAACACACAGAAATAATATATAGCATTAATTTTCTCAGAATAGATAAATTACTGCATATTTGAACCAAGAACAGAGTATTTGTGCATTCTATAAATCTGATAATATATATTTAAAAACACTCAAGGATAGCAATGGAAAGAAATAAAAGTTCTAGAAAGAGACAATAAAAATAAATATTACTAAATAAACTTAAGAATAGTAATTTAGATAAATGGCGTTTCAGGAAATTCCACATTCTCACTGTTTTATAAACATCAAAAAAGGACAGAATGACTGAAATAATAAGAGTTTTGTAAATAAGTCAAAGATTTAAAACTAAACAAACATCAATCAAGAGAAAGCCATAATGTAAACAATATGAAACTTATGGTACATGTACTTGTACTTCCCCATCCACGGCACAGTGTGGTATAGATAAACATAACAAAGTCGCCCAGTTTTAGTTTCTCTTCCTTGGGATAAAAGGAGCAAAGCTGAACGTTTATGGAATATTAGCAGTAGGGCGTTTGCCTTTCACGTGGTGGACCGGTGTTCGATTCCTCTGCCCCTCTCGGAGAGCCTGGCAAGCTACCAAAAGTATCTCACACGCATGGCAGAGCTTGGCAAGCTACCCGTGACATATTGGATATGCCAAAAACAGTGACTATAAGTCTCACAATGAGAGATGTTACTGGTGCCCGATCGAGCAAATTGATGAGCAACGGGATGACAGTGACAGTGACAGTGACAGCATTTTTCTGGGGTCCCTGAGGAATGATTTGTGCTTCAAGTAACAACTTAGAAGAGGAATGGAAATGTACTTCACATTTCAGACCACAGAGAGCACTGGTGGGTATCAAGGTACATAAAAACTGCAGAGGAAGTGTAGATATATTGAATCACAAGGCAGTGAGAGGGAGGGGCATGAGGGTAAAGAAATAAGCAGAATATCTTTTCCAAGAATAAGATAGAAATAGATTCGAGGCTGGAGTGATAGCACAGAGGGTAGGGCGTTTGCCTTGCACGCGGCCGACCCGGGTTCAAATCCCAGCATCCCATATGGTCCCCTGAGCACCGCCAGGGGTGATTCCTGAGTGCATGAGCCAGGAGTGACCCCTGTGCATTGCTGGGTGTGACCCCCAAAAAAAAGCAAAAAAAAAAAAAGGATAGACATATATTCTTTGGGAATTGTCATTGTCACAGTCATCCCATTGTTCATCGATTTGCTCAAGCAGGCACCAGTAACTTTCCCCATTGTGAGACTTGTTACTGTTTTTGGCACATCGAATATGTCACGGATAGCTTGCCAGGTTCTGCTGTGTGGGCAGGATACTCTCGGTAGATTGCCGGGCTCTCCAAGAGTGACAGAGGAATCAAACCTAGGTCGGCCACATGCAAGGCAAATGCCCTACCCGCTGTGCTATCGTCCCAGCCTGGAATTAAAATATTAAAAAGCACCTTGCAAAAATGATAACCACACATATATTGATCAATACAGAACACATACCAAGAAAACACAAACATATCTTAAACCTTCATCCTAATTTGATACCGAGACTCAAGGATTCGTAAAATAGTAATTTTCTTCAAGGCAAAACTTCACAGCCTTAGTGAAATAAGAATTTAATATTTAGTTTTCTATGTAGGATATACAATTAGGCAGAAAATCAAGATACAGCAAGATGGCTATTTTCCAAGTACTCAGCTTTAAAAATCACAGGCATGCACAGGTGTATGATAACCAGATATATTCAAAAGAAGAAAATAAATCCCAAGAAATTGTTTCTCAAAAACTCACATAACAAATTACACAATCTTTAAAGCAGCTACTGTATAAACTTCCGAAGACATTCCTGAGAAGGAGCTAGAAAGGATGGAGGACATGCCATGAAAGTACAAGGCCCTGATTTCAATCTTCAGCACTGCACAGTTTCCTAAGAACCACTGGATTTGGCAATGGTTGCCCACAGGCATTACCATGGGTGACCCTGGTGATTTTTTGAGAAAGGCCAGGGTAGCTCTGACAGCCACACGTCTTTCTGGGTCCAAACAGAATTGCATTGCTGGACCTGAGTAACACCATGGGGCAGAATTATAAGGCTGGACCTGAAAGGTAAGGTCTCCATCACCAAGCAGGTATCAGTGTAGTGAATTCCATGTTACCTTAATATTGCTAGTGATGCTCCTAAAAAAAAGTAATATGCTCAGAAGACAAAGAAGAGCACAGAAAAGGCATTCAGAAAATATAAATATATACACACACACAGTAAGAATACCAGTTGAAAGAAAAAAATCTTGAAAGAATCAAAAGAAAATTCAGAAAACTTAAACTACGGAATTAAAAAATCTAATACTTTCAATAATAGACCTGAACCAAAAATCAGCAGAATTACAATCATTCAACATAAATAAGTGCAGAGAAAGGAAAAAAAAACTATAAAAGTAAAAAGAACCTAAAGAGCTCATAAGATAATATAAATGGATTATTTTAAGCATTAAGAAAGAAAGAAAAAAGTATAGGAGTTATGTGAAGAAATAATAACTGAAAATGAGGTAATATGTGGTTTTAAAAATCATAAAATTCTATGGACACTAAATGTGATGAAAAAGTGAGACTTACTTTGGAATATAACATAATAAAGTCATGATAAATGAAGTAAGAGAATATAAGAGAATATCAAAAGTTCCAAGCTAAAACAACTCATCACAGAATTGATTTTAATCAGCAAATACATTAGTATATCAGCAAAACTTTACAGATCAAAAACAAACAAGATGATATTAAGCAATAAAATATTGTCATTGAGTACATAATACTAATAATCCTATTATTGATAATGTTATGTCAATTTTACACATGGTGCTCAGATCAACAATTCTAGATCTTTTATGAGGGTATATTTCTAGTGAGATTAATGTACATATCACTAAAATCTGAGTTAAATATAAATGAATAAATTAGATAACAAATTTATTAGGCTATAGCAGTTATATAATCACAGGGTTGGCGTGACAGTACAGTGGATAGAACAGTTGCCTTGCATGAGGCTGTTCTGTGTTCTATATCTATATAACATCCCATATAGTCACCCAAATCACCAGGAGCATAGAACCAAAAGTAATCTGTGAGCACCACAAGGTGTGCCTCACAATGTATATCAATATACAATACAAAACATTCAAAGCTATAAATTTTATGATACAAAAATTTAAAGATCTGAAGACTGAATCAACATCTCTACAATAACAGTAGTAAACTTAAATAATGCTCTTATAACATTGGATTTTTAAGAAGTCAGATTTCTAAAGAAAATAAGGACTTGAGTTACAATAAACTCTCAATTCCATTCCATTGTACCAAGAATTTATTTTTATACTACTACTACTACTACTACTACTACACATTTTTGATTATTATAATTTTATGATAGACTTTAAAGTCAGAAAATACAATGCCTCACACTTTCTTCCTATTATTTTGATTGGGCAAACCTGACTGAGCTTATGATTTACTCCTGGCTTTGTGTTCAGAGGCATTCCAGGTGGAGATAAGGAGTGTCAGCATTTGCACCTGGGTCAGTCCCAGGCGAGGCAAGTGCTTTTCCTACTATCACTCCAACCCTCTTCTTTATAGCTCATAATACCTCTGAATATTCAGGGGGGTTGTGAATTCAAATTTTAGTAGTTTGTTTTAAGTAGTTTAGTCTAAGTCCTTTCATAGTTTTTTCTATGTCCTTGAAAAATATCATCATAATTTTAATAAAAATTGCACTTAACCTGTGCAATGCTTTAGGTAAGACGGTCATTTTCTATTTTATAGTGTCTTCTCTTTTTTTTATATTTGTGACATAGTTTTCTAACTCTATGGATCTGACACCTGATGTTGTGTCATAGTCCAGCCAGTCTGTGCAGCAAGTATAAACTGTGATAACAAGTATCCATTCACCATGGCTCAGAAAGTTGTGCTCACAACTACTATTTGCTGGGTCTAGATTGCCCAGTGCTTGCCATAGCAGGCTCTCCACAGCCCAATCTTCACAACCTATAGTGAAACTTTGCTTCAAGCAAATGGTGAGCTGCAAGAGAATTTTTTTTCCCACAGGAACCAAAATCAAGGTCTCCACCCAACTTCTCCCCCAGTTTAGATGTTGGTGAAGGAACTTGGAGCTTTTCTTAATTCATCCATATTGGCCCTCCCAATACAAAACATAGCTATCTTGTATGAGTAATTATAATTTCACTCAGTCACATCTCTTCTCCTACCTATTCTATTGATTCTATAACACATAAAATCAAAAAAGTCAAAATAGTGATGAGAATTCTCTTTTTATGGAGTACAATGAAAAAGTTAAAAAAAATCTATAATAGTACCAGAAAGGGAAAATATATCTATATGTTAATAAACATCATCCAATTATAGCAAAAAGAAATTCAGAACAGCGATAAAACTTCTAATTGATTAACCAATGAATTATAGAATTTACTCTAGATGATAAACCAAAGAAGCACAAGTTGTAAAATATTAGATAAGTGTTTATGTTAAATATTTACAAACAAGTATGTATGCTAATTTACCATTAAAACTGAATAGTAAGCGACAATGGTAACAATTTCCTCTATTTTCTTTCTAAACTAAAGAAAAATACTATATACTTCATTTTTCTGACTCTGAAACTCAAGAGTTTTAACACTCCATAGGTGGAATCTTGCCACTTAGCCTGGTTATTCTGTAAGGCTATGATTTGATTTTCACATTATGTGTTATTTAAATAAGATTCCTTATGCTATAGAGAAAATTACATCTTTGATCAGAACAGCCTTGCAGCAGAGAGCAATAATTATATTTATACTATTCTATACCTAAACAAACAGGTGCTTTGTCTATATTTTCACACATTGCTCATTGTGAGTAGGCTCCATTTTAAGAATGGTTCCAGAAACACATTTAGAATTAAAGTTAAATCACTAGTTCACTGATATTCTACATCTCATAGGTATTGTCCTTCTTTCCTTTCCAGTCAAGATGTTGTCATTAAAAGTCCTAATCTAAATCTTAGGTTTTCCATACAAATATCAAAGAGATAAATTCATGAAAGTGTTAAAGCCCAAACTAAAATGTTGCACATTTTTTGTGAATGAAAAAGTTGAGGTTTTAGCTAAAGGATACCTTATGATGTTAGCAAGCAGAGTCCTCAACTTACAGAAGGATACTCTATAGCGATCCATGTGTAGGACACAAATAGGATGTCCTCAAATTGGGTATGTCTATGGTGTCATTTGGAATTTTATTTCAATAGTAGATATGGGTTCATAGGAAAAACAATGGAAAATGCATAATTTAAAATCAAGATTTATGAGGGGAAAATATCAAGATACTCCCCTTTAGACAACTGTTAGGTTTAATGGCTATTTGAAAATTGTTACTACATTATGTTTGATTCCAATCTCACTTTATCTTAACAAAAAACATTGGGATCCATGATGCTCTTGATAAAGAGGAAGAGAACTTACAAAGGATGACCTGAATAAACACAGGAGTCACATGGTACATACAGAAATAGATGTGACATTTCTCTTGCACACAAAATAAAAAATAGTCAAGGGAAATACAAATGACACATAAAAATAAAACAGTGTAAAGCTAATGCAAAAATGCTCCTTTTAGTCAAGAAGAGTTAAATTCTAAGGTCTGTTCTGAACCAGGTTATAGACACCATCATAAAATTAGTAATGTTTACAATTTTATAATGGCATTACAATAACAGCCATTTAGTGGTAGCAACTGTAGAACTCAATGAACAAAAAGGGGTGGTGAAAGCTTCTATGAGATTTTAGAATAGGCTATAATTTCATATTGAGAGAACATTATCCTTGTATATAAATAATAACAATTGTTACTAGATGGAAATAGAAAAAGGGTATGAAGTGATTTTAGAGACTATGTGTTTGTGTTTCTTTTAAATTCTCTTCAGAAATTCATTTCATTCATTATTATTTCTAGACAATGGCATTCTATACACTATACCATTGCTTTTTTAGTCCATGATTACAATATCTAAAACCAATATAATATATTGGAAATATGGAGACTATCTTCTTTTTGAAAGGTGACATCCTAAAGAGTATACAGTATTTCCCCTCTACATAACAAATGCTATTTTTAATAGCTTTCAACTATGTAGCATTGTAGCACTGTCATCCCGTTGTTCATCAATTTGCTCGAGCGGGCACCAGTAACATCTCCATTGTGAAACTTTTACTGTTTTTGGCATATTGAATACACCATGGGTGTATTAGAGCTTGCCAGGCTTTGCTGTTTGGGCAGGATACTCTCAGTAGCTTGCTGGACTTTCTGAGAGGGATGGAGTACTTGAACCCGGATTGGCCATGTGCAAGGCAAACACCCTATCCGCTGTGCTATCGCTCCAGTCTACATTTTATTATTACCTTTTTTATATAAAAAATTTAAATTTTATTATTACCTTTTATTTATAGTAAATTGGTACATTCCCCACCCTTCGAATAAATTGTTGTCCTGACTGAGGATATGGTTTATTTCTCTTGACATCCCTTCGTCACTTTGAATTTTTTAACCTATGTGGCAATATAAGCTCACACACATTAAAAAAAACACAGAAATTGGATTAGTTGATTTAAAATATTGTATAGAAAGCCTACTGTATCATGAAACCAGGGTAGGCATAGGATCAAACTATTATTTTTGAATATTTAATATACTCAAAATATTATATAATTTAATATAAATTTTATTGGCACATATTTAAAACAGGGTACACAAGATAAAGTTACTGAAAGTGAAAAAACAGTCACAAAACATAGGTTGAATGTTGGTACTGATCAATATCTGCATTATATTACTTCATGCATTTACTTAATTGGCTAGGATTTAACTTTAAATTAGTATATGTAATTATTGATAAATGATATACTATATATTTGTATTATAAGTTAACATTACTTAAGAAATCACAAAATTAAGTTAGCTCATATGATAATGATGGACAATGAAATAAATAGCATTTTCTAAAAAAAAACAATTATTTACAATAAAATATAAAACCCAGGAATTAATTGTCTAGTTACATTTAAATATCACTTCTACTTTTAGGAAAAGGAGGAAAGAAGTACGATCCACTCCAGAATCAAACCCCCCAACTTGTGATATGTAAATCCATTATTTTACTTCATGCCCTTTCTTCTCCCTGGAGAAGCCTATATTTTCTTTTCTATCCCTTTTAATAAATTTTATTTACTTCAAAAAATAAAGTAACTGAGACAAAATAATAAAAAGAGTAATAGAATTGGTATCCTACATTTTACTGATGTTTAGTTTGGTTTTTAAATTCCTAAGCATGAGTACAACAATAATGCATAGGGGAGGGCATTTGTTTTGCACATGATCCCCAGCATCCCTTAAGGTCCCCCCAATCTACTTCCAGGAGAAATTCCTGAATACAGAATCAGGAGTAACTCCTGGTCATTACCAGGTGTGGCAAAATCAAAACAAAGCAAAACAAATCCCTAAGAAAATACAGAATTTTAGAGAGATTACGTTTTAAACTGGTCTTTGAAATATCAGGAAAGTTGTTTTTTAACATTAAGAACACATTTCAGTCTGGCATGGATGAAGGGAGAAAGGGACTCTCAATTGTTGGAAAGCATGCCGACTGATCCAACAGTTTTGGAAAACACTGTGGGCATTTGTCAAAAAGCTAGAAATTGAGCTTATATATATGTATATATATATATATGTATATATATGTATGTATGTGTTTGTGTGTGTATTTCCCTCTATGATTTGTTACCTACTGTCTGAACCCCATCAAATATGGAGTAGTAATTATGGAAAATGAGTTGGGAATGTCAAAAATCATATGAAACAAAAAAATCTAAGACTGCTGGGAAGACCTATTTGCAATATCTTTGTCCTATAAAGGACTGTGAAATATAAATAATGTACAAAAAATAGGAAGAAAAAAGGCAGAACACCCAATTTAAAATATATATCAGTGAAATTCCAGTTTGATCCAGTTTGATCCCTGGATTAAGTCAAGTGACCTAACATACATTTGTTTGTAGGATTGAAAAAACAACAAAATGGAATATCTTTGACCAGATCCATATTATATTTTTATATCAGAAAAACAAGTAATATACTTGTGATACCATGGAGTCCAATGCTCTATCTGGGCATTATTACAAAGTAAACTATATGGAGCATAAGGAATATGTCAGACATAGGCTTGGGCAATGATTAGTTGTATATGACACCTAAAACACAATCAAGAAAGAAAAAAAATGAGCAACTGGAAATACGTCAAACCAATAATGAATGCCTATTACAAAATACACAAACAGTGAAAGGACAATAATCTGGAATTAGAAAAAATATTTGAAAATCAGATGTCTGATAAGGAGTTAATACCTGAAATACATGAACAAATTGAAACAAATCAATAACAACAAAAATAATAGTGACTCAATTTAACAATAAGCAAAAGAATTGAATGGATATTTTTCCCAAGAGGATATACAAAAAATGAATCTTTCATTCACCTGTTATGCAATTAGCTGCATTGAAAAGATACTCAAAATATTAGTGAAGGGAAAGAAAATGAAAATCACAAGAGGAGAGATGGAGCAATAGTACAGTGGGTAAGGTGCTTGCCTTGCATTCAGCTGACCCCGGTTCAATCCCCAGCACCCTATATGGACTTACAAGCTCAGGGAGTGATCCCTGAGCACTATTGGATATGACCCCAAAATAAAAGACACAAATCATATCTGCAGTCACATGTTCAAAACAGCATTATTTACCAAAGTCAACAAACTATCATGGATGATGAACAAAGATGTTGTATAGTCCAATATTCAGCCAAGAAGCACCAATGCAAGAAAAATTTATTATTTTCAACAACAAGCATTGCATTAAGGGAAGAAAGTCAGCCACATGAAGGTAAGAAAATATAGACTTGTGGCCAAGCTACAAGAGGCACAGGGTGACAGGAGGAAGTACTGGATGAAGGTGGTCAGAAGTAAGAACTGGACTAGAGAGAGAGAGCAATGACAAGTAAACTCCATGGGACCAGAGAGATAGTGGGTAGGGCGCTTGCCTTGCACACAACAAACCCAGGTTCGATCCTCAGCACCACCTATGGTCTTCTGAGTAATTCCTATGTGCAGAACCAGGAGTATAACCTAAGCCACATATGGCCCCTGGAAGGTGTACTATAAGCTATTTAAATATGCTTTGTCAATTCATAAACCACCACATTGGTTCAATAATTTATTTGTATAATTATTTATAAAATTTTGATTTCAATCTTTTATAATTTGGAATAGTGCTCTCATTTGTAAAGTTCAGAGTATGTATAAATATTCTTTCTTTCTTTTCTTTTTTTCACTGGACTGGAGTGATAGCACAGCAGGTAGGGCGTTTGTCTTGCATGAGGCAGATCCGGGTTTGATTCCTCCGCCCCTCTCGGAGAGCCCAGCAAGCTACCAAGAGTATCTTGCCTGCATGGCAGAGCCTGGCAAGCTACCCGTGGCGTATTTGTTATGCCAAAAACAGTAACAAGTCTCACAATGGAGACATTACTGGTGCCCGCTCGAGCAAATCGATGAGCAATGGGATGACAGTGATACAGTGATACAGATCTATTTTTATTACAGGTTGATGATATTACATAGTGGGTTAGACCCTGGCCCTGCACAAAAATTATCTAGGTTCCATTCTCAGTACCACATATGGCTCCACAAATGCCACCAGGATCAATTCCTGATCACAGAGTCAGGAGTAGTCCCTGAGCACCACTATGCCCAAAAACATTTAAAATTTTGTTAAAATATTAAAATCTGAAATGACTCTTTCAAATGCCATCTTGTTATGTTCCCCCCAAATATCATAACTATCTCAGGAACTGTAGTGAATATTTTGAGAAAAGTATGTTTTGTAATATATATGTATATATATGTACATATACCCATGTATATGTGTATAGATACATATGTAGATATATATAATCTGCATGCCTGTATCTATATAGATATTTAGAATATGTACATACACTCATACACTAAGGATGCTAGACTCTATCTGAATACCTATCTACCAGTATATCTACCAGTTATCTACCAGCTATCTACCAGTCTATCACAAGATCAAGCTCGATTCATTATTGTCACTGATCCAGTAAGACACTGAAATTTCTATAGCCTTCCAAATCTCAAATTGTCTGACTTCAGAGTGTAAGTGGCAGAGACTTCATAACAACTATTGCCCAATGTTCTTTCTGGTAGTACTTAAGTTTTGCTTCAAAGGCTTATTGGTTACATTGACCCGATTACTTTTGTGGATGAAAAAAATTATGCAAAACTGGAATCAGACATACAGGGATTAAAGTTTTCATGCAGCCAAGACTTGTGCAATTGCCAGAACTATCTATGGTTCCATGAGCACGACTAGGAATGACTCCTGAGCACTGAGCCAGGAGCCAACCCACAAATAGGCTTCTTTTTTATATTTAAGCTATTAAAACCTATGTTAGGATTATTTAAATTATTAAAGACAGTGAACTCCAGATTCCTTTTTAAAAGTTCCTAAGTTCTAATATATTAAACAAAGCGTTAAATATTATTTAAAAAATCTTCAGTTTAACCCTGTGTCTTTATACATTTTGGTGACAGTCATCATATAAAAGTGAATATGTCTAAAACTATCTTAGAGAGTCCAGAGAACAGTAGTGTGATACAAGTTAATACATTCCCCCAAATTCAAAGTGTTTGAAATTGTTGTTTAGAAAATTCAGTATTGTATTTTCTAGATGAGTAAGAAAACTCAAATATTTTATTCATTTTAGACCAATATTGAAAAACATCAAAGTAACCACTTTCTTACCCTGTTCAAAACAATACTTAATTAAAAGTAGCAAAAATGGTTTTTATTTCTTTTGTTATCTTTTTTAATAAAAATCATCGGCAGTTAAAAAAGTTTTGCATTAGCAATTACTGCAAAGTAATTTTTTACTAGGCTATGTTTTACTCCATTAAAAATAGTTATATCAGCTTACTTGTAAGTATTTTAATGATCACTTTTGTGCAAGTTTCAAATTGTTAAAATATGGTGGATTGGATAATCACTAAGTGTATTTTTCTTTTCAACTTTAAACTTATCTTATACAGCTGATAACCCTAGTGTCCAATCAGAGACAGGCATTCATTTTGTTGTCCAGGGAAAGATGTGCATAGATCCTTTGACACTGATGAGAGGTGAATACATAAATCCAGCCCATTTCAGTGAAAATTGACCCATATTTTTTTCCCTGAAGAAAAATACAGTAATAAATTTAAAAGCAGAAAAACACAGTTAAACTTTTGAGGTGTATCATCAATTAATGTAGTGTCAGCAAACATCATATTTTGCCTTAAAGAAGTGAACTCCAGATTTGTTCTTAAGAGCTCACATATTCTAATAATTATGGTCCTCCATATTACAGCAAGAACCTAAAATAATGGTATTCCTTACATTTTAGTAATGTCAAAAGTAAAAATTTAGGGGGCTGGAGTGATAGCACAGCGGGGAGGGCGTTTGCTTTGCACGCTGCCGACCAGGGTTAGATTCCCAGCATCCCATAAGATCCCCTGAGCAAGGCCAGGGGTAATTCCTGAGTGCAGAGCCAGGAGTGACCCCTGAGCATCACTGGGTGTGACCCAAAAGGCAAAAAAAAAAAAAAGTAAAAATTTAAAAGGATAGGTACTGTGTGATTTTGCGTGTGTATATATACACACACATACATATATGTTTCTATTTTTTTCTAATGTTTCATGTAACATTAGTTTATAACATTAGTACATGAAAATATTTGGTATTTGAGATTGAGTATGTTCAAATATTTGAAAGTTGATAATCCATTGTTTCTCACATCATTATGCACAAATTACAAATGTATGTATCATGTATATAATTTCAATGGTGCTTCTGAACTAATAGGAAGAAAGTAACTTGATAAACTGAGAGTAATTTCTTCTGTAAGTACCCTACCTATCAAAGCAAATATGCTTGAAAATTAAGATTATTCAGCGAAAAATTTTAATTTTCTTTAATAACCCATTAAAGATTTATAGTTCATTGATACCCCACATAAATGTTTCTCACACGAATATGCTTTGCTATGATAACCACGAAGTATAGAAACTATTTTTGCTTCTCTATCACTGAAGGCTTTTCTAAATTCTAAATAAAAGAATTAGCACAGTTACATAGTTCATAGTAATAAGATTATTTTGCACATTTTAAATTTTTATTATGTCTTATTTTAAACTCTTCATTCAATGATAATCTAAATTCTTTTTCCACAGCCAATAAAATAAATATCATCAACAAAATCTAAATGCCCCACCAATAATGGGGAAAGAAAATCAACAGATATTTCTCTGAGGATGACAACAGGCATATAAAAAAATGCTCATCACCTCTTATTATTAGGGATATCCAAATCAAGACGACAATAAGAATGTCATCTTATACCAGTGAGAATGGCACTTATCAAAAATACTGGGAACAATCTCTTTTGGCAGGGATGTAGTGAAAAATGGAACACTCAGGCACAGCTTGTGGGAATGTTGGCCCGTCCAACCTTTGTAGAAAACTGTATGAAGGATACATGGTGCAGTCAGAATTGAGCTCCAATATGACATAGAAATTTCACTTTTGGGTAACAGTCCTCAAGACAGAAAAAAAAATCATTCAAAATCATTTATACACACCCAGATGTCCAACAACAGACAAGTGGATCATGAAGATGTGGTAAATATACACCAAGGAATAATATGCAGCTATAAGAAATGACAAAATTATGCAGCTCATTGCAACATGGATGAAACTGAAAGACATGTTAAATGAAGCCAGAAGAAGAAGGATAAACACATGATGGTATCACTTATATGGGGTATTTAGAATAACTGGATGAGGGAATACAATGTTTTAAAATGGCAGGGTGTGTGTTGGGGGAAGGGGGTATTCTGATCAACCTTGGTTTCAGAGTATCAGGAAGAGAAGGAAAGAAAGAGTAAAGGGGAGGGGGAAAAGAGACAGATGAGGAACAATGGGGGCTAGGTCAGGGATATTAGGTACAAGGTAGTGTTTAAGGAAATAAAGAGCCAAATATCCAAATCACGGAATAAACAAATGCTGAAACCAAGAGACCCAAACGTTAACAACAAAACTCAGAAAGGTGCCTGTCAAGAGGGCAGGTTGGAGGATGGGAGAGATATGAGAGGAACCTGGGAACACTGATGGAGGGAAATTGACACTGGTGGTGGGATCCGTGCTGGAAGATTGTATGACTAACTCAACTATGAATAACCTTGTAAATCACCATGCTTTAATTTTTAAAAATGTGTCACTGTCACTGTCATCCCGTTGCTCATCAATTTGTTTGAGCAGGCACCAGTAACGTCTCTCATTGAGAGACTGATTGTTACTGTTTTTGGCATATTCAATACACATGGGTAGCTTGCCAGGCTCTGCCGCTCGGGCTCGATACTCTAGGTAGCTTGCCGGGCTCTCCAAGAGGGGTGGAAGAATCAAACACGGGTTGGCCGCATAAAAGGAGAACGCCCAACCGAGACTCACGAGCAATCAAATTTGGGAATCTGGTCATTTGATTCTATGAATACAGCAAAAGGATAAATATAATTTTCTGCTACTTACTTATAAAAATATAAAAACTACACTCAAGAAACATTTTCATTAACAGTCACTGTCACTGTCACTGTCATCCTGTTGCTCATCGATTTGTTTGAGCGGGCACCAGTAATGTCTCTCATTGTGAGACTTATTGTTACTGTTTTTGGCATATCCAATACGCCATGGGTAGCTTGCCAGGCTCTACCATGCAGGCGCGATACTCTCGGTAGCTTGTCAGGCTCTCTGAGAGCGGCGAAGGAATCAAACATGGGTCGGCCGCGTGAAAGACAAATGCCCTACTGCTGTGCTATAGCTCCAGACTTCATTAACAGTATTTCAATTATATGATTTTTCTCTAATGTTAAATTAAAATTTTATTTAAAGAGAACAAATCTTTGCTCTGGTTGCTGCAGGGCCTTTAAGGCTAAAAACAAGTGACAAGGGAAATAAAGAGGCAGAATTCGGGGGAAACTCTTCATTAAAAAAAAAAGTAAAGATAAGTTTCTGAGAGAAGGCTTTTACAATAACCTAAAAGTAGGTATATAAAACCATTTTAGTTCCTACTTTGAGATGGAGACTGTTTTGTAATGTGCTGGCATGAAGGTGAATTAGAGAAAGGACATGTTGTTTTTGCTACTACTCCTGTCTATGAAAATGAAGAAACTTTGCTCTTTTTTTTTTGCTTTTGTTTGTGTCACACCCGGCAATGCACAGGGTTACTCCTGGCTTTGCACTCAGAAATTACTCCTGGCGGTGCTCAGGGGACCATATGGGATGCTGGGAATCGAACCTGAGTCGGCCCCGTGCAAGGCAAATGCCCTACCCACTGTGCTATTGCTCCAGCCCTGAAACTTTGCTCTTAATAACTAATTCATGGCAGTGAAGATCAAATATGGTGTGGCCACAGAAAAAAAGATATCAAAACACAAAGATTTTCCCTTAAAAAGTAATTTCAGTGTTCAAGTAAAAATTAAAATGTTCTTTAAAATCTCTCTCCAACTTCAATTTCCTCAAATCTAAGTCTAAAAAGATACGATAGTCCCTATCCACAAATTTGCAAACATAACTCTTAGTTACGCTCCAGGAACATGAAGATGAAAGATAAAGTTTAAACTTGATGTATTATTTTTAACATTAACTTTTATATTCAAAATGATATTTAGTATTCCTTTATGATATATAATTACACCTTTGTGGAGCTGTAAAAATCATTATTATATAATTTCATCTAAATAATAAATTCTAAAAGATAAAGAATTCCACTCCTTGATTTTGCCATAGTATACTGGATGGGGGCTGGAGTGATACACAGCAGTTGGGCGTTCACCTTTCACACAGCGAACCAGAGTTCGATTCCTCCGCCCCTCTCGGAGAGCCCAGCAAGATACCGAGAATATCTCGCCCACACAGCAGAGCCTGGCAAGCTACCGGTGTGTATTGGATATGCCAAAAGCAGTAACAATAAGTCTCTCAATGAGAGATGTTACTGGTGCCTGCTCGAACAAATCAATGAGCAATGGGATAACAGTGACAGTATTGTATACTGGATGGAGTAAATGAACTAAATTTGGAACACAGAACTCGAAAATCTAAATCAAATTAATGCTCAAATAAAAAAATTTTAAATTTAATTTGTTTTTTAAAAACTTACAAACGTTACCTTCTTATCATTGTCAAATTACCTTGAGTTTGAAAATTACCTAGAGTATATTATTCCATCTGCCCATATAACTTCTCTGTCACTTTTAAATTATTCTTTGTTTTGTGTGTGTGGATGTGTGTACACTTTTATTGGCCAAAATGTTAGATGAACAATTTAGAATTTAGTTGTCTTTTTTTGAAATCATGATCCTGCAGGTTTTGTTATTATTTTGGTTTCCAGTGACTAGCATCAAGATAAGTTGTTCCTATGTTAAGAAGAGGTGGGTGCAGGAGTACGTAGGGTAGTAACTGTTAAGGTTATTTTGGGTTAGGCCTGTTTTGCATAAATTGTAACTCCTCTTTGAGGTTCCAGATATAATAGGTTGTCTCTGATAGTTGTTGGTACACTTCACCTAAGGAGTGGGTTAGGGACATATAGACTGTTTTCTCTGTTTCATTTCTTAGTTGTTCTGCTTTGGGTTTCAATGAAATCAAGGGATTAAACCTTCAGACATTTTTCACTCTCCCTTTTCCAAGTTTATTTTATTGGGCTGACAGCACTGGACCCTTTTTTAATTTTTTTTTATTTTTTAATTAGTGAGTCACAGTGAGGGTACAGTTGCAGATTCAAACATTTCATGCTTGTTTTTCCCCTCATGCAGTGTTCGGGAGCCCAGCCCTCCACCAGTGTCCATTCTCCACCACCAATGAACCCAGTATCCCTCCCACCCCCCAATCTCATCTTCCCCCACCCCGCCTCTGTGGCAGGGCATTCCAATTTGTTCTCTCTCTCTCCTTTTGGGTGCTGTGGTCTGCAATAGGGGTAGTGAGTGGCCATCATGTTCAGGCACTAGTCCACTTTCAGCGCGCATTTCCCTTACATTTGGGATCTCCACTCACAATTTACTTGGTGTTCCCTTCTTCATTTGGTATGACCTTCCCCCAGCATGTGAGGCCAAGTTCCAAGCTATGGAGTCAACCTCCTGGTATTGTATACTACTATTCTTGGGTATTAATCTCCTACTCTGTTATTTTATATTCCACAAATGAGTGCAATCTTTCTATATCTGTCCCTCTCTTTCTGACTCATTTCACTTAGCATGATACTTTCCATGTTGATCCATTTATATGCCAAGTTCATGACTTCATCTTTTCTAACAGCTGCATAGTATTCCATTATATAGATGTATCAGTTTCTTTAACCAGTCATTTGTTCTTGGGCACTCGGGTTTTTTCCAGGTTCTGGCTATTGTAAACAGTGCTGCGATGAACATATAAGTGCAGATGTCATTTCTACTATACTTTTTTGTTTCTACAGTGTATATTACCAGGAGTGGTATTACTGGATCAAATGGAAGCTCAATTTCTAATTTTTTGAGAACTGTCCATTTTGTTTTCCAAAGGGGCTGGACCAGTCGGCATTCCCACCAGCAGTGCAGGAGGGTCCTGTTCTCCCCACATCCTCTCCAACAGTGGTTGCTTTTGTCCTTTTGGATGTGTGCCATTCTCTGTGGTGTGCTATGGCCATACCACCCTGAACATGCCCGATCTCGTCTGATCTCGTAAGCTAAGCAGAGTCGGGCCTGGTTAGTACTTGGATGGGAGCACTGCCCCCTTTTGACAACTCTCTGAATATTGTCTCCATATGTGACACATCTGCTTGGATTTCCTCAACTTCCCTTCTAAATTAGTTCATATTGGTCATTGAGAAGTTAGGATGCTTCAGCCTCATCCTTGTGGTAGAGAATTTTCAGTTAGGTTGTATTTACAAATTGTTCTTAGCATTCATAATGGAAATAGAGCAAAGCAAGCAATATCCTGTGTGGTAATTTCTTAGACAGCAATATGATTATTTAAAGTTGCTAAATTATGAAGTAGTATTAATGATTAAGAATAGTGTTAATGATTAAGAAAGGTAAAAGATATTAGTGTAGCTGTTATTTACTGCCACATTCTGAGTACTGGGATTGAAATATAAGCCTTTAGGTGCACCTCCATTAGTAGAGGCTTGTGTTCTTCATTTGGGAAAGACATAGGCAAATCTTCATCTTGTATCACTTGTATCACTTGTCATCCCATTGATCTTCGATTTGCTCGAGCAGGCACCAGTAATATCTCCATTCATCCATGTCTCGTTCTAGTGTAGCCCAATGGCATCAGCTTGCTCCAGGAATATCAAACCTTTTGTTTAGGGTTTTGATGAAGAAGTCTGACAATCTCGTAACAGTAACAAATCTTCTACTTAGCCTCAATATTCATTATACTCTTCTTCTTTAGTAAAAATATCTAATGGTTAGATGGACATATATCTTGTCAGAATGAGATTATATTTTTTAGCTTTTTATGCTATAAATTAAATTTGAGATCAGCCAGATATAGAGTATTGCTTTAACTTCCAAGAACTTCCAATACAGTGAACATTTTGTCTTCCCTTTCTTTAAGTTTACTCTTTGTTACTTAAAATACAGATACAATGTAATGATAAATTCATCATGGAGCACAAAATTACCTCAGAAAGAGTTCCAGGTTAGATAGAGTAACAAGATAAAGAGAACTCTGAGTACATTACAGTGAAAAGCTGCTGTATCCCATCTCCCCAGACTGTGAACTAAGGTTTTGCCCCACGTTGGCTAAGGGGGGAAATATCCTTCCTCCTTGGTTTTTCTTCTCTCTGGGGGGAAGCAGCGTGGTGTACGCCATCTTATGGACGTTTAAAGAGGTATGAACTTGGTGGCTTGGGGAAAAAAAATGTGTTTTGAACTTGAAACAGCAGGCCACTTGGGCAATCTCGGGCTGGGGCTGGTACAGGCTCTGGCTCTCGCTCCGCTGAGATTCGAACCGGGTGGCCATGCATCTGCACGGCCCTTTGCTGCTAAACGACCAAGATCCAGAGCCAGCTAGATTACTTCTGAACCCAGCAAGTGCTCGCAGCCATGTCCCCAGAATGTGGACTAAGCTTTTGCTTTATGCTGCCCCAGAAAAGGAAATGATGAAATTTCCCACTTAACTCTCCATGTACTTAATTACTAAAACACAGAAATCCTAAACCGCGCCTGCACGACCTTATACCTCTTCATTCTCATTAGTGGAGAACTAATTATCAAATGTTTCCTTGTCAATAGGGCCGTATTTTGGGGGGATAAACTCCAAGAAGAATAGTGAGTTCTGTGTTGAAACCCCAACAACAATAGTGAGTTTGGGGTTGAAATATGGAATGTAATCAAGGTAAAAAGAAAATGAAGTGAATTTTATCAGTTATGCAGGTGGGGGTGGGGGGTGGGGGGTGGGAGGTGTACTGGTTTTTTTTTTTTGGTGGTGGAATATGGGCACTGGTGAAGGGACGGGTGTTTGAGCATTGTATAACTGAGACATAAGCCTGAGAACTTTGTAACTTTCCACATGGTGATTCAATAAAATAAATAAAAATAAAAAAAAGAAAAGCTGCTGTATCAGCCATCTACTGTATTTCTTCAGACTTTAACTGGAGAGAAAAAAATTAGTTTAACTACTGCTACTTTTGGTCAGTAATTCCCATTACCAAATAATATGTTCACTACTTTGATTTTCTTCATAGGTATTTTCACTTTAATTTTGACTTGTGTCACTAGATAAGCACCTATATGGCATTGCAGAACTAAATTCCTTCCCTTCGTTGCTCCCTCCCTCCCTCCCTCCCTTCCTCTCTCCCTCCCTCCCACCCTCCCTCCTTTATTGTATACAAAGCATGAACTCCAGCACTTGGGTCATCTTCCTGGTTTCATTCATATTTCTTTCTTAAATGTATAATACTCAAGCCATAAATTAATGCCTTTGCTATAATTAGGATATTTAGAATTAATTTTATTGAATATATGATGCCCAGGTAAGTTTCATAATCACATCACATTAGACATGAGAATTATAATCAAAGTGCAAGAATGTTTATTTGTAGAAAACATACTCAATTTAAGTACATTTTACTTTAAAAATTATAGCCATACCTAACTATACTATGATTGCAGGAGATAGAAAATATGGCAATATGTTTAGACAATTATTAAATTTCATATAAAATCATTTCTAATATTACTGTAACTATCATTATGTAGTTTTATTTTTCAAACATATGAAAAAAGATACTTACACAGGTTTGAATCAAGATCTGACTTCTTGGTCATGGGGATACTTTATACCCTAAGCATTATGAGACCCCAAGAGAGCTTTCTATGCATTTTATATCTTTCAATATTTACCATACTAGAAAAATATAAGATGTTTAAGATATTTATTTTATGAAACAATAAATCACTTCTAGTTAGAAGTTACATGATTTTATAAACAATAACTATATTTCTCAAGATATATCATGAAAAATCGGATTATTTTATATTTAAAAAGTCCACGTCAAGTCTGGCTTAGCATACACTCAATATTTTACAAATGAAGTAAATAGTCACTGAAAAATATCAACGATATACATTTAGGACAAAGATTTTAATTTGTTTTGACATTTTTGATCAGGAATTTCAATGTCTGGCCCCTGTATTACAGTTTGAGAACCATTATTTTATGAAATAACTATAGCAATAAACCACAGATTATAGGAATGCCAATGAAACATATTGTCATCAAATATTTGCACATAAAAGTCACAGAAAATATACAAGTACACAGTGAAGAACTACTAAATATTCAAAGAAACTTGCACTCATATTTCTTACATATCAGACAGAAAATAAAATGGAAAATGTCAACAACAGAACATCTCACATTATCTATAACTCAAAAAGCATGCACAAAAATATAACATCACTCATTTATAAAGGGAAAACATTAAAATAATTACTACAAATTCTATTTCCCCAAACTAAGAAAATATGCAATCACAATTACTGTTTGTTTCAAGAATGTAAACAGTTTATACAGTTTAAATAAGTTTAAACAGTTTAAATGTAAACAGTTTAAAATAAGTTTAAAATATGCTAATTTAACTAATTATCTGAATATATTAATAAAAAAATAAGAGACTCAATAGAGTATGAAAGTACTTGATAATTCAGTACTTCCATTTTCTATTTAAGACAACACACAAAAATAAAAAAGAAGATGACAAAAAATGTTATAAGGAAGTGTGAAATATAAAAATATTTGACTTACTAATATGAAGTCTGATATAAATTACATCCATATACTTTTTAATTAAAATTAATAATAAAAATATGGCCTAAGAGGAAAGAAAAATAATCTATGTAGTATGAGTTAAAAAAAGAACTAGTAGTTTAGAGGTAAGGCTAACTAGAGGAATATATAACAAGTTTAGTTAATTTCTAAAGAAGTACAGAATGAAGACTTGGTAATGCCAGAAAACCAGTCTTAAGAAAGAGTGGCATAAGGGTCTAAAACTGGAAAATAACACAGACTAGAATAATTTAAGACATAAGTGTGAGCCAGTTTTCTTCTTGAAATAAAACTGAGCTTTCCCTCCAGTCAGCTCCCTCAAAAAATGTGATTAAAAAAGAGAGAAAAGTTGAAGGATACTAAGTAGATACTAAATCATTACATATATACATACACAAATACACAAACAAGTATTCTGTATGAGTAGCTGAATCAGTGCTATGATTCCTTTAAAAAATATATTTCAATAAGGGCAATGATGAACCATTTTTGAACCAATTTAACAAAAAGAAAATTTTATTAAATTTTTATCTAATGACTCTTAGGAAAAGAAGAACGTATAAAAGTATATTACTCTTGGGAGAAAACTCAAAGGTATATTTTTGAACTAACAGATTTGACCTTTGTAAATATGTTTTAAAAATGCCAAAGCAATTATCTGAATTTATAAAAATGTCCCTTTTAAATTTTTCCTAATATTTTTCTGTGTCTGATATAAGTCATATAAATCACTTAATTTTCCTTCCTTGACTTCAAAACAATGTACTGTACAGGACTATGAGTACTTCTATCCTTTGACCTTTTCCATATTTGTTGTGTTAACAAGAAATATCTTCTACCTAATTATCTCATCTTCTCTCAAGCCATTATCAGAGTGGTGTGGGTCATCCTTTGAACTGCAAGGCCCAAAGAGCACTGTGACATCCTCGGGTCTGAGCACTGAAATGCCCTGTTTTTTTTTTTTTTGACAAATTCTGTTACTTAATTTTTTTCCACTTTTTAAAAAATTATTGTTATTTTTATTTATGTATAGAATCGCATTGAAAACAGTTACAAAGCTCTCAGGATCAAGTCTCAGTCATACAGTGATCAAACACCCATCCCTCCACCAGTGCACATGTTCCACCACCAAGAACCCCAGTATACCCCCCTCTAACTCCCCCCTGCCTGTGTGGCAGATGATTTTCACTTTACTCTCTCTTTACTTTGATTACATCCAATTCTCGACAGAAAACCCACTATTATTATTATTTGCAATTTTTCCCCAAAAAATTACACCTGTTGAAATGGCATCATTAGATCATATGTTTTCTATTGCTGATAACAAAGAACATATAATGTTGCACGGTCGCGAAAGCGGCCGCCCAGTTTTGGGATTCTGCTACTTTAGTAATTAAGTCCAGAGGTATTTCTGCCAGCAGCCGCTGTGTTCCTAGATTGGTTTGTGTGTCTCTGGGATCATAGCGGTTCAGGAGCAGAGAAGCTGTTCATGGACGGCCGCTCAGGGTCTCATTTGGGTGGGGAGGAGGACTGGTTCTGTCCCCCACCACCATCCATTGCGAGATTCCCCATGTGTCTCATCACTGCAAGCTCCTACCTCTCTATTCAATTTGCTCTGAAAGGTGGTGGTCGCCATGCTGCCCAAAAGGGAAAAAGGCTGAGGGACAAAAACCCTTCCCCTCCCGGGGCTGCATGAGGCCATAGCTTAGTTCACAGTCCAGGAGTATATCTGCCAGCAGCCACTGAGATTGGCTTCTGTGCCTCTGGGATAATGGCCACTCAGGGGTGGGGGAGCTGTTCCTGAGTGGCAGTTTGTATATCAGGAAAGGTTATACGGCCACATAAGCAGCCACGTGGTTTAGAGAAATAGTCCCAGTCCCCACATATTGGAGCCATGTTAGTAGAAGCTCAATGTCACCAGGACTCCATCTGGAGAAGGCGAGGAGACTGCACCTTCTCCATCTGAGGCACCCTGATGTTGTCAGCTGGTCTGGGGTCTGGAGCATTCTCTGGCTTGAGGTGTCCGCCGCCAGGATTCTTCACTGCTGGAGTATGGCAAGATGGCACCAGGGACAGGTTGAGGGCGTGACTTCCGGGGGCAGGGGCGGGCTGGAAGCTGGGATGGAGTGCCCCCATGTGATCTGGCGAAATAGTCCCGGTCCCCACATACCGGGAGCCATGTTAGTAGAGGCTGTGTCACAGGGACTCCATCTGGAGAAGGCGGGGAGACTACACCTTCTCCATCTGGGGTGCCCTGGTGTGAATTGCCCTATTAAGCAGATCAAGAAACACTGAGAGTAGCCCTTGGATCTCCTGAGCATCAGTGGAAAATTCTAACCCAAATAACTGAAAAAAAAAAAAACACCTCAGATATGATTTAGTTTCTGGTTTCTGATTACAAAATATGACAAATAAAAATGTTTCCCATGCAAGCTGTGATCGGTACTGTATCAAGTAACATCTGCGTAGAAAACAACAAAAACACAAAAACATACTTCCACTTGAACAGCTTAGTAGCCCTAAAATAATCTCTCTCATCTTACATAAGTATGCAATAAATCTCATGACCTTTTATTTTAAAAAAAATATAATTACCAGAGAAAATATACAGGTGGCAAAGGAACATATAATTTCAAAGTATTTTTAACACTTTTTAAAATTATATTAAAAACTGAGTTACTCAGGCAGCAAAAATATGGCTAATGATTAATGTAATCAGTGTAAAACACTTCTTAAGAAAATTGTATTTGAGAAGTTTGTTCTATCTTGTTTTATAAAAATGACATTTAACTTGGAATGTTTATTTTTATATTAGAATTAATTATGATAAAAAATCTTGAAAGAAGTCAAAACCCAATAAAAATATTCTATATTCAACAAAGATATCTATTCTAAAAAAAAAAATCTTTAAATTGATTACACTAGTTCCAGGTACTACAAACATACTTTCAAGGAGTATAAGATGTAAATATCCAATGTATAGAAATGGTTCTAAAAGGCATTTTAAGAGAAATTATACTAAATTGTTCTATTATTTTTCCTTTTGTTGCTAACCAGATCTCTTGTATATGTATGCTCACCAGAATATGAATCAGGATAGAGGATGTGAAATCCCAAACCTTAAAGTGCTAAGAATAAAATTATTAGTTCTAGAAGAGGAGCTGTTAGACAAGTCAGAACCACAAAACTCACACACACAAAAAAAAACACACAGACACATTACTATTCACAACCTTAGATACTTTCCTAATTCCATATGATTAAACCAGCTTAAGAAAATGAAGTTTCAGGACTGAAGTGATAATACAGTCGGTAGGGCGTTTACCTTGCATGTAGCCGACCCAGGTTTGATTCCTAGAATCCCATATGGTCCCCCGAGCACTGCCAGGAATGATTCCTGAGTGCAGAGCCAGGAGTCAGCCCTGAGCATCACCAGTTGTGACCGAAAAAGCAAAAAACTAAAAAAATAAAGTAAAGTTTTATAACTGGAGAGATAGTATAGTGGGTAGGTATTTGCCTTGCATGTTCCCAACCCTGGTTGATCTAGGTACCATATACTGTTTCCTGAGTCTGGTCAGGAGTGATCCCTGAAAACAGATCCAGGAGAGATGAGAAAAGATCTAGGAGTAAACTCTGAGCACAGCTGCTGGGTTTGCCCCACCAAATGAAAGTTTCATACACAAATCCAGTCTCACACCCATCACCAAATTACTTACTTTCCTCCATCAATGCTGCTAAAGGTTGCCCCTCAATCCATTCTTCCTCTTCTCACTCATAAGTTCAGATTTTTGAACTAGCTCAGCTCTCTATTTCTGATCCTTTACTGTGTAACTTTAATTCCATCACAAGATAATTCTGTATGCATCCCTTTTCTTCTAACTTCACTAAGCATGATATCCTGTAGTTAGCAATGTAGATGCAAATCACATGATTTCATCCTTTTTTGCAGCTATTGCAGTATTGCATTTGTGTAAATATATTATAACTTCATTATTCACCTGTTTTTAAATATTTGATAATTTTCCGCTATCTTGTCTATTATACTATATTCAGCAATAAACACAAGTGGATACTATTTTTGAGGTTGTCTATTTTCTTTGTTTTTGGTTGGTTATTTGCATAAATAAATGAACAAATTTGTGTATTGATTTTTTTGTCATATACTTTGCTGTACTAGCTGTTTCCAAGAGGCTTTTGGAGATATCTTTTGAAGTTTGAGTATTACTACACTATCTTCAAATAATGATAGTTTAATTTTTTTGTAGGTTTCTATCACACTGGTGGTGCTCAAGGCTTACCTATGACTCTGAGCTCAGAGATCACTCCTATCAGTGCTCAGAGGACCATATGAATTGCTAGGGATTGAACAAATTGGTTGCATGAAAGGCAAACACCCTATCTGCTGTACTATTGCTCTAGCCCAGATGTTAGGTTAATTTCTTTTGGATGCCTTTGATTTCTTTCTTTTCCCTGATTGCTGCAATTTTTCAATTGTTCAAAACAATGTAAATCATATTTACAACTAATAATTATAAAAACAGACATCCTTTCATTGTGCTTGTCCAGAGGAAAACATTTTTTCACTCCTGAACATCTTGTTGTTTTTATATATAGAAGCCCAGAATTCTTTGTGGGGCTGGGTAGGTAAAACAGATGTATTCAGCTACTTTTCTTCCCCTAGAGAATCTTTATACCACTCCCTTAAATCAAAACCTGTTCAAGAATTACCAGTGTGGCCCTGGATCTCCTGAGCACATCTTTGGAATTACCTATCCTCAAAATTCTATGATAGAAACAAATTCAACATCCATCACTAAGACAATAAAATCCTTCAACAAAATAGGGATAGCGCAACATACCTTAAGTTAGAAACTGCCATTTATTAATACCCCACTACAAACATCAGTGATCGTCATGCCTCCTGAATCCCCACACATGCCTCACTCCATAGGCTGAAAAAGTTCTCAGCTTTTCTTTTCACCAATTCTTCCCTCTTCTCTTTCTAGAATTCCTATGATTCACAGGTTGTTACTTTTGCTATTGTCCATTAAATATCTTAAATTCTATTCAGTCCTTTAAAATATCTTTTTTTTTTTTTTTTTTTTTTGCTTTTTGGGTCACACCTGGCGATGCACAGGGGTTACTCCTGGCTTTGCACTCAGGAATTACCCCTGGCTGTGCTCAGGGGACCATATGGGATGCTGGGATTTGAACCTGGGTCGGCCGCGTGCAAGGCAAACGCCCTACCCTCTGTGCTATCTCTCCAGCCCTAAAATATCTTTCAACTAACTCTTCTTTACTGATAATGTCTTGTGCTTATCTTTGAGGTCAGTTGACTGGATTTTTGACTTCTTCCACTGTGATTAATACTGCTACTGTATTTTTTGGTTCCCCTGTTTCTATTTAAATGAGTTCTTTAAGTTTTCCCATTAATCTTTCTTTGAGATTACTGAATCTCTTTTCCAGTGGTGATCTTAGTTCAGAAAATATTGAGAGGATTATGCTCTAACGTCATCCTCTTTCCGTGCAATAACGTTCTCACACACCTGAAGACTTTCTGGGCTTCTACTCACATCTGTTAATGTGGCCGATTTCCTTGATCTCTCCCCTTTTTCATATTGCTTTGTGGAATAAAAGGGTAGAAGTACAAATCCAAGTATTCTTTTCCCTGATTGCTGCAGTGAATCAGTGCTGCTTAGTGTCTGGCAAGCTGCAGGGAGGATGTGCTCATTTTCTAATACCAAATTCAGGATGGCTGCTCTCAACTACAGCCTAATAAGTGGGGCTCACCTCCCGAATGACTCCTATCTACCAGTCCTCTAGGAGAGCAGTATCTACTTGCTTTCTCAGAAAATGGCTGCTCCCAGCCATGGTTTGGAGAGGACTACACACATAGAATGTGTGTACTGCCAGTTCCTAGGCTTTTGCTCACCTGTTGGACACAGGAACAAAACTGAGCCTTTTGGGACTCTTTGTATCAGGCGTCCTCCAGCTCAGGCTGGAGATGAAGTGACCACTTTGGGAAAGCTTCCATTTGGTTCTGAGCTGGTAATGCCTGTGTGATTTTTTTGTAACTGCAACTTGAAGAGCAGGTCCTGTCAGCATGGAGTTGAAACTATGTGTATGTCAGGATAGGGCAGGATGGTAAGCCTTTGGGGGCGGACCCTGGCTGTCACCCATGCTGAATGATGCGGATGCGAAGGCTGGGATCCTGGTGGCAGTGTTCTTCACTGGAACAACTACTCCTAGCCTGGCATTTAATGGTCATACCACCCTTTGTTGGTTTTAAGAGTCCTGAGATCCTGTGATTTATGAGATGAGATCCAACATAAAAATCAATCCTGTGAAATCTAATAACTCAGCAGGTTATCTATTTTGTGTGGAGGAATGGGGGTGGGTGTGGGGGATTGACAAATCAGCTCAGGAGTGAAGTCATTTGGGGCAGACTAAGTCTGCAATACTATTGGGAGAGGCTCACCTCTGGAAATGCAGTTCCCTGCTTGTGTCAGGAGTGGCAACCCACTGAGACTTGATTCCGTTTTTGACTTAGTGACTGCTGTTATTAAAAAAAAATACTAATATTCTGTAGGTCCTTACAGATCAGCTCCCTCCTTCCTGAATATATTTGGCATTTTCTGTATGCACAAGCTTGCCTTGCAAGACATGCGTATTCTTTTTCAATTTTCAATTTCTTCTCTTCACCCTGCCCAGCAGTCCCCAGCACTCCTTAACTTTGAAGGTTCCCAGTTTTGTCTTCCTTGTGTTAAGTCTCCCTGAGGTGATAGCTGTTTCCTCCAGTGAAGTTTCTAGTGAGGGCCCTTAGGGGATGCTGTGCTCCATTCAGCTGCATTGCTTCTTTGTGTTGATGCCACAGGCACTCTCATGGAACTGTTTGCTTTTCACCCTCTTGGCCCCAGCACCCACACAGGATGATTTTCAATGATACACTTGTGTTTGTATGAAACTTGTATCCTATTAAAATGCAATGTTTCTTCATTATAAAATACAGAATGACATCTGGCATGGTGTTAGATGAAACAGTTAAGACAAAATATCTGAATGAATAAAATGATATGACACCCGATCAAAGCAAAGAGGGAGTGTTATTTCTAATTAATGAGAGGGAGGTATAGATAAAATAAGATTGCTGTATGCTGAAAATGGTTAAAGCTGGTGTAAGAATTTATGTTTTATTCTGCATTGAATGCAATATTTAAAGCTTTAAAATCTCTAAATAGAGTACTCAGAGTCTTAAAAAACCCTTTAAAAATATGAAAGAAGAAACTGTGGAGTCAAAAGATGTGAAGTTAAGTTTATGGACTGTCACTTCTGTGACTAGTGGAAGTTAACTATCTCCTCTGCACATTAGTCACCCTATTTATTATTATTTATGTAAATTTAACATAAAAATGGGATTACTAATTTTCCTGGAGCCAGAAAGACAATGCACTGGCTACAGTGCTTGTCTTGTGTGTGACTACCCAGGTTTGATATCCTGGACCCCTTTATGGTAACCTTAGCTTTGCCAGGAGTAATCCCTGAGTACAGGGCCAAGAGAAAGACTTGAATACAGTCAGGTTAGGGTCCCAGCCAAAAAAATAAAACAAAACAAAATTCTACCAAAAAGCTCCACTTTAAATTGTGGTGGAAAACAACTTACATTCCACACGCAAAATGACTGGCACAATGCCTGGTATATAGTAGGCATGTAATAAATGTAATTTCTATTTCCACTGTGTCCTCAAAACTGAATTATTAGCATAATACACTGAATAAATATTGCTACATAGAGAATTGACTATTTTTAATAAACTATTTCTATTGTCTGACAAAAATTTTTATATTACTATCAATAATTAGGACATTGAAACAAACCATATATGCAATGAATTATAAAATTATGAGGTGTCTGTCATTAATGCACCATGAAAATTGTATTTGTAGTACTTATAGAATTTTCCTTATGTAAGAAAAACTTTCCATATAATCTTAAAAATACGGTGGAAGGCCCACACAAAGGGAATGCTGGATCTTCAGCATTTCACCCTGGAACTGCCTTCTTTGCCAGGCACCACCCCTAATCTGTTGATCTAACATTTAAATTTAGGTGTGTGGACCAGTGGTGGGCTCTTCACCCACCCCCAACCTTAAGTCCAGTCCCCACACAAAGGGAAGATTGGACCCTCAGCATTTCACCCACAGAACTATCTCTCACGAAATACCTTTATAATCTCTAATCCCAGGAATTAATGAGCTGGATGCCCAAAAAATAATCTGAAAGGTCAATGAAACAAAGAGCTGTTTTTCCAGGAAAATAAACGAGATCAATAAACCATTAGCAAGACTTACAAAGAAAGAGAGTGAAAGAATCCTATAAACAGAATCAGAATGAAAGAGGGGACATCACAACAGAAACCACAGAAATTCAAAGAATCACCAGAGATTACTTTGAAAATCTTTCTGCTATGAAACAAGAAAACCTCAAAAAATGGATAATTCCTGGCCTTCTATAATAATCTCCCAAGGCTGACCCAAGAAGATTTGAAATACCTCAAAAGAACTATCACTATCAATGAAAATGAAATATTAATCAAAAGTTTTCCCTAAAACAAAAGCCCTGGCCCAGATGGGTTCACCAGTGAATTCTTCCAAACCCTTAAAGAGGATCTACTTCAATTCAGTTCAAGCTTTTTCAGGAAACTGAAGAGAGAGAAACACTTCCAAACAGTTTCTATGACATGAAAACTTTGTAACTGTATCTCACAGTGATTCAATAAAAAAAAATAGTTAAAAAATATGTGGAAGATATTTAGAAGAGATTGAAGTAATTCTTAATAATTCTATATAAATTCTCAATACAGTATCTTGAAAAGATTTCTAAAACGTTAGTCATACTTACATGTTTCCAACGTAAATATTTTCCTTGTATATTTGTTTCAGACGGAACAGAGAGTTGATTATCGTATCCTTTGTGTATGCAAATCCATTTTGCTTTATAACCAGTCTTATATTTATGTTTTCTTTTACTCAGAAAAGGACTAAATATTAAAAAGCAGTGAACTGTCATTTAGTTTTTTGCCCCCAAAAGTATGAAATGACACCAGTTCATTAATATCATTAAAACATGGTAAATTTAACAATATATGGATTTTTACATTATTACTAAATAGAATTAGGAAATAATGTTTGCTTATCAGTATCCTTGAGAGGATGAATGAGTGCTGAAATATCTCTAACATAAATCACAAATAATTTTATACTTATATCAGACTATGGATTTTATAATATAATGGAAAAGGGAAACATCACTAAAGTGCTTATAGCAGTATATATTATGAGTATGAATTCTTTAATTTTTTCTCTTCAACAAAAATAGTTTTTATGTCTTTCTAGGAAAATTAGTTTCTATAAGCACAGTCATTGGAAACATTTATTAAAAATACGTGATGCAATTTTTAATTTTCAATTAGCTATACTAAATTATAACTGATTATTAATTTTATTTTTATTAAATTAACCATTCAATATTACTTGCTAAATGCCATCAACAAATTAATATCATAATTAATAGCAAAATACTAAATATTTCCCCTCTAAATAAGAAAATATGTTAAATTGTTTTATTTCACTTAATCAATTTAACATTATACTGGAAGTAGGATGCTTAAAAGAAATCTAAAAACAAGTGTTACTTTTGAAGATAGACAATGCTATTATAAATATAAAAAATAATTCCGTAATATAATCAAGAAATATAATTTCTACAATCAAGAAATATAACTCTCAGTCTCAATTAAAATATATGATCCTATAAGTAGATGCAGAAATGGTATTAGATAAAATTCTATAGGGGAGTTGAGGAGTTGTTGAGGAGATAGTGTTGAGGAGACTCATGGTTCACATGCTGCTATTCTTGGCCAACAGGATTGGATTATTCAGTGCTCACATATCTGGTGTGACTCATGCAGTCACACCAGATATTTATAACTGAACACTGAGCCATCTCCCTGATCCCTGTATCCAGTCACCAGATAAATGTGTGTGTGTGGTTTTTTTTTTGTGAGACTAAGTAAACTGCCCCTATATGATGGGAACATTTTCTCAAAAATCTATAAAATTCATTCTATATGATAAATAGCAGAATGATTGAATTAAAATTAGGAACCAGATACAATGTTTGCTGTTACAATTATTATTAGGTAGCAGAAGTAATACAAAACTACCCAAGGAAAGAAATGCTTCCACTTTTTAGATTCTTTTGTGCTTTCTATCTGCTTCTATCAATAAAATTTTTCTATCAGTAAAATATTTTCATTGATGATACAGAAATTAGAGTAAAATATAGTGTAAAATAAAGCTTATAATGATTTAAATAGTACAAAATTAAATAGTTCTTTTCCATGTTTCCCATTTAAATTTGGTATAACAGATACTCTGATAAGTCTTTCAATCTTGCCTCACCATACTAAAAGACACTGTCAATCACTGACCCTCATAATTGATGCATCTCAGCACAAAAGAAAAGAAACACACAAAAACAAAGAGTTGCAATTACCATTAAAGCACTTGAAGCAGAAGAAATTATTCTGTCACTTCCAAACATAACAAAATCATAGTCAAATAAACAGATTTATCTTACAAATGAATCTGGTTGGGTAATAATCTCCAGTGGTTACCCAACTGCCAAAAACAAACAATGAAATTTTCAGGAGAAAGTATTTTTGTGAAAATAACCAGTATGTCTGTGTAAAAAGAAATCCCAGTGCCAGGAAATTCACACCTAATAAACAGAGATGTTGATACAGAAATTAAATGCTAAATAAACAGCATATATAACAATCAGGCAGAAACATTTTTCAGGAGATAAGAATGTCTGAATCACCTGAAAAAAATCACTAGGATAGCAAAAATCCATTATAATGTTGTGATGTCTTCTTGGAGACCTGGTGTCTTTATTGCTATGATTACTCCTCATTATCTCTAATAGTCTTATTATGAACTCTTCTCTAAGTTTACAATGCAATAATATATCTATACCAGTTTTCTTTTAATTATCACATGGTAGAGCTTTCTGATATACTTTATTTTTTTTTTTTGCAGGGGAGGGCATTTGTCTCATAACCATCACTATTCCTGAAAGTGCCTGAGTGAACCATATGTGATCCCACTTATTGACCCAAGTTTGACTGTGGTCAAGGCAAGCACCTTGAACTCTACTCTTTCCAGCCCTCTCTTCATTTACTTTTCATCTGTGTCTTTGTGTATGTAGGATGTATTTGTAAACATAATACAGGTGGTCTTATTTTTCACCCTGGTTTTTAAACAGGTACACTTGTAGTACTGGTGATCAAAGTGATTACTAATATCTTGGATTAGGATGTACACATTTCTTTTTTTTTCTTTTTTCTTTTTTTGCTTTTTGGGTCACACCCAGCCATGCACAGCACAGGGGTTACTGGTTACTCCTGGTTCTACACTCAGGAATTACTCCTGGCAGTGCTCAGGGGACCATATGGGATGCTGGGAATCGAACCTGGGTCGGCCGCGTGCGAGGCAAATGCCCTACCCACTGTGTTATTGCTCCAGCCCCAGGATGTACACATTTCTTACAAACTTTCTATTTGCTGTTCTTGTTCTTGGTTCCATTTCTTCCATTATGTTTTTCCTCATTCTTTCATGTTAATTTAATGTCATATATTTGTTTTATTTCTTTTCTTATGAAATCAGTTAAACATACTCTAAAATTTATTTAATGATTTCCCTATAGTTATGGATGTATATTTACAATTATCTAGAGTATAAATTCAAATAACAGTTTATTCCTTAATAATTTAAGGTAATTAATTAAATTACTTTAAGTTACTCAACTTCATATAAGGTAATTTTACTACCTTATAATAGCAAAAATCCTAATTCTCCTTCCATAAGCATACATAAGTATATATATGCAAATACCCATTACATATTTGATATTATTATATTCAATAAACTATTATTAGACTAATTAAAAGAAAAGTAAAATTTAAAAAATTTACAATCACTTATTTCTAACCCCATTTCCTTTATTTTTGTATGCAGATAAACATTTCTTAAGAATACCATTTTTTCTAAAACATTTTTAATATGTCTTGAAACCCAAGTCTATTGGGTTTCAAGAAATATTAAATTCTCTCATTTTTATTTTCTGGTCATAGTGTTCTCATTTTGAATGATAATTGTAATACAGTATTTGGTGTATTTTTTCCCTGCTTTGAATATTTCCCTCCATTCTATTCTTGAGTGTATGGTTTCTTAGATTCTAATGTAATTCATCTTTATCTCTATTGGAATGTGATTTTATCTATAGCACTTTTCTTCCATTTGATTTTCTAGTAATTTGAATATGAGATTTCTAGGTGTGATTTTAAGTATGTATCTTGCTTGTTGATCTCTGAGTTCTCAAATCTGTAATTCAGTGTCTGACACTAACTTGTGAATAATCTTTTATGTCAGGTATCTCTTTTGTTCCTTTTTTCTCCTTCAGTTTTCTAGTATATGCACATTGCATCATTTATAGTTGTTTGTAGTTCTTTTATATTCTCTTTTGAGATCTCTAAGAGCAAAATCTTAGAGATTCATTCTTTAGCCATGTCTAGTCAAAAATATGTATTACAAAATTACATTCACAAAATGCTGGACAATTTTGTTGCTGTGTGAAATTTTGCTCAGTAATCTACTACTCATTACTAAAGACAGACAAGAAGCATGTAAACTCAATAGTAGTTTTCATTTAATTGTGGAGAGAGTAAATAGAGTTATTGTACCTTCTTAAAGCAGTCTCATTAACTTTATAAAAAATATTACTTTTCAAGTATACTTAGTTACACTTTTAAATGAGTTGATCAGATACACATATTCCTCAAAGCTTTAGATTTGATATTATCTCTTCCTGAAAGTATTATCTAACCTTCCATAAACACAACTGAAAATCAGTGACATTTATAATCTAGACCATCACAATGAAATAATCCATTGTAGTAGGACTTTATGACTTCAGCAGATGTCTTCTGAAATAAGTAGAAAATACCAACATTTTTCAAATTATATATCTGTAAATGATAGTTGTTCCTGGTGCAGCCATACAAGTTTACTTGAAAAAATTAGGAAGGTATTCAGTTGTTCCCCATAAAAGACTGCAGACATGTCATCCTTAAGAAAATTGGCAGGATCGCTTGAACAACTGGGACATGTGCTGAGGATTCTTATCACTACTGCACATCCTGAACTTTTGACAGACGTGTTTCTTCCTGCCAGTGTATGTAGATCAGACCCATATATTCTGGAATGAAGTCCCTCCTGTTCCCTATGCCATTATTCTATCACAGAGTCTAATATGAGGAAAAGAAAATGGCAACTATTTTTTTAAAAGTGTACTCTATGTTAAAGCCCAGTTATTTTGGAAAAAATTGGGCATATAAAATATTGTATTTGTAATATCACTTTTTTTAAAATTGGAAAGCTAGTTTCAAAAAACACTAGCAAGAACTTTATTTTTACTCAATTTTTATGGAATCAAAACATTTTGTAATGGATTAGTACAATTACAATTATTCTGTATAAACTTAAAATAAAATGAGGAAATGATTCAGTCTACTCTTGACAACTTAAGTGTAGCCATTATCCCACTCTTTGAGATAAACATAAGAATATATTTGATGTTTTATTGGTAATGAATTATTAAATGCATTAGCCAATCATAAAATTTCTAGACATCTTAGGAATATTTTAACAAAGATAATTTTGACTAGCAAATAGTAGAAATGGCACATCATTTTCCAAGATAATATTAAACTAAGTTAAATTAATTTTAAAGCCAAGAGGTTAAAAAAATATTAGGTAATTATAAGTCACCTATAAAGATACCCACTGTACCTCACCCACTATATGCAACAAAATATTATTTTAAATTATCTATAACTGGAAAATTACCCATGCTATTTTTTTGAGTATTTGACTAAATTTTGTTAATGCTTTGTTAAAGTTTGACATAAAATTTTGTTAATGCTCTCTAACATTCTAATTTTAGGTCGGGATTTATATAATCTTCATTATTCACTGGTATTGCTGAGAAAATTTGCTGTTCAGAATTATATATTTTATCACTATTGTTCATTTGTTTATAGATTTGCTCAAGTGGGCACCAGTAACGTCTCCATTGTGAGAATGTTGTTACTGTTTTTGACATATTGAATATGCCATGGGTAGCTTGCCAGGCTCTGTCGTGCGGGCAGGATACTCTCAGTAGAGTTCCGGGCTCTCTGAGAGAGACAGAAGAATCGAACCCAGGTCAGCCATGTGGAAGTCAAATGCACTACTAAGCAAAAAGGACTTTTCATCATTTAATTCCCAAAAGAGATCTCAGAACTAATTACACTTGGGCTTCAAACTAAATATAGCACAGGCAATTATTATAAAATAATATTTTACATAAAAGAGAACAAAAATGCTCTTTTATGATAGATTCCTATTAAGTATATTGTGAATTCAGGAAATTACTAGAGGCTGACTATAAACCCTAGGAGAGTAATGTTAACTACTACACTAATATAAAACTTTGAGCAGGGTTTTGTAACATATTTCACTTCTAAAATGTATTACATATTCGGAGATGCTTGTTCTGTTGAGGGCAAAGGGAACATCAGTAACTAGCCCATTTCTCATGAACATTGTCTTGGTGAGATTCAGCTGTAGTCCAACCTTTCTACACTCACAGTTGAAGTCTGCCAGCATTCGTGCTGGTGGGCTGATATTTGTTGTTATGAGAACAATGTCATCTGCGAAACAGAGATGGTGTAGTTGCCGACTGTCTGTCTTCACTCCCATTCCTTCCAATTCCAGTCATTGAATGACGTTCTCGAGGGTGGCACTAGATCACTTATAGAATTATGAGATCCTGATGGTGAATCTGTAATACAGCTTGCAGACGATCCTGATGTATTTGAGTTTGAACATACTGTTTGACTAGGACTTCGATGACCGCTTCAATCTCAACAGAATCAAAGGCCTTCTTTAAATCAATGAACGTTAGATAGAGTGGCATCTTGAACTCTCGAGAAACCTCAGTGAGCTTGGTCACAGTGTGGATATGGTCGATTGTGCTGAATCCTTTTCGGAACCCAGCTTGTTCCCATGGTTGTCCTTCGTCTAGTGTTCTGCCAATCCTATTCAGGATAACTTGAGTGAATTATTTGTATACGATGGACAACAGGCAGATTGGGCGATAGTTGCCAATGATGTGGGTGTCTCCCTTCTAGCACAACAGGACGGTCCTGCTGATTTTCCATTGGGACAGAACCTTGCATTCAGACAGGTAACAAGTGTGTGAAGAGCCAAGCTAGTATACTGACGAGTATTGGCAGCAGAATTTTCAGGTGTTTGTGTCTGACCTTGTCTGGACCGGGTGCTGTACGCATCTTTACTGACAAAACGGCCTGTTGGATTTCAGAAGGGAGAATGCTGGGAATGACATATCCATCCTGTGGAATTTGGTAGTGGGCAGGTGGACGTGGCTATCAAAGAGATCTGAGTAGAATACTTTTCCCGGATTCTGCCACATAGGCCAATACTGCTGCTCTTCTCTCTTTGAGGTTTTCCTTTATCACTTCTCTGCACAGCTTTGCAAGTTCGGACATTAGCTTGTGATTGCCTGGATCGTGCGAGACCACATTGATGAATGAGCTCGAGGGTTTCTGAAGACAGACGAATTTTTGTGCGTTTCTCTCTCTCTGCATTCCTCACACAATCATGGAACTGATGAACCAGTCGAATGTATTCCTCGTATTCCTCGTATTCCTCGTCGATGTTGTCAACAATGGCATTTTCCCATATTGCTGCAGTAGTGCCAAAGAGCTCCCAGCTGGTGGTCGTTCTGGGAGTTCTCTTCTTAAACTTTGCAGTTTAAGAAGAGAACTGTCTGAGTTCTACTAAGATAGTCAAAATAATTCTATTAATAATATACTTTCCTCCTAATAGAAAGTATTAATATGACTATATGGTGAGGCAATCTACATCATTTAGCATATACTGAGAAATAGATGTAGAAAGAGCAAAATAAATTCTTATGGCACATAGTTCTATTGATTTTACTTGTATAATTTTCTATTTATCATATCTTCTCAGTGAAAATATTTGTAATGGGTAGTTAGATATAGGAATTACTGCATATTTCCTGAAATATAAATAATTCCTGATTTGTGTATTTATTTTTACATAATTAAGAAAAAATTTTATAAATTTAGCATATAAAAATATGAGAGTATGTTACCCAGGAGGTTTTTAATTTAAGAAGAGTGTAAAAAGTTAACAACTCTGGAAATTATAATGCTTATAAACATATATTTTATTGCATAAACTTAGATCAATTTATTTAATCAACTTTAATCATTTCTGACTGTGAAAAACCAAGGTAAAACTGAATTTTTTAACATAAGTACCTTGATCAATATTCTTGCCAAAAATTATGAAAATATTATGAGCAAATAAATCTATTGGTGTGTGAGTATATAAATACATACATATATGTATACACACCATGTACACGTACATTAGAATATAAATACAAATTAAGCAGTAGTTCAAAGTGTAGCTCTCAAAATTTTGGTGTGGCCCAAAATCCAAAACCCGAAACCCAAAGAAAAGTACCTTAATATACATTACCCTTTTATGTATACTTCCTATTTTTATTCTTTTACTTTTCCATATAAGTTATAGTCTAACCAAAATCCTTCTCTATTACCTCAATGCCTGCCCTGAAGTATATGTAATTGTTATTCTGATCACACTTCATTCTAAGAATAATTTAGAATGGCAATCATAACAGATTCTAAACATAGGCAGTACATTATATTTCAAGGTTATATATTGTATTTCAAGAAGTTTAAATGACAAATTTCAAATAAGGTATAAAATATTTAAATATGAAGAGATATTTCTCATGGCTTGAAATCGAAACATAAGAGGATCACTAGGGTGTGGTGATCCACAGGCACCTCTGAAAGCAGCCTTGCTTACATTTTACAGTTTTCCTAAAATTTATTTCATATAGATGAAACTGGAAGCACTTTTTTGATTTTACCAACAGTCTCTTCACTTCATCAATAAATTAATTGATGAATATTTAGCAATTCTTTCTTTACACAAATCAAGCAACTTTGTTATATGATAGAGTAACAGTACATATGGACATACAGATAAATTATTAAGCAAAACAATGGAAAAGATCTGGTAAATGCTTATGATAACTGAAGTGTATCAGATATACACATATATAAGCCAGGTTTTTTACCCTAAACAAACAGAAAAATTGGAAAATTTTAAGTTGGTAAATAAAATTAGGTTTATATTGTGAAAGATTACTCTGCATATGTGTTACATGTAATTAGATGAGAATGGAAATCAAAGAAAGACTTAGTTTTTCCAGGAGGAAGAGGAGAAGGAGGAGTAGGAGGAAGAGGAGGAGGAGGAAGAAGAAGAAGAAGAAGAAGAAGAAGAAGAAGAAGAAGAAGAAGAAGAAGAAGAAGAAGAAGAAGAAGAAGAAGAAGAAGAAGAAGAAGAAGGAGAAGGAGAAGGAGAAGAAGGAGAAGGAGAAGGAGAAGGAGAAGAAGGAGAAGGAGAAGGAGAAGGAGAAGGAGAAGGAGAAGGAGAAGGAGAAGAAGAAGAAGAAGAAGAAGAAGAAGAAGAAGAAGAAGAAGAAGAAGAAGAAGAAGAAGAAGAAGAAGAAGAAGAAGAAGAAGAAGAAGAAGAAGAAGAAGAAGAAGAAGAAGAAGAAGAAGAAGAAGAAGAAGAAGAAGAAGAAGAAGAAGAAGAAGAAGAAGAAGAAGAAGAAGAAGAAAGAGGAGGAGAAGGAGGAGCAGGAAGAGGAGCAAGAGGAGGAGCAGGAGGAGGAGCAGGAGGAAGGGAATGCACTTGCCACAGAGGCAAAGGGGGGATGAGTAGGAGTGGTGGGAGGGATACTGGGATCATTGGTGGTGGAGAATGGGCACTGGTGGAGGGATGGGTACTCGATCATTGTATGATTAAAATGTAAGCATGAAAGTTTTTAAGTCTATAACTACCTCACAGTGATACATTAAAAACATAAAATAAAATAAAATAAAATACTACTACTAATAGTAATAAATATTGGGGACTGGAGAGAGAGCACAAGGATAAGATTCCTGCTTTGCATATGACCAACCCGGGTTCAATCCCTGGCATCTGTATGGTCCCATATGGAATCACAGTCAGTAGTGATTCCTGAGTGCAGAGCCAGAAGTAAACTCTGAGCATTCCCAGGTGTGGCCCCCAAACCAATAACAATAAATGATAATAATAATAAATTATGTTTAAACCAGAGCAGTTAGCAAGAATATAACAACAAATTTTACATGTGCTATGTGCTTTCCACTACTTATTCCAATTCCCAAAAGCAAACAGAGAAATAAACATGGTCATTCACCCCTACTCTCTTGTCATTCTACATAAAGATATTAAAAATTATTTAAGTAACATGCCTAAAGAAACAGCATTGTATTATTTGTTTGTTTGAATGATTTGGGGGCCACACCTGGCAGTACACAGGCTTACTCCTTAGTTCTGGTCAGGAATCCTCCTGGCTGTGACTGGGGGACTACATGGGGTTCCAGGGATCCAAGACCAGTCAGCCTGTGCAAGGCAAGCACACTACCCGATGTCCTAATGCTCAAGAAATGAAGCAATTAAGCAAAGGATAATGTAGTGTGATATGGTAGCAGATACTTCAGAAAACTTCTCTTCATAGCCAAATAAAATGTGAAATCCTAGTTTATGTTTTGTGGTTTATATTTCTATGGTATTCCATTATATATGTACATGGATTATATTTTTACATCTTATGAGAAAAAATTAGAATATGATTTTGACTGATTAAAAGTCAGACTTACTCAATAATTATCAAAACTTTTATAGATTATTCACATGATCAACATAAAATATTAGAGGCACAGAAAATAGAAAAGCATTGAATTTGACTATTCAAAATAGTATTTTACTATAATTTTTTTACATATTCTTAAAACTAGCTCAAATAATATATAAAAATCCTGAGATGGAATATAATAGTGAGTATTATTGGATAACTCTGCATGTAAGCTTTTTAACATAATTTAACAATATATAATAAATAAAACCCAACATACCTCAAAGCTTTTCTAACCAAGTAACCACGCACATATCTTTGAAGAATCAAAATTGGTGAATTATGAGCCAGAATTCTATTAATATTTGAAATAATATGTTGAATATTATCCATTTCACTTTTATAGGTTGATCCCTGTATCGAGAAAATATAATCAATATTTATATTTTATGATGTTATCTTCAAAAGACATGTTAAGCTTGTCTTTGCTAGCATGGTAGATATAGTATCACATATTTTTCTACATTTACAATAAAATATTGCCTAAAACTTTTCTAATTAGGTAAAGCTTTCTACATATCATGCAGAGAGATATTTTGCTCTTGTTAGTGATATTAGTACTTACTTTGTACCCTTTGATCATTCTAAGTTACTAGTTTCTTCTACTTCAGAGAAAAATTTAAAACATACAAAAGGAAAAATTAAGCCAGCCAAATGGAAACAAAATTTACCACTTTGGAGGTTTATGACTTAATCAATATCCCTGTGATCTGCTTTATTTTAAATTTTTTTACTTTATTTTTATAAAGCTTCTTACAATAATTGTTCAAATTATTGTTCAACTTATTCAAATACGTTTTTCAAATACAATATTCCAACACCAATCCCACCACCATTACACCTTCCCACCATGATTATCTCTAATTATCCCAACCACCACCCACACCTGCCTCAATAGCAGGCCCTAAATAATGTATTTTGTATTCCTTGTTATGAATAATTTGCTAAAAGTGTCTGATCTGCTTTAGAGTTCTTCTGTGTTTGTTAGTACATAATGTGTAATAGTTTATATTTGTGGTATATATTATTTAAGAAGGGCTGGAGAAATAGCACAGTGGGTAGTGCATTTGTCTTGCACGAAGCCAACCTGGGTTCAATTCTTCCATTCCCTCTTAGAGAGCCCGGCAAGCTACAAAGAGTATTCTGCCTGCACAGCAGAGCCTGGCAAGCTACCCATGGCATATTCGATATGCCAAACACAGTCACAAGTCTCACCATGGAGACATTACTGGTGCCCGCTCGAGCAAACTGATGAACAAAGGTATGACAGTGCTACAGATTATTTAAGATATAAATGTATCTTGTAGAAGCATAGAGTTTCATAGCTAGGTAACAGCATAAGAAATGTGTAGCCTTGAAACTAGTTTCGCAAGTTTTAAAGGAATTTTTTAAAAGATAGGACATACTTTTCCAGCATTTGGCACTGAATATGGAACTCATGGCGCTTATTATTACTCTCTATTAGATTAAGAAAGGTCTATTTACTCATAACTTGCTAAGGGATTATATATATTTTCAATTAATGAATTAATGTCTCATATATACTGAATGTTCTACATCTAATCAGGTTTTTCTACATATACAGAGATTTCTATACAGAGATTTCTATTAGAGTGTTTTAGTTATTAATGAAGGGACTTAAAAGCAGTATCTAGGGGTTGGAGTGATAGCACAGCAGGTAGGGCGTTTGCCTTGCACGCTGCCGACCAGGGTTCAATTCCTACCATCTCATATGGTCCCCTGAGCAGAGGCAGGAGTAACCCCTGAGCATCTCTGGGTGTGACCAAAAAGAAAACAAAAGCAGTACCTATAATATTTTCAAATATGAATACAATACTCCATTTTTTAGGATAAAACAACACTTTGCACTTTTATGGCCCTATTAAGATTTCTCTCTTAATATTTTTAATTTGCTTCACATTTCCTAAATTTTACACTTGTAACATTTACCTATTTCACATAAACTCCAAACTGTATTAGCACTGCATCATATAAATATTCCTTAAATTTAGATACTTTTAAAAAATTTAGTTTTTGAAAAACAATTTATCAAGCTCTCAGTGATTTACAATTTTAATTTCAGAAAAGTTACTATATTCATCTATGTTAGTTTATATAAGATTTGGCCAATTAAAAACACACAATAGAGGCCAGAGTGATAGGACAGCGGGCAGAGCGTTTGCCTTGAACCAGGTTGACACAGGTTCGATATCCCACATCCCATATTGGACCCCAAGCATTGCCAGGAGTAATTCCTGAGTGCTAAACGAGGAGTAACCCCTGAGCATCACCAGCTGTGATCTCCCCACACCAAAAAAAAAAAAGCAAAAAACCCACACATATCAGATTTTCTCCTGTCTAGTGGTAGCCAAATTACCTGGTCCTGATGATCAAAGTGTTTCAGATATAAAATCTGAAGGAGCTAATGTTTTTCTAATATAAATTGAATAGATTTAGTTGCTGGTTTTTGTTTCTACCATCCAATCTCTTTCCTATCTAAGGACCTGCCTGCATATAAAGACGCTCATTGTCTGTAAAGGAAAATTCTATTTTGACCCCCCCAAAACAAAGTTCTATAAACTATATAAGACAGTTAATGAAAATAGTATCATTCGTCATAGTTGTATTCTGTTTAGGGAATAGATTTTAATCATGAATGATTCTTTTGACATGAACATACACTTCTTTAATTGATACATTCATATAATAATTTAAATTTAAAAGTGTAACTTATAGTAAAGTTCATTATTTTTAAGTGTTTGTAACATTCTTATGCTAAATGATATGTACAAAGATGTATTTTAAAATATATTTCAAACATTACTGAATAATTTCTTTCCCCCTAGATTTTCATTTATTCCTTCTCAAACATTGATTTGTTTGTAAATGTAGCACTGTCATCCTGTTTTCACCAGTTTGCTCCTGTGGGCACCAGTAATGTCTCCATTGTGAGACTTGTTACTATTTTTGGCATATCGAATACACCATGGGTAGCTTGCGAGGCTCTCCAAGAGGGCAGGATACTCTCAGTAGCTTGCAGGCTCTCCAAGAGGGATGGAGGAATCGAACCCAGGTCAGCTGTGTGCAAGGCAAATACCCTACCCACTGTGCTAATGCTCCAGTCTTTGTTTCTAAATATAAATAAATCTTTCAGTGAAAGCACTAATAAAAGGAATATTGTTTAAATAGTATATATGATGAATTAAAATGCATCAATAAATTTTTAAACAGTCATTGAAGTTTATTTTCTTTTTTGGGTCATACCCAGCAACGCTTAGGGGTTATTCTTAACTCTCCACTCAGGAATCATTCCTGGTGGTGCTCAGAGGACCATAAAGGATGCTGGGGATGGAACTGAGGTTGACCACGTGCAAGGCAAATGCCCTACCCACTGTATTATCCAGTTCCTGAAGTAGATTTTTAAGATCTCTATGATTCAATAAAATTCTGCCAACACTTGGTGTACTTACATTTCTTTAAAGTTTATTTATGATGTCATCCAGTCATGTTTTCTCCAAATGTTCCTTCAGTTATTCTATTTGACATTTCACTCATGTCATTAAAATTTATTTCCCTCAGTTTACTTTGTTTATATTGTTTTATTTTGTTTATTTTATTTATTTCCCTTAGCTTATTTTGAAGTTAGTGCAGTATTTTAAAATATTATTACCCTATTTCCTATAGTTAAGTATTTTACTTCCTTCATTAAAACTTTCATCAGTATAGGTTCTATACCTTGCATTTATATATTGAATTAACACAATTAATTCTACAAGTTGTTCACTCGAGTCATCCTGAATAGAATAGGCAGAAAAATAGACGAAGGACAACCATGCGAGCAAGCCAGGTTCCGAAAAGGATTCAGGACGATCAACCATATACACACAGTGACCAAGCTCATTGAAGTTTCGCAAGTATTCAAAATGCTCTCTGTCTAATGTTCATTGATTTAAAGAAGGCCTTTGATTCTGTTGAGACTGAAGCAGTCATTAAAGCCCTAGCCAAACATGGAGTTCAGAGTCAGTACATCAAGATCCTCTGCGAGCTGTATCATAGATTCACCACCAGGATCTCACCATTCTACAAAGAAGTGATCAATGACGTAAAGAGAGGGGTTTCGGCAGGGTGATACCATTTCACTGAAACTCTTCAGTGCCGCCCTCGAGAACGTCATGCAATGACTGGAATGGGAAGGAATGGGAATGAAGATAGACAGTTGGCAACTACACCACTTCCGCTTCGCTGATGACATGGTTCTCATAACACCAAATATTAGTCAAGCAGCAAAAATGCTGGCTGACTTCTACCCCGAGTCTGGAGTGGTCGGACTGCAGCTGAATTTCACCAGAACAATGTTCTCAATGGAACGAACATCTCCAAATGCAGCAGCATTCGAGAACTCAACATGTGGAATGACTTGGCACTGCACAGGAAGAAGAGAGCAGCATGGAACACCTTCAAGAGCATCAAAGAAGTGGTTAAGAGGAGAAATAACCTCTGGCTCTGGGCAAATCTTTTTGACTCCACCGTTCTTCCTGTACTAACATATGCCTCAGAGACCTGGGCCCTAGGAAAACAGGACGAGAATGCTATTTAGGTATCCCAAAGAGGAATCTAAAGAGCTATGCTTGGAGTATCACATTTCACTCATGTGAGAGAAGGAATCCAGATTTCCGACTATCATCGATGACTAAGAATCAGGGATGCTGTCTCATTTGCCAAGGCATCAAAAATCAGATGGGCCAGACACGTAATGTGATTCAGAGATGACCTCTGGACGAGAGCTGTTACCGAGTGGATTCCATGGGACATCAAAAGACCGAGTGGCCGCCAACCTATGAGATGGTCAGACTTCTTCGTCAAAACCCTGAATGAACGGTTTGAGGCTCTTCCTGTTCCAGGAGCAAACAGATACCATTGGGCTACACTAGCATGCGACAGGGACGAATGGAGACATTACTGGCATCCACTCGAGCAAAGCAAAGATCAAGAAGATGACAAGTGATACAAGTAAACACAATTATATTTTTACTCTTGAAAGCTAACAAAACTCTAAAATACAATAATCTCTTCACTAACAAAGAGCATTTCAAAATTATTTTAGTCTATTTGTCTTTTTTTTTTATTATTGGGCCAACCCTCATGGTGCTGAGGACTTACTCCTGGGTCTGTGCTCAGTGATCACTCCAGGCGGGTCTCAGGAGACCATATGGACTGCTGGAGACCAAAATCAGGTCTACTGAGTGCAAGACAAGTGTCTTACCTGTTGTCATTCTGTCACAACATTTCAAAATTCTTATGTGTCAGAAATAATCTTTCATAACTATTAAGAGATTTATTAATCACTTCATTTATTAAGTAATTCTTCCTTAATCTACATGACTATTTATGATAATCTTTCTCCCTTAATCTAAAAGACTATTCATGTTTGTCTTCCTATTACCTAGGATCTGATAGTCTCATTGGTTTCATTCATTCTTTCCACAACATAAAACTGAGCACCATTAGGTGTGATCACAAAGTAAGAACATTAAAAATACTTTTAAAAATAAAATGAAGGGCTGGAGTGATAGCACAGCGGGTAGGGTATTTGCCTTGCACGTGGCCAACCCAAGTTTGATTCCCAGTAGCCCATATGGTCCCCTGAGTACAGTCAGGAGTAATTCCTGAGTGCAGAGCCAGAAGTCTCTTGTCTGCACGCCTGGTTGTCTTCCCCAAGTCCCCTCGGAGGGGATGAGTTCCAGCTTTCCCCCCACCCCCGCCTTGAGCAGAGCTCCTGGTGGCCAAACATCACTGGAACCTAGCCATAGCCATGCTCAAAGCCCCTCTCCACACGTTTGGACAAGCCTCACATATGAAGGTACCAGCAGAGGAACCCAGGTGTGTGTAATCCCATCAATGGCCAACATCCAGAGACTCAGAAGATATCTTGTAGCCTACTTCTCCCTCTGGGAGAAACTAGCAAGCTACTGAGAGTTTCCTGCCCACATGGGACAGCTTTGCAAGCTTCCCATGGTGTATCCATATGCAAAAGCCAGTAACCAGCTGAATCTCATTCCCCGGACCCTGAAAGAGCCTCCAATGTGGCATCATTGGGATGGCCTAGAAGAGAGAGGCTTCTAAAATCTCAGGGATAGGACGAATGCAGAGGTTACTGAGACCACTGGAGCAACTCGACGATTAACGGGATTTCGTGATTCGTGATTCATGGATAAAATGAATAAATATCTGTGACTTGATACTACCGTATCTAATACAAGCCAAAATAACATGTTGCAATATGGAATGCAGAATCTAAATTTTTAGTTGTACAAACTTACTTATTTACCAGGACTGGAGTGATAGCACAGTGGGGAAAGCCTTGCACATGGCCGACCTGGGTTCGATTCCTCTGCCCTCTCAGAGAGTCCAGCAAGCTACTGAGCGTATCCCACCCGCACTGCAGAGCCTGGAAAGCTACGTGTGGCATATTCGATATGCCAGAAACAGTAACAACAAGTCTCATAATGGAGACATTACTGGTGCCCACTGGAGCAAATTGTTGAACAAAGGAAAGGCAGTGCTACAGTGCTACAAACTTACTTAAGATGAAATTGTAACAAAAGCATTTACCTTTTTCAAAGCACGGCAGAAATTAAAGAATAGTCGGTTACTATATGTTTTAAATCTTTCAGGAAGTCGCCAATTCTGAACTATTTCTTCATCAGAAACGATGTAATAATCCAGAGCTTTGAGGGGCCAGATGCTATTAACAACAACATGTCTATATCCTTTTTTAAGGCTCACCGGACAGTCAAACAAAGTGAGGGCAATAAGGCTTGGACAGGCAGATAATGCACATACGTTCTTTAATTTTGAAATCCCATTGTTATGAAGAAAAAGGAGTTTTAGACACTTGAATCCACTCCAAAATTCTGCATTTGGTAGGTTCTTTATCTGAAATATTAATAGTAATGGTGACAACTCTAGTCAAATTCAAATATTAATTTTATACCAATTACATGAATAGAAAAACATATATATTTAATCTGCTGAAATTCAGTATTTCCTCAGATGACAAATTTCTCACTAGCCACAAAACCAGAATGTTCAATGATAATGATAATGAGTAAAAAAAAAGTACACTAAGAAACTGGAATTAGTTATAGTTTATTCAGCAAATTATTGTATAATTTTATTCAACAAGGTTCCCTTTAGAACAGTCTCCTTAAACTTTCTAAATTATTTTTCTTAAAGATTTAAGGAGTCTATTCAATGTGATACACCATATTTACAAAATGAAGATAAAGCTAATATCATCTCAAAAGAAAAGGAATTTGAAAAAGTTCAATATATAATCAAGATATAAACTTTTAACAAACTGAATATGGAGAAACCATACCTCAATATAATATGTGTCATACCTCAATGTAATATATACCAACTAAGAAGGGATATATAAGTATAAATTTATCAAATTATAGGAAACAAAGTAAATACATAAGAACTGTTATAGAAACTAGGGATAGTTAAATGTTCACTGAGTACTGGGCCCAAAAACTGAGCCATGAATGGCCTCCAACCAATGTCAGGTATAGCCCCCAAACTGAAAAAAGAACTTTTTACATTTAAATACACTATAATTTACTAGTAGAAAAAAATTTATAAATTATTCTATTTTAAATTATAACTAAAGGAAAAAAAGACCTAATGGCAAAATTAATCAAGATGAAAAATATGTACAATGAAAACCACAAGACACAGATGAAAGAAATTGAAGAAGAGAAAGAAATAGAGAGCACACAGCATCGACGAGTCCCGGTGGGCACCACAGCACTGGAGATTTCTCTGGGCCCCATACTGAGCCAATTTCTCAGGGACCCCCAGACCAAGCTGCTGCAGTCTCCCCAACTTCTCCAGGTGGAATCCCAGCGACCATGAGCTTCAACAAGCAAGGTTCTGCTATGTGGGTATCAGGACAAGTTCTCCAAACTGCATTGGAATAGCTCCCTACAGAGATATCTCTGGAACTGAACCATTTATAATTTAGAATCTCAGAAGCGCATGGCCGCTTGTGCAGCCACGCGTCACCTTTCATGACATGCAATGTGAGCAATGGAAAATAAATGATCTAGTGTCTGCCCCTGGAAGGCAGGCTTGAATGGTAGTGGGAAAATTCGAGCAAAATATAATGCCCCAAAGTAGAGAGAGAGTATCTGAGCAATTGTCTGCCATAGAGGCAGGGTAAGGACTAGGATGGAAGTGTGGGGGGGGGGGGATAACAGGGACATTGTGGTGGAAAGTTTGTACTGGTGGAGGGATGGGTGATTGATCATTGTGATCTTTGTATAGCTGAATCTCAAACATGAAAGCTTAGTAACTGTATCTCATGGTTGCTCAATTTAAAAAAAAAGAATAGAGAGATATTCCATTCTTGTGGATTTCAAAAAAATGGTGTTAAAATGTACATATTACTAAATTAATCGAAGACAGAAAGCCCTACCAATATCCCAATGAGGTGCTTTTCACAGAAATGTAACATTAATCCTTACATTTTTATGAAAATGCAAAACAAAGTAAAACAAAATCCAAATATCCAAAAACAATCTTGAGAAAAATATAACCCCAGAGCCATTATACTTCCTAACTTAGACTGTATTAGAAAACTGTAGCACTGTAGCACTATCCTCCCATTGTTCAATGATTTGCTCGAGCAGGCACCAGTAATATCTCCATTGTGAGACTTGTTACTGTTTTTGGCATATCAAATATGCCACAGTGAGCTTGCCAGGCTCTGCCTTGTGGGCGGAATACTCTCGGTAGCTTACCAGGCTCTCCAAGAGGGGCATTAGAAAACTATAGCAATCAAAATAACATGGTATTGATAATATCAACAGACACATAGATCAATGAAACAAAATACAAGTTGAGAGTCAATAAATTCATAACAAAATGAATCCAGAATATACAATGAGAAACAGACCATCTCTCACTAGACTGGCAAAATAATAAAATAAAACTATATCTTACAAGTATTTACATATTAATACAAACAAATTAAAAACTTACAATATAACATCAAAACTATTCAATTTAAAAAAATCATGATAGTATTTTTTAATTTTGATAATTATTTTTAAAATTTTATGTCAAAGCAACAGATACAGCAAAAATCAGGTAAAGACTGCAGAACAAAGAGACTTTAACAAAATGAAGAGAACATAAGGAAGAGAATAAAGTGTGTGCAAATCACAAACATGCTAAGGATTTGATACCCAAAATATATAAAGAATCGCTGAAAATAACTAGAAAACCCAATTAGATGCAGGGAAAAGATTATAAAGTCGTTTTCAAAAGAAAATGTAGAGATAGCTCACAGGTAAATGAGACTGTGCTTCCTATCACTGGTCATCAGGGAAATACAAATCAAAAATTCAATAAAATATCACATCAAAACTTCTTTTAAAAAAAGCAAGTCTTGGCAAAGAAAGTAAAAATGCATGTACATGTATGTGTGTTTTAAGTCATCAGATAGTATTCAGTTATAAAAGAAGGAAATTTTTGCCATTTATGATGTGGATGGGTCTTGAGGGTACTATAAGTAGCACTGTTGTCCCCGTTATTCATCGGCACCAGTAATGTCTCCATTGTGAGACTTGTTACTGTTTTGGGCATACCAGATACACCATGGGGAGCTTGCCTGGCTCTGCCATGGGGGCGGGATACTCTCAGTAGCTTGCCGGGCTCTCCGAGAGGGATGGAGGAATAGAACCCGGGTCAGCCACGTGCAAGGCAAACGCCCTACCCACTCTGCTATTGCTCCACTCCTGAGGGTACTATACTAAGTGAAATAGCTCAAATACACATACAATATAATCTCATTTATATGTGGCATTTAATTAAAAACAAACTCATATAGAATAAACAAATTTGTTGTCAGATGTTGGGTAGTCTTGTGTGTGAATGGGTAAAAACTGTCAAAGGTGAATATTTCTATGTACAAAGTAAGTAAATATTGGAGATATGTGTAGTGCAAAGGCTACAGTTACTAGCACTTCATTATACATTTGCACTTTTAATAGGTGTAATAAGTACACTGCATATTTAAAATTCCTTAAGACACTGTTTTAAAGGTCTCACCATAAGGGAAAAAATTGTAAATGTGTCACAAAGAGGTTAACTAAACATAACAATCATCAAAATATCGTCATTATTTGTACAAATGAAACTAATATGTGATATTTCTAAGTTATATGTCAACCTACAAATGATTAAGGAATTGCAAAGTATTCTTTATTTGTGGCAGTGGGGTTGGCAGAGGGGGAGCAGACCCGGAAATATTTAGGGATTGCTCGTGATTATGTGCTCAGCGATCACTCCTGGCAGGAATCATATGCAGTGCCAGGGACCAAACCCAGGTTGGCTGAATGTAAGGCAAATGCCTAACCCACTGTACTATTTCTCTATCAAATTACAACATATTCTTAATCCACATTCTGTATTAAAGAATTAGTTAAATCACAGACCAGTTACGTATATTTTAAGGTAAATTTTTACCTGTACTTAAAATTTCTTTATATACAGTCTATATTGTTATTAAATTTTATCTTTGTTTATGTAAAGTAGAAATATTACAATGGACAACATTACATTTAAGCTAACTAAATATCATTTTATTTATTGGTACCTGATTTCCATGGAGATCAATTTTGACTAATTTTTTACAATTTTGAAGAGGGTGAATATCTGTAATAAAGTTGTTTGAGAAGATGCATACTTTTATAGAGACACAAGACTGCAGATTTTCCATAGATTTTAACTGAAGGCCACTAAATTTCACAAAAACAAAATTTTTCTTTTCTTCTACAACATTTTCATAATATTTACTCCATTTTTCATGATGTGTCAGCTCATCTGTGACAGTTCCATGAAACATCTATGAAAAATAGGATATTGTTCTCAGTAATTTTATCAACTTACAAAAATAAATCATGTATATACAAAACTTGTTTGCTCATGATACTAGAATAATAGCCAGAAATGAGAATAAAAAAATCTAATTCCTATAAGATCTCTTCACAGTATCATAAGATTACCATTTCTAGAAATACAATTAAACACTATTACCGCTCTTGGTTTCCTAATATTAAGAAAAATGTCCTTTCTCTTAGAACATAGAACATCGAGTTCAGCGAAGTAGTTGAGATAAAATATCACATATAACCATACAGTAATATATATCTTGTACAATAATTTTGGTTAAAAGATAACAGTAAATTAATTTATTGAATGGTGAACACTCAAATCAGAAGAGTGATCATTTTTATGTGAGAGGCTGAAAATGCAAGAAGATGAAATCAGAGTAAAAGAAAAATATTCAAGTTATGAATATTCGTTTGTGAAAGTGATAATTTGCAATTGCAATTAATTATATGTTTTATTCAACTATACAATTATAACCTAACTTACAATAGTTCAAAATTTGACTAAATTTATTTCAAACTTCTGTATATAAGCTTTTTACATAATTTATATATTTTATACAGAGAGCCCAGCAAGCTACCGAGAGTATCTCACCCTCACAGCAGAGCCTGGCAAGCTCCCCATGGCTTATTTGACATGCCAAAAACAGTAACAAGTTTCACAATGGAGATGTTACTGGTGCCCGCTCGAGCAAATCGATGAGCAACAGAATGACAGTGATATATATATATATATATATATATGCATATATACATATATTTTTTGCTGCCACAGGGTACAAAGCCAGAGCTTCATATATATAAAATATTATACTTTACCACCAAGTCACATTTTCAATCCTATAAAATGTCTTTTACTTGGGTAATTTATGCTTTTATAAAAGGCAATAATCACCAAGTGATGGTTCAGAAGAGAATATATGAACACAAGTATCCTGTCTTGTGTGTTTGTAATAAAATTAACCTTAATCCTCTCACCTTTTTTCTAACTCTTCTTTTAAAGACCTACCTTTCCATTTCCATCTCATACCTAACAAAAGAGTTGCTGGTTGCAGTTTGAAATAAAATAGTATGTACATATTAAAGCATAAATCAAATATTTCAAAATGATTGTTTAAAAGTTTTACTTATAGAAACCCATTTTTAAAGTCAGTGAGAATTCTGCAAAAAATGAGTCTTATACCAGAAATTTTTATAGGCGAGTCACTTATTTTTAACTAGTATACTTTATTTTTTTCATTTACTGAAAATTTTATATAAAATACATAAATTTTCCACATATTTCTTCATAGCCCTTTCTACCCACAATTATACTATCAACATATTTCATCAGTGGGGTCATTATATTGCTCTTAAATATCCAATCGATGCATTATAATTAAAGTTAAATTTTTTTGCAAATGAACTAATCATAAAATATTTGATGAGATTTAATAAGAAAGGTAATTTCTCTTAACATAAACTTGAAACTAACTCTATGCATCACTGCATTAATACATAAATTTTATAGAGGAAATGAATTTTCAAAGAGTGCATAAGAAACGCCAATTTATGAATTAAAAGTTTTACACACCATTATCCCAAATCTGTTAATATAGCTCTATTTAAAAAAACAAGATACAAGTACTGGTAAATAAATGGAGGAACTCTGTTCTTTTTGTTTTTGTTTTCAAATGATGGGGAATGACGGGTGGCACTCAGCTACTCTGAGGGATTACTCCTGGCTCTGCATTCAAGGGGTCTCACATTTAGGCCACAGCGGAACTGGAACAGGCTACATCTTCCAAATTTATTGCAGGATTAGTCACATAGCCAAGGCATGAACATAACTGAATTGTTCTACTAAGAGATGGTCAAAGAAACTGTGTTATGTGTAAGTATATAAAACAATTTTGCAATAAGAAAATGCTACCTTTTGCAGCAATATGGATGGATCATTCTATGTGAAACACTTTACAAAGTAAAACATATATTGGGTGGTCTAACTTAATGTGGAAATTAAAAAATCCAAACTCACTTAAATGGAGAGTAGAATGTAAAAATTAGAGTGAGAGAAATAGAGAGATGTTGATCAATGATTAAAACTTCCAGTTTAAAAATAATCTCTAGGGGCTGGAACAATAGTATAGCGAGTAGGACATTTGCCTTGCACACGGCCGACTGGGGTTTTATTCCCAGAATCTCATATGGTCTTCAAGTATCGCCAGGCAAGAGCGAGGAGTAAGCCCTGTGATTCGCAGGTGTGACCCAAAAAGAAAAAGAAAAGATTTTTAAGTCAATTGTATGCATGGTTTATATTATTAACAATACTGTACCATATGCTTCATATGCTTAAAAGTTATTAAAGGCAGCAATCAGGCAAGCAAAGGAAATCAAAGGAATATAAATTAGAAAAGAGGAAGTCAAATTATGTCTATTTGCAGACAATGTGATAATATACATTGAAAACACTAAAAAGTCAACTCAAAACCTCCTTAAATAATAAATAGGAGCATTTGCAAAGTGACCAGCTACAAAGTCAATACACAAAAATTGACTGTATTCCTATATACAAGGAATGAATTGGAGGAGAAAGAAATCAAAGAGTATATGCCATTTAAAATAGTGTTCAAAAACATCAACTACCTAGAAATCAACTGAAGAAAAGAGGTGAGAAGCTTATACCACTTAAACTTCAAAACACTCAAGAAAGGAATTGAAAAAGATCTTAGGAAATGGAAAAACATCCCATGCTCATGGATTTGAAGAATCAACATTGCCAAAAACACCATCTCATCTAAACTACTATATAGAATTAATACAATCCCTATTCAAATTTAGATAACATTCTTCAAAGACTTAGAACAGCTAAGCACAAAGTTTTTGTGGAACCATAAAAGACCCTGCATTCCAAAAAGCATAACTGAAAAATAAGAAACTGGGAGCCATATCACTACCTAACTTGAATCTATCCTATAAAGCCATAGTGATCAAAATGTATAAAGACTCTATTGCCAATGAGTCAACATAGAATATCTAAGGATAATCCCCCCAAATTTTGACTAAGGAGCTAAAAGCATGAAATAGAGTAAAGGTAGCCTTTTCAACATATTGTACTGGAAAAATGGATAGCCATCTGCAAAAAACTAAAGTTGAATCCATATCTCACATTTTGCACAAATGTCAGCTCAAGGTGCAGCAAAGACCTTGACATATACCTGAATCTATAAAGTACAATAAGGAAATACAGGCAGAACACTCAAAAACAGACCTCAAATGAATCTTCAATTATATGATGCCATTAGGAAAGACTATGGAATAAAAAATTAAGTAAATGGAACTACACCAAGCATAAAAGTTCCTGTAGGGCAAATCACGATCACGAAATCCCGTTGATCGTCGGGTGGCTCGAGCAGTCTCATAACCTACATTCGTCTATCCCTGAGATTTTGGAAGCTTCTCTCTTCTCAGCCTTCCCAATGATGCCATATTGGAGGCTCTTTCAGGGTCAGGGGAATGAGATTCAGCTGGTTACTGGATTTGGCATATAGATACACCATGGGAAGCTTGCAAGGCTGTCCCATGTGGGTAGGAAGCTCTCAGTAGCTTGCAAGTTTCTCCCAGAGGGAAAAGTAGGTTATAAGATATCTTCTGGGAGCTTGCTTTTAAGTCTCTGGATGTTGGCCGTTGATGGGATTACACACACCTGGGTTCCTCTGCCAGTACCTTCAAGTGTGAGGCCTGCCCGAACTCGCGGAGAGAGGCCCCGAGCATGGCTGTGGCCAGGCACTGGTGGTCGTTGGGTGCCGGGATCTCTGCTCAGGGCAGGGAGGGAAGCTGGAGCCCATCCCCACCGAGGGGCCCCGGGGGAAGACAGCCAGACATGTGGGCAAGAGACTCTCTGCCGTAGGGCAAAAGAAAAGGGAAAAAACTAAATGAGAGTTGAGTGGGAGAAATTATTTGCATTGAACACATCAGATAAAGGATTGATATCCAAGATCTATAAAGTACTCAAAAAGATCAAGAACAACAACAAAAGAGTCTAAAAGCACATAAAGAATGGGAAAATAAATGAACAAACACCTCTCCAAGGAAGATCGACAAATGGTAAACAGGCACATGGAAAAAAAATGTTCATCATTACTTATTACTAGGAAATTCCAAATCAAGATGACAATGAGAGACCATCTTAAGCGTGAATGGTGCATATTAAAAATACTTGGAACAATCTCTGTTAGCAGGGATGTAGTGAAAAAGGAACGTTCATCCTCTACTGGTGGGAATGTATTCTGGCCCAACCCCTATAGAAAACAGTATGAATTACACTCAGTAATTTCAGAATTGAGCTCCCAAATGATCCAGCAATTTCACTTTTGGGGAACTATCCCCAAAAAAGGAAAACATTCATTCAAAAGAATGTGTGCACACCATTATTTATTGCTACACACAGTACAATAACTAAGATTTGGAATCACACAGATGTCCAATGACAGATAAGTGGATCCTCAAGATGTGGTATATATGAGCAATGGAATAATATGCAGCTGTAAGGAATGATGAAATCATACAACTCATGGCAACATGTATGGAACCAGAAGACATCATGCTAAATGAAGCTAGAAGAAGGATAAACAAGGATGATATGGCTTATATGTGATATTTAGCATACCTGAATCAGGGAACACAATGTTTAAAGGGGGAGATGCCCAAATCAGCTTTGATTCCAGAATATAGTAAGGAGAAGGAAAAAAGGAATGTTGAGAAGAAGATCCAGACGGGAAGCAATGGGGGTCAGGTCAGGGAATTAAGGTACAAAGGTGCTGTTAAAGAATGATAGAGCCAAATATCCAAACCACAGTCAACAACACTGAAATCAAGAGACACAAACTTTAATTACCAAATTTAGAAAAATATCAGCCAAGAGAGCAGGTCGGAGGGGTTGGGGATGGGAATGGGAGGGAATCTGGGAACATTGGTGGAGGGAAGTTGACACTGGTGGTGGGACTGGTGCTGCAACACTGTGCGTCTCAAACTCAACTATGAATAACTTCGAAAGTCATGATGCTTTCATAAAAAAGTGTAAAACAGTAAATTAAGAAATATGTTAGATTAAGTAACAAAATATTTTTAAATTTAAATGGAGAACCAAAAAAAGTTGCTAAAGACAAAAAGTTATAAATGTTCACACCCACACACATACACAAATCATGACTGTGAGGGTTGATAGTTCTAACTAAACTTATATTCTAATCATTTTGCAATGGAAGTGTGTATCAAGAAATCACAGTATCTATATTAAACTTACACCACACTACATATCAATCATGTCTCAATAAAGTAGGGAGAACTGTCTACATAAAAATGTTAAATTCCCTTTCTCTTAAATTGAGACATATCGTTAAGTAGGGGAAATAAAAAGATAACACAAGAGGTGGTTGTGGGATTCACTTCCCAATTAGCTGGAAAGAGGTGACATTAATAGAATCCCAAAATTGGGAGTTAAGTCTGAAGCTACCATTATACCTCAGTGACTGACTGCAATAGGGAGGACAGAAAGAAGATTCTCTCAACATTGAATAGAGGTGGGTGGAAAGAAATACTAAGGGACTGTAGTCTGATAGAAAACTCTTCAGAGGGATTGGGAGGGGGAGCAGGAAATAGTGTGGACACATATGCCTTTGATCCAGGTAAAACAAATATAGAATGGCACGGGTACTCCACACATTCCAGCAAGGAAAGCAGAAGAAGCTCTAAATTGGAGGTTCTCAAGCTTACCTTCTTATTTGAATTAAACTGAAGAGTTTTTTTTTTTAATTTCTGATATTGCTAATAACATGGTTGAGGGTAAGACCACCACCATGGTCATTACATTAGATTAATATCTAGTTTTTTGGGGAGCAATGGGTAAGGGATATGGTTAGAGTTGATACCTAGGAGCGACAGCACAGTGGGTAGGGTGTTTGCCTTGCACAAGGCCGACCTGGGTTTGATTCTTCCGTCCCTCTCGGAGAGCCCAGCAAGCTACCAAGAGTATCTCGCCCACATGGCAGAGCCTGGCAAGCTACCCGTGGTGTATGCTATATGCCAAAAACAGTAACAACAAGTCTCACAATGGAGATGTTACTGGTGCCCGCTCGAGCAAATCGATGAACAACGGGACCAACTGGACGATACTGCTACAGTGCTACAGTGCAATTTCTGAGAGTGAGACACAGGCTTCCATTTTTGTAAGTCTTTTTAGTAAATTCTAATGTGCAATTAACTTTGAAAAACACTGCTTTCCTTCCCCCAACTGAGACCGCCTAGTTGTGACTTACCCCACATTTACACAATTTTCACCTGCAACCACTAAAGAAAACATGGGCCCACAGGGGGCCATATAGGCCCCATATGAGAAATGCTGCTCTAGATTACATCCACCTTCCCGAACACTCAGGACTGGAACTGGCTTTATGAAGTGCAGGTTGATGCATAAAGTTTGAAATTTTATGTCTGGGACATAAAAGGGATGTCAACAGTTCCATAGAAAAAAATCAACCTCACCGCCCATCAGATGTATGAGAGTAGCTAGACCCTTCCACACTCCTCCCCACCCTGCAGACACAGATACCTGAAATACATGTCTAAATCAATAGATTAAAAAAATAATAATAATTTGATCTGATCACATTATACCAGAGTAATTGTTATGTAAAAAGTAGTTCAATTCTCTAATTTGTTAACTCAAATATTAAAAAGTTAATCCCTTTTTTTTCCTCTGTTTTTTTCTGGTCACACCCAGCAATGCTCAGGGCTCTGCACTCAGGAGTTACTCCTGGTAGTGCTCAGGGAACCAAATGGGAAGCCGGAGATCGAACCCACTTTGGCACATGCAAGGCAAAGGCCCTACCACTGTGCTATCACTCTATTCCCAAAAGTTAATTCCTTGAGCTTTACATTTTCAAGTCTCATTTACAACATGTCTGATACATTGGCAAAAGCAGATGGATGGACAGATTTATTTAGGCTTGATGGGCATCTCTCACCTATTATTCCAATTCCCTTCCATCTCTACACAGCCCTATTATGTCTACCTTTGTGCAAGTTGATTCATGTTTATGTAATAGTTTAGTGAGAGTTTCTAAATGGTTCACTAAGACCTCTAAAAAGTACAAAATTAGACACATGCCTTAAGGGTTAAACATGACTAGCACAGCTTAATCTCAATGGTGTTCTATTGGTTAGGGAAAGTTATTTGATATTTTAAACCAACTTATAAGGAAATTAGGGAAATGGAAAGCAGAAATGTAAGTTGTTTCAAGCTTGACCACACACACACATATATATGTATATATAAGTATATATGTATATATAAGTATATACACATATATATATAAATGCTTTGGTTTCCTCATCTGTAAAATATAGTGAAAAAATCTCTAACAGATAGAATTACTATGAGGAATAAAGAGTTGGCATAAAGTCTAAAGAATAGCAATAGTAAGATAAATACTTATCTCAATTAAAAATTCAAGATAGATGGCAGTCTTCAAATATTAAATTAGGGAGAATCTATGGATAGAGCTTAATGGAGTTGAGCCTATACTTGCCTAGTTGAGGTTGTAATTCCATCTCTGACACTACATGACACCCAACACAACCAGGATCTGGGCAGTGGCAGCACCTGTATGTGAACTCAACTGTCAGGTCATACCACCAAGCCATGATTTTCCCTAAGTGTTCCCTCTTTTTTAAAAGGAAGTTAGGGCATTTCTCATTTCTAGTTCCATGTAAAAAGAAGCTTAAAAGCTGTCATTTCATGTGAAATAAAACAAGTAAACAACATAAGAAATCAATAGCTTTTTTGTTTTATCGAAGAAGTAGAGTTTCAGGGAAAAATGATGCCTATCTTCCAATCAGAGACCTTTGGATACAAAGATTTACAACTTTCTCCGACCTGAATTTCATAAGCAGAAACCTCTGAAATCACAGTTCTCGTTCACTAAACTTCCATTAAGGGAAGTTAAAAACCACTGCAATTAATACTTCCTCTGCTACCAAATTGAAAAACTGGTCAACAAGTGCTACTAATTTTAAATATGACCATTAGAGAGAAATGATGGCAATTTCATCCCTCTTAGAAATTGACAAATTCACAGATACTCTGTGAAACATATGTACAAGTTTGTACATTATCAAGTTTAAACACAGTGTTCAAAAGGTAAAATACTGTTCAGTACAGCATTACATTAAGAGAAATCATTACCACTCCAATTACAGTCTGAAAACACACCTTAGTTAAGGAGAAATAAGTATCATTTTCATCAAAACCTTTCAATAATTTTTACTGATATGTGTTCATTATGAAATCATCAGAAATTATTGTATTTTCATCACAATACACAGGTCATATATAAAATGAAATTGTGCATCAATTGGCTTATCTTTGTTTCTTACTTTTTCTTTTTATAAAAAAAAAATTTAATTTTATTGAATCACCGTGAGATAGTTACAAGCTTTCATGTTTGGGTTACAATCTCACAATGATCAAACACCCATCCCTCCACTAGTGCACATTCCCCACCATCAATATCCCGGGTATACCCCCTCTTTCCCACCATCCCCCTGCCTCTATGGCAGACAATATTCCCCATACTCTCTCTCTACTTTTGGGCATTATGGCTTGCAACACAGACACTGAGAGATCATCATGTTTGGTCCATTATCTACTTTCAGCATGCATCTCCCATCCCAAATGGTTCCTCCAGCCATCATTTTCTTAGTGATCCCTTCCCTATTCCATCTGCCTTCTCCCCTCCGCTTATGAAGTTTCTAACTTTTTCTATTAAAAACTTGATGGCAAAACATAATGTGAATCTATAAAAGGTTATAATTTATGAATATCTAAATACTGAAAAATATATTTTCCTTTAAATGGATATGTAATTAATATTCTAAATAGTTTTTAAAGAAATGCTATGCTGACTATGTCGATTGACATTAATTTCACATATATAATTATATTATTCACTATAACGATCATTACTTTCTATCTGAAGTTTTTAAGAGTATAGCTATATTATTGTTTAATAAGCATATTTAAATAGATCATGGATTATGAAACATTTACTATATAATACACACTGCATAGTATCCCACATGTATTAATGATACATTTCACTATAAATGATGATCTACGCACGCAGTAAGATACTTTTTAAAGAGTTATGGCAAACAAATAGAATTCAGGATACAGGGCTCCCGAAATGTCACAAAAGCTGTTATGATTCTACATATAAGATAAAATAAAAAATGGGAAAAATAATTTATCTGTAAATACAGAAACATATGAGTCAAGTATTCATTGAAAGATCTAAGTTCATGACAATAACTTTTAGGTTCTTAAAAATCTGTACTCCTCTTCGAATAAAGACATTTGATATGTTTTCCGAACATATCAAACTAGTATTTCTGATTTTGAGACTTAACTATCTTGCTTAAATCTTTATAATTATGAGATCTGGTCTAAGTTACTATTTTCTCTGAATTTCTCACAAAATGAAGATTAAACTCTTTATAAACCTGGTGCTTTACAAGAAAAAATACTGATAGATACTATCTCCCAAAATTAAAGAAAAATACCTATTTATAAAGTTAACATACCAAGGACTGTTATGGAAATTTCAAGATTAGGCTACTTATGTAAAAGGAAGGCAACAAAATGCCAGAAATATTGAGGGGCTGGTTGTAGACTGAATTTTACAAAATGTTCCAACATCTATGAAATGATCTCAAAACTAGCGGGGCAAGGGCTCACTTTCCTGGAACTGCAAGGACAGAGAATATACAATATACAAGAGAAACCCAAGTTTAGCGTGCAGACTGCTGTCTCTGGAATAGGTTTGGGAGCTGAGAATCTGAAATGACGCAGAGGCGAATTAAAACTCAAATGGCCCTTGGGTCCGGCTTGTGGCAGGTAACAAATCGGTCAGAGAGGACAACTTGGAGTCGAAGTGGACGTCAGTTTTTCTCTTCTTTTTTCGAGAGCCGATTCTACAATTTTATCGCCCAACATGGAGAAACACTCACCAGGTCAACTAAGCTGCAAGGCTTTCGTAAGAGCTGGGAACAAGTGACACAGACCCAGCACAAATGAACAAATAACTAAGGGCCATCAGCGCCCATAGGGCGTTGCTAAGGAAACGAGTTCAAACTCTGGGCTCACTCATCCAGGGTTTTCCCACGGCTGGTCACAGCGCCTTGGAGCGTGGCTACGTGAGTGACGCACGCAAGGGGCGGGGAAGAGGCGGGACAGGGGCGGGGCCGGGCTCGGACAGGCCGGGCGCATGCGTGCTGTGCGGCGCGGCGGGCTCTCGGGGCGGTGTCTGGTGGGCTCTACGAAGTGAGGGCTATGGCCTCCTGTCGGGTCTCTTCTGACATTGCTCTCCAAGAAGCCACTCAGCGAAAGTTGCGGAGGTTCTCTGAGCTGAGAGGTACCCAAGGAGGAATCATGGCTCTCCCGTGCAGTGGAGACGTAGGGCGCGTTAGTTCCCGGAAAATTTCCGGATGGTCGCTTCCTGCCTGCTTGTCCCTTCCTTGCAGGGCTGGGACAATCACCCACACCTAGCTAGCAATCGCTGGAGACTTTTTTCTGTTGTCACTGGCCTTTTTGTGTGTTATGCTTGTTACTTTTACTTTATTCCTAGTTCCTAGTAGTAGATACAATAAGCATGTCAATTTTATGGAGCTAGAAGACGAATGAAGACAATTATCCAGGGTGGTGAAATTGTAAATCCAAGTCCTGCGTTTGCTTAACTTTTGATTAAAAAGTCATTGTAAATTCATCCAAAGCATGGGGTTTTGTACATGGATCTGACTTGAGCCTTCTGCCACCCTCGCACCCCCCCACTTCACCAGTTTGTTTTTGTAATGTGACTGCTTATTGATGAAAATAATAAGCGAAAAATGAATCTTGGATTTTAAAAAATACGGAAGTTTACTTCAAAATATGTTTTGTATATACAGTACTGTTGTCGTTCTCTGTACAGCTATCAAAACTGGGCATATTTTTAATGAAGTTGCTGTTTGCTGCTTTTTTTAAAAAAGAAAGTGAAACAACAGTAAAGTCAGTATTCAGTACTGTGAAAGTGTAACCTATAAATCCTTTTCATGAAGCTTTCCATATTTCTACTTCATCAGTAAAGAACTTTCAACTGTCTACCAATATATGTTTTCTTTTTAGTTGAATTCAGCTAGGAATTGTGACCTTCCCGGATAACCAGAATTTTTTGTTCTACTCCAGTAGCATTTTGGTAATAAGGTCATATTATGCTACTAAGAAATAAAGTACCCACATTTACAAACAGCAACATTGTAAGAATGAATCTTTAGGTAGAATTTGTTTTGTTTTTTTTTTTGTTTTGTTTTTGGGTCACACCCGGTGATACACAGGGGTTACTCCTGGCTCTTCACTCAGGAATTACCCCTGGCGGTGCTCAGGGGACCATATGGGATGCTGGGATTAGAACCCGGGTCGGCCGCGTGCAAGGCAAACGCCCTACCCGCTGTGCTATTGCTCCAGCCCCATCTTTAGCTAGATTTTTTTTTCAACCAACAAAGAGTGATCTTGATCGATTTTATTTTTAAATAAAGTTTTATTTAGTGCTTTTTGTATCTTAAGAAATAATATAATAATTGACTTGTTTAAGTGCTTCTCTAAATCAAGAAACATCTAATCTTTTAAAATTATCTAAATGAGAGTATAGAACACAAAAGGAACAAATAAAAATATGTCTAGTAGACATTTTTAAATCTCTTCCAGTACTGTTTTAAGTTGTATTAACTAGCCATTATTTATTCTCTAATTCTCAAAGGAAGTAGATGCATTTAAAAAAGATAACTATAACTCTTTATCCTCTCTTCAAATAGGAAAATTTTACCTATTTTATCTTCTTTTCAAATAGGTAAAATTTTACCTAATATATTAGCTCTAGAATTTTAATAATCTTTGTCACTTCTTTCTTTTTCCACCTAGGCAAACCTGTGGCAGCTGGAGAATTCTGGGATATTGTCGCAATCACAGCAGCTGATGAAAAACAGGAACTTGCTTACAAGCAACAATTGTCAGAAAAGCTGAAAAAAAAGGAGTTACCACTTGGAGTTCACTACCATGTTTTTGTTGATCCCGCTGGAGCCAAAATTGGTAAGCTTTTATAATCAAAGTTATAGCATAGATTCTTGGCAAAATAATCACTAAAAAAAGTGTTCCTGTGGTTTATAATTTATCAAGTATATATTTTTAACACAAAATCTTTCTAACTTGCTTTTCAGGTCTGAGAGATAATACAGGAGTTAAGGCATTTGCCTTGCATTTGGTCAACCCCATTTCAAATCCTGGTACCTCATATTGTCCTCTGACACAGAGCCAGGAGTAAGTCCTGAGCACTGCAGGGTATAGACTAAAATAAATTTTATTTTAATTCATTGTTTTTCACAAAATATAGCAACTGGTTTTACACCTTATGACATATCAAAAACTCCCAAATTTTAAAAAGAATTTGATCTATTTGCTGAAATTTTATTTAGATGGGGAATATTCCTTTGGGTATTATCAGTAAAAATCTTTATGGTTTCTCCCATTCATCACTCCACTTCTTCAGAAATGTACATAAATAAAGCAAATAGAAAAAAACAATACACACATACACACATAGACTCACAATACAGAATGCAAAAAAAGCAGTCTAATGTCATGTACATATTAGCTTTAAAATTCAGTTTAGGTCAATTTGCATTTTGACTTTCACTATCACTATCCTGTTGATCCTTGATTTGCTCATGCCAGCCCAGGCCCAGTAATGTCTTCATTCGTCCAAGCACTGAGATTTTAGCAGGCTCTCTTTACTTGTCCTTCCCACATTAGAGGCTCTTTTGACTTTAATTGCAAATAAAAGTATATACTATTTCTCTGAGATCATATTCCATGTAGTACATAAAACTGAAGCTACTGAATACCAAAGGTAGGATATCTGTACATTAGACTTTGACATTGTTTTATGTCAGGCAATTTTTTGAGGGGGTGGGGGGGTTTGGTTTTTTGTTTGTTTTCGGATCGACTGGCTACTGGGTGTACATGTTCTCCCTAAAGCTCCCTTTCTCCCAGACAAAGCTCTGCACCTCAGAAATCACTTCTCAGTAGCATTCTGTGGCTCTGAGGTTGGGTTGGTTTCTTGGTAAGGGTGTCCCAGTCTCCAGTTCATCTGGTAGCTTCCCTCTAGTTCATTTGTCAGGGTTTCACATACATTGCTACAGATCTGGCAATGAGTGCATAAGGATGGAAGCACAGGTTCTGTCAATGCAGCCATCTTCACGCCCCATTTGGTAGCATTATTTTAGTGGATTTTATCATTTATAATTCCAATTGTATGTATACACGTGTATGCTAGGGCTGATCTTACTTAACTTATCATTTTACTACTATTGTTAGTAGATTAAGTCATTAACTATTAAAGACTGATTTCTGGTTTTGTGACAGTTTTTTTAATTGCTATGAGATATTTATCTTCAATTATAACAGTTAAACTTACCATAATTTTAAAGTTTTAGTAAGTTTCAGGGAACTGAATTTTATGTTTTGACTTTTTCTTTTTTTAAGGAAATGGAGGATCAACACTTAGTGCCCTTCGATGTTTGGAAAAGCTATATGGAGATAAATGGAATTCTTTTATTATACTGTTAATTCACTCTGGTAAAGTTACACTTTATTAATTTACATTTTCTTTAAGTAGATCTGTGTTCTCTCTTGCAAATACGGTACCTCCTTTCTTTTATTTGGAGGTTTTCAGCTTTGAAAGAAATATTTCATGCTTTCTTGTTTTTTGTTGATGTTGTTAGAACCATGCCTTTCACAAATTTTATCTTTAAACTTGTAGATCACATGCATTTCATGCATATAATTTTAATTATTTACATAAAAAATTCCTTTTTTATAACACAAGTCATCAGTATATCTTAGAAGAAATTCTTGCTGTAGAGAATGTTGGTTAGCATTGTAATTATGAGAATTTTGCCCAATATTGCTGCCAAAAGTCTTTAATCCTTAAAATAATTTAGTAAATGAAAAGATGATAACAGACATGGTATTCATGGCACTGCATATAAGATGAAAAATCACAAAAGAGAACTTTTCAGTTAAAAGAAAGGAGTGGAAAAGGCATTGTCTCAAATAAAGGTAGTTTTTTTTTAATTGGCTATATTAAATCATTGAAAATTATTTTAAATTAAAAATTCATATTTTAAAAAATTTCTTTCCTTTGTTATTGCAATTATCTGTGTCATTATCATATATATGATATAGGTGTTACAAATACAGGCTGTGCTGTCCATTGAGGATTATACACATTTTTTATTCTTGTTAAACATTTGTTATTCCTCTCTGTAGGATATGGCAGTTAGAAATTTTATCATGAACCAGAACACTCTTGAGTGAGATATTTTACAATTAATTATCTACGTAATTTTTAAGGCAGTTTCTATTTCTTATGGTTCGTATGTAAGAGCCATAATTCATTATAAAGATGATATAAGCATCAAATTCTGAATAAGAGAAAAATGAAAATATTCAAATACATACCTTAATTCCAGAACAAGACATTCATTTTCTCAGTTCAGTAAATATTACAGATTAGAAAATATCGTTAAAAATGGATCATTAAAAAAATTTATTGAAGAAGCACTAAATTGTTTCAGATGAAAAGTATTAGACTTTGACACCTATGTATACTACATCTTATCACCACCAAAAATCTTGCTTCCATGTACTGGTATACAATTTACCTGTGTCCTTTACCCTTCTCTCAGTCCTTACGTTTTTGTAACCACCAGTTTGTTCTTTGTTTTTTTTTTTCTGTTTTTTTTTGGGGGGGGCGGGGGGCACATTCGACGATGCACAAGGGTTTTTCCTGGCTCATGCACTCAGGAATTACTCCTGGCGGTGGTCAGGGGACCATATGGGATGCTGGGAATCAAACCCGGGTCAGCTGCATGCAAGGCAAACACCCTACCCGCTGTGCTATCGCTCCAGCCCCTTGTTCTCTGTTTCTAAGAGTTAAGTTTTATTTGTTTATTTGAGTTCTTTCTTTATTTTTCACATGTAAGTGAAATCATATGGTGTTTATTTTTATATAACTTAAAAAATGGTATTATTAGGGCAATAAATGTTTACAGTCATCTAGTTCTTAGTAAAGGGAAGAGAAAGTATTAGCTCTCATTTGTTAACAAAGGTGTACTCTGTACCAAGTACTTTATGTATATTATTGATCTCATTAAATACGATAAAACAAATATTGTTTGACATAGCTGACTTGGGAAAAATCCAAAGATAAGTGGTTTAAAATCATGGATTACGGCTTAAACACATTTTATCTTGTCTTTTTACTATGTAATGCTCTTAGTATAATTAGTTACGCCAAAATGATGTAAGTTATTTAGTGTAACTAAAGACAACACATTGCAAGGAATTAAGAAATCATAATATTCATCTTAAGAAAAAAATCCTTTTAAAGTTAAAAATATATAAATTTTAGTTTAGGTAAATATTTTTAAAATCCTTTTAATAATTTTTAATAAAGGTGGCCTTCCTTTAAGTTTATATGATTATTTAGCAGATGATTTCTCATCTGGAAATTATTCTTTAATAATTACATATTGAAATGGGCACGTTAGTATTTTGGTGGCCCTTTTTCTTTTTCTATGAGTTGATGTACAGTATGTTTTATTGAACTGTTGAGCTGTTGTTGAAATTTGTTATTTTAAAATATAGGAATAGAGGTCCCTGGAAGGTGATTCAGTGGATTAAAAGACTATCCCCAAAACTACAAAGTCTATGAGTTTAATTCCACTGCGCCCTATAAGATCTGAAGTGATGCCCATAACTACTAGGGTTCCCCATAAAGACAGGGCATTGGAGATGGTTCAGTAGAAAGCACTTAGGCAAATATTAGGGTCTGAGCATAATATCATTGCTGCTCATCTGCGGAGGTAATCCTGACAGCTCCTAGATTTGGGCTCCCCTGCAAGACAGGTATAAGATCATTTTTGGGGGCTGGAGCGATAGCACAGCGGGTAGGGCATTTGCTTTGCACGCGGCCGACCCAGGTTCGAATCCCAGCATCCCATATGGTCCCCTGAGCACCGCCAGGGGTGATTCCTGAGTGCATGAGCCAGGAGTGACCCCTGTGCATCGCTGGGTGTGACCCAAAAAGCAAAAAAAAAAAAAAATTAAGATCATTTTTGTTGTTTGGTTGATTTATAAGATAATATTTTAACCCATATACTTTCCTGACTTGTTATCACTAATGATTATTTAAAATAACTCATAGATTTTAAAATTTATTAAAATCATTTCCTACTCCCACATCTTTAAAACTGAATGATATTAAATGACTGCTTTTGAATTATATTATAGTACATTATATATATTATAAAGAACTGCTTTTGAAATTTTTTGTTTTGTTTTTAATTTTCGCACCACATCCATTGATGCTCAGGATTTACTCCTGGCTTTGTGCTAAGGGATCACTCCTGGCCAGTTTGGGGGACCATATGTGGTGCCGGAGATTAAAGCCAGGTCAGCCACATGCAAGGCAAACACAATACCTGCTTTACTACTGCTCCAGCATTGCTCTCGAAATTTATAATCTGTCATTGATTATTCTTTCCCGAGTTACAGCAATTCATTGTATATGCTTTTTTTTTAATTACCAATATTTTAGGTTGTAACTGATGTTCTAGGTTTTAAAAAGTCTTACAAATGATGTTATAAACAAATGTTTTGTTATTGTTTAATTTGACAGGTGGCTACAGTCAACGCCTTCCGAATGCTAGTGCACTGGGAAAAATTTTTACTGCTTTACCTTTTGGTAACCCCATTTATCAGATGTTAGAGTTAAAACTAGCCATGTACATTGATTTCCCCTCACATATGAATCCTGGAATTCTGGTCACATGTGCGGATGATATTGAACTTTATAGTATTGAAGATTCTGAGTTTATTAGATTTGACAAACCTGGGTTTACTGCTTTAGCTCATCCTTCTAGTTTGAAGATAGGTACTACACATGGAGTATTTGTCTTAGAACCTTCTGATTACTTAGAACCCAAGGACCTTGAATACAGGTGTTGTTATCGTTTCCTTCATAAGCCCAGCATAGAACAAATGCATCAGTTTGGTGCTGTGTGTAGACCAAGAAATTTTTCTCAACAGCACTTTGGTGGGAGTGACAATACCTCTCTTAAATTAGATCCCGAGTATGTCTACACTGACAGCCTTTTTTATATGGATCATAAATCAGCAAAAAAGTTGCTTGCTTTTTATGAAGAAATAGGCACACTCACCTGTGAAATAGATGCCTATGGAGACTTTCTTCAGGCCTTGGGGCCTGGAGCAACTGTGGATTATACCAGCAATACATCTAATGTCACTAAAGAAGATTCAGAGTTGGTCAACACGAGACAGAGAATATTTCACCTTCTAAAAGGAACATCTCTAAATGTTGTTGTTCTTAATAACTCCAAGTTTTATCACATTGGAACAACTGAAGAATATTTGTTTCATTTCACTTCGGATAGCAATTTGAAGCTAGAACTTGGCTTACAGTCCATAGCTTTCAGCATCTTCCCAGCAATACCTAAATCCTCTGATAACACATCCTGTGTCATTCAAAGTATACTGGATTCAAGATGTACTGTGGCATCTGGCTCAGTTGTGGAATATTCCAGATTGGGTCCTGGTGTTTCCGTTGGGGAAAACTGCATTATTAGTGGCTGTTATATCACAACAACTGCTCTTTTGCCTGCAAATTCTTTTGTGTGTTCTTTAAGCTTGAAGATGAATGGGCACTTGACATATTCGACTATGGCATTCGGAGTGCAAGACAACTTAAAAAGGGTTGTTCAAACCTTGTCAGATATAAAGTTACTTAAATTCTTTGGAGTCTGCTTTCTCTCATGCTTAGATAGTTGGAATCTGAGAGTTACAGAGGAACTGTTCTCTGGAAACAAGACATGTTTGAGTTTGTGGACTGCTCGCATTTTCCCAGTTTGTTCTTCTTTGAGTGATTCAGTCACAGTGTCCCTGAAGATGCTAAATGCTATAAAGAACAAGTCAACATTTAGCCTAAATAACTATAAGCTCTTATCCATTGAAGAAATGCTTGTCTCCAAAGATGTGGAAGACATGATAGCTTACAGGGAACAAATTTATCTAGAAATTACTTCAAACAGAAAATAGTTAATTTAGCGATATCTTAAATATTATATAACTTCAATTTTTTATTACATTACAAATATAGGAATTTGTGGGGATGGTATTTAATTAAAGTAACTTAAAATAATTGTAGCATAATATTAATATGAAATAATTATTTAAAAAAAATTTTTTTATTCAGTCACTGTGAGATAAATAAAGTTATCTATGATTATGTTTCAATCATACAACATTCCAACACCCATCCCTTCACTGGTGTACATTTCCCACCACCAATGTTGCCAATTTCCATCCTTTTACCTCCCACCATCAGTCTCTCTTTATAGCAGTTATTATCATTATAAAAATAATGAATATTTTTTAAGAATATGAAAACTAAGATCAGAAATGGGATTTATTTATGTATATTTCTATTTTATTTTTTAGACATGAATTTGTGAAACATTGTTTTATTCACATAGATTCATATGGTAACTATCTAAGCATATAGTTAGTTTTCTTTCTTAGTTTGGCTTTAGGTACAGTAAATCTCTAACTGTTTACTGTCTGTTCTCTAAACCTGCTCCAATCAAACTAACAAAAATGTCATGCTATCGGATCTTTAGAGTGCTAGGAATAATGTAGATATTCTCTTTCAAAAGCAAATCTATAACTATAATCTAATAGTTCTGAATATTCATGATAAAATTTTATTTATTGGCCTTATGAAAATGAAGAATGCCATTTTATTCTTATAAACTTGAACTTAAATTATGTATCTTAAAATTGTTCTCAGTGTGAAGAAGATTGTGGATTCACTGGTAGTTATAAGATTCACTGATAATCATATGATTTCATATTGAACATTGCATTCATCTTTTCATTAATCCCTTTAACAAAATTATTAAATTACCAGATGAACTGATGTTTTCTCTCTATTGTGTATTTTCTGTCCATGTACTGGTGATATGCTGAGAAATGGTAATTTACCAGAAACACTAACAAAATACACAGATAGTTTGCAATTTCAAAAAAATTGGTTGGAATCACTAGTTATATGTTCTTATTTTGGTACAAACATGTACATAAAGTGTCTTTATGTCAAACTATAACACTGAAAAGATTTGCCAGAATTTTGTATGATTTGAATATAAAATAAATTGAATGTGAATGAATTGAAGTAAGAATTGGTGACACAAGTGCATGCTAACTTGAAACTAATTATTTACTAAACCAGGAGTAACTTGTCTGAAAACTTAATGAACAGTATTGTAATCTCAGGGCTTAAGTAAAAATTTTGGAAGGTGGTATGTATATAGATCAAAAACTAAATTATTCTTTATGCCATTTTCTGTTTTAATATAAATCCTTTGTGCCTCAAAGTTTGTCTGGGGAAAGTCAATTTTACTCAGGTCAAGGAACACAATGTTTATTACTTATATTTAGTGAAATTATGCTAGCATTCATTTTACTAAACCTTTCAGTGGTTATTGCACATCCATCTGCCCTTCAGTGTGAGTGTGTTTGAAACCATATTACAGTTTTATTCATGCTTTCATATGGCTGCATGTACAAAAATATTGATTACTTTTTAAATATGGGGGAAATTACAGCAGTCTCCCATAAGAATAAAACTCTATTGTGTTTCTAGCAGATCTATATCCATGAGCAACAGCAAACCAGACTTGCCATGTGTTTCAAGTTTGTTTATTTGATTTTAGTAGAAAATAATTTGAGTCAGTTTAAATATTGGAATAAGTGGATAATAAAAGTTGCCAATTCCCCATTGCATATGCATTTGTAAAACAGGAGATGAAATGTGTATGTGTCTATGAATTAGTCACTGTTTTCATTTACCTGTAGTGCAATGTAATAATTGGCATTTGTGTCTGAAGATTTCTTCCCAACGGCACTATATTATTCATGCAAGTAAATGTTTGAAATTAGCAAACTTAATGTTACCTTCTGGGATGGTTAGACAAATAGTGTTGCCTTTTCAGCCACTGTCTGCTAGAATTTAGTAGCCTTTCAAAGTATAGAATTCATCCACTCAAACAAAGCAAATCTCTGGTTGCCACATGCCAGTGCAATCCATCTGCTGCTGACATTTCCCAACTTTCTGTGCCAGAATTTTATTTCTTCAGTTGTGCTTCAGGGTATCATTGAAACAGTCTAAGCTCTAATGTCTATATTCTTTGGACATGTTGTAGGTGTGTTACTGATCTACTTTTTGAATGTTCAGCACCCTTAAAGGGTTTTTAAATTTTGTAACAACTAATATTCTGTAGCTGAGTAATAATGATTTTCTAGTTTGGGGGTCACACCCATTGATCCTCAAGGATTACTCATGGCTATGTGCTCAGGGATCACTCCTAGCAGTGCCAGGCTGGGGCGCCGGGTGGGGGCTGGGGAGGCATATGTACATATGTACTGCAAGGGACTGAATGCAAGTCTGCATCATACAAGTTGAGCACCTTACCCACTGCACTATCTTTTTCTGCCCTATGAATTTTTCAAAATTAATTTTCTTCACTAATAATCATTCTGCATAAAATTCTGATATTTAAAGTTAGGTTTTAGTTGTCCTTTCATTGTAAGAGAGTATCACTTTGCCCAGAAAGAAATTAAAGCATCTATATTTTGAGGCAAAAATCATTTTTAAATACAACTCTAAAAATCAAGTGTTTGTTTCATTTGCAGGTTGCACAATGTGGTACTACTCAATGAAACTTTACATGATGGTTTCTTTCTGATTACTTTTAGCCTTGGAGTCTTAGAAAGTAACTTATATCCACCAATCTGCTATTCTTCAGAGAAATTCTAACATTTTTAATAAAATCTGGAACTAGAAAACTTCTAGTACACAGTAGGTAATTATGATCATAACAAGTGGTCTCAGTAAAGATTTAAAATGTGTAGGCACACTGACAAAGTAATAAATTGATTTGGAAAATTCACAACTTGCATGACACAGATCAATTTTTAATGAAATTAAAAATGAAATAATAATTATCACTCATTATAATTGGTTAAAGTTGATAGAGTTTGTAATTAACTATTATTCAGTCACATTAAAAGCTATCTGAAACCTAGGTTTTGAGAAGGAAAAAGAACTTTTTGAGAAATTCACTTGTTCCAGTTGCTGATGTTTAAAATAGTAATTCAAAGTGGATTGAAGATTTCTAGATTAAATCAGAATCAATAAAATATATTCAGGAAAACATAGGGAGAACTTCCAAGATATGAACCTTATAGTTAGCTTCAATTATTTTATTCGATTGCCAAAGTATAAAACATGGTAATACATAAAATTAAAAAGGTTTTACATGACAAAATAAATATACTAAAGTAGACACTGGTGAATGAGAGAAATAGTCACATACCTTCATTAGATAAAAGGCTATAATTCAAGGTATATAAATCACATGCACACAAGTAGTAATACCATCAAAAAGTGAAATGAGGTGAACAGACAGCAAAGGGAACAGTTAGACAATAGGCATCTGAATAAGTTGCATCAGTATCTTCCTGATAACAACAGCACCAGTTGTTATCAGGAAGATACAAATTAAAGTGAGATATCTCACCAGTGAGAATGATATATCAAAAACACTGGAAACAGGGGCCGGAGCGATAGCACAGCGGGTAGGGCGTTTTTGCCTTGCACGCGGCCGACCCGGGTTCGATCCCCGGCATCACATATGGTCCCTCAAGCACCGCCAGGAGTAATTCCTGAGTGCAAAGCCAGGAGTAACCCCTGAGCATCGCTGGGTGTGACCCAAAAAGAAAAAAAAAAAAAAACACTGGAAACAACCAGGTTGGTAGAGATGTGGTAAAAAGGGGATTCTCATTCACTGCTGATGGGGATGTCATCTGGTTCAGTCCTCAAGAAAAGTGTGGAGATTGAAAAAACAACAAACTGAAAAGAAATTCAACAAGATCCCGTGACTCTAACCTTTACCAAGATACAAAAACATTGACTTGAAAAGTTGAATGCACACCTATACTTATTGCAGTAGCTAGAATAGGGACTAAGCCCAAACATTCAAGGGTGAATGAATGAATTAACAAGCTTTGGCATAGCTTGTTGAGTGGGGACTCAGGAATCACTGCTAGCAGGTTTGGGGACCATAAGGAGTTCTAGGGATTGAACCCACATCAGTTGCATGTATGGCAGATATCTTACCTGCTGTATTATTGTACCATCCCCTGGATGTATAATCCCATCAACGGCTAACATCCAGAGACTTAAAAGCAAGCTCCCAGAAGAGAGTGATGCAGAGAGTCTCTTGCCCGCATGCCTGGCTGTCTTTCTTGGGGCCCCTCGGAGGGGATGGGCTCCAGCTTTCCTTCCCACCCCGAGCAGAGCTCCCAGCAGCCGAAGACCACCAGAACCTAGCTACAGCCATGCTCGAGGCCCCTCTCCACACGTTCAGACAGACCTCACACATGAAAGTACTGGCAGAGGAACCCAGGTGTGTGTAATCCCATCAATGGCCAACATCCAGAGACTTAAAAGTAAGCTCCCAGAAGCGATATCTTGTAGCCTACTTCTCCCTCTGGGAGAACCTGGCAAGCTTCTGAGAGTTTCCTGCCCACATGGGACAGCCTTGCAAGCTTCCCATGGTGTACTCATATGCTAAATCCAGTAACAAGCTGGATCTCATTCTCCTGACCCTGAAAGAGCCTCCAGTGCGACATCATTGGGAGGGCTGAGTTGAGAGAGACTTCTAAGATCTCAGGGAAAGGACGGATGAGAGGTTACTGAGCCCACTCGAGAAATCGATGATTAACAGGATTTCGTGATCGTGATCATGACCCCTGGACGGGACTGATAAAATCACAATCACTGTATCACTGCCATCCCATTGCTCATCGATTTGCTCAAGGGGGCACCATTAAAGTCTCCATTGTGAGACTTATTGTTACTGTTTTTGGCATATCAAATAAAATACTAAAATTAATATAAAACAAAAAAGCTTTGGCATATACAAACATATATCTCTATGCAGCTAAATAGCTGTTTTTTAAAACAAAAAATCTTGAAATTGCAACTTGGATAGAACTGTAAGTAAGACATCATGTTAAGCAAAGTAAGTCAGTGACATAAGAGAAATAATGGCTAATCTCGCTCCTCTCTTTTATACAGAGAAATAAAACTAGGGAATAGATAGTAACCAAAAAAACATGTCAAACGCCAGCCTTAGGTTACAAAATTTATATTATCAAGCAGGATTTGAGGGAGACTGGGACGGAGTGAAGAAGTGAACTGAGTGATATTAAGAACACTGGAGCCATTGCAATCATACAACGGCTAAGGTATTAGTCTTGCACATAGCAGACCTGGATTTGATTCCAATACCACATGAGGTCCCCTGACAAGCCAAGAGAGATCAATCCCTAAGCACAGCCAGGTGTGGCCCCAAAACACAGCAAAACAAGAAGAACACTGGTGGAAGGTGTAGAGCACTCTGGTAGCACTAAAATGTGGCAACTGTATTTCATGACCATAAACATTTAGCTACATTTTATCTTGAATACAAAATAATAAAGAAATGTTGATGTTTGAATACAAAAGAAATCTTTGTATAATTTAGTAGAGAAGCATTTGTAAAATTGTTCCTTATTCATACCATTTCTCTATATCATTTCATATCATTTCCCTGTGGATCACAAACAGGCTGCAATTTTCCAAAGCATAAGTATAAATAAGTAAAAACTTTTAACTATTATTTTATGGATAATCTATATTATACTTCATTTATAATGGATATAGCTATCTGCTACCCTCAGAATATTCCCAATCCTTTTTTCTAGATGTGAATAAGTATCTGAAGTTTCTTAACTCTCCCTAGTTGAAAAATATCTGATAGACTTCTCAATTTAGAGAACTTATGTCTTCACCCTATCAATTCTTTTTCATCTAAATAAATGTCCAATTTTTTTCACCGAACTGCTGAAGTCATCCATAAGTTCTCATATGCTTCTCTCACCTTTTACACTCAGTTCCTCTGTAGTGCAGTCAACATATTGAACACTTAACCTAAATCCATCCCCTTCTTTTAACTCTTCAAGTCATTATCCACTGCTACCTAGGCTAATGCAATATAATAATACCCTTAAGAATGCCATAATAACGAATGCTATAATTTTATCATTTCACGTGAGGATAAAGTTGCAGAGATATTGAATAGGAAAGATTTTCAAAGATAACAGAGGAAGTGAAATACTATGTACATTTTAAACTTTCACTGATTTGATTTGTATCATTTTGCTTCACTGAAGATTATGTCTTTTAGGATGAAGATTCACACTACTTTTTCACATTTCACACTTCTTTTCTGTGAAGTTTTGCCTGGAGATTATCTGCAGTCTCTCTACCATACAACATATATTTTTCATACTTAGTATATGTAGCCAGATATCAGCCAGGATTTTGCTATCTTATTATAGACAACTTTAGACCTGTCTGCATTCAAATTCAAAACTTCTTCCAAATATCTGTAAATTCCTAGAGAGCATCTATTTTAATTATTTATTTCTACTGGGCTTGCAATTGATTCTAAGAGTTGCAATTCTGAGTTGCCTATCTTTTACTATAGCATGCATTTTGAGTCAGACTTTTCTCTTTTCAATACCTGACACCTTACCCTACCCCCTCCAGAAAAAAAAATACTTTTCATACAATTCCTTTGTATAGGGATTTTTTTAGAGTAACTGTAACTATGGAGAGAAGTAGTGGAAGGAAGAGTATCTTAGGCAGAGAACTTCTGTTATTTATGTAAACCATACGTAGTACTAAGAGCTAAACATTATTCACCCTCAACACCCAAAGTAGCTGAGGTAATAAAAAACTCATTAAAGAAAACTATCTGGGTCTCTATCACATGACAGAGACCACCATAATAACCTATAAAACCCAATTGTACACCAAGATTCTCTTCTTATACAACTATTTTAATAAAACATTTCATTTTCTAATTCAAATTGAAATATGATGAATTCCAAACTAGGCATGCACACACAGTTTAAGTGGACTCAATCCATAACAAAAGAAATTACACTTTAGAACCAGAGAGATGGTGGAGTGGATATGGCACTTGCCTCACACGTGGCTGACCTGGGTTCTATCCCAGCATCCCATATAGTCCCCTGAGCACTGTCGGGAGTAATTCCCGAGTGCAGAGCCATGAGTAACCCCTGAGCATCACTGGGTGTGGCACCCCACCGCCAAAAAAAAAAAAAAACCCTAAACTATGCTTTAGTGAAATTGTCAATCATTGATTTATACACGCAGTTTTTATATATTACTGTCAAAAATCTACATGATAATCCTAAGTGCCAGATTTTACTTTTGACTAGCTGAGCAAGCTAAAATATTCATAAATTCACATGGAGCCAGATGGTTTCCCACTGAATATGAATTTGAATGATTCCTGTAAATTATTTATTCCAAGAAGTGCACAGAGTATACCATCATCTTAGCAGGGACTCCTACTAAGTTTGTTTTAGAATGGAATCAAGGAATAACAGGTGTCCAGTGCAAACCATATCCTGACTTGAGCTTTGATTCTATGTGTATTTGACAATTAGTAAGAGTAAAACAGATACAGTTATGCCCTATCAATTTCTGAAATGCCTAGTATTTAGTAAAGAGTTAAACTTCGCCAACATGATCTTAGATGAATCTCCCAAACAATATTCAGGGATCAAGGGCCATTCCAGCAATACCCAGCCCAGCTTTATGGGATGAATGGTTCAATATTTGAGTATACAATGTAAAACTGCTTAAGCCAAACAGTACTGTGCCTATCAGAGTCACTATGGTAGTGACTCTTAATACCTTAATACCAGGTTATACACAGCAGTACTTGGGGGAGTGTACATTTAGTTTTTAAGATGAATTATCAGATGACAATTTAAAATTAAGAAAACACAATAACAGTTTCTTTTTGATAGTGTATGAAAGATAGAATGATTATTTTTTATTTTTATTAATTTTGTTTGGGGGGCCATACCTGGAGTTGTTCAGGGACTACTTCGAACTCAGTCCTGGGATGGGTGGAGAGGATCACTCCTGGCAATTATCAGATAATCATTCAGTACCAGGACTGCAGCCAGGTGTCTGGGGTGCATCACATGAACTTCAGCCCAGTGAACTATCTCCCTGGCCCTGGTTTTAAATTTTGAGTCAGTTTTATTTGTATTAAAAATTATTTCCATTTTTAGAGTTTCCTGTTCTCTAGAGGTACATATATCATTTCCATATCACTTACTCTCCTATTTTCCTTAAATACAATATGCAAGCATTGTTTTATAAATTGCATTTGAGAATTGTACTGAATAAAGTCAGTGGTGATTTACTTCTAATCCTGTTTTCCAGTTCATGTTACCATGTTCCTTGTATGTCTAATTAATTCTGATTCCTTGCTTGTTATTGTCCTTGGTAAAGTAACTGTAGAAGTTTCTCATAGCCTCAGTAACTGGACTCTCCACCATGCTTTTGTGTGTGTGTGTGTGTGTGTGTGTGTGTGTGTGTGTGTGTGTGTGTGAGGTGGGGTGTGGGACAACACACTGGTGACACTCAGTGGTTATTTCTAGCTCTGTACTCAAGTATTACTCCTGGAAGTGCTCAGGGGATCTTATGGGATGCCAGGAATAGAACCTGTAGGAAAACGTTGGTTTGTCCTTTCTCCTCTGCTCAAAGGAGTTTAGGTTTATTGGTTTATACCCATTACAATGCTCCCAAGAAACTCCCATTCCTCTGTGTTTATCTTTAACTTCTACTCTGTGTTCTGCTTCCACTGTCTGTTAATCACTTATATCCCCAAATCAAACCTGTGACTTTAAAGGTCAGATTCTTCTAAGGACTCTGGACCAAAGCAGCCTGTGCCACATTTCCTGGGATATACTCAAGTATTTCCTATTTACTTACAAGTAAAGTGATCCTCAATCTGGAGGTACATGGGTGAGGGGGGGAGTTCATGCTTAAGAAAATTCATGCCTTTAAGAAAATGCTTATAAAATCCTTAGCCTTTGAGAGAGTGAGTCACTCTGATTATTTGGAAAATAAGACCAAATATGAGCTGTTGGCAAAGGTTTCAAGTGAAAAACTTACTCCATATTTTATTGATATTTTTGGGTCCACACTTTTCCAAAAATGACTTCTGTGTCCTTTATGATTTTAAGTTTCTTAATGAGTTTTGCAATTATTATTTTTAATTTTTAATTAATATTTAAAAAACAGCCCTCCATTCTCATCTGTTCAAGGCAAAAATTGTCATTGATATTATTTGACATTGTTCTGTTAAAAACATTTTTATTAGTACAAGACATGAATTATTAGCAGAGGTTGATTATCTATTGTCATAATAATACTATGGTCATAGAATACAATCATGGAAATGGAAAATACTTTGACCTTTGACCCTCTGGGCCATATAAAATAATGAATTAAATGAGGCAAACGATCCAGCACCTAGCGCAATACTCCATATAGAGATAGTAATAAATATCTGTGTTTTATAGATATATAGTAAACATAAGCAAACAAAACCATGCTCAATGTATAATTTTATCCAGTGTTTTAAAAAACTGATCTACATCACTCCACCCAAAGTGAGGCTATAGTTTAGAAGAGAAAAATAGACATAGCAGGATGATTCAACAATATGGCACATCAGTAGAGTTACCAGACTATCCACCACCCTTCATTTTTTTCTAAATGATCATCTAGACCCTGAGAAAGGACCAGATGGTTATGGGAGGAGTGCCTCCCCAGGCAGAAGGAGTGGGAGACGTAGGAGAGGGTAGTGAAAACTGTCAGTAATATCATTCTGTGTTTCTCTGGGATGCATCCACTTGCATGGTAGGGAGACCCTAAACACTGAGTAAGGCAAGGAAACAAAACAGAGAGCCTTTCCTGCAGAGAGGAGTGGAAACTGGGCCAGAGAAGGAATGGGAGACACCAAACAGCCTGTACGTAATGGGGAGCCAGGACTGAAAGGGGAGTCATTCCACAGCCCTATTGTTGGGTGTACCTGAGTTAGGATTGTTTGCGGCTGTTGATGTAATCTGAGTTCCGAGGAAATTCAATTTGGTTTGGAAGGAAGGACATTGTCCTGTGGATGCCTGTGCACTCTGAGAAGAACAGTCACTGTATTTACCTACCGCTATTTAATATCTATTCTGATCCAAGTGCAAACCCACAACTCCTACTTCACTTTTCACCTGTCTGTAGTCCTCTGAAAAAGTTGGGTGAGTCTCCCTACAGATCAGGACTAGACTACTTTGAGGGTATCATTGATAACTTGAAATCAATATTGGTATCAGAACTAAAGTTATTGCAGTGAAAGAGAGTGGGAAGAGAAATATTTGGTTGGGTCTGGTCTGGTGGATATAAAGAGGTATGGTAGCCTTTCAAAGGCAAATAAAGACCATTATTATAATTTCAAATGATCTAATATATTAACCACTAATTATGTGTCAGGCCTTTTTCTAGACACTAAGAATATTTAATTCCTTGTTTGGGACAGGGGTGGGGTGGGCTTTATAGTTATATAAGTAAGAAAAACCAAAGTAAATAAAGCAACCTGTGATAAGAGCTATATGCATACTAGGGAATGCCATCAAGGTAGTGATCTTAAGAGACTAATGAAAGTTATATGATTAGAAAAGGCCTCAGGGTGGAAGAAACGTTTATAGAGACAACAGAAAGAATAAGAATTGGCTTGTTTATATGTCATTGTTTGTATAGTGGGAGGAGAGTGCAAGTGATTCTATTTTGGCAGTTGGAACAGCTTTTGTGAAAATTCTTAGGAAAAAGTGTCTGATACACAGGAGGTTCTTACAGGAGTAGAGTTTAACTGGTATATTTAAAGAAACAATGATTAAGGAAATGCTTAAACTATAGGCTGATAGTTTTAGAAGAGTGTCAAGTACTATATGACATTCAAATTCAGAGGACAAATAAGATTTCTAAACACTTAAAAAAAGACTGAGGAAGAAGGTAAAAGTGGGAGAGTGTGTGTGTATGTGTATACCAATAGTTCCTAGTGAGATCAAGGAAGTATGGTAATTCATGTGATAGCTTTGTTTAATGATAAATATTGTGTATTGAGCTGTGTATAATTGAAACAAGAGCTGGAAAAGAAAGTTCATAAGCAAATTATCATAACAGATATTTCACATAAGCTTATATGTTTTAAACAAAAATATTGACTCTAAACTACAATGTTTAATTTTATATTCTCTTGAAGTACTTGAAGTACAAATATTTTTGGGAAATGTTTTTGTTTAGATAGGAATGGTTAGTTTTCTTTTTTACAAGATTTTATCATCATCTGTGTTGAACCAAAAATTCAGTATGCAGGTGGCTTTTTATTCATATAGAAAGAATGCTGCATACAATCCTATAATATCAACCTTATTTAAAAAGCAAAATGGATATAGTTACATAGTTAGTTATATAGTTAGCTTCACTGTACAAGGCTTTTCTTTCATGACTCAGTGGAAAAATAACAGTAACAACCAAAAAACTTACATAAAGGCATATTTTATAGCCCATAGTCAGAATAAGCTAAAACAATGAGACAATCTTCAAAGTTTTTCAGTGAACAAAGACAGAATATTAATTTCATAGTTAAGAATCATAAAGTTCTGTATTAGGGCAAACTATGAGAATTGAACAGTTCCCAATTCCTCCATTAACTCACTGTAATTTGCATTCAGCCAAAAGTCAACATTTACGAACAACAAGGGCCACTGAGCAAAATGAATCTGGAATGGCTTGATAAAATTAAGTGGAAAATGTCTTCTAAATTGAAACTAAAAGAAAATCTTTCTAAATGATTGAAAATGTGCTGCCTGTCAATTATGATATCTTAGAAAAATTTAATGGTATTATTAAAGGAGAATTTACAGAATACCTACAATTGCTCCCTTTTGCCAGTACAAATCTATCTCTCAATCCATTTCTGCATTTCCAAGAAAAGTTTTCTTTGATCTTTCTTTCTTTCATGGTAATGAGATAGGTGTCCAGCATTGAAAACTCCATTTCAAATGTAATCTCAGTATACTTAGAGCAAGCAATTTTTTTATGATCTTCATTATAAAATGATACCTTTTTAAAAATCACTCATTTCCCTCAGTGTGTTTCTAACTATAATGTGCCATGAATTTATATATAGTTAACATATTCCTCTCACAGATAGATCACTGTTTAACACTACTCAGGTGCTCTTCTTATCAAATAAGTTTTTCTTAGCTTTTCTAAAGTCTTTGCCTTGACTCTTGGTTCCTTTTGAAATTCTTATTACCTTTCCATTTTATATTTTCCAAAATTACTGCCACATTACATGTTTCTAATATCTAGAATTTGTGAATTTTTTAATTTAATCCCAGCAATTTTTTTAATCTCAAAAACACTCAGAATTAAGTTTACTGTTTGTTTTTTTTTGCTTAGGGACCACACCTGGTGATGCTCAGGCTTCCTGCTGGCTCTGCACTCAGGAGTTAGTCCTGGAGGTGTTTAGGGATCATATGGGATGCCGGGATCAAACCCTGGTCAGCTGTTTGCAAGGCAAGAACCCTACCTGCTGTTCTATGATTCCATTTCTTGGATACAGTTTAAATTACTTCGGTCCCATCAGTTTTGTTTAACTGCCATTACTTTGTGGAACAATGGTAGGGATTTTAGTTAACATCATTTTATTAATTTACCTGAAATCTCTGAAATTACATAATGATCTAAATTTTGTCCAACATCTCAATTTATCACATGTTAGAAATTAACTATTATTTCTTTTCTCTCTCTTTGGCTTTCTTTCGTTTTACATCTGGCAGTGCTCAGAGCTTGCTCCTGCTCTGAGCTCAGGGACCACTCATAGTTGGGGTACTGGGGATCAAACCTAGGTTGGTCTTATGCAAGGCTAGTGATCTATCTACTGCACTATCACTTTTTTCTGACCCAAACTAGTTATTTCTGTCTCCTTTTAGATTTTTTTAAACTCTGCAAGTAGCTGGGTCAATACACGTCAAGCTATAGGCAGAAATATTTTGTACCTACTTAGTGTTGCCTTACATTAGTGCTTTCTTCTTTGATTTTTTAATTTAATCATTGTAAGATACACAATTACAATGTTGTTCATGATGGGCTTCAGTCACGCAGTGTTGCAACACCCATCCCTTCACCAGTGTGCATTTTCCATTTCCCACCACCAATGTCCCTAGTTTTCCTCCCATCACCACACCCTGCCCCCAGCTTGCTTCTATGCTCTCTGCCACTTTTCCTCTCTCTGTCTTTCCTTGTCTCTCTGTCTTTCTGTCTCTCTGTCTCTCGCTCTCTTATTTTTTTTCTTTTCAGTTACTGTGATTTGCAATAGCGGGTAGGGCTACAGTGCTACAGTATTACTGAAAGGTTATCATGCATATCAGTTTACATCCTATAAGCCCTTAGTTCTTATCCAGAGCAATCAATTATTTGTCATAGTGATTCCTTCTCTGTCCTAATTGCCCCCTTCTACTTTGTGGCAAGCTTCTAACCATGAACTAGAACTCCTGGCCCTTGTTTCTACTGTCTTTGAGTTTTATTCTCACACTGTTTTGTATAGCCTGCAAATGAGTGCTATCATTCTATGCCTGTCCCTCTCCCTCTGACTCATTTCACACAGCATGATATTCTCCATGTCTTTCATGTATAAGTGCTTTCTTCTTTTTAACTTATGAAGCATGAAGATTTTTTTCACAATTCAACTGATTGTGATCAAAATCTACTTTGGAAATTGGAGAAATTGTACAGGGTATGGCATGTTCATTTTATGTGCCTCAACTAGTCAAGTGCCCAATGTTTAACTTTAATTTTCAACCTTAAACACAGGAAACTGTATACCCTAACTCTAACATCATGTTAACCCCAAAAACTAGCCGAACCCATATCAAAGACACATCCAAATGTAACTCTCACAAAGCCTTGGCCTAACTTTTCTATTAGCCTCAATTGAACAGTCTCCCTATATTTCACTTTAATTTTCAATTTCAAAAGTATCATATAACACTATCAGTACCCTTACCCTAAACTTGGCCCAATCTGCAACTCTATAGTAACCCTTACCCAAACCTCTGTCGAAAATTACCTATTAGTCGCAAATAAACTATTGTCCTGTATTTAATTTTCATTTAAAAAACGAAACCAATTAAACTCATCCCTTTACTCTATCAGTGCCTTAACTTTAGCCTAACACTAACCTAATCCAAACCCTTATAGAAGCCCTTTCCCAAACTTTGTCCTACACTTACCTATTAGCCTTAATTCAACCACTGACCTAAAATTAACTATCATTTTCAACCATAAACACAATAAAAACTATCCCTTAACTCTAACTGTACCCAACTCTAGCACCAAACCTCATACAGCTCATATCCTTAGAGTAACCCATGCAAAAGTTTCAGACTAAACGGACTAGTCTCAATTTAATAATAGCTCCATATTTAATTTCATTTAAAAAATTTTTTAAATTGGTTCACCATGTGGAAAGTTACAAAGCATTCAGGCTTAAGCCTCAGTTACACAATGATTGTACACCCATCCCTTCACCAGTGCACATATTCCACCACCAAGAACCCCAGTATACCTCCCCTCCCACTCTCAACCGCCATCTGTGTAGCTCATAATTTTCACTTTCAGTCACTTCAGTCACTGTCATCCCGTTGCTCATCGATTTGTTCAAGCGGGCATCAATAATGTCTCTTATTGAGAGACTTATTGTTACTGTTTTTGGCATATCCAACACACACGGGTAGATTGCCAGGCTCTGCCGCTCGGGCTCCATACTCTTGGTAGCTTGCCGGGCTCTCAAAGAGGGGCGGAGGAATCGAACTCGGGTCGGCGACATGAAAGGAGAACGCCCAACCACTGTGCTATCGCTCCAGCCAATTTTCACTTTACTTTCTTTCTCTTTACTTTGATTACATTCAATATTTCCACAAAAAAACTCATTATTATTGTTTGGAGTCCCCCCCCCACCAAATCAGACCTGCTGAAAAGGAAGCATTTGATATTTTGTTTTCCATTGCTGAGAGTGAAGAGATATGAGGATCGTGGTCGCGATCGCGGCCACGTGGTTTTGGATTTCTGTATTTATTTTAGTATTTTAGTAACTAAGTCCAGGGAAATTTCTGCCAAATATTGCATCATTGCAAGCTCGTACCTCTCTTTAGTGGTCCTTATGAGATGGTGGTCGCCACGCCTTTCTCCCGGGAAAAAAAAAGCCGAGAGAGAAAAACCTTTCCCCTCCTGGGTTAGCATGGGGCCATAGTTTAGTTCACAGTCTAGAAACACTTCTGCAAGAAGCTGCTGGTACCAAAAGTAGTTTAGCTGGCCTCCAGGATCATGGTCATCCAGCAACGGAGAGGCCAAACATGTGCGGCCACTTGGGTCACATCTTGGAGGAGAGCCTTAAATTTCATTTTGAACATTAAACCTAACAAAATCTACCCCCTAACTGTAATAGTATCATATCCGTAACACCAACCAAATCCTTATCTAGTCTACCTCTTTATGGTCACCCTTACTAAAACCTTGATCTATTCGCTGCAATTCAACAATTGTAATTCAACAATAAGCAACTATCATTTTTAACCTTAAAACCAATCCAACTCTCTCCTAGCTCTAACAACACCCTACCCTTAGCCAAACCCTATTCTAATCTTAATCCTTATAGTAACTCTTACCCTTACCTCTTCCTAAACTTACTTATCAGCCTCAATTCTATAATCATCCTATATTTAACCTTTCTTTAAAAACTTGAAACCCAACAAACCTATCTCCTAAATCTACCAGCAACCTAAACCCAACCCTTAATTTTTATGAAAATCCACATGTTTATTTAGGCCAATTATTCATTTAGGCCAAGCCTTAATGAAGACTTGGCCTAAAATCACCTATTAGCCTCAACTGAACAATAACTCAACATTTAAATATAATTGGCAACATTAAATTAGATCTGATCTATCTCCTAAATCTAGCAGCACCTAAACCTTAGCCAACTATAATCCAGTCCACATAATTAAGTAACCATTTCCTAAGTATTGGCCTAAACCTATTAGACACAATTCAACAAGCATTTTTTTAAATGTAGGGGTACTGCTATTTATTCAGCTATTGATTAAGCTGATTGAATTGGTCATGAAGTCCACATTACTTTTTTGTTTTTAATTTTTTCAATGGATATTTGTGAGATAGACTATTACAAAGCTGTTCATAACTGGGTTTCAGTCATCTAGCACCCATCCCTCCACCAGTGTACATTTCCCACCAGCAATATCCTGTTTCCCTAACCACAATCCACCAACACCCTGCCCCTCCACCCCCAGCCTCCCTCTGGGAAGGACTTTCCTTCTTTCTCTCTCTCTCTCTCTCTCTCTCTCTCTCTCTCTCTCTCTCTCTCTCTCCCCCTTTCTCTCTCTCTCTGAGCCTCTCTCTGTGTCTCTGTCTCTCTCTCTGTGTCTGTCTGTCTCTCTCTGTGTCTTTCTGTCTCTCTCTGTCTCCTTTTCCTTTTGTGCATTTTAGTTTGCAATACAGGTGCTAAGAGGTCATGGTGTTTGTTCAAGTCATTCAGTATTTTTATTGGGATGGTAAGGCTGAAGTAGCTTTTCAATTAGGTGCCAGCTTTGGGGTGTGACTGCTGAGGCTTCCAAAAGCTCAGGGAAGTGGAGGAGGTAGTCCATCCCAATTCCGAGAAAGTCTGAAGATTTTAATCCAAAACCCACAAACCCGAATTTTCAGTAGATTATATCTTGGTGAGATCCATCCTGAGACAGTGGAGTCAGGCTGGAGGTATGGTGGTGATTTGGGGTTGTGGAAGCAAGCAATTGCTGGGAGCTCTGTTTGGGTGGATACCAGACTAACTTGCACCCCCCTCCAATTTACCTGTCTGCTCAGCCATGCATGGGTCCAAGATTAACTGCAGCTTTTGATCTCTTTCGAGATTTATTTATGGGTCTCTAAAGCAAGGCCGATAGTAGAGCATCTTATTTTTAATTCTAATTGTCAATTTAATATCCAACAAAACATATCCTATTTAGTCTAATAAATATATGAAATATTACTTATTAGGACATTTGTTAATATTTGGGAAAGGGCTATTCCAAAATGATGATTGTCTTAAGTTTTGGCTGGGGTTAGTGTTAGATTGCTCTCAGAGTTAGTGTATAAATTTCATTGTGTTCAAAGTTAAAAATAAAAGTTAACTACCAGGCAGAGATTTGTGGAGGCTCTGTCTGGAATGTTTGTCGCAGACTCACCTCCTGAGCCTCCTGAGGCCTGCCTGCCTTGTTGCAGGTGTCCCTACCTCCCTCATAACACAGAGTATTGATCCAAGATATGGAGAAACTGTTTGGTTGGAAGCAGGGAGCAAAGACAAGCTGATTGGGAGGGCTTGTTTGCTGTAGAGCACTAGCTGTTTGGTTAGACTGCTGGGCAGGATCACAGTGAGCAGGCCATGCAGAGGCACTGGTCTGTACGTAGCTCTGGCTTTGTTGGGTTTGGCTATCAAGCAGTTGTGCTAGGTCACTGTTAGCTAGTTCCTTTAAGGTCTTCTGCAAGGGGCTGTCCAGCACACTGTTTGTCTTTCATCTGGCCTGGTGGTTGCACATCACTTAACTCACTTCAACATTGTAAATTCCATGATGCTCAAGTCCACCTGCATGTCGACATTAAGATTCACTGAAGACTCTGTTAACTGGCAAGTTGTGGCTCAGGCTCAGCACTGCAGAGACACAACAGGAAGGATGCAAACTGGGAATGGCTACGCTGAGGACCTGGGGAAATGCAGCAGGGCTGGGGTGGGAGGTGGGGGAGGCTGAGGCACCAGACTCAGTGCACAGAGCTGAAGATGGGCCGCTGGAAGAACTTTCGCTGGCAATGGGTACTACCCTGTGTAAACCGGACAACCATGGGCAGTCCCTGGGTAGAGACAACTGGCACCGGCCGAGACTCAGCTGGCAGCAGAAGAGGCTCTGGCGGGGCTGTCTTGTGGGGTTGGAGACACTCTGGAGAAAGCTGGCTGAGGAGAGGAAGCCACAGAGAATAGTATCACACAAGAGAGCCCCAGGAGTCGGGACCAAGGAGCTGGCATCCACTATCAGAAATGGAGGTTCTCAGCTGACCCCTACCAGCTTCTCTTGCTGAGGGTGTGACTCTGTGTGAGGACTGTCTGGCTTCCTTTTCATCATAACACACACGACTTAAAGTATTTCTGAACAAGGAGCCCAAACTTCCTCTACTTGACCATGACACACTCTCCTTGGCCTCGCAGTGTCACGAGAATGATGGAGGCAAGTGGAGTCAGATATGCTTAAACACTTTTACTTTATTGAACAATAATTCACACAACCAATACCATTATTAAAGTCATACCTATAAGTAAGAAAATCCAACTAAGAACATTCATATAATGAATACAATGTTCTAAATCATATGCCCACCTCTGGATGACTTAAGCCTCAACCCAGGCACTCTTAATGTGACAAGTGTAGGTGTCTGATGATCTCTGAAGTCACAGATCAGGATGGTTGGGTCCACCCGACGTGAGGCTGGCAGAGGAATGGGGTTTGTTAGTGCCACCATCCCTCAGACAAGTTGGAGACATGTCAGATAGAGTCCCTCCCAGTCTTAGGTACGTTGGGGACAAGATGGAGGTCCAGAGGTTCACGCCAGGTCCAAAGTATGTTGGAGATGAGGAGGGGATTCAGAGGTTCTGTCCAAGTCTGACTGGGCCTGTCAGAAGCCTGTCATTTAAGGGTCCACAGACCAATCATTTTGGGGTGTGGCCACTTGAACTGACCAGACCGAGTTCAAGATGGGAAGCACCTGGCCCACATTACTAACCAGATGTGTCATGCCCGGGGTTCACATCTGGTTTATAAGTGGCCTTTTAAACAAGTTACTAGCTAACGATATCACACACAAACTGAAAGAAGTTCTCAAGATGGTGTAACTTTTGCTCATACAGAATGGAGTTTCTTCTGTTCATAACACAAGTCCGTGTTTTCAGAGTGAACAGTAAGATTCCGGAACATACTTGCAAGCTTTGGAAGTGCCACCCCACACCCGTGACCTGCCGACAGCACTGGGGCTCCGTCTGGTACCCCTGGCTTGGAAAGGAGCAAATGCTACACTCAGACAATAAAAATAGATGACTTCTAACCCTCCACTGGCAATGGTTTCTTTCCCATAGGGTCAGCATGCAAACAGTGATGCGTTAAGGACCTGGCTCTGGTGCTGGTAACCAGACAGAAGGAGAAGCAAGTGTGTGTGCATGGATGGCAGGCGGATGTGGAAGGCACAGGTGGCAGAACATGCATTCTGCTGGGCCTGAAGATGTGGATGACAGGGACAGAGTGTGAGCAGGAGGCTGCTCTGCACACACATTCCTGTCAGACTAGGAAAGATGCTGGGATTGGAGGATGGGTTGGGGGTGGGGTGCAGGGTGGGAGAGTTGCTGGACGAGGGTGTCGCCCAGCTGGACAGGCTGCTGCTTTCCAGTCAGTGCTGCTCGAGGAGAAAGTGGAGACTTGAAGGGACACTGGATCCTGCTCACCTCATCAGGAGCTGTTAGCGGCTCTGTACTTCCTAGGATACTATTGGTCTGTAACAAAATTCAGTTTCTTTTCTCCTTTCCTGCTGCTGAAAATGCAATGGAAAGCAAGAGCCTCTGGTGAAAATTGCAATATTAAATTTACCTGTAGGTGGCTGGAGGGGGTAGGGTCCTTGTCTTGCACATAGCCAACCCAGGTTAGATCTCAGACATCCCAAAAGGTTCTCTGAGTACTATAGAAATAATTCCTGAGTGCAGAGGCAGGAATAACCCCTTAGTACCGCTGGGTGTGGCCCACAAACAAAAACAAAAACAAAAATAAAAATTCAAATAAATAAATTTATCTATAGGACAGCCTTTCTCAAACTAGGAACCTTGGACAAGGAACTAGGAACCCGAGACTTTCTTGCTGTTAGAGGTAGGGGATAGAGTTGTTTGGGTTCACAGTTGAAAATGATAATTAATTTTTGGATGACTGTTCATTAGAGGTTTATAATACGTTTAGGTCAATGCTTGGGTAAGATTTAAGAATGTTGATTGCATAGGTTAGGATTAGGATTAGGCTAGATTAGGATTAGTGTGGTTTTAGTGTTAGGGGATAGGTTTTGTTGGGTTTAATGTTGAAATGAAAGTTGAATATAAGGCGATTGTTCAGTTGAGGATAATAAGTAACATGAGGAGGAATCTTGGGTAAGAGTTATAATCTGGATGAGATAGGATTAAGGTTGGGTAAGGGTTAGGATGTTACTAGAATTAGGGAGAAAGTTTGGTTGGCTTTAATGTTGAAATGAGAGGTCAATTGTTTAATTGAGGGATAATTTTAGGACTAGGCTTTGTTATTGGACATTTTATAGTAATATAAAAATGTCCAATTGATTAGGGTGGGCTAGGGCTAGGGTTTGCTTCCACTTTGAGTTAAAGGATAGAAGTGGTTGGGTTTCAAGTTGAAAATGAAAATTAATTTTAAGATCACTATTGAATTGAGATTTTTAAGTAAGTTTAGGAAAAGACTTGGGTAAGAGTTTCTTTAAAGATGTTGATTGTGTTAGGTTTTGGTGAGGGTTAGGGCTAGGATGCTCTTAGAGTGAGGGAATAGGTATGGCTATGGTTAAAGCTGAAAGTGAAAGTTAAATATATAGAACAATTGTTCAATGGAAGCTAATAGGTAACTTTAGGCTAGGGTTAGAGTCAGTATGTTGTTAGAGTTATGCCTTAGGTTTGGTTATGTTTAAAATGTACAATAAATTGGGTAATTTTCCAATATAAACAAGAAGGTAACTTTAGGCCAACATGTGGGCTAGGGGTAATCTACGATGTGGTTAATATTAGGGGAAGACTATGGCTAGTATGCTGGTAGATTGGGGGCATATATTTGGTTATGTTTGAAGTTGGGAATGAATATTAAGTATAGTGTGATTTTCAGTTAAGGCTAATAGGTAAGATTAGGCTGATGATTGGGTAAGTCACTGTAAAGACTTGTATTGGATGAGTGTTGGCTAAGGTTAGGGATTAGGTGCTAGTTAGGGCATAGGTTTATTTTTGTTTAAAATTTAAAAGTAAATCTAAACATAACATAATAGTTAAATTGGAGTCAATAGATAAAGTTTAGATTTAGGACTTGGGTAGGGTTAATATAAAGAAGGAGAATGGATTAGACTCTGGTTAGAGTTAGAGTGATACCCAATAAAGAACAGGCAGAATCCTCAACAAATATTTTTCCAATGTGGGGGCTGGAGCAATAGCACAGTGGGTAGGGCGTTTGCCTTGCATGCTGAGTTCGATTCCCAGCATCCCATATGGTCCCCTGAGCACCACCAGGGGTAATTCCTGAGTGCAGAACCAGGAGTAACCCCTGTGCATCACCAGGTGTAACCCCAAAAAGCAATAAAATATATATATTTTTCCAATGTGGTCATATAGATTGCTGACAGGAATGTTGAACAACATCTATTACCACTAATTAGAATTGCAAATTAAAACAATATTGAGATGCCACCTCTTACCTGTGAGGATTGCTCACATCGAAAGTATCAGGAGCAGTAGTATTTTAGAGGTTGTGAATAAAGAGACTCTGAGCACTGTTGGTGGGAATCTGAATAAGAGCAACCATTTTAGAAATGCTGGAGGTTTCTTAAAAAGCAAAAATGGATCAAGGACGTGACTCAGGTGGTAGATTCCATACTTGCATATATGAAACCTTTAGTTCAATTCCCAGAATTACCGGGTTCCAAATATCCCCTGGAATATCCTGGTGGCCCCCATGCAGTGCCTCAAGTGGCGCTGCCCTCTCATCACACACTGATCTGGCCCCCACAAAAATAGAAAATGTTAATGACAACAACAAAGAGAAGCTAAAGATAGAGCTACTATATGATTCAGCACTCCATTTTTATATTTTCTAAGATTGTAAAAACATTAACACAAAGTTATTTCCATGCCAGTATTTATTGCAGCATGATATACAATAGGGAAGACATAGAGCAAGCAAAGTGCCCCAAAGTGATAGGTTATTGAATAGAGAATGTATGGTATATTCATTTATAAACTGAATACTATTCAGCTTTTTTAAAGTTGAAATTTAGTCTTTAGTAATTAAGTAGGAGAAGGTCTTTGAAGCCTTCTCCTTTGAAGTCAATAGATAAAGACTCCTTTGAAGTCAATAGATAAAGTTTAGATTTAGGACTTGGATAGGGTTAATATAAAGAAGGAGATTGGATTAGACTCTGGTTAGAGTTAGGGTGATACCCAACTCTAAGCCCACTGATAAATCCTTCTATGATTTCACTCTTGAAAGCACACTGTATTTTGTTCTTCGTCATTGTTGCATGACAGTCTGTTTGGTAGTCAGCTTATTTTTAGCTAGACTATCAAAGTATTTTACTAATAGACTGTCACTGCACTTGAACTTGGAATCTTGTAATGTGAGGGACTGCAATCGGCCAGGAAGAACTTCAGAAACTTCAATCTAATGGGAAATTATAAATCTAGACCAACCCAAACTTGTACTGGTAATTATTTTTTATTCTTAAATGTAACATAGCTCAATATTATAGATAACTAATATTTAATTGAAATATCATTAATTATACATAAAGAATAAGATAATGTACTATCTAAAGTATTGTGAAGATTATTTGAACTTGAATTATTTTTTATGGAAAACCTTTAGAGAAAGCAGAAAGTTTCAAAAGTATACTAGTTTCTCTATATGTTACTGAGAAAATTCAGTATAATGCTTAATATAAAGGTTTTTGAAATCTATGTTAAATATTTAGTAGTTAAACCCAAAACATTTCTACTGGAGATCATGCTACTTAAAATGCAACGATATCTAATGAAATATAGAAATATATTATTCTACATAAATATGCTATCCAATATCAAACCATGTCTTAATTGCTATGATTCAATCTGATTGTATTTTAGGTGTAAATACTTACATTTAAAACTCACAACCAGTAATTTAAATTTTAGTTTAAAAATTTAAATTATTGAATTCATTAAAAACATTTTAATTATTTGTATGTTGTCATCCTATCTACAGTTTGTGAACCATAAGTATAATTTGTATTTTTTTTTACTAGATGAATGGAAGAAGAAAGTCAGTGAGTCTTATGTTATTATAATAGAAAGATTAGAAGATGACCTACAGATAAAAGAAAAAGAACTTGCAGAACTAAGGCATATATTTGGGTAAGGTTGTCAATTATTTTTACCTTAAGTGTACTTATTATTTACTTTGTCTCTATGTTTAGCAATACAAACTATATAATGTCAGATGTAACTAATCGAGTTTTAAAACTTAGAAGTTTATTCCTTCTTGATTATTCACACAACTCCTAAAATGTAAAGATTTCATCTTCTAAAAATATGATTTGTATGTTCCCATCACTGAAGTTTAGAGAACTGAATTTGAGGAAATATCTTAAGAGGTATAACATATGCCTCGTATGTGCAGAGCCCTGAGTTCAAGCCTTGTACTGTATGCTTTTACTACCACCTCAACACTGTATAGTTCTGACAGTCACTGTACATGCTAATAAGCATCACTGGGCTAAACACAACTGGGGGTACAGAAAGGAAATAAAAAGAGAGGATTTAAGACTTGCTGATCTGAATAATCATCTCTAGAATTAGATCATTCTTCTAAATCATGCTACCAACAAACAACTAGATTCTCTTTTCAAATGATGATAGCTTCATTAGCTTTTTTTAGCTTTTATGGTAAGGCCATTAAGAAATTAGATAAATAAAAACCTATTCTAAACATCTAATGTGTCCCTTTATAGAACTGGGTATCATTCTGCTCCTGTTCAATTGTATTACAGTGTGTATATTAGCTTTAGGTTTTTCATGGAACTTGTTCCAGGATAACATGAGAAAAATAATCAAGCAGAGTATCAAACATTGGAGGTCACAAAATGAGAAGAGGGGCAAGAGCCTTAATTACACACACACAGATATATGCATGTATATATATAGATACATTTATATATATACTTATATACATATATATACAAGCAACCTTCTGAAGAAATGGATATGGCATTGAGAAACTAGTTTTATTTTGGTGGATGAGTAATCTGAAGTCAACTGCCTGACTGAGGAAAAGTTTGTGAAGGCCAATTAATAATTTTCCTTAATGCTGTATTTTGCATTTTTAGTGTACTCATGGCCAAGAACGGTCTTACTTAAAGAACAAGTATAAAGAAATGACCAAATGACTTTATATTTTTTACATAATAAATTACACAAAGCATTTGGAAAATAGCATACAAAGCTCATATAAGTGGCAAGCAAAATTGCCCATATATAATATATTTCACATGAAATTAGCCAGTGTGTTATTAAAATTCTCACAGGTGTTTGGTTTATGGTGTAATATAGTCAATTTTATGTGTTTTTTAACTCAAAAATGATTAATTCAGCATTGACTCAGAAGATGGAATATCCTAGACTGACTTTTGCCAGTGCATGCAGTCTTTTTCGCTGTGTGGAAATAATTTAAAAATATTGTAGCTATGTGACTGGAATTTTGGCATAATATAATTATACTTAATAATCTATTATGTAGGAAAAGAGAGATAAAAAGTTCTCAACTCTTATTGACTCACTTATATTGGATGAAATGTGATAAAATTGAGATTGTTCTTCAACACATAAAGTATAAATGCACTGTTATTATTTTTAATTTAGTAAGTATCATGTAGATAGGGTAAGGCTGGTTTAATAAACATATCCTTTTAAGTGTTAAGATGCAAGCTTGAGACGTAGTTGTTTTTTTTTTTTCCATACCACATCTACATCTTCAGTTCCCATAGTACCTGGTATAGCTGACTTTCCCTACATTTCCAATATACATCTAATAAATTTGTTCCCTTTTTTTCTTATTATATAGGGGTTGACAGAAAAAAATCAGCGTGAGGAGATTATAGCTCAAAGCTTACCATGTCCAAATATTAATTTTAGTGTATAATAAGCTAAGGACTAAAAGATCTGTATCTTGTCAAGATCTTAAGATCAGTAAGTGCTGGAACTATGATTTGAACCAGGTCAGTTTGACTCCGTAGAAAAAAACTCTTCCTACTTACTACTCTCTGCTTCTTGCTTCAGGACTTCACAATCTGGTTTAGAAACACATATATAAATAACACTCACAGAAGTCAAGCTATGACAAGTGCTAAGTGGAAGGAAAAACAAGATGATTTTCAAATACAGAAAAGAGAAAATTCTGGATCTTGATGTATTCAGCAATTTTGAAAAGTATTCCACATAGAAGATACAGCTTAGTAAAGTTAAACAGGCAAAAGTTAATGAGCCCATAGAAAGACTAAGGAAGGCAAATGTCATGACCACTTTATCTAAATTGAATAAGAAATATGTCAGTCAGTCTGAGTGTTTTATAGTCAGACAAATATGGTTTTTAATCTAGTTTCTTGTAATAGTTGATGGCATATCATTGGGCATGTTAATTAATTTTAAGCTTGTTTCTTATATATAAAATATGGTTAATGATAACCTCATAGGACATTTGTAAAATCACATTAAATGTTGAAAACAAAGCCTAACCAACACACACAGTAGACACTGAATAATTGAAAGTTTTTGTTACCATAATTGATTAGATAAGCACAGGAAGTTTGAAGTAGTGGAGGCCTAATTTTAATTAAGTAAGATTAAATAGCTCATGAAAGGGGGCCAGAGAGATTGTATAGGGGATAAGGCACTTGCTTTCACACAGAGTCCTGTTTGATCCCTGGCACTGCATATGATCCCCTATCCTCTCCCCCCAACCCCCCACAGCCCCGCAACTCCCAGGAGTAATCCCTAAGCATAGGGTCAGGAGTAAGTCTTGAGCATCTTTAGGTGTGGCCATATCTCTGCCCTCTCCCAAATAAATAAATTTAGGAATTAAAAATGTTAGGAATAAATGTCTTTATATGAAAAGGATTTTTTTGAAAGTGAAGAAGTAAAATGTTAGAACAATCAAGATGATGCCAAAATCTGAAATAGAAATTGTTAAGAAATGTGATGGAGTTGAATTTAAAGAATTTTTAGATGAAAGTATTAGACTGTTTATCAAAATGTTTGTCAAATTTTATATGAATAATAGTAGAACATTTTGTGGCTAGGAAGACACATTTTGTGGCTAGGTGCTGAAGTGATTTAAAAAGTATAGAAATGTTCAATAACAAACCTTAGGGGCAGATTACCAACATCCTAGAATGTTATTTTTTCAAGAATTAAAGATGTCCAACAGTAGAGTAGCTTATAGTATTTGCTAAAAGTTCAGATTCTATGATCTACCTCATAACTAATGAATCAAATCTTTGGAGATTGCTTTTGGAAAACCAAATTTTGAACAGATTCTCCAAGTAATACTTTGCCATGACAAAAATTATACTTGTGCTGAAGTTGAAAGATATCCGTTTAGAAAAATATTTAAATTACACTAAGAATTCTTTTCTGGGGTGATATCAAAGAATTGATATAGGATGTGGAAATAGAAAGCAGACAACTATAAGAGGAGAGAGAAAGAGAGAGAAAGAGAGAGATAGTGAAAGATAGAGAGATAGGAGACAGGAGAGAGTCTCAAGGGAATAAATAACCAAATGAACACAAAAACAAAACATAGTTTCTTGCTCAATATAATTCCACCAAATGCATAGAGCATCACCAGGAGAGAGACAGCTGTGCTTAAAGTGAAGTTTGGAGGATTTTGTTTTCTCTAGAATAAAATGATGGATAATGAGAACAGAAAAGAGTGTCAAGAATATGCTTTTTGCTTCAAACAACAAAATTTAAAGATAGTTGAGAAGATATCATGTCTGAGAGGTCACATTTAATTGACTAGGTAGGACATTTTTGGTATTAAAAAAGTGTTAGTTTCTGCCCTCATATTTATTCATGTCTTAATATTAGGATGACTCCTGTGATAAACAACATTGTTAATGCTGCCTGACCTTAGGTTTTCTCTAAACAGTAGTTAGATGGACTATTTAGGATGCCTGAAAAAGAAGAATATGGCACCAATCATTTACTAATGTAAATACAGGGTTGTAAATGTAATGTAAATATAGGGTTGTCTAAGATTTGTTTTTGTTGTTTTTATAGTCTTCATTTGTGGAAGAGTTTCTATATGGCATCCGTAGTAGCTACAAATCCATTCATTAAAAAGAAATTTTCCACACCATTATGCACCAAGGTTTCTGTCAACTCAAATACACAATCTTCCTGGTACAGCTTTCACCCACAATAAACTATAGGGTATAACATTACTAAAATTACACAAGACAAAAAGAAATAAGCCATTATCTTGCTTATGCCAGTTTATAGCTGCTCAGGCATGAGACCTTACAATTGAAACAATGGAAATGAAAATGTTTCTACATCTTACAAAGTAAAGTTGCTGCACTAAAAATTGTTTGGGGTAAAAAAAATAAAGTGTTAAAATAGATGATGGAGGGAAAAACCAACAGGATAACAGAAGTAGTACTTTGAAAAACCATTATTTGATTATTTCCTCCTGTCAGCTATACCTGATTACGTTTATCAATACAATACTATGAGGGTTTGTTCATTTGTTCATTATCCACTAGTATGTGTTTACTAAACATAACTTCATCTTTTTCTTCATTTGATGTTTGGGCCACACCCAGTTATGTTCATGGTTTACTCTTGGCTCTGCACTCAGGGATCACTTCTGGTGGGCTTGGGGGACCAAGTGTGGTGCTGTGGATAGGATCCAGGTCAGCTACAGGCAAGGCAAGTACCCAACCTGCTGTATTCTCACTCTGGCTCCCAAAGTCTTATAAGATTAAGCCTATTTGTTTGTTTCTTTTTTACTTGATTTTTTGGTCACACCCAGTGATGATCAAGGGTTACTCATATTTCTGCACTTAGGTATCATTCCTGGTGGTACTGGTGGGGGATGTTAGGGATTAAATCTGGTTTGGTCATGTGCAAGTTAAGCACCTTACCTAATGGACTATCTTACTACCTGCCTCTGATTAAACTTATTTAAACCCCATAATATTCCTGAGATAAAAATTATTGTTTCAATTTCATCTTTAGCTACTGTTGTTCTGTCATTACCAAATGTGCTTATCGGGTGAATAAATTGATCATTGTGTGAATGAAAGTACTTTATATTCTTAGTTTGCGTATTTATTCTAGAGAATATTGACAGATTCATTTCTGCATATTCCTTGATAATTAATCTTGAGAACAAATCTTACTAATGATTTTCTATTTGTATTGTTGAAGAAGAAAATAGGAATAGCCATAAAGATTTCACAAGAAGTTGCAACTAATCATTTGAACTGACAAATTAGGTGATTCATAGCAAATGTATAGTTTATACTTTCTTTGCTTTTCTTTAAATTTCAGCCAATGAGTTCATTAAAAGACTGTATCTATCTATCTGCATATTTTGGACAGAAGTGTGTTATTTCTTTTGCCAACTGTTCAAATGTTATATTTTAATAAGCTCCCACTTGTGGTCATGTCAGATATCTTCTGAAAAGGATGAGATCATGAGAAAGAAGTTTAATTGGATCACAAAACTGCATACTTCTCTGGATAAAAGGTGAAGGCGAAGAAAAGAGTTCATTATGCTACAAGAAAGAAAGTAACCTTTGGGTACAGAACTCCCAATTTTTAATGATTAAGGACAGAATTTACTATTAGAAATAGATTCATAATAGTGAGCTCATTTTAATTAGGAACTTCATCCATGCCCCAGCAAGCACTATGAACTCATTAGAATATGTTAAGTCACAGTAAGGCATGGCAAGTGATGAAAATGTAAAGGAAAATTTAAAAAATAAATTCAGCTTATGGTATTAGAATATATAAATGATGCTCAAGGCATTGAATTTGACATACATATTTACATTAGGAAAGAAAAATAAATAGAAAAAGACTTTCTTTCTTAGGAAGGATTTTCTTTAAACTCTCGAACATTTTAAGTGCATCTATCAAAATAGAAACAGTTTACTAAAAGTTAATGGGAATTGAGAATTAGGATTCAAATCTAGTCTCCAAAAAATTTCACTGAAAATTATGTTGCAATTATTAAAGCTAAGATAAAATTTTTACTATTAAAATCATACTTGACTGTCACATTTTGGCAGTCTTTTATCTGTTGATTTTTTTGTTGTTGGCATTAGAAGTTGCCTGCATATTGGGAGGATAGAATTCAAGAGGAGAACAAAAGCAAAAATCAGTAGCTCAGTTTTAAGCAAGGAATCCAGTATTATACACTGGGTCATATAAATGGTCAAATCTAGTTTAAGATTCCTTGAGCTAAGGAATAGTAGTAGTTGAGTAATTTTTTCTATGTAATTTATGCATTAAATTTTAGTTATGTGAACAATACACATTTATGATGTGCCTTTTAAATAAAACAATTGATTTTAGTAATTATATTTTCTCTTTATTCAGAATTTATTTTCTTTGCAAAGTTAAACAAGACTGTAGAAATCTGTACTAATTATACTTGGCGTGCATATTCTTAGGGCTGATTCAGTTAACATTCTGAGAATTAGTAACTGGCTTTTATCAGGCAAACTTTTGAAAATAACCTGGCCAAGGAAGATTTGGTTTCTGACACTGATTGTGGTCACCTGCACAGTGTCAGGAGTGATCATTGAACACAGAGCCAGGAGTAAGCTTTGCGCACATTCAGGTATGGCCCAAAAAATAAGAAAGGGAAAGAACATAATGGGTATTAAATGGGTGTTTTGCCAGACTTGTTGAATGAGTCATCGTGGTTAGCTACTGAAGAAAAATGAGTAATTATAACTATCTCTAAAATTATTTTAAGCATAGAATTTTATTCCCTTTGAGTCTCTTGTTCTTTCAATTTTTCTGTTGTTAAAAATGACACCCTCTTTTTTGCCTCTCTGGGATATATTCCCAGCAGTGGTATTGCTGGGTCAAATGGGAGCTCAACCTCTAGTTTTCTGAGAGTCGTCCATACTGTTTTCCAAAAGGGCTGAACTAGCCGGCATTCCCACCAGCAGTGTAGAAGGGTCCCTTTCTCCCCACATCCTCTCCAACAGTGGTTGCTTTTGTTCTTTTGGATGTGTGCCAGTCTCTGTGGTGTGAGGTGGTATCTCATGGTTGTTTTGATCTGCATCTCTCTGATGATTAGTGATGCAGAGCACTTTTTCATGTGCCTTTTGGCCATTCGTATTTCTTCCTTGGTAAAGTTTCTGTTCATTTCTTCGCCCCATTTTTTGATGGGGTTGGATGTTTTCTTCTTGTAGAGTTCAACCAGTGCTTTATATACCATTGATATCAACCCCTTATCTGATCGAAACAACATCTGCACATGTATGTTCATCGCAGCACTGTTTACAATAGCCAGAATCTGGAAAAAACCCGAATGCCCCAAAACGGATGACTGGTTGAGGAAACTTTGGTACATCTATACAATGGAATACTATGCAGCTGTTAGAAAAAAGGAAGTCAAGAATTTTGTAGTTAAGTGGATGGGCATGAAAAGTTTCATGCTGAGTGAAATGAGTCAGAAAGAGAGAGACAGACATAGAAAGACTGCACTCATCTATGGTATATAGAATATCAGAGTGGGAGACTAATACCCAAGAACCGTAGAAATAAGTACCAGGAGGTTGACCCCATGGCTTCGCGGCTGGCCTCACGTTCCGGGGAAAGGGCAACTCAGAGAAGCGATCACCAACTACATTGTAGTCGAAGGCCATGTGGGGGAAGGGAGTTGCGGGCTGAATGAGGGCTAGAGACTGAGCACAGCGGCCACTCAACACCTTTATTGAAAACCACAACAGCTAATTAGAGAGAGAGAACAGAAGGGAATGCCCTGCCACAGTGCAGGGTGGGGTGGGGGGGAAATGGGAGTGGGGAGGGTGGGAGGGACGCCGGGTTTACGGGTGGTGGAGAATGGGCACTGGTGAAGGGATGGGTTCCCGAACTTTGTATGAGGGAAGTATAAGCACAAAAGTGTATAAATCTGTAACTGTACCCTCACGGTGATTCTCTAATTAAAAATAAATAAATTATAAAAAAAAAATGGCACCCTCATTGTAATGGTGGCACTTGACTTGTAATACAGAACTGCTTCCAGTAGTTGTTCTGCATTGCTGATAAGCAATAGATACCACAATAGTGGATTTGGTGACTGTTTTTGTTTTGTTTTTTTTGGGTTTTTTTTGGGGGGGTATCATATCAAAGGTATTCAGGGACTATTCTTGTGCTCAGCAGTGATCCTTTCGATACTCAGGGGACCAAATACAGCACTGATCAGCTGTCTTTTAAAAAATGTGAAGACAAGGTTTGACATTTTCTAGAAGCCTGACAGAGTGACTGTAAACAGAATATTTATAGTTTTAGAAACTATTGTTGAAATTGGGAAATTTTATTTCAAGTGGAAGATTTTGATGTATACCAGAATTGGTTTGAAAATTGTCCTAAGATTATCCCAAGATTTAGTCTGTCTCAGGGAGAAAAGGAAAGTTTACCTTATCCTTTTGACTTTTTCTCAAGCTGATTAATAAAATCACTCCAGGCAGATTAGTAAGGAAAAAAAATCAGTCTTATTTTAAACATGTGAATGTGTATATATAAGGTGTCAAAGGAAGGAAAGGTAAAAAGTAAAATAAGTTGGATAAATAAAATATAAAATTAAAGGCAATAGAATAGGAAACTGGGACTTTTACAGAGTGGGGAGAAACACACATGATGAAGAGAATATGCTGTACAAAATCCTGAAAGAATTCTAATGTTCTGGAATGGATGTTCCCCCTAGAATCTAGCTGTTTTGGGGTATAAAGATTATTTGTTTTGATGGGATGTTGTGGGTATTGGAGTAGGGTGGGGAGAGGGGTTTCAAATTTGTTGTCTATCATAATTGATTACATGATACTTGTAACCAACTCCTATTAGCAATCTAAATGTAACCAACAGTGTACTCTCAGATTAATAAAAAACAATGATTTTCTGTTTTGCATCATTAAAAAAGATGAAAGCAATAGAATGGGTATGACACTTGTTTTGTACATACATGATGCACTAGGGTTCCATCTTTGGTGCCGCATGTGGTTTCCTGAGCCCTACCAGGAATGATTTCTGAGCACAAAGTCAAGAGTACACTAGTTGCTGCCCAAATACCCATATCCAAAATAAATAAATAATTATCTTTAGTAAGATTAGTAAGCAAAGATTACCTTGTAATTCCTCCCAGCATACTTGGTCTATTTGAAAAGCAGTGCTCATGGGTTCATGTGGTACCAGGTACCAGAAAATCAAATTCAGAGTCTCACGTAGGCAAATCATATGCTCCAGCTGCTTAAAAAGATTATTCGTGATGACAATCAACCCACATTCTGAACATGATCCCCAACCTGTATTATTCTGGGTAGAGATTATTGTGAGAAAGTTCCCTTGGGATCTACATGGCCTTGATTGATTTATCATAAACTAATTGACAGGTCAAAGTGGTATATCGTAGCCTGTTCTGATTGTCTCAAGGAATCTTAAATTTCAACTACAAAAGAAAAGTTGTACCTTTCTCCATAAGCAAATAGAGAAAGGACTTGGGCATTTTGGGAATGGTAGATGTGATCTCTGTACATAAAAACATAAGTGCTAGTGGTTTTAAGCGGATGCTTCATACATTGAGAGAAAACAGAGGACTTGCTGACACTGCCATCACTGTTGCTCTGAGTGTGCATTGATGTCTCCTCTGAGATGCAGGCCATTTTCCCCTGATATGGCTGATGAACAAATACTTGTTAAGGAATCTACAATCTACTTGAAGAATGATCTGGGGGGGAAGGAGGGAACGCACCGATAGTGCTCAAGTCTGACTCCTGGTGCTCAGGTGTTCAGGTATTATTCTTTATGAGAGGGTTTGGAGACCATATGTGGTGCTGAGGGGAAAACCCTAGAAGCATCTTCTCTGCTATACTATCTCTCTGGTCCTTGGAAAATGATATTTAGGACAGGGAGGGGGTTCAGGGATGAGAGGTACATGCCCTGTATACACAAGAGCCAGTTTGTTGTAAACTTGTTACATTAGCTAAAATAATAAATAAATAAATATCTGGGGGCTGCACTGGACAATGCTCAGGACTTACTCCTTGTTTTGTGTTCAGGGATCACTCCTGTCAGGGGTCAGTAGACCATATGGAATGTTGGGGCTCCATCAAGCCTGGGTGGGCACATGCAATGCAAGTACCCCGCCCACTATACTATTGCTTCGGTCCCAGCAAATATTTTTTTTAAATAAAAATATGTCCACAGTTGTTGGATAAAATTAGGCTGTCCTTGCTCCTTACTGAGTTACTCCCTCAATAGTGCTCCTGAAGCACCATCAAGCACTAATAATCCTATATTGCTTTTCTCTTTACTTTATGTCCTTTGCATGGTTTACTTAGTAATGTATGGGGTTTTTTTTTGTTTTATTTTTTTGTATAGACACAGGAAGACAGTTATGGGAGTCGATAGACTCCAAATAATATTTACTCCTGGGCATTCATCATATTTACTTGACTTAAGACTAAGTTGTCCTTAGTTCCTAAAAGCCCCAAAAAGAGGGTCCCAGCAAGGGACAAGGATGGATCCAGGGCAAGCTATAAGTTACTATGACATCGGAAGGGGACAACCTAAATGCCATAAAGATAATAACTTAAGAGTGTGGTCATGGAACAAACTCTGTCATGACTCAAAAATAAGTAACTGAATAAGGACCCTGCTGGGGTTAGGAAAGAGTAACTTGGCCTGAGGACTGTAGTCTGGGATATATCGAGAGATGTCCCCAGGAAGAGCCAACCTTTAAGCTTAAGCCCTGTTTCTCTGTTCCCCAGTCATTCATCTGTCTGTCGCCATGGGCGAGTCAGGGGAATGGTTCTTGACCATTGAATGCTCAAGTCCCTCGCACCCACACTCTTTTGAAAAACACCCAGTGAACTAGAAAATAATGGTAATGAAAAAAATTAGTTAAAGATCACATAGCATGTGCTCAATATTGTAGTATGCACCTAAACTCATTTATAGCAAAGTCATGTTTATTATTTAAATCATTTTAAAATTGAAGATATTGAGACTAAAATAAATTAAATTACTTGGTCAAATAACTTGGAACCACTTAAAAGGCAGAAGTAGTATAGGAATTGTACAGGATATGAATCCTGGGAATACCAAGCTCTTAAAGAATTACAATACCACAATGACTTTTTTTTTTTATTTTATTAGTGAATCACCGTGAGGTACAGACATACAACCTTCTGTGTTTGTGTTTCAGTCACACAATGATCAAGTACCCATCCCTCCACCAGTGCTCATTTTCCACCACAAATGGTTCCAGCATCCTTTCCACCACCCCAACCCTGTCTCCTCCACCCCACCCCACCTTTGTGGCAGGGCATTCCCTTTTTCTCTCTCTATCCTGTTGGGTGTTGTGGTTTGCAATAGAGGTATTAAGTGACCATCATCTTTGATAGTCTACTTTCAGCCCGCATCTCCCATCCCGAGCGGGCCCTCCTAGCACCCTTGGTGGTTCCTTCTCTCTGACCTGCCTTTTCCCCCCAGCATATGAGGCCAGCTTCTAAGCTGTGGAGTAATCCTCCTGGTACTTATCTCTAGTATTATTTGGTGTTGGTCTCCCATTCTGTTACTTTATATTCCACAAATGAGTGCAATCTTTCTATGTCTGTACCTCTCTTTCTGACTCATTTCACTTAACATAATACTTTCCATGTTGATCCACCTACATGCAAAACCCATGACTTCATCTTTTCTAACAGCTGCATAATATTCCATTGTGTATATATACCATACCAAAGTTTCTTTAACCAGTCATCTGTTCTCGGCACTCGAGATTTTTCCAGATTCAGGCTATTGTAAACAGCGCTGCTGCAATGAACATATAAATGCAGAAGTCCTTTCTACTAGACTTTTAATTTATTAATGGTTTGTTATAAGAGATCTCTCAGCTTTTTCTTTTATTGTTTTCCATTAAGTTCATTTAGGGTGTTTGAAAGAAGTTCTAAGTTCTCAGTTTTTCTCCATAGGGTATAGGTTACATAGTTCTTCACACTTTAAAAAGTGTTTCAGAGATTTTAATTCTTTATCAACATCTTTGCTTCCCAATCTTACTGAAGTTCTTTCTTTCTTTCTTTCTTTCTTTCTTTCTTTCTTTCTTTCTTTCTTTCTTTCTTTCTTTCTTTCTTTCTTTCCTTCCTTCCTTCCTTCCTTCCTTCCTTCCTTCCTTCTCTCTCTCTCTCTCTCTCTCTCTTTCTTTCTTTCTTTCTTTCTTTCTTTCTTTCTTTCTTTCTTTCTTTCTTTCTTTCTTTCTTTCTTTCTTTCTTTCTTTCTTTCTTTCTCTCTTTCTCTCTTTCTTATTTTTGAAATGGTATTTGGGCAGCAACCAGTGTACTCAGAGTTTACTCTTGACTCTGTGCTCAGAAATCATTCCTGGTGGGACTCAGGAAACCGTATGCGATGCCAAAGGTTGAACCCTAGTCCATCATGTATGTACAAGGCAAGTGTCTTACCCATTGTGCTAACTCTCTGCTCACATCCCTCCAATCAGTTTTTTCCCCCTGTTTTTACTTATGAACTCTAATTTTCTACTATTTTGAAGAGAAAATATTCCATTCTACCTTACTTTTAAAGTACCGTCTCTGGGTACTACCTGCCTTATTTGGAATTATAGCCACAAAGAAGATTTTTGTGAATGGGTTTCTAAGTCTGAAGCACTGTGCACACTGTGCTTAAAACTATTCATTTATCTTAATTTTCCCACAAGGTATCTATAGTGAAATTAATTTTGAAAGTTTATAAGACTTTCTTTGCAAAGGTCACACACTTGCAAGACCACATTTTGGGGTAGTTACTTCACATATCATAAAATAAATATTACACTAATAATTAGACTAATTTGGAAAATACAGTTAAAACAGTAGAACATTCCCATAAAACAATGACTTTTTATAGCATTTATTGAACAACATTTTGAAAATGACTCCTTAGAAGTTATCCTACCTCTCACAAAGTATTCCAAATTAAGATATTTTACACAACGTGAGAAAACATGTCTGTGGAATTTGCTGCCAGGAAGACAAAGAGGAGAAAGGTTAGGAACATTCTAGAATGATCCTGTGTCTATGAAAAAGAAAAGAACACGCATACACACACACACACATACAGCCACTGAACTTGCCATTGTTAATTAAAGCATCTCATCAATGTCCCGAGATTTACAGGCTTTTTCTTTCTAGCAGCACTCTGGAGATTATCACCTTTTCTTTTCCTATTTTTAAATTCCAATAGCTTTTGAAGTTCTTAACTGGGAGTCTTGATGATAATGTTCTGAATTTATAGTCCTTTTCAAGTACAAGTACTGTACAAATGATTTGGAAGGCTCTCTCACCAAAGACGATGCTATCTCACTAAAGCTGCTGGAGATTTAAATGGCAGGTGGTAGCTTGAAATTGACCTGGGAGGCCAAGTAGATGATCTCACTTCTACTGAAAAAAATGTCTTGGGAGTATCAAGGACCTCAAGAGGTCAAGAATGTTAGCTTTACATCCTTTTTCAAAGGTTACCTATGGCTCTCTAGGGCTCCCCTAGGGCAGTGGTCTTTGTTCAGAGGAATGCAAGGATTTTATTAATTGAATCACTAACACTACCTCTCTTTTCACCAGGGATTATATCCTTGTACCTTATCTGAGTTCAAATCTTCTTTATCTGTGAAATCTGGCTTAGTCAGACTACAAGGAAACTTTGCTTCAGGCATAGTTTGTAATACTTTGAGATAGTATTTCTTTCTACAACCTCTTACTAATCATTCTCCCCACACCTCCCACACCCCTTTTTTGGGAGAGAATTCCTTCAGTTACTTTATTTATAAAATGTAAAAGTTTTGAGAAGAAATGAATTTATACCAAATGGATTTTATTTAGTCATAAATTTTAATTCACCATGAAGTCCCCAAAAGTTAAAAATCTATAAAGAACACAAAATTGTATGATACAGCTTTTAAATTTTGTCTTTCAATATTATTATTTTTCAATTGTAATAATTCTTCACATAGAAGTATATATAAAAAAATTTTAAGATCAGAAATCTAGAAAAAGTGTATTCCTGAATTTATATTAGATTCTATATTTTTGTAAAATGTAGGAAAGTAACAGAAAAGTTAAATTGTGTTGTTTCGTTGGACCACAGCATTCTGTATTCTGGTTCTGTACTCAGAGATTACTCCCAGTAGGGCTCAGAGAACCATATAGGGTGCTGGGAATTTAACTAAGGTCAACTACATCCAACACAAGTACCTTACTCACAGTAGTATTTCTGCAGCCCCTAAAAGGTAAAATTTTGATCATTTTACTCTTTTTTTTCTTTTTAGTTCTGATGATGCTTTCAATAAAGTCAACTTAAATTATCGCACAGAAAATGGACTGTCTCTACTTCATTTATGTTGCATTTGTGGAGGTGAGTGCTGGAAACTCAATACTTTGTAAACTAGTTATATGTATTTATGGTCAGTGATTTGAGCTGCTTAATAGTCTAGAAGAGAATTCTATTTGTGCTCAATTTTCTTTTGTGCTTTAACCCTATAACCTTGATAACCTTCGGTAGAAGCAGTAACTACCAGGCAGATATTTCAATTGATTGAGCACTGAATTTAAGTTTTATTGTGTTCCTATCAGAATGAAGTCACTTAGTGTTCTTGGAAATCAAAAGAATACTTTTCAGTATTGGACATGCCAGTCAGGGATTAGATTAAATTCAGAAGCACTTAAAGCTTTACCAATATATTACCAGGCAATTGTTTCACAATCTGCAGTAAGATATGTAGAAAAAAAATATACAAAAGATTAAAACTTTAAGTTTGATTTGCCTCATTTGTTTTCTTTGCTAACGTATCACAGAACCAGAACTTCAGATGCTTCCAGTCATGTAGTACATACATAGAAATTCATTGAATTAATGAATGTTCAATTTTTATTTTGTAAATGCAAACTAATATTATTTGAGATTTTTTAAAAATAGAAGTCTTAAAATCTAGTTATCAACTCTAACCATATCTCTTATCCATTGCTCCCAAAAGAACTAGATACTTTAATTGACAAATCTTCCTGCCAAATTGAAACACACCTTCTTAAGCTTAGTTATATCTTCCAGGTTTTCATGATTCAAATATGCTAAAACTTCTACTAAAGATGTTCTAAGGAATCCTATACAACTAGATTTTTGTCAATACTTTTCCAGCAGTGGATCATTAATAAGATGGATCTTTAATATTTTATATGATTAAAAATTTGATAACACTAAATTTAACACATAAGATTCTATTAAAATATAAAACATCTACACAATTTTATGTGTAGTAGAAATGTTCACTATTGAGGATGTCAATTAATTAGTAAACGTTAAAAATATATCTGCTAAACAAAGATATATTAAACAAATATCTGAAATTTTTATATATCAGTCTGACATTTGGTTTGAAGAGAGACTTTACCCCGCAACAGTTCAACTTGTTTTTCATTTTTATTTAGGCAACAAGTCACATATCCGAACCCTTATGTTAAAAGGGCTCCGTCCATCTCGACTAACAAGAAATGGATTTACAGCTTTGCATTTAGCAGTATACAAGGTGAAGCATTTTTCATCCAATAAATTCTTTTTTATTTGTTTTGTTTTGTTTCGTTTTGTTTGGGGTCCACTATGAATGGTGCTCAGGGCTTACTCCTGCTCTATCCTCTGGAATCACTCCTGGTACTGCTCAGGGGATCAAATGGGGTGCTGAGGAGCAAACCTAGGTTTGCTGTCTGCAAGGCAAGCATCCTGCTTGATTTGCTATTTCTCTGGTCTCAATTTGTTAAACTCTATATAGAATCAAAGATCATGCATAATTTTTGACTACTGTTTATTTTTTTCATTTAGTAATCATTGGAAACATTCAGAGTGACCAGAATATTCTTCTTTCTCTCTGTTTAGCAGATTTTATATATATATATATATACACATATATACATACATACATATATATAAATTTGACACATGCTCTTTTTAATGAACTATTATTTAATTTTCACTGAAAAATCTGTGAATATCAGTGAGTGAAGGTTATATGTTCATCCAGTGGTTAAGCTAGGATTTAAGACTTGAGTCTAGTTTCCTTTCTTACCAGGAGACCAACCTATCTCTGGGTAAAAGATGAAGTAACCTTGGAGAATGAAAGAACATTGAAGTTGCATTTTATGTTCTTCTTAAAAATACTATTTCCCCCCTAGATTTATCATTAGTTTCATTCTTTTAATTTTTCTAACTTTTCTCCAGTTGTTTATTTTATCACATTAGTTCCTGGTTCCAATTTAATCTTAATACCTGTTCGGAAAGTAAAAATGTGAATTAGTAAAAGAGCTAAAATTGTCATAAATCCAAAATTTACAAATGAAAGTTAAATATACATTATTCTCTACTCCCATTTCATTTCTCTTTTACCTGTTTTTAAGAGTCAAATATCATACTGGGTTTCATATACATTGTTTCTTTTTATTTATTTATTTATTTATTTATGAATGCTTTTTTAAAAATAATTTATTTATTTTTATTTAGTGAATCAACGTGAGGGTACAGTTACAGATTTATACATTTTTGTGCTCATGTTTCCCCCATACAGAGTTCGAGAACCCATCCCTTCACCAGTGCCCATTCTCTACCACCAGTAAACCTAGCATCTCTCCCACCCTCCCCAGTCCCGTCTCCCCCCACCCCACACTGCCACTATGGCAGGGTATTCCCTTTTGATCTCTCTCTCTGATTAGGTGTTCATATACATTGTTTCTAAAGTCAATAAAATATAGTAAAATTCGGGTGTGGGTTTATTTCATAAAAATGATGGCATCTAGGAAATGTAAAACTGATGTTTAAAAATAAGGTATAGGGGCTAGAGCAATAGAACAGTGGGTAGCGCGCTTGCCTTGTATGTGGCTGACCCGGGTTCGATTCCCAACATCTCATATGGTCTTCTGAGCACCACCAGGAGTAATTCCTGAGTGCAGAGCCAGGAGTAACCCCTGTGCATTGGCCAGGTATGACCCATAAAGAAAAAAAAAAGAAGTATAATTGTCACACAAAATCTTAGACTTGCATTGCTGTAGTGTTTATTTTGCCCTTGATTTTATGTGAACTTTTGAAAGCATTTATTTTGCAATTATGTATATGTGTATGTGAGTGTGTGAGTGTGTGTGTGTGTGTGTGTGTGTGTGTGTGTGTGTGTGTGTGTGTGTGTGTGGTAGGGAGTTGTTTCTGCTTATATGAGAATTGCCTTGTTACTTAATTCCTGCAAACTTTAGAGATAAAAAAGAGCCATATATTTTATTATTCCGATTCACATACTCTGTGATTCATACTGCAGATGCTCCAATGCTCATCCCTTTTATTTCCCAGTCAATATCTACTCAATTCTTCCTATTTCTTCAGCAAAGATGCAGCAGTCAAGTGCTAAATTGTCATTAGCATCTATTAATCATCCTGTAAGTCTTGCGTGGCGGTTGAGTTCAGTGTGTAGGAAACAGTACCTGAAACTGAATGTTCTGCCGACCGAAGATCAAGGAACAGGAATCTGGTGATGAATAATTAAGGCAGTGTGGGAAACTGTGAATTCTGTTTATTTATTTTGGGCCACAGAGGAGAACAGTATTGGACTGGAAAGGGAGCTCAATAGGCTTGAGTGAATGCTTTACCTGTGGGAGACCTAGGTTCAATCCCATGTACCACATGGTCTCCTGAGTACTGCCAAGGATCATTTCTGAGCACAAAGCCAGCAATTATCTCTGAGCACTGTAGGGTGTAGCACACGCCTCACTTCTCTCCAATATGTTACAACATGAGAATTTGAGCAGCTGTAGATTTTGTAGTTTCTAATACCAATTTGAGGGCTCTTTCAAGGATTGGCTTTGTTTTCTTTAATGAGGTTTAATTGGCATCTCAGACTGTATATGTTTTAGAGATATATTTTCACCTCTTTAAAATGTATATCAACTCACCATATCCACCATTCAAGTGACAATATCCCTTCACCACTGTCCATTCACTGTCACTGTATCACTCTCATCCCGTTGTTCATGGATTTACTCGAATGGGCGCCAGTAATGTCCCAGCCCTGAGATTTTAGCAGTATCTCCTTACTCATCTTTCCCAATGATTGGAGGCTTCTTTCAGGGTCAGCAGAATGACACCTGTGATTGTTACTGTTTTTGGCATATCAAATACACCATGGGGAGCTTGCCAGGCTCTGTGGTGTGGGAGGGATACTCTCAGTAACTTGCTGGGCTCTCCGAGAGGCATATATATTTATTTTCCTCTATGATGATGTGTGACCACGCAGTCCAGGAATATGTTCACCCATGTGTGAGTCTCGGCCTGAGTGTGTGGAAACAACAACAAAAAAACAAGCAACAACAACAACAAAAACCCCAAAAATGAAAAGAGAAATACTATAATTTGATAAAATGATGATTCTGAGTTTTCTTTGAAGGAGGGATTGGGTGACAACTGGCTGTGTTTAGGGCTTCTCCTGGCTGTGCTCAGGGTGCTCAGTGAACCATATGCAGTGCTGAGGAACAAACTGGGTCACCAAGTGAAAGGAAAGCACCTTACCTCCTGTATTGTCTACCCCCAAACAGCCAATTCTGATAGTGTACATGAGGAACTCCCAATTCCAAGAAACTTTCTATAAATGAGCAGTATGCAGTTATCCATAACTCTAGAGATTCTTCCTAACATATAGGTTCTGAACTTTCTGAATATTGCTTGCGCTCTTTCTCTCGCTCTTGTTCTCTCTCTTTTTCTCTCCCCTGGATATATTTAAATACTAGGTTTTTATCCATAACAACTCATTATTTTACTGACCTTTTTGGTGCCAGGATCAAAATCATGAACTCATAGATACAAGGTATGCACTCAATGACTGAGTTATAATACCTGGCACCCCAAGACTTTATGGAATTCTATAAATCAAAACTACATACAAATCTTTCATTTCCACTTTTTGTCATATTGATGGACTGGATCAACAGCATAGTGGGTAGGGCATTTGCCTTGCACGCAGGCCGACCTGGGTTTGATTCCTCCATCCCTCTCGGAGAGCCTGGCAAGCTATGGAGAGTATCACACCCGCATGCCAGAGCCTGGCAAGCTACCCATGGCATATTCAATATGCCAAAAATAGTAACAAGTCTCACAACGGAGACGTTACTGGTGCCCATTTGAGCAAATCGATGAACAATGGGATGACAGTGCTACAGTGCAGTTATACTGATGTTGCACCAACAGTATGAATCATGGTACTTTAATATTTTTTTTTAATTCTCAAAAAAAAAAAAAGGCTAAGGAAAGCAGCTGGCACCTCAGCCTGTGTCAAGGCAATAGCACCAAACTATCTCACTGAATTCATCATGACTCAGAAATCAAAGGAGAGGCAGAGCAATAGTAGAGCGAGAGTAGGGTGCTTGTCTTGTACAAAGCTGACCAGCATTTGATATATGGCACCTCACGTTCACCTTCAAACCCCACCAACAGTGATCTCTTGAGTGCAGAGCCAGGAATAAGCCCTGAGCACCACTAGGTGTGGCAAGTAAAAAAACATCAAAGGAATTAGGACTGGAGACATAGTACAGCAGGTAAGGCAATTGAATAAGGCTAATCCAGATTAAATCCCTGGCACCATAAATGGTCCTCTGAGCCTACCAAGAGTGATACCTGAATGCAGATCTAGGAACAAGTCCTGAGTACAGCAGAGTGTGGCCCCAAAACTCAAAAAAAAAAAAAAAAAAATCAAAGGAAAGAAAAAAGTCAAACTCAAGATGTCACCAATTTTTTTTTTTTTTTTTTTTTTGCTTTTTGGGTCACACTGGGCAGTGCACAGGGGTAGTTACTCCTGACTCTGCACTCAGGAATTACTCCCGGCGGTGCTCAGGAGACCATATGGGATGCTGGAATTGAACCCGGGTCGGCCGCGTGCAAGGCAAACACCATACCCACTGTGCTATCGCTCCAGCCCCAGTCACCAAATTTTTTCATTATCTTTTTTCCTTGGCTGTTCACAAACAAAGCACTAAGAGTAGCTGTGATGAGTGACATCAGCAAGACTGGAAAAAGGAAGCCCCAGGCCTTCCTTCCTCCTGTAGAACCACTCATTAAACACAGTACACATATAAATTCCCTTTATGAGAAATTCAGAAACCAATTAGGCTCCAGCACACCAAGAAAAAACACTAAACAGCTTTATCAAAGTCAGCAGGAAAATCTGTGCTATCCTCTCACCCTAGTCCTTCATCCTCAAACCACCATATAATTGCAAGGCAACTATAGGCTCCCATTAAACCTCACAACCATTTCACTGTTTTTATTCCCCCTTCCATAGCCTTAGTGGTATGTCAGAGTCCAGGGGTTTGTTTTCATGTGACTTTGTTCCTTCCACTCTTCTATTTGTGAATGACAGCATCCAATATTTTTCTTTTGATTCATTTTCCATAGCATGATTGGCTCCAGTCCTATTTAGATGTAGCAAAAAAGCAAAATTTCAATTTTCTTAAACTGACATTGTGTGTGTGTGTGTTTGTGTGTGTGTATCACTTCTTCTTTATCTAGTCAGATATTATTGAGTACATAGATTGTTTCCCTATCTTACAGTAAATCATGCTTTAATAAACACTAGGTGCTTGCATGTTTTTGATTCAGTGACACCATACATTCTGAGTCTGACTGAGAAGAAGACTGTAAGTGTTGACTTTTTGTAATATTTAGCATAGCACAGCCACATAAATGGGTTCTGGACCATTTAGTGCTACAATCTAGAATTATCTAACTCTTCCACTTCTATTTATTAAAACTAGCTCTACCATTCTTTGTTTTATCTATTTATTTGTTTGGATCACACCTGGCAGTTCTCAGATCTTCTCCTAGCTCTGTGTTCAAGATTCATTCCTGGCAAGGTTCAGGAAACCATTTGGGAGGTTGGGATCAAACCTGGATCAGTTGCATGCAAGACAAGTAAGACAAGTACCTTACATGATATACTATCATGATAGCCCATACTTTTCCATTTTTTAGACTTTCCTTCCTTTGTTTGTTTCTTTTTTTATTTTCAGAAGACCAGATGGACTATAATATTCTTTTTTGTGACAAGTTTAAATGCACTTAGAATCTTGGACACAGGTAGCAAAAATGGCTATAATAAAATGCATGATTACTCTACAAAAACCTTAATAGAGATAAAGCAAATTCACCTGTCTACTTTAAAACACAATATAAAGTAACATATATTACCATATACTTTAAAACACAATATAAAGTAACATATATTACCATATACTTTAAAACACAATATAAAGTAACGTATACTACCACTGCATTATTAATGCTTATTATATCTCCCCTGCCATTGATTGCTAGTTCATGCCATTGATTGTTCCAGTTTCTTTTTTCTATATAGTTGAATAAATTTTATTTTAACTATATTTCAAACAAAAATATGACAGAATACTATGAGAATCTTCCTTCTATGTTATCTAACTTTACTAATTGTGTGTATTTTATATGATCTTCATTACCATTCTTAGTCAAGTAAATTGAAGACATTGTGATCAATTGCCACTATATACTCCAATCTTATTGTCAAGGAGAAAGGAAATTCAGGGCTAAAGAGCTAGTACAGTGAAAAAGGCAATTGTCTTGCATGTGACCACCAAGGTTTGATTCCCAGAACCCCATATGATCTCCCAACCATAGCCAGGAGTGACCTCTGAGAACAGAGTCAGGTAGCCAGGAGTAAGCCTCAGCATTGCCAGAAGTGCCTTTCCCCCCAAAAAAAAGACCTTTGAACATTCATATATATATGTATATATGAATTACATATAAGTGTGTATATAGCTGTATATATATATATATTCTATATTCCAAATTTACTTGGCCCCAAGAGAATAATTTAATAGACAGTTTAGGAGCCAATACAGAATCATGCACCTTTAAAGTTGTCTTTTCTTATTCTTTTCTTTAATCTAAAGAAGTTATCTGCTTTTCCTCATCTCTATGGAATGCTGGGATTTTTGATCCAGATGAAGCAGGCACTTATATATTTCTTTGAAATTTTAGAATGTTTAAATTTAGTATAAATTTAGTATAAGAGTTATGTCAACTGCTCTGCATGCAGTGAACCCCAGTTTACTGCCGTCACATATGGCAGCTCCCTTCAGAACCACCAGGGATCACTCCTGAGCAGAGTCAAGAGTAGTTCCCAAGCACTACCTGATGTAACTCAAGACTAACAAAATAATAGACACATAAGAGCTAGATTTTGTGCCTTACAATATATCTGTCATGTAAACTCATATTCTCTCATTTAAAAAATAATGTAACTTTTTCTTTTTTGTTTTGTTTTGTTTGAGCCACACTTGGTGGTGCTCAGGGCTTACTCCTAGCTCTGTGCCCAGGGATCACTCATAGTGGTACTCATGAAAGCACATGAGGAACTGGGGATCGAACCCAGGTCAGCATGTGCAAGACAAATGCCTTACCCATTGAACTATATCATGGGCTCCAAATTTTCACATATTCTATAAGATTATAATATTAACCATATTAGTAGCTATTTCAGTGCATCCTGAATATTGAGCCTAGACCAGGACTTTGTTTCTTGAAAACAGTTTTGTTTTAAAAATAGAAGTATCTCTGCTTCCGTTAGTAGTGATAGAATATATGAGATATTTAGATTTTTTCATACCATGTTAATGATAAGCCCTCATGTTTTTGTATATTTTTGATAAGGATTATATTTATTGAGTTATAATTTATGCAAATTAAATTCACAATTTAAGTGTATAATTAAATGGCTTATAACAATGTTCGTTGTAACATACCATCTTGCAATGACAGGCTTTTCCATCATTCTTAAAATGTTCTTCATACCAGTTTGAAATAAATTCTCTGCTCTATCTTATCTGGCCACTGAATACTGATACTTTTTTTAACTATCATTTACTTTTTACTTTTCTAGAATGTTACATAAATATATATCCATTTACTTTTCTTTTATATATGTCTTCTTTTATATATGACTTCTCCCATTTATAATGCTATTGGAAACCTAAACTGTTTTCTGTCATTGTAATTTTTTTCTTTTTTAGTTTTTTTATTTAAATATGATCCATTTGACATGACTTTTACATATGATTTTTCACACTTATCATAATGCTACTTGTCAACAAGAATGCCATGTTGTTCTGTTTAGTTAATTGTGTTTTTATTTTTTTGTATATTTTATTTTGCTTTTTGGATCACACACTGCGATGCTCAGGGGTTACTCCTGGCTCTGAGCTCAGGAATTACTCCTGGTGGTGCTTGGGATACCATATGGGATGTTGGGGATTGAAGCCGGGTCAGTTGCGTGCAAGACAACCACCCTATCCACTGTACTATCGTTCCAGCCCCAATTGGTTTTTTAAATTGTGAAGCTGTACTCCCTTACATGGATATTCCTTAATGTCTTTAACCCCTTATCTGTTCATTAAAATTGTACATACAATTTAATTAGTGACAATGGTTCATCTTCTCCTGTTTCTGGATTGATGGTTCATATATTTTGACTATTATAAGTAGTTTTAAGTAAGATTGCCTTTCTATCTTCTTTTCTATGTTAAAAATGTATCTCAAGCAGAAATCCAGGAAAGTCATGAATGATTATGAGGATTCACTCTGCAATTTTTCTTTCTTCCAAAGTTCACGGTTTTTTGCTATTTGAGCTATTTTTTAGAGCCTGATAATATATGTATCATATGTTTGGTCCATTTGATAGATTTTATTTTTCAGTAGGAAAGGTTAATACAAGTATCATGTCTATCATCTCATTTTATAGTGCAAACAACTTGTGATCTAAGACATAATTCTGTATTGCCAATATTTTGTTCAAAAGTTCTATTGTCATCCATTACTCATATACTCTAACTCTCTCTTCTAAATAAAAGATTCAGGATCCTTTAATTTGCAGTTTTATTTTAATAGATTTTCAGACTTTTTTCCTATAATTCCTGCCTTCAAAAATAATGGTTTTGTTTTTCTGTTTTCTTTTGTGGTGCTAGGGCCTCACATACGTGAGTCATTGGCTCTACCAATGAACCACACTTCCCACCCAGTGATTTTAAACTTTAACATGCAAGAAAATCACATGGTAACTATAAGATAAAAGTAAATAATTCCTTCTCTATGTTGCCCTAATAAAATTTGGTGCCAAGAATTTCAGCTAGGATCTAAATTTTAATCTAAGAGTATGTTGTAAGCAGTCGAAGTTTACATGTTGAAGATGACTGTTGAGTTTTGCAACTAAGTTTGGGGCAAGACAATCAGCAGAAACCACCACAAAGGAGTTTTATAAGTGAAGAATCTCATTCTATACCCCAGCTATACTCATCTAGAATGTCAGGAGCTCAACTACTAGTGCTCATAGCTCAGTTCTTTTTTAATTATTTTTTTAAAATCAAGACACCATTATTTGCAAAGGTATTCAGAGTTGAGTTTTAGGAATACTGTTGTTCCAGCACTAACTCCACCATCAATGTCAACTTCCCTCCCCACGGCCCCAGGTTACCTCCCATTCCCACCTCTCAGCCAGCCTCATTGACAGTCACATTTTAAGTTTTGTTGTTGTGCATCATTAAACAAATTGCTCTCTTCCTCTTTCTTTCTGAAATGAAGCAAAAAGAATTACTAACTTTTTTGAGTGAATTAGACTTTTTTAGAAGGCAGACATATGCTATTCTTTACAACATACCTAGCACAGAGTAATTACTTAATAAAAGTTAACTATTATTGCCGAGTTTTCATTTCAATAAACATTTATTGGAGAACTAATGTGTCAGTCGTTTTACATAAAAAAAAGAAAAGAAATGGACCATGATGTTTAGATTAGTACTTACTAAAAAGACAAGAATAGGTAATCCTAATATTAAAATAATAAAGCTTATACATTAGATAAATTTACTCTAAATTTTTTATCATATGCCCTATAAAAATTGCACCCCCACATTGATAATTGTTTATAAATTATAATAGTGAACTAAATAATAGCTTACAGCACAATGTACACATTTACACTTTAGTCAATAGGGCTAAAATCTGAGCCTATAAACCCATTTTAGATATTTGTTTTGATTACATCAAAATCTTCTGACAAATTTCTTTTCAAATGTGATTAAATTATTATTGTTTCCCTGAAAATTTGACTTACAAAAAGCCCTCCCTGTAGGAGAAAGAAGTGCCAACTTTGCAAGTTTTGTTTTATTTTTCTTATATTATTTTTGCTCTGTGGCTACTTCACAGGGATCTTTTATAGATAAGCTGCCAATTTTATATGAGACAATTTAGTTTAAACCATATACTAAATAGTTTGATTCACATAAGCAATGATTCATTCTTCTGTATTAAAAAGTTTAAAAGTTATAAAAAGTGATAAACAACCTTTAATTTCTTCCGTATGGAATTCTAAATATTTATTATAGAGTGAATACTGGGAATGATTACTAGTTGATAATTGATAAGATCAGTATAAATCTACATGCCATAAAATTTTATTTTTTATATCAGATATACATTTCTAATTTTTCTTCTTGAACCCTATTATATTCTCTTACAACAACCTTCTTATATTTGCATCACACACAAGGAATACTTTGTTAGATGTTATTATATCACTGTATCACTGTAATCCCGTTGTTCATTGATTTACTTGAGCGGGCGCCAGTAATGTTTTCATTTGTTCCAGCCCTGAGATTTTAGCAGCCACTCCTTACCGATTTTCCCAATGGTTGGAGGCACTTTCAAGGTCAGGGTAACGAGACTTGCTATTGTTACTGTTTTTGGCATATCAAGTATGCCATGGGGAGCTTGCCAGGCTAAGCCATGAGGGCAGGATACTCTCGGTAGCTTGCCAGGCTCTCTGAGATCATATCCCTCTATGATTTTATGGAAAATAGATAGGGAGTGTCTTATGAAGTGTCTTATGTTCACTCATGCATGACACTCGGCCTGAGCATGTGGAAAGCGGCTTGGAGTGTGGCAGCAGTTTGGTAGTGGAGGTCGGCTGCCGGGGCTGGGTCCCTTGGGGAAGGGAGGGCTCTCACTCCCCCTCTGGGGAGCCCTGAGTGGAAACAGCCTCTGGCATGGATTCCGGGTATGTTATTGTTTATCTCAAGTAAAACATAGACTTTGGGAAAAGACCTTTACTTATAGGTTGGAAGATCTAACATAAGAATTTTATAGAACAGAAACTTATTAGATCATCTACTTTTACCTCACATATACCTTGATTTCAATACACAGACACTTAGAACATCTTTCTTCAGTGAATTAAATGCAGAATTTTGATTATCAAATCATTCTTACCTCTTCATATGATGAATCTTAAATGATCATTTTTTTCTTTTTTTAGGAGTTTTGTTTAAATCACTGTTACTTAATATACTGTTAATCTTAGTGTTTCATGTATACAGCGTTCCACGTCCATACCTTCCACCAGTGTCTACTTCCCTTCACATTCACTCAGTGTCTCCAACTGTACCACATGACCCTCTCTCTATCAGTTCCCACTGTGTTAAGCTCAGTTCACTAAACAATTTCTCAGATTCTGTTGCTTTAGGGCATTTCCCCCCTTACTATAAGCAATAGAAATAACCAATGCTCATGAGGAGATGGGGATAAAGGAACCTTCATCTGCTGATGGGAAGGCTGACTCCTTCAACCGATATGAAAAACTATATGCCTCAAAAATATAAAAATTGATCTTCTGCATGACTCAGAAATTCTACTTCTGGGCTTTTATTCCCCAAGTGCCCCAAAAGTTTATTCTGGAAATTAATTTGCACTCCTATATTCATTGCAGTGCTCAATATGGAAACATTCTAAGTGTCCAAACACCCTAAGTGTCCAACCAAGAGTAGATTACTGGATAAAGAAACTATCACACACACACACACACAACCACACACACTGGAATGCTAGAAGCCTGTAAGAAAAGGTGAAATCATTCAATTTTGCACCACGTAGATGGAGATGGAGATATTATGGTGAGTTAAGTCCAAAGAAGAGGGACAAATGCAGAATTGTCTGTCTCATAGGTGGGATATAAAGAAGAATGGTCACAAAAAACAATGGTCACTTGTTCTTCCCTACAGATATCATCTCACAAGATTTCACTCTATTATCTCAGAAGACATTTTATGGGACCAGGGAGATAGTATAGCAGATAGAGTGTCTGTCTTGCACCTGGTCAACCTGGGTTCAACCCCTAACACCCCATATGGATGCTACCCCACCAGAAGTGATCCCTAAGCACAGAGTCAGAAGTGAACCCTGAGCAAAGCTGAGTGTGACACCTGCACCCCAAGAAGATATTTTATATACTAATATGTACATTGTAGGAGAAAAATCTTATTCATACTTGTGTCTGACTAGAATCTAAAAAATATGTATGCTTCCAGAAATTTTGTTGTTAGAATTGTATAGTCTGGAAACTGTTGTATCCTTTTTGTGATTCCCCCACCCCCGCAATCTTAGCACATACATTTGATTGTGAAATTTAATTTTTCGACTATCCTAAAAGTAGGACCAAATTTTTTGTTTCTTAAATTTTTGTTTTGCTTTTTGACCACCCCCAGTGATGCTTGGGGATTACTCCTGAATCTTCCCTCAGATATCACTCCTGGCGGTGCTTAGGGAAACCATATAGGATGCTAGAGATTGAACCTGAGTTGGTCACGTGGAAGGCAAGCATCTCACCTACTACTATTGCTCTGGCTTTTGTTTCTTAATTTTTTTAAATTAATGTTTTCATTTATTGAATCACAGTGAGATACACAGTTACAAATTTCTTCATGATTGGGTTTCAGTCATATAATGTTACAAAACTCATCCCTTCTCTAGTGTACATTTCCTACCACCAATGTTTGCAATTTCCCTTCTGCACACCCCACCATCTCTGCCTGTCGATGGCAGCAATATTCTTCTTCCTCTTTCTTCTCTCTCTCTTGCTCTCTCTCACTGTCTCTCATATTTATTTTTAAATATGCAAGCCATACTTTTTTTGGTATTTGACATTTTTCTTTTATTTTTTTAATTAACTTTTTTTCATTGAATCACTGTGAGATGCACAGTTACACAGTTGTTTCTTAAAATTTAAAAGGTATTTGCCCTTTTTATATATTTTGGCTTTGGCAGCTCCTCGGGTGATGCTCAGATCTACTCCTAAATCTTTCCTCAGACATCACTCCTGGTGGTGATCAGGGAACCATATGGGATACCTTAGATTGAACCCAGATCAGCTGTGTGCAAGGCAAACACCCTACCTGTTGTCCTATCACTCTGACCCCATATTTGTCCCTTTTGATTAAGACCTCTACTTTGGCAGTATTGATATTTTGGATAAAATAATTTTTGTTATGCCGAAGCTGTACTGTTCTTTGTAAGGGATTAGCAGCATTTCTGGTTTCAAAAAGTTACTAGTTACCCCATTCACCCTAAACCACAGTTCCTGGAAAAATCAATCATCCCTACTTGAGAACTACTTGTTTAATTCATTAAATTAGCATTTAGGATTCAAATTATCTTTTCAAAGTTTCCTCATTGAAGATCATTTTTTAAATGGAGTATAGCAAGATAATAATCAGAAATTCTTTTTTGAAAACAATTCTCAAAAATTATGAATACAACTTATGCATATTTAACTAAATTTTCATGATAATTGAAACTGATTAATACTTGTTCTCATTTTAAGGAACTGGAGAACATTATTACCTCCCAAATTAGAGCAATTCTTAAGAGAGATATTCTCATACTTATGTTTTTCTTAGCAAACAAGTAAAAATACTCTGTAAATTTTGAAAAGCTAGATTTTATAAATTAGGGTTTAAAAAATCTATTTTAACAGAGAATAGTAACAGATGTTAACTGTCCTTCAGTTTTATTGAGATAGCACTTATAGCTCATATTCCCTGGAGAATTTCTTTATTCCTCCCATGTCTTGAGTTAAATATAGTCTGAGATATAGTCACAGCAGAGTATACTTACCTAATAATAGTTTTATTATTATTATTATTATTATCATTATTATTATCATTATCATTATTGTTTGTGGGGCTGGAATGATAGCACAGCCTGTAGGGCATTCGCCTTGCACACGGCTGACCCAAGTTAGATTCCTCTTCACCTCTCAGAGAGCCCGGTAAGCTACCAAGAGTATCTCGCCTACATGGCAGAGCCTGGCAAGCTTCCCGTGGCATATTCGATACATGCCAAAAACAGTAACAAGTCTTGGGGCTGGAACAATAGTACAGTGGGTAGGACATTTGCCTTGCACGCGGCCAACCCGGATTCGATTCCCAGCATCTTATATGGTCCCCCAAGTACCACCAGGAATAATTCCTGAGTGCAGAGCCAGGAGTAACCCCTGTGCATTGTCAGGTGTGACCCAAAAGGCAAAACAAAAAAACCAACCAACCAACCAAACAAACAAACAAAAAACCAGTAACAAGTCTTACAATGGAGACGTTACTGGTGCCCGCTCGAGCAAATCGATGAGCAACTGGATGACAGTGATACAGTAGTACTGTAAATGATTCTGTGTTTTGTTATCTAGTTACTTCCTAACATATTATATTTCTCTTTATGAGGGATGGAGAACACACTGCCCACAAAATCATGAGATCTGGTCTTGGCACATGATGAGAGAGAAGCATAAGTTTCTGGTCAGCTACTAGTGACCGTATCAGCCCTCTCTGCCTGTTTTATTGCATGGCCAATGAATGGAGTTATAGTCAAGTGGCCCTCAGCAGGGGGAAGGTTCCCCAACAATTCAACAGATGTCTGGTTAAAGAAATTATGCATACATCTACGCAACTGTTAGGAAAAATGAAGTCATGAAATTCTGGAGCGATAGCACAGCAGGTAGGGCATTTGCCTTGCACATGGCCGACCCGGGTTCAATTCCTCCATCCCTCTCGGAGAGCCCGGCAAGCTGCCGAGGGTATCCCGCCCACAAGGCAGAGCCTAGCAAGCTACCCCTGGCATATTCGATATGCCACAAACAGTAACAAGTCTTACAATAGAGACATTACTGGTGTCCGCTTGAGCAAATGGATGAGCAAAGGATGACAGTGATACAGTGAATATTGAACTAAAACGAAAGTCAGTAGAAACAAGGGCCAGAAGGATTGGCCCACAATTGGAAGCCTGTGTCAAGTGCTGGGGGAGAAAGCAGGTGGGATATAGAAGGGACAGACTACAACAAAGGTAATTGGAAATGATCACTCTGGATAAGAACTGTGTGCTAGGAGCAGGAAAAGGACCAAACATGATAATCTCTCAGTATCTGTATTGCAAACCATAATGCTAAAAAGGAAAGAAAGAGAGAAAGAAGAAAAGTGCCTGCAAAAGAGACAGGCTGGGTTGGCTGAGTGCGGAAGGTGAGAACGAAACTGGGGATATTGGTGATGCAAAATGTACATTGGTGGCTTGCTTTGACCATCCATACCTCATTCATTGTCCCTTCATCATCAGTCCCTCCCATTAAAATAATAGTGAGTTGAGAGGCCCTTTGCCTTCCAAAATGTGAAAAACTTCCATGCCTTCAGGAATGAAGTCCTTAACAATCGAAGACAGATAATTTGACAAAGTTAAATGGGAACTATCACTTAGACTCAGTGTTTTAGAAGTATTGTGAAATTGTGAGAGAAGATGTGAAAACTAGAAAATTAGAAAATTTATGTCCATGAAATGGAGCAGTCACTATTCTGCTCCAGATTCGTCATTGTTTTATAGATAATGTAAGTCTAGTATTATGTAAAATGCCAGAGAATCAGAATCATGCTATGTTTTCTGATACTGAAATGCTGGCTATTAATTTTAAACGTTACTGGTAAAAAATATTTGTCGGCCAAGCCTTCTTTTCCTCTTGTGTCATGTTTGTAATCTTTGATAGAAATTTTGATTATCACAACAGCAGGAAACAGATTTAATCTAGTTATCATTTTCTGAGCTCTTGGAACAATTATTATTGTATATTCACCAATAAATACTTATTGCATAAACATACAGATGATGACACAGTTTTATGGTTACTCAAAAGGAAACAAGTACTTCAAAAAAAGAAAAAATATTAGACAAAATGTCTTATTTTAACCATGAAAATTAGAATTAGAAAATTGTGACATATTTATTTGGGAAATTTTAATGATTTGTAGGGCTGAGTTAGAATTAGAAAAGAGGCAATGGATATTGATTGCTCCTTCAAAAGATGAAAAATTGAGCAGTGAAGTGTATGGTAGGATTACAGGACAATTTCTAGAAAATGGTTTTGCAGTCTTTTAAAAGTCTTGACCCTTTAAATGAACATAAAAGTTCAACTTATGTTAATTTTTTAACTTTAAAATGTAACAATGTGAAAGAAAATTAATTTTTAAAATTATAGTATCAATTTGCGTTTACAAGCAGTATGTATTTGCATTTTCCTAACATCTCAAAGATTCAAATTGATCTTTGATAATTCCTGATACATGAGAAGACAAGTGTATTCAAAGCCCATTTGAAAGAAGTCCATAGGAAGAAACAGAAGAATTCATTGGTAGAGATGATAAGAAGAAAAAAGATCAAAAGCAAATTGTTAGCATTATCCTGAAGAGATTACAGGTACTCACTCTGAGTGTGTCTCTTATTTTAAGGTCTTTTTTTCCCCTCAAAATTTCAAGCAAAGTCAAGTATCTCCATCACTCCAAAGTCTTTTTTAATCTGTCTTTTGTGAAAATAAATTCAGAATTATTTTAACAAAAGGCAGGTGAGTGTGAACTTTTGTAAACATATTTTAAGTACATATATATATATATATATATATACTGATTAATGGGGCCTTTCATTGGAGATGTCCATGATGCACGAGGTAGCTCTAGTCCATTAAATTTTAATGCTTGGAACTAAATACATTTCATCCCAAAGCTCTGCATAGTTCCTTGTCCTAGAAGAATCTTAATAGTCTTCAAAGGCAATAAAGCTACTTTTGTTATGTTTTTGTTCTAAACTCAAAACAGGCTGTAATAATTGCTGTGCTGGGTATACTGGATTAATGAAGAAAAAACTACTTAAATAAACACACAATTAAAATAGTTATTTATATATATTTTCACTCCCAATAACTCAGTCCTTTTTCTAAACTAAGCTTTATTTTACCTAAGAGTTCCATTCATGTGACACTCCAGGGAACATCCAACAATTAGGATAGGTACTACAAAAAGCAGTTTAGCCCAATTCAGAAATTTAAAAAATGGATATATTCATGATTAAACATCTGAATAAGAGTGGACTAAGACATAAATGGAATCTTTTAAGTTTTATCTATGATCAATTAGCACAAATATATACACATGTATTTGTAATGATCTTAAATTTACAAGCATTTTCACTTATATTATGTTATTTGATCCCCTTTACAACTCATTAAATAGATAAAGCATGTTTTAGATTCTATTTTTACAGGAGCAGAGATCATGGTCACAAAAAGAACTTTTAGAAAGAAGCAAATAATACAAGTGAAATTATAGTTAGGGATGAAAAGCTAAAATGACTTAGAGAGAAAAGCATATTATTTAAAGTCAGAGAACGTTTTGTTCTATTTTTGTTTTGAAGTACCTAAGATTGAACCCTGGGTTTCACACATGCAAAGCAAGGCCTTTTCTGCTGAGCTATATTCCCAGCCCTTTAACGTCTGAAGACAAGTTCATATTCCAGTTCAATTTTAAAATATTGTACATTAAAGGAACTTGGTTTAAGACTCTAAATGAACGTTTGCTATGTTTTTACATCTCTAGAAGATGAATGATTTCTTGTGAGTCTGTTGTTTTGGAGGGGTCACATCCAGTAGTGCTCAGGGCTTATTCCTGGCTCTGGAAGGCAGATTATTTATTAATCAAAAGAAAGTAAATTTTCAGTCATTAAAAATTTCACACTTATTAACTTTATTGTGAAATGGAATTGACAATTTTTATTAGTTTTTACTTAATTTATGTAGTCGAGTCCCAAAGATTCTGAATTCACTGACATTACTGGATACTTACTCTTAGTCATAGTGACAATCAGAGCCAAGCAGGATCTTATATGAAATGTTGCAAGATTTTCTGCAGGGAGGTTGGGCAGGTCATATCTGTTAAACTTTGAAACTTCTCTGTGCTCTACTATGTTCAGGGGTGGCTCCCAGAAGTACTCAGGGGAATGAGTGATTCAGAGAATTAAATCAGGACCTCCTGCACGCAAAGCATTCTTTCAGCCCATCAAGCTGACTCTCTAGCCGCTGTATCAGAGTATTAGACATAACACAAAGTCGTAGTTACTTCATATGTAAAATGTTTTTATTAATTTGCATACATTTTGAAGATTTATTTTATGCCACATTCTTCTCAGAGACTGCTGGATTAATTTTTAAACCATGTGTGGAAGAACTCTTGTTTCCACACATGGTTTTAATTTTGTTTAAGAATAATATTTATGGGCTGGAGTGATAACACAGCAGGTAGGGCGTTTACCTTGCACGCGGCCGACCCAGGTTCGATTCCCAGCATCCCATATAGTCCCCCGAGCACTGCTAGGAGTTATTCCTGAGTGCGTGAGCCAGGCATAACCCCTGTGCATTGCTGGGTGTGACTCAAAAAGCAAAAAAAAAAAAAAAGAATAATATTTATTCTTGTTTGTTAGCTTTATGGCTGGTTGATTTTGGAGCCATACAAAGCAGTGCTCAAGGGACCATGTGGTGTCAGGAATGGAATCCAGGCCTTCTCTATGCAAAACATGTAATCAATGTACTCAATAAGGAAAAGTACCTTCAGGAGGTAGTGAAAGGCTATGGGCACTTTGGTGGTGGGTGGTGGGTGTGGATGTAAAACTACATCCAAATTATAAACATTAATACTATTGTAAACAATATGTCTATTTTAGTAGTCACTGTCATCCCGTCACTCATCTGTTTGTTTGAACAGGCACCAGTAACATCTCCATTGTGAGACTTGTTGTTACTGTCTTTGGCATATCGAATACCCCACGGAAAGCTTTCCAGGGTCTGCCGTGTGGGCAGAATAGTCTTGGAGCTTGCTGGGCTCTCCGAGAGGGGCGGAGGAATCGAACCTGGGTCAGCTACATGCAAGGCCAACACCCTACCCTCTGTGCTATCGCTCCAGCCCATTTTAGTAGTTAAGATGATAGACTAAAATAAAATAATAGAAAATACAAGTAATATTTAACATAACCAAGTGCTTCAAAGGTTTCCATTTTCCATGCTTTAAGAGGCTTTTATGTATCTAATTAAATAACATCCTCTCAAGTTTATCCCTGAGATTGGAACCAAGAATGCCCAGCTAAAGCACTATTGAAAGTTAGAAAAGAAGCATAGATTTTGGAGTCAAGCAAAATGGAGTTTAAATCAATTTCCAAAACTTACCAAATAAATGATATAAATTTGACTAGTCATTAGGATATTTGGCAAGTAAATTAGGGAGAATCTGTCAGTTCCCTCAGAGAACTGTTGCAATTTTAAGAGTTTTTCTTTGAAAACTATTGCCTGTCATTTTTTTATATTATTCATATGTTTTATTAGTCTCTCATAACTTGTACATATTAAAGGAATAGTTGCTTCATAGAACTTGGGAGTTATTTTTTTTCTACAGACCTCTACCCTTTTTTTTTTGAAAATTATTTTATTAGTTATCAAGGGCCAGTGATTTACTTAGTTATTTGTACAATTATTCTTACCTGTATTTCAGGCATACAATGTTCCAGCACCAACACCATCACCAGTGTTGACATTCTTCTTCCAATGTTCCCAGGTCCTTGTTATATGTTATAGAATGTAGGCAATAATGTTTCATAATAATATATATTTCAGGGGCCGGGCTCTACAGCGGGTAAAGCGTTTGCCTTGCACACGGCCGTCCTGGGTTTGATTCCCAGCATCCCATATGGTCCCCTGAACACCGCCAGGAGTAATTACTGAGTGCAAAGCCAGGAGTAACCTCTGTGCATCACCGGGTGTGACCAAAAAAGCAAAAATTAAAATATATATATATATTTCCTAGTACTTAAAGTTGTATAATATTTTTGTTTTATATAAATTATATTTTCAGGAGATAGTTATCATATTGCTGACTTTAAGAATGATTCCAACTCTAAGAATTATTCAATTAAAATACAATTTTTTAATACCATAGGGAATGAGTTTTTGAAACTTTTACTTGAGTACAACAAATGTAGAAGAGCATGTCCTCTCAAGTTTTTCCTTGAGATTGGAACCAAGAATGCCCAGCCAAAGCACTATTGAAAGTTAGAAAAGAAACATAGATTTTTGGAGTCAAGCAAAATGGAGTTTAAATCAATTTCCAAAACTTACCAAATAAGTGCAGGGTCCTACAACTAATATGGATACTCTATGGGAGTCAGTGCTCGGGAGACCTGGGGTTCCACTGGTGATTCTCAGCCAAACGGTGAGGAAACAATGGTGCTCTAACCTCACAGCACCAGGGGCTGCACCAGTGATGCTTTGATCAGTGCAGGGCCACTGACTGAGCCTGAGTCAGGCGTGCATGAGGTAAGCGGTCTAACCACATATGGTCTCCCAATCCTGGTTTTGAATTCCCATTTGATTGTTTGTTTTTACTTTGAATTCTTAAAGGTAACTTTCATATACATAGGAAGATGATAATTTTTTCATAGGTAAGTTGTGAAACTTGAAGGAGATGAATATGTACATGAAGCATTTTACATGAGGTACTGGACAGAGATCTCAAAGGGAGATCTTTCATCTATGAGCTAGCACAACCCCCAGCACCGCTGGATATCTTCCTGGTGATGCTTAGCCACCTCTGTCTTGGCCCTTATAGCCCACACTGTGAGCCAAGTACTGAACTGTTAGGCCTTATGTGTGCGAGATGGTCAGTTAATCAGCAAAGTGGCTGCCTGTCTCCCCTTTGAGAAAAATAAAACAAAACAAAACACATATAGCATAGTTAGTCCATAGTAAAAGTAACTTATAGGTCATAATGATTTATTTGTTACATTTTGTTTCGTATATGTTGGTGACATAAAGATTCTATTTTTATAATATTTATTAATATATTATTTATTATAGTAGGTCAAACTTGAGAAGTGTAGCTGGGGAATGAAAGGATAATTTAATACTTGGAAGGAACCTTATGGGTTGACTATTCTGAAGCACTCCTACTTACTACTAAATTCATGATATTTTGAGTACATATGAAATATAAAGATAGCTCAGGATAGGGGGGACCTGTGTTTACTAGAGTCTACCTAATAAATATTCATATGCTCCTTGATTTACATTTATCTTGTTTAATTTTGGCAAGGGTACAGTCAGTGCTTGTCATAACGTAGACATTAATTATTATTTGTTGAATTTAAAGAGTATTCATCTTTCTACTTAATTTGTATGAGTTCTTCATATATGTAATATATTAACCACTTGTCAGTTTGATATCATTTTTTTCAATTTCTCATTTTCCTCTGTTTTTAATAGTTTCATTTGATCAAGAGTATTATATTTCCTTTTCATTTAAAAATAATTTATACTTAAAAAGGCCTCTAATCGGGGCTGGAGTGACAGAACAATTGGTTTAGTATTTTTTTGCCTTGCATGGAGCAGCTTGGGTTCAATCCCCAGCATCCTATGTGTCCTCTGAGTACTGATAGAAGTGATTGCAGAGCCAGGAGTAAGCCCTTAGTATCACCAAGTATGGCTCCAAAATAAAAACAAAAATGAAACAAAACAAAAAGTCCTATTTCCATGTATTTAAATGTCTACCCATCAGCTGAGAAGATTGTTTTAAGATCATATTGTAACTTATCTCCAAGTTGCTCATTATTTTAGCTCAGTATTTTAAATTAACTTATTAATTATGACTTAATATCTATGAATAGTTTTCATTGGAGGAGGAATTCTTAGTTTCTGACAGTTCATCCAGTTGAACTGGTAGACATTTTCTCATTTCTGTGTTGACTTAGGGTTCTTATTTTTTTTTTGTTCAATGGGTAGCTAGTGTAAGTTGTAGTGAAAGTGACAAAGTGACATTGTGCAGGAGATGAACAGAAATAAAAAGGAAGGCATAGATGATGCTATCAAATGGCTACATAATTCAGACATTTCCATTGAGAACTCTGTCTGTGGTAATGAGTCCCACTGAAGATGATTTTGTCCATTACCTCTAAAGAAATTACCTTTACATCCATTATTACATTACTTGGAATTGCTGTCTTGCTCCATTTTATAACAAAGGAAATTGATCAAAGGGTTATCTATCATACTAAAGTTTACACAGTCATTATTAGCAAAGATGGAATTCTAAATAGTAACAACAACTCTATTCTCATATTCTTACCCCTTTATTATTAGCACATCAAACGGGGGGTGGGGAACCATCTTATTTATTCGTCAAATACTTCTCTGGGAACAGTAGGGGAGGATAATTACACTTTAGTGATGAGTGTAGTATGATAACATTGTACTTTGAAAATATAGACATTTATTCTCTAATAAACCAATGTCACTTCAATAAATTTAAAACATTAAAACCAACTTGTTCTTCCTTATCTCAGACTTATGTCATCCTCCTGATATCTAATACATTTGAGAAAAATTCAAACACTAAAGAACATACAAGATTAGACATTTTTGCCTCCATCTTGAGTATCTCTTTCCTTTAGCCTTCTACTCAACACTTGGCCATCTATTATCCTAACATTATTTCTGTCCTAAAACTTAGCTAAAGTTTTCATTAAAGTGAAAACAATGTATTTCCACGGTAAACTTAAAATACAATAAAATAAGTTATAAAGTAGCAACTAAATATTTCTCTGTGAACCTTCTGCTTTTTTATTATTTTGTTTAGTGGTTCTTACCTGGAAGTGAATTTGTATTCCCAGGGGGCATTTGGCCAACTGGAGAAGCTTGTATTTTCACATAGGAGGGTGTGGGGAGAGACAGGGTGTACTACTGGCATCTAGTGGGTAGAAGCTGGGGATGCAACTGGACTTCCTGCAGAGCACAAGGCATCCACAAATAAAGAATTATTTGATCTCTCCTTCGTATGCTGAGTATGAAAAAATGGTGCTCTAGTGCCAGTGCACATAAATCAAAAGGTTTCAGATAGACCCTTCCATGCCTGTGCTGCTTATAGGGATAAAGCTCAAGATGAGTGATCTTTGTTCTGTGATTATTATTTTTTCACTTATTATTTCCAGGGCTACTTTCCCTGTCAAGAGGCTGAGACTGATCTAATCTTTTTTAATGACCACTTAATGTTTCATTATATGGATATGCCAAACTTTACATAACCAGTTCCCAAACACCAGGCATTTTATTGTTTACTGTTTTATGTTGCTGTAAACACATTTTACTGCACATCTTTCTCCTATATTCTTTGTGCTCTTATGGAAATAAATCTCTAGGTTCCTAAGAATGAAATGTGGATAAGTATTTTAAAAGTGGTGTATATATGAGGGCTGGAGCGATAGCACAGCGGGTAGGGTGTTTGCCTTGCATGCAGCCAACCTGGGTTCGATTCCCAGCATCCCATATGGTCCCCTGAGCATCGCCAGGAGTGATTCCTGAATGCAGAGCCAGGAATAACCCCTGTGTATCGCCAGGTGTGACCCAAAAAGCAAAAAAAAAGTGGTATATATAATATATATATATATAGAAAGAGGTATATATATAAAATATAGAGAGAAAGAGGTGTATATATATACATATATATGTATATATATACATACCTCTTAGAGAGCCCGGCAAGCTACTGAGAGTATCTTGCCCCCACAGGCAAAGCCTGGCAAGCTACCCGTGGTGTATTCGATATGCCAAAAACAGTAACAATAGGTCTTATTCCCCTGACCCTAAAAGAGCCTCCAATCATTGGGAAAGATGAGTAAAGAGAGGATACTAAAATCTCAGGGCTGGGAGGAATAGAGACATTACTGGTGCCCGCTCAAGTAAATTGATGAACAATGGGATGACAGTGATGACAGTGATGCAGTGAAAACTTAGTGCTGTCTACAATATGCTTTTGAATGCTTTTCCCCAAACTTTGACTCTGGGAGCAAATAAATAGTGTGGGTATAAGAAAAAAAAAATATATATGGACATGAACCGAATGAATGGCTGTGCCTTACTGAAAGGATACAGCATAAGAAAATTCAAGGTTTAATGTATAAGGAAAATTTTGCTGAGGAAATTTTAATTTGAAATAAATTTCATACTCATTTGGAATTTATACAGGGTGTGAGTATACATAGAGTTTACTAGAAAATAATACCAGAGTTGCCAGCGGTGACTTTTTCTTTTGGTGCTTATCAGTTGGTGGGGGAGCATTTTAGGCCACATTCAGAGGTTCTCTGGACTTACTCATAGCTCTATACTGAAAGATCACTCTGGGTGGTGCTCAGGGAACCAGAAGCAGTATCAGGGATGAAACTTATTCCATATGCAAGACAAGCTTTAGCTTTTGAACTATTTATCTGAACTTGGTGTTTATAATTTATTTCAAACTAAAATTTCCTCAGCAAAATTTTCTTGACTTTAAATTTTCCTTTCATTAGCCTGTTCAATTTAATAGTCATTGGTACTTTATATGATATTTCATATAATATTTTAATTCATATATGTGTTCCCTGTCACATAACAGAGTTATATATATTCCAATGTTTTACTTTTTGTATATTATAATATTAGTAAATTTTGGGGCTTTAACTGTCTTACTGTAGTGCTCCCAATTCTCAGAACAATAATTTATACACTGTATATGCTATGTAGTTATCTGTTGAATATATGAAAGTTTTTAAAAAGAACAATGACATGATTAAAACTGTGTAAGAAATTTTATATGATATTGAAGTGGAGAATAAGCTTAATTTAGCTGTGGAGACTAATTAGTCTTATAGTATTAAGGTGATGTTAGAATCAAGGAGAAATGTGAGAAACGCTAATGATTTGAAACTAACAGAATTCTGAAGCCAAGGTGGAAGCATTCTAGGTCATTCTAGGTCATTTGGAATAAGAAAGTACCACTAATGTAAACAAAGAATATTGAAATATGTCAGATAACACTGGGGAAATTATTAATGGATTTTTCTAAGAGGAATTTTGAATATCTGTTTTGAAATAATATTAGTGAGCAGGATTTGGGGATTTGAATTTAGCAGTGAAGTTAGGATCCAAGACAAAATTATCAAGTTATATAAGGATTATTAAAAGTGCCACTTAAAATAAGAAGCTGTTTTAGAGTTAACCTTCACAATCATTCACTTATCTTTTCTTTTTGGAAACAAAAACAAAGAGGCAAGGAGAAGAAAACTAGGAATACATGGATTTGTGAAGACAAAGAAATAAAAGTGTTTAGAAGAGAGAGTGATAACCTATACATGAAGAATAGGAAGATGCTTGACATTGGGGAGCTATAGCGCAGAGGGCAGGGCATTTGCCTTGCATGCAGCAGACCCGGGTTTGATTCTTTCATCCCTCTCGGAGAGCCCAGCAAGAAACCGAAAGTATCCCACCCGCACGGGAGAGCCTGGCAAGCTACGGGTGGCATATTCAATACATGAAAAATAGTAACAAGTCTCACAATGGAGACATTACTGGTGCCCGCTTGAGAAAATCGATGACCAACGGGATGACAGTGCTACAGTGCATATAAAAAAATAGAACTTTCACTTTGAATATGATGAAACTATTTTAGTAGTATTTGAACCTCATGTTTCAAATGCAAGAAGTAGAAAACTTGATTCTTTTAGTGATACAAAGCAGTGAAACTGGGAGACTAAACATATCTTAACATGAGGAAAGGACAGTGTGAGGGGAAAAAAAAAAGAGTTGAATGCATAAGAAGCATTGTGTACTCAGTTGGCATTATGTAAGATATGAGTGTACATAGAGATTACTAAGGAAGTGAAATCAGAGTTTCCAAGTGTCAGTAACTTTCTCTGGAAGTTCAGTAAAGGAAAGCAAAGATGGTGATAAAATTAGCTTAGCTTCAAGTAGAAAAAGTGGTGATTTTTTTTTTTTAGACCAGAGAAAGCATAAGTCTATAGACTGAGCAGAAGGAATCAATGCAACAGGAAAAGAAGACAAATTCTTTATTTAACTTTCTTGATAAAACAGGTAAGTGGAGAGAAAAGTTTGGAAATTAAAAAATTTTGTTACATATGACAATATTATGATTTCAAAAGTGGGCATGAAGTTACAGGCCAAATGATATGTATGCATGTCTAGTATGTTTGGACCATAAATTTGGAGTTGTGTAAATCCCTGAATAGAGAACTACTAGCTCAAGAACTTCTAGCAGTGACCTCCATTTCAAAAATAAAGCAAGGCTAGAGAAATAGTAGAGGAATTGAGATAATTGTCTTGAATGCTGCTGATTCCGGACCACATATGGTCCACTGACTACTGCCAGGAGTGATCTCTGAGCACAGAGCCAGAACCACTCCTCATGCCCAAAAAAGAAAAAAAAAGTTTTCAGTGGAGTAATTATTTTAACTATCTGCCTTTGAAATGCAAAGACATATCCATTGACCACTTGATTTTCTTGCCACCAGATTTATCAAGATGTCAATATACCAAGTGAAAGAATTTGTGTGACCTAATTCACACTTTGAGGGAGAGGGCTAAATAAAGAACTTTATATTCCCCTGTAAAGCTGGAACTGGGGAAATGGGACATTCCTCAGAAGTTTTATGAGTATTCTGATTTATGAAATGAGATATGTAAAAAAATTTTTCATTGTGTTGTTGAAACAAATGTGAATTCTTAATTTTTGTTTGTAAAGTCCTATCACATGCCAGGCTTTAAAATAGTCAAATATATAAAAGACTAGGAGCCAGAGAGATGTGCAGAGGGTGGGACACTTGCTGAGCAGCCATCTGACCTGGGTTTGATTCCTGGCATCCCATTGGTTCCCCGAGTCCAACAGGAGTGATTGCTCAACAAAGAGCCAGGAGTAAACCTTGAATCCACCAGGTATCCCCCAAACACACAAATCAACAAAAAAAGAAACACTAATTACATAATAAACATTCAATGAATGTCAACGTCCATTAGTATTATAAACATGTTTTCTGTCTCTCTACAGACAAATACAATGTTTGGAAAATAAAAGGATCACATTGGTCATTCCGTAAATTATTCTAACTTAAAGGCTCAAGTAATGCTTCAGAAATTTTTGCTGTTAAATGAGAGAAGTTAAGAAAGACACTACTGATTAATTATGTATAGAGCCCATGACTTTCTGTCATTAATTATGTATAAGAATCATGACACATACGTATTAGAGTAGAAGCAATTACTGAACTACCAAGAAATAATCCACCAGAGTCAGTTCAATCCTACACTTGCTGGAGAAAGCATATTTATTGGACTGACCTACATGTAGGAATGAGTTGAATAAGCAAGAGCTTTACCATAGGTAAATGTCCTTCTTGCCTTTTATGGTCAGGTAATGGAGAATGCATTGTAACTGAATGACCCTGTCATGTATTGCTACATTTCAACAATCTGAGAGCTACTCTCTGCTATCTTGTGTGCTCTTATATCAGAAATCACTTTTAGGTTTTCTTTGAGCACCTAAATTAGCTGACAGTCAGGGAATCAATACAGCCTGTTGCACATCATTCAAACCTGCTATTAGTAGAAAAGTCTCACTAAAGATGCGTTTCCTTGCAGGACAGTGCAGAATTGATCACTTCTCTACTTCACAGTGGAGCTGACATACAGCAGGTTGGGTATGGTGGCCTCACTGCTCTACATATTGCTACTATAGCGGGTCACCTGGAGGTAAGTCACAATTTGGTCATGTAAGAAAACAAATCTACCCCCTTATATTCTTTTTAATTCAACCATTTTTAAGTGCTGGGTATTTTTTTCTTTTTGTGTGTGTGTGTTTTTTTTAAAGGTTTGGGGGATTGTGTTCTTTTAAGTTATTGAAAATCAAATTGGGCTTTATGAATGTGCTTTAATAGACACTTCAGTTTGTAACAGTAGTGGCATACGTTAATTAAATGCCAAGACTTCTAGCAATGACAGTGAATGTCAGTTTTAGGGAGACAGATACATAGTAGAGCTGGCAAGGTCCTTCCTCGCCTTGCATGTGCAGACCCAGGTTTGATCCTCAGCATCCTAGATGGTCCCCCGAGCACCTCCAGGAATGATGCCTGAGCACAGAGCCAGTAGTAAGCCCTGAATACTGCCTGTTGTCGTACAAAAAATAAAAGAATTGCTTTATAGAATAAAAACAGTAATAGGTCAATTTAAATGATTAAATTATCATGTATATGTAGTACTTTACAGAGGGGCTGGAGTGATAGCACAGCAGGTAGGGCGTTTGCCTTGCACACGGCCGACCTGGTTCGATTCCTCCACCTCTCTCAGAGAGACCGGCAAGCTACCAAGAGTATCCCGACCGCACAGCAGAGCCTCGCAAGCTACCCATGGCATATTCGATATGCCAAAAACAGTAACAACAAGTCTCACAATGGAGACATTACTGGTGCCTGCTCGAGCAAATCGATGAGCAACAGATGACAGTGATTGACAGTGACAGTGACTTTACAGAGAGTGAAAATATAAGAAAGGTCCTTTACACATGTGTAATAATTTGTTCAATGTCTATTGCCAGATATTGTTTAGAATTCCAAAATAACAGTAGATGACATACAGTAAGTCTCCATATTATGAGAATAACCTATGCAATGTTCTGAGTTAGAAAAGAGGTGTGTTTAAGGGATAAAAGTGAAGCAGTGTGGTAGAAACTGAAAGTAGTGGAAGGGAGAGAAGGGCAGATAGGTGGTTAAAAAACAAATCACAATATGTTCTATAGAACATGGAAAGACTGTAGATTTTGACAAGTTTAATTGTTGAAATTTTAATTTCATATATCCTATGTAGAAAGCATTTTATTTGTTATTTATCTACTCTATGAAACCACATGGAATAGTTTTACTATCACTATCAATTTATAGCTATAGAACCTAGATTCTTGTACTGTGGTTTTCTTTACACATTACAAAGTCAGTGGGAGACCCGTGACTGAGATTTCCAGGCTCACTTGGAATGGGACTGAGCCTCCTTCCTCCAGGTCCCCAGTTTTCCAGTAGCTTGGCAGTCACACCCTTAAACTGCCTCCAGCGCCACGTAATCTCATTAATGGCCAAGATCCAGAGACTGTGAAGTAAAGCTCCCCGTAGAGGGTGTCACAGAACATTCTAGATGACCTCTTAAACTCTAGCCCACTGATATACCCAAAGTAGCACATGTATATTTTGGTTTAACATATATCTTTGTAATCTCTTATGCAAGGGCTTAAATGGCTCAAGGATGAAATACAACAATCTTCACACACTTTCCTCTTATGGTGGTGGGAAGGTGCATGGTGGTGGGGTTGGTGTTTGAATATTATCTGTAATGAGCTATTGTGAACAACTTTATAAAAATAAAATTTTAAAAAAAGTCAGTGAGAATAAGAATTATTCCTGGATCCCTGATAATTTTTGCACATAATCCATTTCTACATTCTCAATTTTGTTACCCACATGTAAGTTTAACCATTTTAAAATGTTATGTTTTCTATTGCTATTATTTTTTAATGGTTAACTTTTTCCCTCTTCATCTTTATGGGACTGGAGTGACAGCACATTGGGTAGGGCATTTGCCTTGCATGCAGCCAACCTGGGTTCGATTCCTCCGCCCCTCTCAGAGGGCCTGGCAAGCTACCGAGAGTATTTTGCCTGCACAGCAGAGCCTGGCAAGCTACCCGTGGCATATTTGATATGCCAAAAACAGTAACAAGTCTCACAATAAAGACATTACTGGTGCCTACTCGAGCAAATCAATGAACAATGGGATGACAATGACAGTGACAGTAATTCATCTTTATTATTAAATTGTGGTTTCTTCACATATCAAGTGATAAACAAAGTGGTCTGTCTATGAAATCATGGGATAGAGCCTATAAATTGGTGAGATTCATTTCTCTTAATGAAGTGTAATTTTGACAGAACACTAGTTCTTGTCATGTTAACATTCCATCCCTTTATTGTATATTATCTTGACATAAATCATTTCATCATCATCATCATCATCATCATCATCATCATCATCATCATCATCCTGTTGATCGTGGAATTTCTCAAGCAGTCTCAGTAACATCTGCATTCGTCCTAGCCCTGAAATTTTAGAAGCCTCTCCTTACTCGTCCTTCCCAATGATACCACATAGGAGGCTCTTTCAGGGTTAGGGGAATGAGACCCAGCATTGTTACTGGTTTTGGCATATGAGTACGCCATGGGGAGTTTGCGAAGCTCTCCCTTGTGGGCAGGAAACTCTCAGTAGCCTGCTGGTCCTCCCAGAGGAAGAAGTAGGGCTATAAGATGGTTCAGGGAGCTTGTTTTAAATCTCTGGGATTAAAGGGCGCGGGGGGGTGGGGGGGGCAGTCCCTGCGTCTGACCGCCTAGCTACTGGCAAATGGGAAAACTGGACCGAAGAGTCCCAGTCCTGATCAGAGCAGGCTTGGAGGTCTCTGCCCTGGGTCCCACACACCTGGGTTCTTCTGCCAGAAACTTCCTGCATTCCAGGGGCTCGTTTGAACGTGTGGAGAGGGGCCCTGAGCATGGCTGTGGCTAAGGCTCCAGAGGTCTTCAGCCTCGGGAGATCTGCCTGGGGCGGGGAGGGAAGCTGGAGCCCATCCCCTTCGATGGGCCCCCGGGAAGACAGCCAGACACTCAGGCCAGAGACTCTCTGCCACATAAATTATTTAGTGAGATTTATTATAAACAAAAGTGAAGTTGTAAGAAAAGTGTTAGTCCTGTTAGAATCATTTAAATGTAAATGTTTTCCAAAAAATAAATGAAGCCAGAGCTAATGTACATGGAAGGTAAATGTTAAGAAGTCTGGATAAAATAATTATTCAAGTCAAACTTCTTCACCTCTTAATGCCAGGAAAATAACAGGATATATTTTGTAAAATGAAACATTTTTTGTTAAGAGCTAAAGTGATTACATTTTTGATCATAGAATTAGAATAGGGTCAAAGCAAGGAAGGTGGTTAAGAGCTTGTTTTTTTTTGTCTTCTGTTCAAATAGCTGTTTCTTGCTTTAAAACCATAATATGAAAGGAAATATCATATTGGTTCTACCAGCCATAAGGAAGTTTTTACCAGAATAATTCCAAATAGACCTTCCTCTTTTACAGTTCTCCATGAGTTTTCCAACTTCTCATTAGCAATTTTAAATTATTCAATGATTTTTATCATTAATTTTTGATATTTTATAAAAATTATTTTTATAATTTTATAATTTATTTCTGAAGCTGCATTTGTTAGGTATATTCTTTATGCCTTTATCCTTTGATCTAATGAAGTATTTAAAGTCACCAAATAACAAAACAATGAAGTCATGTTTTAAATATATATTTTATTTCAATTATTTATTTAAGGTCATAAAGTATAATAATACCAAATTAAATTTATTTTATTTTTCTCATACTCATTCAGTTCTTTCAACACATGCATTTGAATCTCTCTGCTTCACTCAGAATATTACAATAATGTGGAAATGATACAAGAAAATATGGAAATATGGTATAGTTTTTCCTTCTAAAGACTTTATACTTTATAAGCTATCTAGATAAATAAATAGAAAAGAAATTGCAAATGCAATTTGAAAGTAAAATAGAAAAGAAATCATTAAATAAGAGCAAAGTCAAATATCAGAGTGGCTTTATAATTAAGCATAATTAGAAATCAAATAGCTATTCTTTCATCTTCATGAAAGATTATGAACTTGTAAGTGGTAGGAGTTCACTGGGAACAGTGATCAATGTAACTGAAGTGTTAGGGAAGCATTTATGAGAGGAGGTTAAAATTTAAAGAGCAGTGAAAAATCGACAGAGAAAAGAGTAATCATGAGGAAAATTGGAAAGAATGAGGTGAACACAATTATAGGACAGTGAATGTGAAGTCCCTTAAGAGAAATTTGGGTACTAGAAACAAATTAAAGAAACTAAGAAGTCCAAAAAATTTAGTTTAACAAGCAATTGTCATGTAAGATACAGCCCCAAATTTTAGATGTTGTGGTGAATAAGGGCATACTCAAACTCAGAATATATCATTCTTAGAGAGATAAAGAAAAAATTATTTTTTTCCCAATAGACTACGGGGGATGAATTTAGATCATTTGAACAAAAGGGTGATGGATAATTTGAAAAATAATATTTTGAAAAGGCTTTCTTTGACTACAGTGTTTACCATGGATTTCAAAGATGAAAATAGAGATTGAAAGAGTTCATTTGGGAGGAAAAATCAATTAGCTGTAGGCAAGTTGATTTTGTGATGCCAAATTTTCAAGTGGAAAAGTTTGGTAATCACTTAGATATAAATAAATACTATTCAGTAGAGGAGTTGAGACTCGATATAAGCTTTCTGAAATTAGGGATGTTGCTTTTGAACCATAACAACAGCTTAAAGTTGTAACTTGGGTCTAATAGCAGATTAAAGAATGAGTCTAAGAGAAAACCAAAAAGACTTGAGGAATTATTTTAATAGCTATTGAGTAGACACAGAAAGATTGTGGTCCCTGTGATAAGAAAAATACAAGGATGTTGTAATGTCTGAATGATTTGGGATATAGTACATTTCAGTAGATGAAGGATATACTATGTATGTAGTGCAAAAAATTTAGTATGTTGGGATAAAGCATAGTATGTTGGGATAAAATACACACATATTTCATTTACTTAAAATATTAAATATTTTGATGCTCATTTCACTACTTTTTAAAAGAAAAACTCTGACTTAGTAAGGATGGTACAAGGCAGTGGATTTCTGGGCATTCTCTTCCATTAGAAATCACTTTCTTCTGTAACCTACCTTTCTCTGTGAAACAATAACTGATGCTGTCTGACAGGCCGCTTTGTCTACACATATCAAATTCAGACCCTCCATTAGTGTCTCAAGTGTATTTGTCCTCCCATAATTGTGAATTACGTTAAAAAATTTTTTACAATAAAATTTACATTGACTAGGCAGCTGTCTCCTTCAATGAAAAGAGAACATGTGCTGCAGATTCTAGACATGCAGTCTGCAATTTGAGACTCAAATTTAGATTTACTGTGCTTTGAAAAACAGGCAGATATTGGTTGTACTAGGTCTCAATATTTCTTCCTCACTGATTTATCCATCTATCAATACATTTGCATACGTTACCTTATACAAGGCCTAAGATCCTATCAGTAATCAATAAACATATATTATACCTTCTCTCCATTTAGTCCAAGAGACACATAAGTCATATGCTCTCTCACGCATGGAAAATGAAAAATAATATCTAACATTTGGTAGTGCTTTAATATTCACAACATATATCATTTGATTCTCCTGTGAGAAAGCTACCCATAGATGTAGTTTACTAGGAAGAACACTATTAGATTAGTAAGGTTACCTGGCTTGCCAGGGTCATTCAGACAATACATACATAAAATAAATAGAACGTGAACCTGGTCTTCTGCTTTCATATCTTGTAGTCTTATATATAAAATAACATTTATTATCTATGACTCTGGTATATATTTTTAAAATGGCTTACACCCATAAGACACAGAATATCCATAAAACAAAACATAAACAGGAATGTTGTTCAAAATATAAGCATATATATGCAATACATATACAATAAATTTAAAGCAATATTGATTCAATAATAACATTATATGGTACTTAATATGTGGATTTAAAAACGAAGTAAAATAGTGCATATATAAGAACACATACCTAAAGACTACTCTGAATGTAAAACTCTTTACAGATAATCAAATAATTCTAAAAAGCTCTAACACTTTGGTGTTTCATGCAGTAGTTTCTATAGTTATCAAGAGATAAATCGATTAGCTATCTTCAACTATTTGAATAGCAAAAAGAAAAGAAAGTCTGAGATGATGCAATATACAATGCATTTGTGTTGTCAAATGATTTATTTTTTGCAGAAAATTTCACATACTCTTTGTGCAAGTGAGAGTGTTATTTTCATAGTTGAATTTATTCTACCCTTACTTATCTTATTTTCAGATTATAAACACCTATCCAAGGATTGCTTCAGAAATGCTTCTCAGTTATTTTGGAATTTATTTCTTATTTCAAAGAAATGCAATTGATGTTGTTCCAGTTCATTCTTAACTAAATCATCTAAATGTTTCAGGAGAGGGTTTTGTTTATCAAGCAGTCTTATACTCTCTATAAGTTATTTCTTTTGTAATGGCTTTGCTTCTCTCCCAAGGCAAAACAAGTGAATGGATAGAATTATAAAATACGATTTTATAAACTCTCTCCTGTCCCTCCTTCATTCCCTTCCCCTCAATTCTCCCATCATTCCTCTTTTCTCTCCTCTTCTCTCTTTAAAAGAAATAATGTGTTCATGAGTTTTACAACTAAAGATTATAAAAAAAATGTTTCTAAGTTTACTGGTAAATAGAGGTCCCTTGTAAAGTTCATCTGGAATCATAAAAATACAAAAAATAAATAATAATAATTAAAACACTGAAGTGATAACTATGTGCTATTCATACTATTTAAATTAATTATCATCTGAGGTTCTGTTCTCATTTTTTACTTAAGAAATCAGAGGCACAGGGAAGTTAAAAAGCTTGTCAGGGCTGGAGTGATAGCACAGCGGGTAGGGCATTTGCCTTGCATGTGGCCAACCCGGGTTCGATTCCCAGCATCCCATATAGTCCCCTGAGCACTGCCAGGGGAAATTCCTGAGTGCAGAGCCAGAAGTGACCCCTGTGCATCGCCAGGTGTGACCCAAAAAGAAAAAAGTAATAAAACAAAACAAAAACCTTGTCAAAGGTGCCAGGATTAATAATCAATACAGCTCGTATTCATGTGCTATATAGTATCAGAACTAATTCACGCTCTTGGTGCTGCACTGCCCTCCACTAATCCAGCCACCTCTCAGCCCATCTGACCAAAGTGTAAGCTTTGCAAATAGTAGATATAAACTTACTATGCAAGTGATTAAAATTATTCTAAGCTCTATATATTTTCTCTTTGATACTTTTGCATTTTATTTTAAGCAGCTCTGCTATGACAAATTTTAGATGCCATATAACTCACTCATATTAAAGATCATTGTACCACTGTATCACTGTCATCCCGTTGCTTGAGCAGGCACCAGTAATGTTTCCATTTGTCCCAGTCACGTTCAGGGTCAGGGGAATGAGGCCCATTATTGTTACTGTTTTTGGCATATCGGACATGCCATGGGTAGCTTGCCAGGCTTTGTCGTGTGAAATTCTGCATCACTCTCTTCCAAGAGCTTTGTTTTATAGTCTTTGGATCTTGGCCATTGATGAGATTGCATGGCACGGGGTAGGGGTGTGGACGCAGGGCCAGTTTGTGGGTGTGACTGCCAAACTACTGAAACACTGGGGATCTGGGTCGAGGAGTTCCAGTCGTAGTCTGAGCAGACTTGGAGTTCTCAGCCACAGGTCCCGCATACCCACGTTCCTCTGCCAGTTCCTTCATGGGTGAGGCTTGTCCTAGCATATGGAGAGTGGCCTTGAGCATGGCTGTGGCTGGGTTCTGGAGGTTTTCTGCTGCCGGGAATTTGCTTGGGGCAGGAAGGGAGATTCAACCCACCCCTCCCCGAGGGGGCCTTGGTGAAGACAGTCTGGCACGGGGGCAGAAGATTCCAAATATTAAAGATATAGTTCAATACTCATAGTAGCTTTGAAAATTTGTATAATAATCACCACAATCTAATTTTAGAGTATTTCATACTCGAAAAGCAAACCCAATATTCAGTAGTAAGCAACCCATTGTACTCCTCACAAACCAGACCTAGACAACCAATAATCTGTCCATCTTTACAGATTTGTTCTGGGAATTTCATTTAAATGAAATGATATAACATTGGTTCTTATGTCATTGACTTCTTTTTTAATTACTGTATCATTTTTAAAGTTTATTCATATGAAAGAGATTGGCTTATATCTATATCTAAATCAAGCAATAATTTTACAACTATGCAGAGCAAAATAGAAAAATGTATTTAGAGCCAACAATGTATCTGGGTCTTTTAACTATTCTTTTATTTGTATTATAAATTGATGCTGAAGATAGTCTTGAACTAAAATTTCAGGTTCTCAAAGTGTATTTTGTAATCAGAAGCATGTATTGAAATGATCAGGTTGGGTCAACCCTATTCAAAACAGTGATCATATAGCCCTTAGTCCTGAATGGGCATAGGATCTGCTAATTGTAACTAGGCACCCTGATGAAAGATAGCAACACCCCTGGCTAACAAATATCAATATACTCATTAAAATATTTTAGTTTACTTCTTTGTAGTAAGAAATCTTAGTAATTCTTACAGACAATAAATCTTGATGTTGAAATAAAATTCTACATTGGCCTGTGTTATAGGATCATCAGGAAACATGTTAGAAAATAAAAGATCCTACCTCAGCTCTACATAAAATCAGAATTTGAAAATGATCCCCGGATGATTTATATACTTAATCAAATGTAAATGGCACTATCCTCAATAGTATTAGGAGAAATTAAATTTAACAGTGATATCTGGGAAGTGATAAATTGAAATCATGAAGGAATAATGGGATAATCTTCATTGGCTTTGCAGTTTATGTTGATAAATTGTATCAAGTGTATGTCAACATTATATGTCAATTTTTTGTTTTGGTTAATCCTAATTCAAGTGTTTCAGGATTTTTAAAAATTATTTTTATTATTATTTTCTTTGTGTGGGGGGGGTTGGGAGGCATACCAGGATGAGCTCAAGGCTATTCCAAGTATAGTACTTTAAGATAGCTCCCAGCTGTGCTCTGGGGACCATGAGGTCAGGATTGGAATCAGTCTGAGTCTTCCAGCATGCAAAATATGCACTCCAGCCCATTGATCTACCCCTCTGATTTTAGTGACTTTTATTTTTGTTTCTAGGCCACACCAGCAATACTCAGGGTTTACACTGGGTGGCGCACTCACGAATCATACTTGGAAGCGCTTGGGTGACCTTATGTGATGCCAGGAATTGAGTGTACCTCAGTCATATGAAAAACAATACCTGCTATACTATCTCTCTAGCCCCCAAGAGTTACTAGTAGTTTTAGTGACTGTGACTCTTAAAGCAGCATTTGAAACTTGTTTTATAATCCAGAATTGTAATTGCTCACTATGCAAAATATATGCCTAATTCCATGGCTCATATCATTGTGTGCACTTCTTTAAGTATTACCTCTCATCTATCCTGGGAAGTTCACACTGGTGATGGGTTTGGTAATGGAATGTTGTAGGTCAAAAACTCAACTATGAGTAGTTTTAGTAATTCACAATGCTTAAATAAAATAAAATTTTGAAAAAAAATTATGCCAAAGTTTGCTAGTTTAAGTTTGAGATGTACAAGTCTTAAAGTAAACCTTGACTGTGCTTATAGTCTTAAATAACTAAGACTTAATTTAGGTACAATACAGCTTCTTCTTTAGCTTCCAAAAGAGGCATTCTCAGAAATTGAAACCAGAAACGATGTGCCCATTACCGAATGTGCCCTGCATTGCAGAATGCTCTCTATTAAATACAGAGGCTGTCCCCTAGAATCTAGGTTTTTGGTCTAGTGATCAAGAGATGATCATAGATTATATACCATAATCACTGATTTTATGGTCTCAGAAGTAATAAATTAAACTTGTATCAGTTTTAATGAGTGGTGTAAGGGGATACTAGCTTGAGTATCTGTTTGTAAAGCCCTTAATCATTGTCATAGATTGTATTAGATATTATTAAACATTAAACATTACTTTCAGTGTTAGGTTAAAGAGCATAAACAGGCCAAGCTTATAGGCTACTAAAATGTAAATGAGATGCTCATCAGCTTGCAACCCTGGAAAATGATGAAAGAAACATTACCTGAGAAATTTGATTCTAAGATTACTGCTAATCAAATCAATGAGAAATTTCTTTGTAACTACTTAGTGATTTGTATGAGTTTTACTCTCCACATCAATTTTTGTAAGTGCTGAATTTGATTTCTCCATCCGCGGTCCGCCATAGATTTTTAAAAGAATTATGCTTGGAGGTTGAATGTAGCAAGGTAAGTTTCTTGCTGGCATGCAGCTTTCCCTGAACTTAAAAGTTTTGATAAACAATTCTAGTGCCCCACTGCAAGCATCTTTAATCTAGCTAAACTTTTACTTTTTACTCTGGCCCAAAGCCAGTCATAGGATACATAGCCTTAAATCTGGACTGAGCTTTCTTAGTTTCATAATTATTGCAGGTCCTCATTTCTGGTAAATTGCTGCCAGAAGCTCCAGAATTACCTCCTAAAAATGTTCATCTCAACTATGTATGAAATTTGGGAAAAATTAATTCCAAAATATGTACATTGAAGAACAAGAATCACAAATATTTTATCTAAGGCTATCAAGATTATTTTAATTAGTGGCCAAAATGTAGCTTCTATATTTGCTACATACTGTCATTATCCTCTTATATTTCATATGCTAGTTTTCTTACTTCGGTGACCCATTTCCCAATATTCTATGGTCTATTTTAGTTTTTTAACCATTACGAAAATTTATCAGATTATTTCAAACATGAGTTTTATAGCTGTCCCTCTTATCCAGAAGCTTATGGATGTAAAATTATACCAAACAAAGGGATTTTGCGATAATGATCCTGCCTTACTATCTTTATAGACATGGATACTCATGCTCATTATTTTGCTATATGTGCTCTACATTAAATGAATTGTTTTCCCATTTATATGCCCTACGGGTTTTTTAAATTACATTCTTTTTAATTTTTCACTCTAGGTCATCCTCAGAGTTCAGCACAAATGCCACCTTCAGGAAACATAGATTCCCATGCCTTGAGGGATGGCTATACTTTTAGAATATAGCACTTTATATCTTTTATTGTAGAATTTAGATTGATGGTTTGATAAACATGTATTTATTTTATAAAATTATTAATACATATCTTTCTTTATATATGAAAAATACTTAAGAGCCCTCATAAGTTTCTATATTGAGCTTAGCATATTATAGAATTTTTACAATATTTTTCCTGAATGGTTCATGATTATTCAAGAATTGTGGAAATTGCACATGACATGGACAATTTTTCTCCATTTCATAAAACAGAATATATTATAATATTGTTCATGAGAAAAGTTGCATATAAAAATCACAAGCAATATTTATGAATAATTCATACAAAGTACTCACAAATTCTATAAAATTATGTAAGGATATAACCCATTTTAAAAAAATCAGTATTTTCCTTTGAAACTTTAATACTAACCCTCTGTCTTTACCTCTTTTCCCTAGTATCTTTTTACATATTTAAAATATAAAGGAGGACTTTGGACTCAATATAATGACAATATTTGATCTAAGAAAAAAAATAAAGAATTCTAATTTATTCTACTCCAACAAAGAAAGTCCAATATACCCATAAGGAAGTATCATTTGTCTTTAAGATCCTCATGTCTCTCTTTGTGACTTTAGCTGAACTTTCCTAATCTGCATTCTGATCAATAAGTTTGTCTCCAATCTAACATGAGAATTGTGGCATAAAATCAGTTACTTGCCTCAGTCCTGTGCTATCACACAGATTCAAATCTGGTAGTTTGTGACCAATTTATTAACTTTCCAAGTAAAAAAAAGTTATTTAATTATACATATTCCCCTTAACCAGCCTTAGATTTACATACTGCATGGCTGTTCCTCTTCCAATTTGATTTGCAGCTACTAATCTAATAAGAGGCTACCAAACTGCATAAATTTCACAGTGATGATGCTGAGTATATTTTCCATAAGAGGTAGTTATTTGACATAAATGGTATCACTCCTTCTGGAAACAATTCAATTGTACAGACACTTAATGAATAAATAAATTATAGTATTTGATGCACAGTAGTATTAGCTATAAGAAAAGATGTAATTTTTATATTTTGCTAAAACATGGGTGGAAATTGAGAATATATGTTAAGGTGAGTTAGATAGAAAAACACAAAAACAGGATTATATTATTTATATATGGTAAATAAAGAAGGTAATCAAGGGAATTGACATTGTTCAATAAAAATTTCCCTTAGAGAATGACAACAGAGTGAGGTACCAAAAGATGAGGAAATCAGATTAAAAGAATCTTATGTGCTGTGTGCAAGGGTATGGTAGATTTTTGAATGCTGAATAAATAAGGAAGGAGTATGTGCACATAATGGAACACTATTTAATTATAAAAAAAGACAAAATCTTTTGTAACAATATGGACATACTAGAGTATCAAATTGTTCATTTGATATTAAAATATCTCACATGTGACATAAAGATGCAGAGCAAGGAAACAGACAAAAACAAAGAAAGCAAATGTGTGAACTCAGGCCTAATTGCTGACGTTTCCAGACCAGGAGGGAGGTGGGGAATTGAAGAGTGGAAATATATCACAGATATGTGTGGGTCTGATGGACTGTGATTGAGGGATTTGGTATTTTGGTGGCGTTTGCAGTGTCATAGCATATTTTAAAAATATGTTGAAGTGTGTAAGATAACATTGGGTTTGTCCCTTCAGCCTTTCTGCAGGGAACTTAGTTTACTTTAAAGCAATGTCCTTTCTGTATGGACACAAGAAGACAGATAATATTATGTTTTTGTAACTTGGGGGTTGATTGGCTCCAAATAATATTTACTTCTGGGCAACTGTTTTCTCAACTCAGTTGCCCTTAGTTCCTAGCACTCCAGAAGGAGGGTCCCAATGAAGGACTGAATGGACCCAGGGCAAGCTGTGAGCTACCCTGGCATTGAAATGAGCCAGGCCAAAGCACCACAATACTCAACTATAAGTTGAGAGCATGGCCATATACAAATGCTGTCATGATCCAAAAGTAATGACAAGACTAGGACCCTGATGGGTTTAGGAAGACTGACCTGGCCTGAGGACTGTGGTCTGGAATATATAGTGAGTTGTCTTCAGGAAGAATCAAACTTTAAGTCTGATGTATCTATTACTGTGCTCATACAGAATGACATTGCTAGAAATATTAGAAGTAGATTTACTACAACTAATTAAGTGGATTACTAGCTGAGGAAAGAATAAAGCAACACACCCTGGATGGAATCCTACCATTAAGCAGATCTCCTAGTAATCTGGAGTAATCTCCTTAGATGAGATTTTATCCTTCAGTTAATCCTGAAGGAATGGTTTTACCCCTCTTTGTTGATTTGTTAATGTTCAATCCACCTTTGTATCACCACCCTATGTGATTTCTATATAAACTAAGACTGTAAGAGCAGAGGGGGTCAGAGTCAGAAGTAAGGGTCAGAGTCAGAAATGAGAGTGAGAAGGGCTCCAGAGATAGAAGCAGAAGGGCTCCAGAGATAGAAGCAGAAGGGCTCCAGAGAGAAAGATCAGAAGAAGAGAGATCAGAAGAAAGATTGGTAGAGAGATCGGAAGAAACTAGAGGAGAGACTACAGAGACAGAGTCAGAGATAGAGAGACAGACAGAAGAGAGCACAGTGGCACACACAGAAGTGGAGCACAAAGGAGGAGCCTTCCTGATCCGGTTCATACACAGCAGCTCAAGAGCACCGAACGAGAGCGGTGAGAGAGCCTGCAAACACACATCATTACACCCCTTCTGCACCTGCCTTTATATTTTTTACAGGAGTGAATCAATAAACATACCTAGTCATGTAAACTAACATAACAAAAATAAGAAAATTATGTCACCTTGCAATGATGTTATTTGTATATTTTAAGTGAAATCTATCAAGATATTTTCATTTTCATTGGTTCCGTTGCCTTAATTTTTATGTTCCATTATAAATTATAAAATTAAACTGCAATTTCAGAGATAATAACAATAGATGTACCTGTTCAAATACAGTAAAATATAGGCATAGAGCAGATAACTTGATTGTTGTTTAAAAGATTTAAACAACATAATAGAGTCATGTAATCTAAATAGTAATGAATTATTACAGTGAGATTTGAAGAATCTTGGTTATTTATATAATTTTGAAGACAAGCTATAGATAAATTCTTATGTGTGTATATCTGTCGTATCACAATTTAATATAAATACACAACTTCAAATAGATTATAAAAATTTATCAAGCTATAAATTATGCTAAATTTGATCATTCAAGTTTGGGAGATTTTTTTAGCTACCATAAATTTGAAACTGATCAATTATGTTTTAAGTATATCTAGCTAAATCATCTTCTCTACCTTTATTTCATTTTAAATCTTTACATCATGTCATAATTGAGTTTGGGCCATGAAAACTGAAACTTTCCCATGTACAATATTGAACATGCTCCCATGCACATTTTGTGGAAGAACCATAAAGGACATCACATCACATCATCAAAATAGTGACCTCTCACGGCTAATGGCTTTAAAATATTTTAGTTTCAATTATAACTCTAAAAAAATTAGAAAGTGTCCATCTTGGCTTATAAAAGAACATTAGCTTTTCTTCTAGCAATGCCATAAATAAGACAGCAATTGACAGATTTATTGTTGATCCACGTTTAATTTAAACTTGTTTTGGAATATAGGAAAAGAGGTGAAAGGAAAGTGACATGTTTCAAGAGATATATGATCTGAAACTCTATACTATATCACTCATTTTAAATTAAGACCTGATATTATTCTTCCTAAATTATATTAGAGATAGAAGTAGGGTCTGTTATCGTGAGGGGGGAAACAGAAATAAAGAGCTTCTTGAATCATTGATTTTGTGAAACATGTCAAATTATTTGCCACCATCAATAAAGCAGCCTCTATCCTGAGGTGTGCTGACAGTTTCTGACCTTTTGTGTTTGGATGCCTGTGAATACAGACTTCTGCATCTTTACAACAAAATATTAAAGTTTGTTCTTTTTTTGTAAAGTATTTATCAGTTTGTATATGCTGAAATATCTTTATATTGTTATTTTATGATGCCCAGTATTCTGCATACTAATAAGTAGATTTTAGTAATCTTGAATGTTTTATAGAGGAGATGACCAGATGAATAGTATAACATTGACTAAACTATTGGAAAGTAAAATGTAGCTCCGATTAAACCCACTACCTGTGAAAGCAGATTTTGTTGAGTGTTTTCAATACAATGATTATTTTCTAAGAGATGAGACACTGATGATCTCTTTATAGTCACAGAATAGCTCCAAGATAGGAAGTACTATTATTCTCATTTTATGGGTGAAAAAACTAACATATTCAATTGGGTATTGGAACTCTTAAGGTGAAAAAAAAGCCACAAAGACGAACAAACAAACAAACAAACAACAAACAAGAAAACCCACATGGTGTGAATACAAATAGAATGAATTCTGAGTCTATCATGTGTGAAGCCTTGAGTAAGATCCCCAGTACCACATTGACCTCCCTTTTATTCCTGCCAGTACTATCCCTGGGTGTGGCCTTTTTGACCCTGGAGAACTTGAGGAATGAACAATCAGGTCCCCACTTCCAGGTTGAAAATTAAAGGTAACAGCAACAGGACCTCCCTGAGCACTGCTGGGGGTGGACCTCTGGAAAATATGAAAAGAAACAAATCAATAAAAATATGTTTGTGTCTGACCTTGGGGATTTAAAATAAAGAGAATTGGAAAGATGATGCTAGAGACAGTTTCTTTTTGGTGAAACTTGTGTGTCAACCAATAGAAAGGAAAGAAAATATTTTTTAGAGTTTATTAAAATGAAATATTCCTTGATGTTCTTATACAAACAAATCTATTAAGCTAAAGAAGCTACAACTCATATATTACATAGAGTTTTGTTTTCTTTCATTTTAAATCAGTTTCTCAAATTTTTGAGCTTATTTATAATTCACTATTCTGTATATTCATATTTATCATTTTACTAACCACATTAATGTTGAACTATCTTTTTTATCCTATTTTGTAGACAGAATTAAGTGGAATGTGTCTTAATTTTAGAAAAGCAAAAACCTAATCAATCTATTGGATATCAAGGAATATGGTAAGAAAAAGTAACACTTCTGAAGTGACTTACTTATCTAAAGACATATTAATTCCAGATTGTGGGTTATAGTCTTATATTGTATGAGACACTGACGTTAAAAAGACCTAACATATTCACAAAGTCAAATATTTTATACTGTATAAATAGTAGTATCAGATTTCTACTACTACTAGTATCAGAGTCCTGGGCTGCCTTGCACTCGGCCAACCTGGGTTTGATTCCTCCGTCCCTCTCAGAGAGCCCGGCAAGCTGCTGAGAGTATCTTGCCTGCACAGCAGAGCCTGGAAAGCTAACCCTGATGTATTAAATATGTCAAGAAAAAAACAACAGTAACAACAAGTCTCACAATGGAGACATTATTGGTGCCCGCTCGAGCAAATCAATGAGCAATGGGATGACAGTTACAGATAGTGATCAGATTTCTATCTTTTTAAACAGAATTTGCAAAAATTTTAGCAGAACTGACCTCCAGCCAATGTTAGTTACTGTCCCTGATAGAAATTTCTTGAATGGAAATGCAGAATTATGTCAGTATTAGCACTGAAAAATTGAAGCACCTACATAATTTGCTAGAGGACAAAGTGAAGGTCAGAAGATTATCTGGAAGGAAACAAAACGGTCAGATCTTAAGCCTGGATCTTTCATACTCTAAGTTTAGTACATCACTCTTTTTTTTAATTTATTTTTTTATTGAATCACCATGTTGAAAGTTACAAAGCTTTAAGGCTTAAGTCTCAGTTACATAATGCTCGAACACCCATCCCTCCACCAGTGCTTGTATTCCACCACCAAGAACCATGGTAAACCTCCCACCCCACCCCGCCCTGCCCCCCGGTCCCCCACCCCATCTGTGTAGTTGGTAAGTTACACTTTACTTTCTCTTTACCTTGATTACATACAACAACAACAACTTTTTCACTTAAATATTTAAATCGATTTGAACATGATTAGTCACAATGCCGCATACTCCAATTTCGAGCAGACATCAGTTTTGAGGCAGTAAAAAGTATTGGCTAAGAGCACATGTGTACTCTGAAGACAACAAAATTTAGGTTTAAATCTGTTTTGTTTTTTGCTTACTCTCTGGTTAGCCTTGGGTAAGCACTTTCCACTTATACCTTTCTTTTAAAATATTTACATTTATTTATTTATTTATTTATTCATTTAGAGTTCGTGGGGATCATACCCAGAGATGTGCTCAGGGGGACTGTTCCTGACTCTGGACTCGAGTCACTCCTGATAGTGTTTGGGGAATCATACGGGCTTTCCAGGGTTCAAATTGGACTCAGTGAGATGCAAGGCAAGAACTTGAACTCCTATACTTTTGTCTCAGCTCCTCATAATAATTGTAACTAAAAATGTAGTGCAATGAATGACATCGATATAGGGAATTCTGTTTTCTTTAGTTAGCATAGGTAAGCTCAAATGATTAAAAAGCATAACCATACACTTCTATGAAATTATATGCCAGAATTTCATTAATGATATAACTATAGAGAAAATATACATTGCTTGTTTTGTTTTGTGGTAATGTTTATATGAGTCCTACCTTATACAATTTTTGAATGAAAAATTTTGTATTGCCAAGTGTAGGCACTATGTTATATGACAGATTTCTAGAATTTATTCATCTAGCATAACTAAAACTTTGTAGCCTTTGAACAACATCTGCTTGCTTCAGCCACCAGTCTCTGGCAACAGTTATCATATTGCTGTTTGTAGGAGTTTGGAAATTCAAGACTTTGACCTATAGAAAAGAATAAATACCAGTTTGACCTATTATGACTCGCTTGTTTAACTTGATCTTAGGTGTTTCAAATTCATCCATGTGAAAATGCTAAGATGTATGAGTTTCCCTCCAGCCCCCTAGCTTGCCTCCTTGATAGACAAATCCTTGTTTGGTTGTTGTCATTTGAATGCATTCTGTTTTATCAGTTCTGAGTTTATAATATATGGTATACCACACCTCTAAACTGCTGATGTGTCCAAAGCCCCTGTCCCCTTATCCTTTAACTTCACATCTGCCTCTTCTTACTCCTCATACCCCCATCCTTCCACTTCATTCCCAGTTCTATAATCTAAGGACCAGGATAATCTAAGTATCCCCAACTTGATATCTTACATTTCCTTGCCCTGTTATCCTATATATCACAGATAAACAAGAATTTGTCTTTCTTCTTCCCATTTACTTGGCTTAATATAATGTTCTCCAGTTTTATCCAAGGTGGAGAAAATTGCATGACTTCCTTGCAGCTGCTTCCTATAGCTGCATAATATTTCATCCTGTGTGTGTGTGCGTGCATGCATCCATTTGAGTGTGTGTGCGTGCTTGAGTCTGTATGTGTGCACGTAAGCATTATACCTTCATTATTCACTCAGTCTTAGTTGGATATCTTGTTTTATTTCATATCCCAGCTATTTTGCTAAGTGCTGCAATTTTATGACACCATCTTATATACTCCTCATATTACTTTATTGATGATTTGAAGTTAGTTTAGTCTTTACTTAAACTTTATTGGTGAGAAAACTGAGGTCTAAATTCATGAACTCACTCACACTAAATTTTTACAGGCATTAACAGTCAGTCTAAATTCTAACTCAGATTTTATAACTTCAAAGATTAAGCTCTTTTGTGCGTGCGCACACGCACGTGTGTGTGTGTGTGTGTGTGTGTATGTGTGTGTGTCGGTGGCGGTGGGGGGGCACACCCAAAGGAGCTCAAGACTTGCATCTGGCTCTAATACCATAGATTACCACCAGTGGTGATAGAGGGGCCACATGCTGTGCCAGGTGTCAAACCAGGGCTGGCCATGTGGCTTGCAAGGAAAGTACCATGTCCCCTGTACTATATCTGTGACCCCAAGACTAAGCTCTTACTCAACATTCTGGATAGAACTTCATGGAGAAAACTCTTGGAAAGATCAGGAAGCTAATAAGAAAAAGTCCATTGCTTATGAATATTTTTTTCTCTTTATTTTTTCTTTACAGTTTAAGGTAGCCTAATGTACAGTACTGTTAATGATAGGGTTTCATGCAAAACTTAATTCATCACCACACACCCAATGGTCCACTTTTCTTTACCACTACTCTATTGTTTCCCCCCCCCAACCTAACCTCCCACCCCCACCCCCCACATTCCTCACATTCCTCTACTGGAAGCTCATTCTCAGTTTTGTTGTTTGTGGTCCATGTTATATTCCATTTTTCTCTATATCCTACATTATTCAAATATTATTCAAATTCAAATTCAACAAATATCACTTCATGCTTTTTCTTCTCCTTGTATATTCTTCTGTATTTCAATTTCTTAAAGTTGCTTTATTTTACAGAAACATTCTCCAAGATTTGTCATTTATAAAATTAAGTTTTTGAAAAATAGACTTCCTGCTATCTTTTTTGTTTTTCCGTTTTCCTTTAGCGAAAGGCCAAAATGGTAAGCTAAAGGTGTATCTCAAAGAAAGTAGGAAAGCAGGAAACTTATTTTTTTGTTTTTTGGACATTCAAAATAAATGTTTTCTTGATTGGTTCTCAGTTCCTAGAGCACTGAAAAACTACTTTGTTCACAAATAAAAATTTGTCAAATCTATTTGTGAAAAGAAATGCTACATTTTGTCATTTTGTTTCTTTCTTCCTTCTCTGGTGTTTGGGTCACAGCCAGCTATGCTCAGGCTTACTATAGGTTCTCAGGAATCACTCCTGATGAGGACTGAGGGGTGCTGTATATGGTGTCAGGGGTGGAACCAGGGGTCAACAGTGTGCAAGGTCAAGGCTTCACTTCTGTACTATATCTCTGGCGCTTTTTATTTGTTTCTTATTAGTTGATATATCATTAGTTTCAGCTACTGTCCAATACCTAAATATTTTTGGTTCAACCTGTACTGTTGCACATTGTCTAGAAACAGGTACATTATTTGTCTACTTAAGAATTTGAACTAGTAGTTTTATTCATATCAGTTACTGAACACATACTTTGCACATCCTCATAAAAATATGTGGAGCTCCTTTATAAAAAGCAGTAGAGATAAATTTAAGACGGAAATATAGCAGCATTAAAACAAACCTAGGTGCAATCTAAGTACAAAATCCTATATATCTTTATAAGTTGCACCACATGATGCTGGCCGTACTTATTTAAAATAAAATTTAATGAAATGCTCTTTGTACTCAAATAGTAATCAAATTAAACAGTGAGAGTGGAAAATTACACATGTATGTACATAATGAGATGTATAGATATAGAGATAATTGTTTTTGTTCTGCCTACTTTGGTTAAAATGGAAAGGAAAAGCCTGTTTAGTTAGATAAGAATGATGATAAAGACAGTCTCTTAATTTATGTGTAATAGTTTTCTAAAGCTTTGGAGAATAATTTGGGTCATTCATAGTTTATCTAGGGAAATAGGTCAGATAAAAAAAAAGCAATTAAAATTTGTTTCAGGTCTCCACTTCACCGCTGCCCAATCATAAAATAATCATGAAATGCTCTTTACTAAAACCTTTGCTAATTGTGACCAAAATGCAAGCATACTGAAGGATGTTTCTTGAAGAAGACACATGAACTCATTGGAATGCTTCATTGTACAAATATTTTATATGCTTCTAAAATATTACATATGCTGTAAATATTATTGTAATATATATTGTAAATATTACAAATATTATACATGCTTCTTTAATCTTTGCATCAAATTGTTCATGAGAAAAATTAGGCTCTGTTTTGATTTAAAAAATGTTATTTTGTCACATAGTGAAAAAAAATTCACACGAGTAATTTTGCGAAGATATTATAAAGAAAATATAATCAGAGAAAGAGAATATTCCACTCTTGGTCTTGCCTAAGTATCATTCTTAAGTCTATTTCAAATAATATTTTATCCTAGAACCACTATAACTGAATAATAAATTTATTGTGTATTTAAAATTTGTTAATTATTTCAAGTATAAAAGTATAATTTTAACATATTTCCGTTGACAAATTAATACCTATATTTGTATATTACAGTGTCAGAGAGTTATTAAACTAGACTAGAGACTCAATTATTAAGTATTATGGCTTTGCCTTTCAATATATTTTTGACAAATATGAACACTTTTTAATTTTTATTTTAATTGGATCAGTAAAAAATACAAGATGTCTTGCTCCATTATTATTGCTTCCCTAGAGGCACTTTGGCAGCTATGATTATAACTAAACTTCTATGATCAAATCTTATACCCTAAAGACAATGGAAAAAATTCCCTCATTGTTTCTCGCTCCTGTGAGTTTCATAGTTTCTGATAATTTACAAACCCTAAGAGTTCTGTTCTCTGTTTAGACATTATAAAACTTACCTTGACATTTGTAAATTTTCCTTAATATTCTGATATTCTTAATTAATAAATTTTATATTGTATATGATGTAAATAATGAGTAAAGAGAAAATTAAGTCAGTAATGTTGATCAATCATTTATATGTGAGCGTTGTCTAGTTGTGGTAAAAATTGAACGATGAATAAGGTATACCTTAAAATGTCACCTAAGAGCTTGAAATATTGTAAATAACCCAGAAATTAGAATATAATTATTTATAAGTAAAATTATATTCAGTTTAAGCCTCATATAGAAGACAAACTATCAAATCATCTCACTAACATAAAATTGTCACATGGTAAGGTTGATGAAGCTCACCATATAGTTATGTATGTTAGAATAGGTACAGGCTCCTGTATTTTTTCACCTTCAACCTATTGACATAGAAGGCAGAGTGAGACTTTTAAAATGAATATCAGTTCTGGTCATTTCTCTGTTCCAAGGGCTTCCTACTGGGTCTTTCAGAGTATTTTTTCATTTCCATGAGCTATGTTTGAGAGGTTATTTCTCCAGTTCCTGGTCAACACTTGTTGTATTCAGACTTTTTAAATTTTATTCGTGCCTATAGGTGTATATTAATCTCATTGTTATTAATTCACATTTTCTTCACATTTTCTTCATGAGTTGATCATGTGTTTGCTTGCATACCATTTGTATACCATTTTGCTGAAGAATCTTTTCAAAACCTTTTGCTTGAGATTATATTCCACCAGTATATTTAGAAGGTGTTTTTACCTGTGTAGAATTTTAAATATTTTTCTTTTAGTACTTAAAACTACAATGCTACTATTGTTTCATTAGCTTTATTTCTGACAATAGGTATGCTGGTTTTTGAAGCTTTACCCTTCAGTACATAACATGTGCTTTATCTATGAATGTCTTTTTAGTATTTTATCTTTTTCTGTTTAAGACTTAGTAACCTTCAATTGTATGGAAATCCTCAACTAGCACATTGCTTTTTCATTCACTTTTTACTTTATTACTTAGTGATGAGTACATTGAGATGAATGTACTCTTAGTAAAAAAATTGTTCAGAATAAATGTTATTGCAACAATATATTAAATTACTCTAATATGGAGATTTTATAAAATATTTTGCACTGTAGATTCAATTGTTTCACATGAATGATTGCATATTCTGACCTGAATGTTTTTTGTAATAAATTGATATGAACACTAGTTTGTGGTCTAATAATTAGTATACAATTTTTTGTGTCTTAAAACAAATTTATTACTTTGCAGTTTCTGTAGGTCAGGATTCTGAGGGACTTAGCTGGGTCTCTGGATTATGTTCCTCACAAGATGTAGTTGGTCTCTAGCCATTTCAAGTACTAAAAAGAAAATAATTCACTTTTATGCTCACTAAAGGGTATATTGGGAGGCTTTGACTCACTCTGGTTGTTTTTTAGAGACATCAATACCTTGTTATGGGTTCCTAGTCATAGGCAATCTCATAATATCTAATTTCTCTTCCATCAGAGAACGACAGAGCAAACACTTAGAGGGCAAGTAAGATGAAGTTACAGAATTTTTGTAATCTAATCTTAGATTACAAAGATTATTGTATTAATTTTTGTGTTTGCCCTGTATTATTGGAAATGAGTCATTACGTGAATACCAGATTCAGGAAAACTATTTAGTTTCATGTACAACCTACTTAAAAGTTATCAAAGATACTATTCTACTTAACTGTTACCAAGGATAAATATACACAACTATTGATTTATAAAATAATTTTGTATTATGTCTGGAAGATATGATTTAACCCAGAAATCTGACTTTCTGTGATTTTTATGTTTCTTTGCAGTTTTCTCCTAGGAGCAAAGAGGACCTAGGAAATAGATATGGTGGTAATTCTATTCTCCCCAAACTAGAAATACTTTTTTGTACAGCAATTGTTTTGAGCATACATTCTGTGAATTTCTGTGGTTGTAGGCGCTACCTCAAACATCATACAAAGAACAAGGAGGGAGTGCTGGACTCATGCTCCCTACTGCCTGGTTCTATTATATGCTGAATTCTGAGTTTATTAAAGAAAAGTTTGAAGAGCAGCCCCTGTTTAAATGTCTGAAAACCTGAGATATAGGGCATGTTTTTAAAATCATAGTATTTTAATAGATTTTAGATATGTGCTCCAAGCTAATTTAATAAAGTTTAGATATAGTGTTTAGATATGTGGTCTTCTAGAATCCGTCTACGTGGGTTTCTTTGTATTTACAGTCTACATTAATTCACTGCATATTTGCTAAGTGAAGGGAGGAAGTCTGAGTTTGAATCTTGTGCCTGGTTAGGTTTTGGTTCTTTCTGTTTCTAAAGTCAAAACTACTCCACTATATCTAGTACTGATCTTTTTTATGTTCACTATAGGCTTATGTTATTAGCCATCCAGTGTTTGCCTTAGTTTAGCATGACCTATTGAATGGTGAATACATTTACCTCCAGTATGAATGCTATTTTCTATACTAATAATAGATGTAAATCAGTGATTCATGTTCCACATTTTAAATAAACCAGTAGGATAAAAATGATCTTAAATGATTTCTACACTGTAAATTGACAGTGGTTTCCAACCAGCTAAAAACAATTTTTAACTGCAGATTTACCAATTTAGTTGTGTCACTTTCTTTATTAAGTTCTTTAACATTTTTAATTAAATCATTAAGATTCATTTTATTACCTACATCTGTTGTTTTATCTAAGTAGATTGATAGTCTCATTTCACAAAATAGTTTGTTTTCTGGATTATTTGATCAGAGAGAGAGAAAGAGAATGTTGCTTACAATAGAATTTATCCTTTAACCTGAGATTTAACTGGTTGTATATATATATAAATATATATGTATATATATTAATGTTTAAACTACTAGAAATCCATTTATCATAAATATTATTTTAGGATTATTCTTATTAGTCTTATACAAAAGATAAAATCTTTCTGTCTTTGTATTTTATTAGTTAATTCCAAGTAACCTTCAAAGTATAATTTTGAATTTTTTTTTTCTTTTTGGGTCACACCCACGATGCACAGGGCTTATTCCTGGCTCTGCACTCAGGAATTACCTCTGGCGGTGAACAGGGGACTATATGGGATTCTGGGAATAGAACCTGGGTCGGCTGTGTGCAAGGCAAATGCTCTACCCACTGTGCTATCGCTCCAGCCCCAGAAATTTATTTTTTAAGGGAAGTCAGACCACTGTGCTTTGGGAAAGATGTTCTTTTGAGAAAATGGAGGAATATGTGAGTTCAAAATTTATGAGTAAACCCAATGTCAAGTGGTAATTGCATGCCTCTCTGATTATGATGGGTAGGGCATAAACAATAAGGGTAGGAGTCTCAGAGAAAGGTGCCTAGCTGATATTCCAAAGTTCAGGTCTCTACAATTACAACACAGTGGGAATGGTGGGCAAGCTATGTGAATAAATCTCATGAGAGAAAAATTGTCGCTTTTGAAATGCAAAGAACATGTTGTATCTGTAACATAGTGAACATTAAAAGCCTGATTTCTCAGCCAGGGATTTTAAAATAAGATCCTCACATAAGGAAATACTGCAAAATGTATATATAAGGGGAAAAAATAGCATGGCAATATGATGGTTATCTGGCTCAGAAAATTTTGCTCTCCTTTTTTGAAAAATTTATCTTCTATAGTTTCTTTCACAAATAATAGTTGGCTCTCTTTTTATTTTTTTTTAGATGACTCTTCCCTCTTTTGATTCCTTCCTCACATATTTTAGCCATTAATATCTCCAAATATCTTCTCTTAGATTACCAAAGTTTTATGGTGAGTTACTGCTTCCAAAAAGTTATACCTCTTGTATCTTCAACTTTGACCTCACATATTTTTGCCTTTTAAATCACTCTCTCCATCCATCAGATTTTCTATTTATGTTCTCATCTTTGGAGGAATTATAAATTCATATAATAGATGAAATTCTTTATTATGAGAATATAAGTTAATATATCCCTAAGCTTTGTTCAACAACTTGAGAATATGGAGTCTCCCTTTAATTTCTTTGATAATATTATCGTGTGGAATCATTTTCTAAGTCATTTTCAGACCAAATTTAATTTTAACCTGAGATAATAAGAGAAAGATTATATAAGAGAACTTAATTTCACTGACAGCCTAAAGAAACTATTTTCCAATAAGTTTTGTACTCAAATATTTAATTAGAGCAATGCCAGGTAAAAATAAAGTCATTGCAAAATTACTAAGTCAAAATTATAATAGAGAAACTAACTACATAATGGATAGTTCTCACTAAAACTTTATAATATTGTATTGAAAAGTAACATGAATATATTTACATAAATTATACATGCATATAATAGATGAAATTCTTTATTATGAAAATAAGTTAATATATATGCATGTATATATTTAACAAAGAATTCTGTAGAAACTAGGTCATAACATTAAAATGGTGATGATTAAATCTAAGATGGTTGAAATCATCTAAAATAAATAAATAAATTTATTTATTTATACTAAATAAATCTTCAACACAAATGGATAAAAATTATTGGCATTTTTAATTGTCAGTTTCCTGTAATTGTTTAAAAATTGAGCATTAAGTTCACAACTAAATTTAGGGTTTGGTTTTTAGAAAAATAACTCTTAGTGCTGCATAAGAGGACAATGAAATTCCAAAGGAAACTGGGGAGAAACAGCTATTACAAGTGATAAATTTGAGAGATAGAAAATTACAATTAAGTGATAAAAGAGATAGTATAGGGAATAAGCATGTGTCTTCCTTGCAGCCAGCTCTGAGTTGATCAACATGTATCCTAACCATCACCAGGTGCAGTTTCGGAGGCTCCTGAGCACCACATGGTTACCCAGGAATCTCTAGCAACACGTGTCCTAAGCAGAACTGGATCCTTGCATCAATACACTGAACTAATTGGCTGGTAATGGTTAGCAGGACTTCCCTAGACTTCCTAAGCACTGCTTGGGAACCCTCCCCTAAAAACATTATAACCGACTATGTCTTTATGCACCAAACTAAAGTCAACCTTGAGATTGGTGACTTCCATCTCCTCCAGCAGAGGTAGGTGGCAGAGAAGGAGAAAAAAAATCACAGGAGTGTCCAAGCTTTAGGGTCACCTCAGCAGCCTCCCACGAGCTCACAGGCTTCCCATTTATTCAGTACAATATTGCTCCCCCATTCTGGCTCCCAACATGTGAGTTATTGTTTTGAGATGGCAAAAACAGTAAGAACAGTTAACAAGTACATCAAAATTCACTGTTAGTTAAGAGCAAAGACCAGGATACTTCAATTGATCAACAGGCACCCCATAAGAATAAAGTCATGACAGTTTCCTATTCTATTTTTGCTGCCTCCATCTCTCTATACTGCTCTCTACATCTAAAAGACAATTGTCTTACTGTACTTTCTTGGACACAAATTTGGTGCTTGTGGGTACAATTTTGCCTGCTGGATTATTACATGTTTTGAAACATAAACTGTTTTTTCCCCAGAGGACTATTCAGACACTGGGGATTTTGTTAGGGGGATCATCTCTGATTTCCCACTGCAAATGTTTCCTACTTTCTAAATATATGAGGTCAACGAAGGTTTATAACAAAATTTATCTTATACAGTGTCTCTTGTTTACAAGTATCATTTGTTGACAGTGTTTCATCATCTTTTCCATCTCTTGTTTTTTCATGTGTACACTGCTAGTTACTATCTACATTTATTTCTTTTTTAACTGACTGTAGCTAATATTATACTAACGACTCACTGCCCTGCTTCTAGTCTTGTATACTCTTCAACATATTTGCTATACTATTACTAGAAATATATTTTATCAATTGATTTTTGTTGAACAGGCTTTTCTCCTCCACCTTTCCCCCCTCCCTTTTCCTTTTGGCCACACCCAGCGATACTGAGGGGTAAGGTCTGACTCTGTATTCAGGAATTACTCCTGATGATGCTCAGGATTTTGATGCTCAGAGATGGATGCCAGGGATTGAACTTGGGTGGCCACATGCAAGGCAAGTGCCTACCTGCTGTACTATCTCTCCAGCCCCACTAGAAAAATATTTCAAAGATATAAGTCATAACATATTCCTACTGAAAGTCTCTTTTAACGCTATGTGCTTCTTTGGGGGCATAGGAGAGCCACTCCAATGGAGTTTGGGGGACCATATATTGTCAGATGTTGAATCCCTGGATTCCACATGCAAAGCATGTACTCCATACCTTGTGTTTATTTTCCACATAGGAAATATACAGTTATATATAATCATATTATTTCACATATAACTATGTATATAAACCAATTCCTCTTTATCCATTACTCTATAGAAACAAACAAAACAAATAAAAATATTCACAAATTAGATAAAAGGTTGAGGGTTACTGAAAAGATACAAAGTCAGGTAAACTGGTTGATTTGTATGGTGGTTGATTAAAAAGAGTATTTTTGGTGATGATCAAATTCTAGTACATAGTGATGTTACAGTTTAATCTTGTGTGCTTGAAATTTATATAATATTATAAACCATTATCACTTAAAATTAATCTGCTATCAAGGGAACATTTTTTGGAAAAATCCTAAATGTTTCATTATAGTATATGAGATTCTTTAAAATATCTAACCTATGACTTCTAATTACGAAAATCTTAATTTCATCTTTTTAGTCAGTTGATAACAATGACATAGAATTTTTCTTACTAACATGACACTAAATAACTAGTATGACTAGAAAATAACTAGAAAAATGACTAGAAAAGCAGTATTAACCAAGAGAAACATCCTCACTAGGAATGTCTTAACTTCTATATATATTATATGTATTATATGTATGTATATGTATTATATGTATATATATTATATGTATTATTACACATAAAATATGTACTATTTAATACTGACAATAATACATATAAGCATACAAGCAACATAGGGCCATAAGCAGTTTTGGATTTTCATAGAAGTGAGTTTAAACTCACTTCCTCACAAACTGAGACTCATGGTTCCTTATTTTTTTCCAATGATTCCATTAATAAAATTTCTATTGGTTTGTTTAAGCATTGAGATGAACTCATTTAGTTTACTTAGATATTCTCATGCCACATATTCAAGAAATATTCAAGTTCTTTTTATCTTCTAATGCTTTATTCATATTAAGACACAATAAAGACACATTAAGACACCAAAGGATAAGCGGAAAATAGGTGAAATTAATGCAGGGGATTATCAACCTAAAAAAAAGAGTGTAAATACATTACACTCTTTTGTTGACAAAGAATATAAGCTCTATATCCTACGAAGTCTTGAAAATTCTGATGCAACCAAAGAGTGAAAGCTGTGTGTGTATGTGTGTGTTGTGTGTTGTGTTTGTGTGGTAAATGTGTGCATGAGCATGGTTTATGAGAAGTACTAGTTGTGGTGATGATGGAATGGTGTGTTGGTGGTTGTAGTAGTAGAAATGATAATAGAAGCAACAATAATTAGTGCTGTAATAGGAATAGATGGAAACAACCAAACAATTTATGGAGAAAAAAATCCAATTAATAAATGCTTGGTTATAATGAACTAAGCATTACACTAAATGCTTTGTAGGAATTAATAAATAGACAAAATGATGATGTACACAAATGATATAAAAAGAAAATTCAAGTATTAATGAGGAAAAAGTAACATCTAAGTATCATTTAGGATGAACAGAAGTAATAATTGAGGAATAAATGAATGCCTTCATAGAAGAACAATAAGTTGGCAAAGACAAGGGGTTTAAACTCAAACATTGTAATGTCAATTAATATGAGACTACCATCTTATACAGAGAGGACAAACAAATAGTATTTAAATTTATATTAAAAATAGATGAAAGTTAAAAAGTGATCCAAGTGACAAGGCAATTCGAAGTTTTTTTAGCCCCTTTTTTCAGAGGAATTTTCCTGAAGCATGAGGTGAGAAACCATATTGTAGTAGGCTCAAGAGTAGCCTTGAAGATGAGAAAATATGGACAAAAAGTGTAGACTATTCTTAAAACAAAACTGTAGAATTTAGTATTGAGAACAGTGGTTTTAGGGAACACAGTTGTGAACTCAATATAGAAAATAACTGGGAAATATAAAATCTAAATCTTGCATATTGAGTCCTTTTAATTTATCATTCCTGGGGCATGACTTTATTAAATGTTTCCTCTAAAGTTTTTTTTTAATATATGTTTCTATGAATTAAAATAATAATTATCCAAATATATACTATGGCTCTTCTTTATATAAGAGTCAACAATGAAGGTTAGAGAAAATTGTGACTTTAAATCAACTATATATATATATATATAGTTATATATATATATATATACATGAAGAAAAGCATTGGTATAGGCATAAATTTGTAGAAGATTTAAAAAGTCATAGGAAATGAAAAATGACTTGAAAAACTTAATTTCAAGGTATTGATATTTATTGAAGGTATCCTAACTATAAGACACTATATTTGATTTGGCAATTCCAATTGAGAATGATTGCTATTTTATTCCATCTAGAATCTGCCTTGTTCTATTTTTTCTTTCCTTGGACATTTAATTCTTCATGATGTGATCATTTTTCCTTCTTCATCACTATCCTCTGACTTTTGTAAGTTGAAGGGGAAAAGGGAAGACAAATGTGATTCAGTTGAGTAAGTTAAAGTCATATAGTAAGAAAAACATTTAATAAGGATTAAAAATGCCTTTGTTTTTATAGGCATTACTTTTTGACTCTGAAATTTCATATGATAAAGCCTGGATATTTTAGTTATAAGGATTGGATTCCAATGTCTCAGATAAAAACTTAATTTAACCTGAAGTTAAAATTTTATGTAACCATTGAGACAAGCTTAAAACAAGAAAAAAAGTATAAAATATTATAAATTGGTGGTTTTTCTATTGTAATAATTAAAGTATATGTTAAGTTATGAGGATAAGTAGTATAAGACTGACAGAAAAATAACAATCAATATGATAATGTATTTGTAGAAATGTCTTATGGTGAACATAGAAACACGTTTAGCCTAGAGGCTGGATACCTGGCAGATAGAAAACCTCTCTAGGAATAAAGAGCAAAATGTTCAAGTAAGTGTTTAAAGTACAATGTGGAAACTGAAGGAACTCCACTTGATTCTTTTGAGGAGCAAAATGGCAAGTTAAAATATCTGTGGAGGGGCTGGAGGAATAGCACAGCGGGTAGGGCATTTGCCTTGCACGTGGCTGACCCAGGTTCGAATTGCAGCATCCCATATGGTCCGCTTAGCACTGCCAGGGGAAATTCCTGAGTGCAGAGCCAGGAGTAACCCCTGTTCGTGGTCGGGTGTGACCCAAAAAAGCAAAAATAAATAAAAAAAAAAAATAAAATATCTGTAGAAGGTAATTTACATAGTTCTCCATTACTATCAAAATAAAGATTTGATACATTTTTTGCACTTATGAAACAGTTACTTTTGGGGAAGCACTTTATGATGGTTATCTATTTGTATAGGATAAAAATTGCTAACACATATTTAATTAAAAATATTATTTTATATGTATCAGTTTTAAAATCTGAACTCTCTCTCCAATCCCAAATTACTATTGTTAACATAACCTTATGACTGGTGATACATATAAGTTGCAGGTTTTTTGTTTTTACTACAAATACAGTCCAATTTAATAGTTAGGTACCTAGCATATAGCTAGCACAGTGGTGAATAAAACAAGTTAAATTAATGGATCATGGGCCTTCTTTTAATAGAATCTGAATTTGATTGTCCCAGTTTTTGGTTCTGCAGTAAATGAAACAATAATATGATTTAATAATATTCAAGTTTACCTATTAAAAAATGTGTATGCCTTAGCTGTGTGCAATTTTCTGTGCATATTAGAGTATATTACATTTTCATTTAATTTCTGAGTCAATCTCTCCTTAATAACTTCAAAAATATAAAAAGCAATGAATTAACTCTACTTCTTTATTACTCAGGTTGTTCCAATATATATTGCTCTTAACTGGTTAAATATTTCCTTGAATTTTAAAACAAACTAAAGTCAACTGTTCAATAATATCTCTGTGAGGTTTCATTAAAACTTACATTTTGACAATTTCTCAGAAGGCCAGCACTTCATAATTAATAATATTCCATCAAAAGATTGACCTTATGAATGACTTGATAAGTGCAAACTTAAGAGAAAAAAATTTCTTTGGACTATTTATTGAATCCTAAGAACTGTTCTCTTTTGGAATGAAAGTGCGTTTGGGAAACATGTCTATGAAATTGTCTGTGTTAACATTTGAAATACTTTTTACAATAAAAATTCAGGCTGTCTATGCTATATTTAAAATAAAAGGAATTATAAAAAGCTTCATTTATCTTGATCATTTGTGACCTCCTTTAAAGGTTCCTAATATTGAACTCCCAGGTATGTGATGTCTCAGATACCAGGTGCTTAATATAAATGGCTTTGGCATTCATTTTCAAGCTGAATCTACAGAGATTCTACTGACAGAACGCTGCTTCTTGTGTGAGATTGAGTCAGTTCATTAGTTTATTTAAGTATTAATAAGATTCAGATCACAGGAAGGGTTTAATGAAAGAAACTTTGAAGTCAAAGAGATCTCAGATTTGAATATCAGTTCTGTCCCTTACAAGTTATAGAACTCCAAGTAAATTACCTTGAGGCTGTTTTATCACCTATAAAATGGGAAAGTATTGCCTATCTTTCGCATTGGAGCTGAGTTTTGTGACATTTGTTACAACAGAGGAGATTCCAATGGCCATTTATGAATGAAGTTCAGATCTTTTTATATAGTTTGACAATAGTGGCTTAAATTCTTATTAGGAAATAACTTGAAAAAAAAATTAAAAAAAGAGAGATAAGGTCAGGAGCAATAGTACAGTGGGTAGGACATTTGCCTTGCACATGGCCAACCTGGGTTTGATCTCCAGCATCCAAAATGATCCCCTAAAGATTGCCAGTAGTAATTCCTGAGTTCACAGCCAGGAGTAACCCCTGAACATTGCTGGGTGTTACCCAAAAAGCAAGTAATAATAATAATAATTTGCTACACACATTGTGTAACTACCAATCGTTAGTCGATAATATCCCAATATTAATGAAAGTATTATTCTTAACCTATGGAAGCCTACATACTTTATTATACTTTTAATTTAATTTTCAACAATTTCAATAAGTATTTCTAATTTTTTTTGGATAAACATAATGTTTGCGTATATTCTCAGTGATTGAAAATTTGACTGACAATAGGCATGTAAAAATAACAGTTTTATAAATGTATGCTCAGCACATTGTATTCAATGCACGAATAAATAGATGATTAAATAAATCAACTATTTAAATCTATGAAACAGAGCTTGAGGCAAGAGACTGCAACTCACTTCCCTGGTAATTCTGATTTGCTCAAAAACTTTTATTTGCTTGTTTGTTTATTGGTTTTTAGCGACACCAACTGTGCTCGGGCTACACTCCTGATTCTGAGTTTAGGGATCAATCCTGGTAGTGATCAGGGGACCATCTGTGGCTCTGAGGTTAGAACTGCTTTTACTACAGTTACAGGCAGGAAAGCACCTTATCTTTCTTATTTATCTTTCCTCCTCTTTTTTCTCCTCTTCTTCCTCCTCTTCTTAGAGAAAGAAGTAAGTCCTACTGACTTACTTAGTAACTTACTAAACTCAAGAATCTATCCTGGAGGAGATCAGGGTACCATATGCAGCTCAGGGGACCTGGGAATTTGACCTGAATTCAATCACATGCAAGACAAGCATGCTATCTGCTGTACTATCTCCCCAAACCCTCATTTTCTTTAAAAATAAAACAAACAAAACAAAACCTTACTGTTTGCTATGTGATATCCTACTATTGTCCCTCTCCAGTTTTATAGGGCTGTCACTGTAAAGGTCAAGGAAACTTGATTCAGGAGGCAACTTTTATAAGTTCCATAATTTCTTAGATTGCTTCTTTTTATTGTTTTCCATATATCATATAAACTTCTGAAAATTCTTCCAAATGCATATTATTTGAAAAAACTATGAGTAGACACACCATTTAAAAATATCAATTAAAAAACATATCTGCAGGAAGTTATTTTAGTAAGTTTTTCAGAGAAGAAAGTCTTAGTGATGGGTCATTGGGAAAAGAAGGAACTTGAAGATTTGACAACTTAGTTAGAAGTTTATGGATTTCGTGAAAATATGTGGTCATTGCCTTCTAAAAGTGTTTCTCCACCATGTTCATTCATTTGCACAATCGTTCACTCAGAAAATTCTTTTCTTTTTTTGGTTTTTGTACCACACCCAACTGTGCTCAGGGTCTACTCTTGACTCGCACTCAGGGATCACTCCTGATGTGGCTCTGGGTACCATATGAAGTACCAGAGGAAGAAACTGAGTTGGCTGTCTGCAATTGCTCAGGGTTTGTACAGTACTCCTGGCTCTGTACTCAGGAATTACTCTTGGTGGTGCTTGGGGGACCATGTGGGATGCCAGGGGTCTGACCCAGGTCGACTGCGTGCAAGGCAAACACCCTACCCATCGTGCTATCGCAGCAATGCTTGGGGGCTGCTCCTGGGAACTATATGTAGTGCCAGGGGTCAATTTGGACTTGACAATATCCAAGTCAAGTTCCTTAATCCCCTTAAGCCCTGTACTATCTCTCTGGACTATCCACTTTGTTCTTAATTTTCTCCCTTTTTGGATGTAATAGGTGTATATATAAGATTTGTTTAACTTTGTAAATTTGTTCAACTTTGTAAATGTAATTTTAAGTGATTTAAAAGAAGGGAAATAAGCTTTAATTAGTCAGCTGGAATGAAAGTGAGATAAATCAGAAATTTTGGAACAGGTGATATTATTTTGGTTTTAAGGTTCAGATTGGGCAGATTAGAATTCCTGATTAAGAAATTAATGTAAATAAGTATTCAAAGGAATGAGAAAATAATGAAATTTATTAGTACTATTAGTATTATGAAAGAAAGTAGTGGCAAAAACATGTAAAATCTACTTTTATATCAACAAAATATGAATGTAAGGGTTTTGGTCAGTACTTTTCAGGTTCATGTAAGTTATTAATTTTTTTTTAATTGGGGTCACACCTGTTGGTGCTAAAGACTTATTTCTGGCTCTGAATTTAGGAATCACTCATGACAGGGTTGTGGGGGGCATCTGGGATGCCAAGGTTTACACCTGGGTTGGACAAGTCTAAGGCAAACACCCTAAGTACTGTACTATTTCTCCAGCCCCAAGAAATTCAAGGCTTCAAACGGAACTAGAAGTAAATTTTGTTTCAGGATGATGATCTGAAGAATAGCTGTGTATAGCAATTTTAGTACTAATTTTGATGGTAATATTCCCCAACTGAAATTCCTTATTGACCTCTTTCTCTAAGGCCGCTGACGTACTGTTACAACATGGAGCTAATGTAAATGTTCAGGATGCAGTTTTTTTCACCCCATTGCACATTGCATCATACTATGGTCATGAGCAGGTAAGTCTGACAACAGAATTTCCAAAGAACAAGAGATGACTTAATTTTTGTTGAACTGGCCAGCTTCAAAGAAAAGATATATAAGACCTCTTTGGAATTGCTTTTTACCATATCCTCCTCAGATTGACCCTTGAGAATCTTACAGATCTATAGTAATATTGAAAATGCTGTGTAATTAACTTTTACTCTAGCTTTAATATACAACAGAGGAAGCTTACATTGGTAAGTGTACAACCATAAGAATCAATTCAGCTTGACTTTGAAAAATGCCTAGCTTTCTTACCATATTTATATTATGTACCATCACAGATATTCAATTTGTGAATCTATAAAGTAGAGAAAATAGTAATAGTACCTTCTCCTGTGCTTGCTCTTATGGGGATATATTAGTATTTGATTCATGACAAATGAATGCCACTGTGGTGATTTTAATGACAGTTTAAATAAAACAAATTATAAAGGCCTTTCCAGCAAGCAGTTCCTTACAAAGATGCTTTTTAAAAAAACTGTGCATTATCATAGTCTGTAGTACACACAAAAAATTATCTTCTGAAATATGTTTACATTCTATCTTCAGCATTTGTGAATGTTACTTTGAAAGAGAATTTGAAGATATGATCAAGTTAAGGATCTTGAGATGAGGAGATTGTCCCGGATTGTCTGGAAGGGTTGATGAAATCTCAAAGATACTATTATAGTGGCAAGAAAGAAGTCAGAATAAAAGGAGATGTGATAGCAGAAGTAAAAGAAGTTAAATCTGGAAGTGATCACAAGCACATAAAAGCTAAAAAGTGACAAGGGGTCCAAGGAGATATCTAAGAAAGTTAGTGCATATGTTTGCATGGAGAAAACGTGGATGCAGTACCTTGGACCACATAGTTCCCCAAGCAACACTAGGAGTAACTTATGTACACAGCTAAATGTGATGCCCAAACAAAAAAGCAACCAAGCATGCAAACAAAATTTAATAAAGAAATGGAAATCTCTAGAGGGTATGCATCATGTCAAAATATTGATTTTAGATTTCTAAACTCCAGAACTTTAAGAAATAAATATTCATTATTTCAGTGCAATACGTTTGTGCAGCAGTGCCAATGGAAAACTAGCATATAGAATAACGTAAAAAAAATTAAAAATGTGCTGTAAATGTGTAATTTGCTAAGATATAAGACTGTATTAGTTGTATGTTTAGATTTCTTGATATTTGTAATAAAGAATGTTAAAATAATAATATTGTTATAAGATAGTTTATATGTCTTCTTCAATAAATAATATTATGTGGCCCTAATTCATCCCATGAATTTAATGAGTTATTATTTTGTAAACACTTATTATGAAATAATTAATATATTAATTATGGCCTTTTTGCTTTTAAAAATTCTGACAAAAACCTAAAATTGCTTGTTATTAATTCTATTAATAATATTCATGAAACTTCCTAGGATGAGGTAGTTCAAGCATCTAAATAGGACCAAATTAAACAGAAATAGAGACTTAATTGGGTACACAAAACTTAAGTGTTCATTTGGCAGCCAATCTGACTGCCTCTTCATTTTAAATCTCTTAACTCTCATGTCGTACTCAATTATTCAAGTTCATATGTCTATTTTTTTCCTTGATGGAAGTCATGTTATTGTACCTGAAGGATTCCAAGTGAAAAAACAAGCATACTTCTGTCTCTGTGCTATTCTAGTCATTTTGACTTTATTTCTTTGCTAGCTGGCATATGCTTGGACACTCTTCGACCTGTGAAGCGTGACCTATAGCTAGGGAAGATTGCTCATTTCATTGATGTGCTGCTCAGAGCACACTAGAGTGGACTGGAAAGCTGGGCACTGAAAACGCTTTTGAAAGAACAGGGTCCAAAAGCCCAGGTGATGAAAAAAAAATGCCATACTTCTTTGATTTCAGGCACCAACAGGACATACACAGTGCATGCAATTTGTAGAGTCATCCCCTTTGGTGATTAACCTTATCACCCAGCAGAAACATAAGGAGCTGCTGTGCATGCTGGGTGGAGAGTTAAATTTGTTTATTTTCCCTGAATATATAGTCACAGTTATAAAATTTGCTGAAATGTGAATGGCCCTTTTATGATAAGGAACTCACTTTCTATTTGTAAAGACAGTGCATAAGTAATTTATGGATGCTATTGTCACTTGCTAAAATATGCTGACAGAAGAATGGTACACTCAATTTTTAAAAGTGCTTAATGTGCCATGTTCTTTGCCATTTGTTTATTTACTTATTTTTAAGTGGAAGAGTAGATGTTTGGTACCTGCGCAGTATTCCCAACATACACAATAATAGTGTTTAATAGACAATGTATTTCAAATACAATTTGAATATGTCCATTATAAGGTCTCATAATGAGACTCTATGGAGAATGTGTAAGTGGAAATATATGCTTAAAAGAGAAAGGTTCTTGCCACAGAACTTCTATGGCTCTGATTTCTTCTGAGTTAAGTATTAGTCTGCTCATTAGGTGACACAGGGATAAAGTGCACGTATTCTGCACTAGATGTTAACACATCTGCTAAATTTACTGAGTATCAGGAATTTTTCTAACTGCTTTACATGCAATAATTAATTTAATCTCCATAACAACTTTATGAAGTAGAACTATCATAATTCCTATATTATCAATGAAGAAATTGAAGTCTCAAGAGATCATCATTTATTAAAGTTAACATAGCTAATAGCAGAAGGCTGGTTTCAGAACAATTATTCTTTATATACTAATTCTAAAAGGAAGATTTCCTCACTTCTCTTCCTGTTAATTTATTTGCTAGAGTGTCTACAAAATATGCACCACTGTCTTTGAACTTACTAATTGGGATTAGTGTAGTGACTTCTGAAATTCCCAGGAAAGAAATATTCAATCTAGAAATATTTATATTGCAAAATCCCCAGTGAACAAATTAATATTTGAGAAATCTTTTAAGTCCCTAAAAGACTTGTAAATCATTTAATGCTTGAGCTATCTCTTTTTCTCTTTTCTCTCTCTGACTCTCTCTGTCTCTCTGTCTCTGACTGTCTCTGTCTCTCTCTGTCTCTCTCCCTCTCTCTCTCTCTCCCTCTCCCCACCCCTCCTCTCCTTTAATACTTGAACACAAGGGTTAGCAATGTAGAGAAAATGCTGAGGACTGCTGCAATTATCTATCATATACTCACAAATTAAAAAAGAGGACTCAGAACTCCAACAGAAAACAAGATGACCATCACTTACATGTGCATGGAGCTGTTGTAAAAATCAAGTTAATTTAACTATTCCTGTCTCTGTCCAGAAGCTACTTTGGAAAAGATGGTTATGATTTTGAATGACTTTAGAAATAATTATTTATGTACAACAAAACTAAGTCTTGCAATTAACCCAATTTTATTTTGATAGGATTTTTATTGTTTTGACTATTTGAGTTAGGATTTTATGTCTTTGGGGGATAAAAAAGAATCTAATTGAAGATTCTAAGCATGTCTTTTTAAATTATGACATTAATTTTGATTAATTGATCATTTAGATAACCCGGCTTCTTTTAAAATTTGGTGCTGATGTAAATGTAAGTGGTGAAGTTGGAGATAGACCTCTCCACCTGGCATCTGCAAAAGGATTCTTTAATATTGCAAAACTATTGATAGAAGAAGGCAGCAAAGCAGATGGTAAGACTATATGCTTAAAATAGCTTTTCTCTCTTTTACTTTATATATACTTTTTATTTGTACTTTTCTTATTCACTATAGAATAATCTTAAATTTTATCAACCCTATGCTCATTTGCTAATTTGCTAATTTGTTATCAAGTCATTATATATACATAATATTGCCCAAATGCCTGGCTGTCTTCCCTGGGGCCTCTTAGAAGGGGTGGGCTCCAGCTTCCCTTCTTGCGCCGGAGCAGCACTCCCGTGGCCAAACACCTCTGGAGCCTAGCCACAGCCATGCTCAAGGTCCCTCTCCACATGTTCGGATGAGCCTCACGCATGAAGGTACCAGCAGAAGAACCCAGGTGTGTGGGACCCGGGGCTGAGACCTCCAAGCCTGCTCAGATCAGGACTGGACCTCTTCCACCCTGATTTCCCATTTTCCAGTAGTTAGGCGGTCACATCCAGGGACTGCCCCCAGCGCCCTGTATCCCCACCAATGGCCCACATCCAGAGACTTAAAACCAAGCTCCTGGAAGTGAAGTGGCCGCATGACATCTTATAACCTAGTTCTCCCTCTGGGAGAAACTAGCAAGCTACCGAGAGTTTCCTGCCCACAAGGGAGAGCCTTGCAAACTCCTCATGGTGTACTCATATGCCAAAACCAGTAACAATGCCAGCTCTCATTCCTCTGACCCTGAAAGAGCCTCCAATGCGGCATCCTTGGGAAGAACATGTAAAGAGAGGCTTCTAAGATCTAAGGGCTAGGATGAATGGAGATGTTACTGAGACCACTCAAGAAATTCAATGATCAACAGGATGATGATGATGATGATGATGATGATGATGATGATGATGATGATGATGATGATGATGATGATGGTGATGATGATATATATTTCAATTGGTTTTGGTTTGGGGTCATGCCCACCTATACTCAGGGCTTACTCTACACTCAGGTATCATTTTTGGCGGTGCTCAGGGGACCACCTTAGGTATTAGAGATTGAATCTGGGGCAACTGCATGCAAGATAAGTGCCTTACCCACTGTACTATATTCGTGTCTCTCAGCTTTTAATATTTATTATCTCAGTAAAAATAAGAAAATTTCATACATAAATTTTTTCCTAGTTGTTATTTACTAATTTTTTAATTGAAGCAAACTTTACACATAGAAAATTCTCAAATCTTAAGTGAATATTTGTTAATATATTCATGTAAATTGCCTGATAAATATACATGATATATTAATGGTATATACTTATAGTTAGTTATATTGATATTTTTTTTTTTTTTTAAAATATATTTCCCTCTAAGATTGGCTGCCTTCTACTTTATTTTTTTATTTTTTTGGCTTTTTGGATCACACCTGGCAGTGCACAGGGGTCATTCCTGGCTCATGCACTCAGGAATTACCCCTGGCGGTGCTCAGGGGACCATATGGGATGCTGGGATTCGAACCCGGGTCGGCCGCGTGCAAGGCAAACGCCCTACCCGCTGTGCTATCGCTCCAGCCCCTATATTGATATTTTTATATTTTCATTTATAAAGTTAAAAATACTTTATCTGGAAAACTGAACTCTGGCATTTTCATTTTTACCATCTAAATTTTCACCAAATTAATTTATGGTTGACTTCAGTTGTATTAGCTAGTTGTTTCTATTCTTGAAGTTTCTATATAACTTTATGGATGTATATTTTTTATAGTTTTGGGCCCCAGCCAGTGGTGCTCAGAGCTTACTCATGGCTCTGCACTAAGGAACCATCACTCCTTGAGTGCTCAGAGCACCATATGAGGTGCGAGGGTCAAATCCTGGTTGTCCATCTGCAAGGCAAACACCCCACTTGCTGTGTAATATTGCTCCATCTCCATATAATTGTATTCTTTTGATCAGCAACATGCTTTGATATTTGTTCATCTTGTTACATGAGTCCGTTTCCTCTTTTTTTATAGCTGAAGGTTATATCAATATTCCTCAGTTTATCTATTCTCCAACTACTGAGCATTCAATTATTTCTGATGTTTGGTTTATATGAATATACCTGACAGAACAATTCTTACTCACTTTTTGCATACCTTTATATTAATTTCTCTTAAGGGTTGTTTCATGTTTTTTGGAATTGTTGGTTTTAAGACTACACATGTTTGACATTTATCTAAGTGTTTGATTTTCACTCCCACAACAATATATGATAGCTCCATTTGTTTCCCACATCCTCTTTAATTACTATTATTAAATTTTTTATTCAAGTCATATTAGCTTATTTAACTTTATGTTTCAAGGGTACAGTTTCACATCTTTTTAAAATACATGTTACTGTGCCTCTCTCCCAGTACCAAAATACTTCCATCACAATATATTTGCATCAAGAACCCTTTCTACAATGGAGATAGAGTGTGATCAGATTAGGGGAAAACTTTGAAGTACACATAAAGGTTTAGATAGTAGAATTCCTGTATCTTTTAAATTTTTAGATTATACAATTGACCATAAATTTTTATTACAAGTACAGCATCGGTAAATATCCTTCTCCTCTTCATCACTTCCTCACAAACTTTATTTTTTGACAGAGAATCTCAGAGTTATATCTTGTCATTAAATTCTCTCAGGCATATCCAACACTCTTCCATTGACCCCCAAGAGACCTAATTAAAAACCAAGCCATAAGAACCGCTAGCTTTTGTAGCAAGAAGGATGCACAATTCCAAAAGGACAAGGTTGTCAAAGCTCTAGCATTGTCAGTTCCTTGGGTCCAAAACTCATGTTGATATTCAGTTAATAAATCTAACCAGTGATTTTTACATACACATGTGGAAAACACTGTCTCTCGGCTATGTTGACACTAGACCAGCTTCCCGTTTGCATCATGGAATAAGGGCCATTTTGTCTTGTAAACCTTCAGAAGCACAATATTTGCCTCTTCCGTAAAATAATGGGAAATCACCAAGGTATATTCCATATAGCATAAACATAAGCAACTTGTGTTGTCAGGACACAGGGAATTCTGTTCCTTGGACCTTATTTAACCAGTCTCTTTGATTCTGTGGCTTCAGAATAGGCAGAGGTACACCTGTGTGAATTACTGAACACATAATTCTGTTTTTGAAACTGCCTTGCTCTTCTAAGGGGTCAGGAACCGCATCACTTTTTCCTTTTATTATCAGTGCCAACCTCAGCTTTTTATTCCTCTGTGCAACTCCAAAAGCTCAGTAGTGTCAAAATGAGTGTCATTTATGATCAGCATGTCTCCAGGATCAAAGGACTCTTCCACAAAAAGCAATGGAATGTGTATTACCTCCAAATCCCCCTACATACCGGCATCATGTAATATAATTTTTAACATTTTCTTTCTGATTCACACAAGCACTACATGCCTCGTACTCAATCATTTAAAAAAATCAAGAGGCAGTATGACTCAGTCTTTTAGTACTTTGATTGCCTTCTAGTATACCTTAGTGTTTAAGTTCCTTTTGTACATCAACCAATTGCAACAAATAAACTGTAAGATCCATTGTGCTGATAGGCACTGTACTAGATTTATAAACTAGCTCACTTTTTCCAAAATGTAACTAAGCCTTCAGATGATTTATTTTCAATCTGGATCTTGCCTGTGGTAAATGTACTTAAGAGGAAGATTAAATGAATGACCCCCAAAAGAGCACAATTTACAATATGGTATTTACAGAATGTTTCCATGGTAATAGAATGTCACAAATGAAAATAAATTCAGGTTACAGAGTTAGCCAAAATGTAATTCTGAGAACAACCTCTTTAGTTAAAACGTGTTTGGGAGGCTGTCCTACTCTGTAATATATACTTTAAATCACTAGGCTTCTGGCTTAAGATAATGAATAAGGAAAATTTTAATGCTTACTGAATGAAATGGAACAGTTTATAAAACTGTTGTACTCTATAAAAAGAAAATAGTAATATAGTCCTCACATTTTTTATTCTAATATAGTTTAGAAATGGAAAATTAAAAATTTAGATTTTTCAGTTCTTATGATCCAAATGTTAAATAGGTATATTATTTTTAACATGGAAGTGGATATTATAGAAATTTTTTATAGAAATCTTTGGGCTATGATAAATTTAAAATTAAGCATTATATTTTAAAAATCCATCATGTCAGAACTCTAACAGATTTGTTAGTAGAAATTTATTTGAGACATCCTAAGAGTTGCTTCAGAGTGCTAAGGGGATGTGCTGACATTTCTGGGTTAATATGGAATTTTAAATTTTATATTACAGATAAGCAGAAACAAGCGAGAATTAGCATAAATCTACACATCCGTTCATTAAATCTTAATTTTAAAAGATATTATGGAACACATACTCTTTCTTTTTTTAAAATTTTATTGAATCACCCTGAGATAGTTAAAGGCTTTCATGTTTGGGTTACAATCACACAATGATCAAACACCCACCCCTCAACCAGTGCACATTCCCCACCACCAATATCCCCCTTTCCCACCCTTCCCCTACCTCCATGGCAGACAATATTCCCCATACTCTTTCTCTACTTTTGGGCATTATGGTTTGCAATATAGGTACATGTTTGGTCCATTATCTACTTTCAGCACACATCTCTCATCCCGAGTGATTCCTCCAACCACCATTTTCTTAGTGATACCTTCTCTGTTCTAGGTGTCTTCTCCCCTCCGCTAATGAAACAGCCTTCCAGCTATGGAGCAGTCTTTCTGGCCCTTGTATCTACTGTCCTTGGGTGTCAGCCTCATGTTATGTTATTTTATACTCCACAAATGAGTGCAGTCCTTCTATATCTGTCCCTCTCTTTCTGACTCATTTCACTTAGGATGATACTCTCCATGTCTATCCATTTATAAGAAAATTTCATGACTTCATCTCTCCTAAATCCTGCATAGTATTCCATTATGTAGATGTACCAGTTTCTTTAACCTCATTTGTTCCAGGGCATTTGGGTTGTTTCCAGATTCTGGCTATTGTGAACAGTGCTGCAATGGACCTATAGGTAGAGATGTCATTTATACTGTGCTCTTTTGCATCCTGGGGATATATTTCCAGAAGTAGTATTATGAGGTCATATGGAAGCTCTTTCAAATAGAGGACTAGCTACTGGATATTTTCTAAAAAATGTTTTATGCTTATTTGTTTACTTATAATGTTACATATAAATATCTCATGAGATGCTAAATTATCATTCAAACATTCCATTCTCTTAATAAGATACAATTTATGAATTTTCAAATTGATCTAAAATAGTACTAATAGAGGGAATTGCAGTGTACATATATACTCTAACTCAGATTTCTTCTGACTTCTCTTGTTGGTTGATTTTTATATTTGCTTTGAAAAGAAAAGTTTGTTGGCCACTGCAAGTAATTCACCAAGTCCTTAGATATTCTACTCTGAAGTTTACTGATTCAAACTTGAAAAGAATATTGTAAGGTGGGACAGAGATGAACAAGGGCCAATTGTGAATTAATGGAAGGTTACGCTGCATTCTTCTCTCTAACACAATGTCCCTCTGGACCCTAAGAACTCTTGTGTGACCTCCAGATGTTTTGGACTCCCAACTGTTCTCAGGCATTGAGTTATTGTATTGACTTATCCTGGCGTACAACAGACTGTGAACAAAGGAAAGGTATCATAAAAGGAAGATAATCAAAACAACTAGGGACTTGCTTCTGAAGGAAGGGTGTCCTTGTGAACCATTCATTAATAGAGGGTGTTTAAAGAATTATTTTTCAATAGAAGTCTTGGGAGAAAAAGACTTCAGTGACTGTGAAAGACTTCCTTTTGGCTTAAGATCTTGTCAGACAATAAAGTGAGAATTCTTACCCACAAACAAACAACTACAAGGTTTATATCAGTCGTCATTACATTTTAAATGATAATTATAACAGCAGTAGTAATAGACTACTAGTACACTTTAAAAATATGCTATCCTCTTGCCTTTGCTTCCTTTGCTATCTTTTATCATTAAAACAATTCTTTCCCTCAATTATTTTAATTCTATAGGTGATTTTTATTTTATATTCACATACATAAATAGCCACACATACATGAATAAGAATGATGAGTTGTGCTAAAAGACCATTTTTTCTGTTTTGAATAAAGCATGCTATACAGATAAACAGGCTAATGAAATAATATGACAAATATCTACAGAAGTTCATCCAAATGCCTTAGTTCTTAAATTTCTGCTAAAACATACCCAGAATTAAGAGTCTTGGTATTCAATTATTATAACTTCACATCTACAGTCAAACAATTTTAGGGTATAGAATATTTTTTTTTTACATTTTTGAATTTAACACAGAAAATTCCTATAGCAAAATTAGTAGGCAGAGTAAACATTTACTTAAATGTCTAATATGTCATACGCACCATAAACTCCTTTCCAACTGTGATTTTTAAAAAATTTCGACTGTATCCCTGTAATACAAATATATCTATTGTTACTGATAAAAATATATAAGTCCAACATATACCCTGGAGTATAGTGATCACTGGGGATTGACTATATCGGTCTCGTGTTCTTATTTGAAAAGGAAGCTAACTCTTGCTAATTTAAGCATAAAATGTGTTTATTTTTTAAAATATCAATAAACACACACCAAAAAATCTTTCACACTAGAGAGTGGTAAGAGAGGTTTTGAATTCTCTCACAAACCAAAACTAATCCTATGTCACTTCCATCCATGATAGGGACACATACCAACACTTCTGCTTCTGGCACTGAGTCTGTGGCTGGAATCAGTGATACTAGAAATTGGATAGAACTACTGTGCCCCTGCTACATTGCCCAGATAGATTAGGATCCACTTTCTGGTGTCATCAGTTCTGATATATCAAGTTGACTGGAGAAGCCTATAGATTGAAAGATGACAAGGCACAGTTGAGAATCACTATTTAAAAGTATGTTAGAAAAAGAAGCCTAAACTGGAGCATATGACTATTCTCTGTTAATTCTGTACCCTAGCTGCAAAGGGTAATGGGATCAGTGTCTATGATTTAAAATATATATATAGTTTTAGCCTACACTCAATACTTTCAGCATATAAAATTCCCAAAATGTGAGAAGAGGTTATAAAGAAGGATGGACAAAAGTGAAAGACTCATGTACATCACTGAGTGAACAATTGAATGTTAAGCAGCTCCAAATAATAGGACACTTAATGAGGTTTCCCCTTCTGTAAAGCTTCTGCATACCATATCTTGTATTTTTTAGTATGAGAAATCTTCATTTAAGAAGACTTAAATACATACATCAAAGCCTCTTAAACAATGCTCTAATCAAAGGGATACTTGCTATGTGAACTACTGAATTAAAATCACTGAGAATGGTGCTTTGAGCAGGATCTAAATTTTAACATATTCCAGAGAGGAAAAATCAATTTGAAAGAAGATATTTGTGAAAATAAGGTTATGAGTACCTTTCAGATGCTTATTTATTTCCTGAACTATTCTATTATGCAAGGTAGATTTGATTAGATACGTTCCATGGAATTTATGGGAATTAGAAGATAGCCTGTTTAATGTGGTAATAGGCAATATAATAGAATTATAACTCTTTTAATTGGTTTCACTTAATTTCCTTTACTATTATCATCATCTTGCAATTTCTAGGAGACTCTCAAGCACTCCACAAAGTCCCTGATACTATCTATGAGAAGATTGAGATAGAGAATTCCAAATAATCTACCTTTCCTTTTCTCTTGATAACAGTGAATGCTCAGGACAATGAGGACCATGTCCCACTCCATTTCTGTTCTCGCTTTGGACATCACGATATAGTGAAGTACCTGCTCCAGAATGATTTGGAAGTACAGCCACATGTCGTTAATATTTATGGAGATACCCCATTGCATCTGTGAGTAATGTATACATACATACATATATACATACATATACACACATACATATACATATATAGTATGTATATGTATACACATATAACGTATATACCTACATTTATATAGTTCCATAGATCTTTCAGGTATGGATGTACCTTATAACTGATATGAAAATTCTTTCTTTAACTCCAGGGCATGCTACAATGGAAAATTTGAAGTTGCCAAGGAAATTATTCAAATATCAGGAATAGAGAGCCTCACTAAGGAAAATATCTTCAGTGAAACTGCTTTTCACAGGTAAAGAACATTTGAGTACAATGGCCACTATACTTCACTGATACCCTATGGCACCTGGAGTTATGTACGTAAAGCAAGAACAAACAGTGGCAGATGTTGTAATCAGAGAGCAAGGGCAGAGGGTGGGCAGAGGACAAGGAGCTCAAACTAGAAGCACAGAAGAAAAAGGTAGAGGCAGATGCTTTAGTCAGTACAACAGATGGGGCAGGAGCCAGATGCTGCATTGCTGGCAGCAGCCACAAAGACAGGGACTGATGTTGCCAAGGCAACAGGCATATCAACATCTGTAAGCATATTGCTTCTATTCCACTTCACTCTGCAGAAAACTGCCAAAAGGGGCAGTGCCCATAATCCTCCCCTGACAAGAATCTCATTACCAGAATTCATCAGCTTCAGATGTGACACATTTTTTCTTACTACTTAAAAGTTACGTGCAGATGCATCTACCTATCTGCAACATCCATCTGTCAGCCTGTTCAAGTTTAGTCAGAGTGGCCACTGAGATGCCTCAAGACATATTAGCACTTTTCTAGGAATATGCTAGTTCTAGAAAAGTACACTGAAAGAACAGCTGGGTTTGCAAAAGATGCAAAAGAGAAAAGAAAAGAAAGGAAGTGACAGATAGGGGAAAAGAAGGAAAAAGTTTATTAATAACTTGAGCTTTTGTCTGAAATGTCCGAAAGGAAGACAGATTTTTATAACCATAAGACTTTCAATTTTACTGAGTTTCTATACTCTAAAATAAAATCATGATAAATTTAGTGAGCCTTAAATATAAGCTACTACCTACATACCACAATTTTTTGTTTGTTTTGTTTTGGGGTCACACCTGGTGGTGCTCAGGCTTATTCCTGACACGGCACTCAAAAATCACTCCAGGAGGGCCAGAGAATCATATAGGTGACCAGGGATCAAATAGGGATGGGCCACATGCAAGGCAAAAACCCTGCTCATTTTACCATCTCTCTGGATCCCACATGTTATAGAGTTCAGAGCTAGTTAGCTCTAAATATCTATTTGGAACTATTATAATGTCTACATATATTTTTGGGCTGGAGCAATAGCGCAGTGAGTAGGTGTTGACCTTGCACATGGCTGACCCGGGTTTGATTCCTCTGCCCCTCTCGGAGAGCCTGGCAAGCTACCAAGAGTATCTCGCCTGCACGACAGAGACTGGCAAGCTACCCACGGCATATTCGCTATGCCAAAAACAGTAACAAGTCTCACAATGGAGACGTTACTGGTGCCCGCTCAAGCAAATCGATAAGCAATGGGATGACAGTGATATAGTGATACATATATTTTTAGATTCTGGTAAATGGCATAAGTGATGAATTTTTATTTCATTAAAATTAAACTTATCCTTTTGTACCAAAAATCAACCTGTCAGAATTTTCAGATACTTCTTATTAACAAAAAAAATTAACCAAAAGTTAGGAAGAAAACTCTGGAGAAGGAAAACTACCTTCTCAAACTATTTTCTTGAAGGGAAACTATCATTAATATAACAGTGACTATATACGGGATGATTTCACACATATTATCTCATGTAATCTTTATAGCTATTTTATGAAGTTGGTTCTATTATTCCTCTTATAGGTAAGAAAGAGGAGTTTCCATGAAGCTAGATAACTAAAAATGTTTATAAATAGCAAAATTATGATAAGTGTCTAATTTTCATCCTATGGTTTTTTATATTGTTTTTTTCTATTACCAAAGAATTTTGCTTTTTTCCGTACACATTCAATAATTAGACAGTTGCAAGAGCTTTTCCCAGCCATGTCTTCGGTCAAAATTGAGCAGTGTAATTTGTCAATGGGAATAATTCATAGAATTTATGTGTAGAGATTGATAATATTCTCATCCCTTAGTGGGCATGCTTGTTACAGCTAATACCTCAAACTAGTTTTCAAATCACTTTGCTACCCTGTGCACATAAATTTAAGCCAAATTATTTAAAGTCTTTGTCATTTCCTGAAGATGGTATAAACAAGAGGATTAGTGAAGAGTTAAATAGATTTGGTCATTGTTTTATTTTGTAAATAATATTTTATTTGTTTTGAGCACATATTTTTAAAAGAAGCTTATTTTATTTATCAGAGTCACTCTGGCTATGAATGTTTCTTTGTATAAATAACAATGCTTTGTATATTCCTAAGCACTCAGTATGTTTTTTTCTATATACTCATATAGATTTATGCACACATATACACATATGTGCATATAATGTACATTATTACATTATATGTTTTATAATATGTATTATAGAGAGAGAATGTGTTATGTATTTTAGAGAGAGACTGTGTATGCTCCTTATTTCCTATACTAATTGCTTTTTAAAGATGCAGTGAAGTGACCTAAGATTGTACAGGTAGGGGGCTTGCCTTGCACACAGCAGACCTGGGTTTAATCCCCGGCAGCCCTTCTGGTTTCCCAGAGCAATCTAGGTGCAAGCCCTGAGCAAAGTTGGGTTTGCCCCCCCCCACACAAAAAAAAACAAACAAACAAGTAAACACAAAGGAACAGTGAAGCAATCCAGGTAATAGAGCATTAAAAGCGCCCAGGGAAATAGCCTAGAGGACTTTGCGTACAGGAGGGTGAGGTTTGATTTCTGGCACTGCCTGGTTCCCTGTGCATTGGTAAGAGCAACTCTAAACAGTAGTAGCCTCTGAACACCAGAGTGTAGCTCCAAAAGCACTTAGAAAATAGAAAAAAAAAAAAGAGAAAAAAAAGTGTAGCATCTTCATCCTATTTGTAATGCAAATAATGGTGATATAACCTATTTTGCAAAGGTTGTGACTTTTTGTTCCCTCAATGGAAGTCTTTTTAAGGTTCTTTATTATGTTGTTGCTGGTAAGGATGCTAAGAAAACATGACCATCTTTTGTTTTCCTTATTATGTTTATCAGCATGTGCTGTATGTATAATGATACACTTCTATTTATTTGTATTTATTTAATTGTAAAATAGCAAAGCAAATAAATAGAAGTGTATCATTATACATACAGCACATGCTGATAAATATAATGACTAAAATGACAAGGAGAGAGCAGAGAACTCAGGCTTTGATTATGCAATTTCATAGGAATAACAGTTCACTTTAATGAATGTAGGAATTTACTTAAGGCAAACAGGTCAGAGACGTAATGGTGTTTCATTAAAGAAAAAATACTGGAGCAAGACCATCTAAAAAGGAGCAAACAGTAAATGGTAAGACCTAGTGAATTACCTCTTTTAGAATCCAGTAGAGAAAGAAAAGAATAATGTTTTTCTATAACCTCCTACAACACTCAATACTTCACTTTTGTAAAGGTCTGACACCAGCTGTTTGGGTTTTTCTAATACCAAGCAATTTTCCAGTACTCTGCAAATACCAAGTGAGTGTACTATAATTCTTTCCAACATTCACAAATTAGTACCCAACCTCACAGATTGAGGACTTCTTTCCCCAGATTGCCTCATACTTCAGATGCCAATCATAAGTCCTGATTGTTACCCCTTCTGACTATCTTTAAATCAACTCTTTCCTATATTTTATACTTTGCCCTAGAGCAGGTCACAGAACTTAGGAAAAGAGTTTAACGACTAAATGATCAGTTTCATAGAAAAGAATGCAATTCAGAAACAGATTAAGGATTTCATGAAGTTAAGCATTAATAAAATATATTAAATTTAAGCATTAATGAAATATATATTAAAGTATAACTGGAAGGTCCCTGGGCCTTCCACAGTGTCTCCCAGCATCCATCTAGCACATATATTCAATTATCCAATAATTCTCTGTAGCTTATACCTTGGAAAAGTTTATGGAGGCTTCATTACTTGACACGACTGTTGGCCATAAGTCACTGGCCATTACTGGTGATTTATGTATCCTTAAGCCTTCTTCCTTCATAGGTTGAGTGTGTATGTGATAAACTCCTCTAGCCACAAGGTTGGTTCCCTGGATAACCAGCTCCCAACGTGTGGTTATCTTGAGATGTTCAAAATATTTCTTCATTAAAATAAACATGATTAACAATGTTACAAAGATGCCCATTTGATCTTTATGGCTCTGAAAATATTTCAGAAATGAAGAACAAAGCTAAACAATAATAAAGCATACATGCACTGCTATTGTTGATTAGAAGACTGCATGTGCTTTAATTATTCTGGGCTAGACATAAGGTCAAGTCACTGTCACTGTCACTGTCATCCTGTTGCTCATCGATTTGCTCGAGTGGGTACCAGTAATGTCTTTCATTGTGAGACTTATTGTTAATGTTTTTGGCATATCCAATATGCCACGGGTAGCTTGCCAGGGTCTGCCGGGTGGGCGAGATACTCTTGGTAGCTTGCTGGGCTCTCTGAGAGGGGCGGAGGAATCAAACACGAGTCGGCTGCGTGAAAGGCTAATGCCCTACCGCTGTGCTATCGCTCCAGCCCATAAGGTCAAGTACAAAATACATATGTCTTATTAAAAATATCAATATCACAGTGTTCCTGCATCTTTCAAAGTGATTTAAGTGGGGTTCTTCCCAGTTTAGCCTTACTCAAATCCCTCATATCTTCCTAGTGTATGGAAGTGGAGTGACAATTAGACTTTGTAATGTACTAAGGATAGCAAAAAAAAGGTAGGAGGAAAACTCTAAGAAATTTTTTTTGAAAATTAAAAGCAAAATATAAAAATGTAGCTGTTATTAGTCATGATTTACCCTGTGCATTTTTCTTCATATAATACTAGTTTCCCTAGTAAGCAGTAGAAGTTAAAATGTCAATCATTTACCAAATGTTGTAAAACTTAAAAATGTTGTAAAACTATAAAAATCTTGCACCTTCTTGTATCTGGAAATATATTAAGTTGGGGAGTATGTGTGGTTTGGGCCATATGCAGTGGTACTCCGTGCTAACTCTTGACTCTGCTCAGGGATCACTCCTGACTATGCTTGGGAGACCATATGCAGTATTGGGGTTGTAATTAGTACCCACCATGTGAAAGAAGAGTGCCTTACTCCCACACTAAATTCAGTCCAATATATACTTTTTTATAACTCCAATTGATCAGAGCCAAAAATGAGCTGTCTTTTACAATTTACAATATGATTCCATAAGCGTTTATTTATTTGCTATTTTACCAATAATGTGGTAGGTAAAAATTTGTTCTATACCATTATTTTATAAGTAATAAAACTAAAATTCAAGGAGGTCAAAGTACTTATTCCTGGTGAATTTTTAACTCTACAACTAATGTTTCCCTAACAAACTGGCAGCTTTGAGATGTTGCCCTCTGGTCAAGACAGTACATAAGAGACTGTGCTTTTTCCAGGAATAATTTTAGACTACAACTTGGATTTAGCTGAATCTTTCAAGAACCTCCTGGAGTTTTCATTCTGTTATCTTGCATAGTGTCTTGGTTCTGAAGCTAAAAATACACAGAACCTGAAACATTTTTCCTTCTTTTATGAAAAGAATCACAGGGAATATTTTATGATCAGTACTAGAAATTTGAACCAAAGGTAAAATACCACTTGCTTTGCATGTGACCAACACTGTTTTGATCCATGTTACTTTGTAAGGTCCCCTGAGTACTTCCAGGAGTGATCTCTGAGCACAGAGCCAGGAATAAGGGCTGAGCACTGCTGGGTGTGGCCCCAAATCCAAAGAAAAAAAGGAAAAGAAAAGAAATACTGGTATTTTACACAAGTCCTTTCTTGAAGTCCTGGATATTAATATTTTAGGGATGTTATTGATGTATGAATTTGGATGTTTTTTTCCACATCTCCTTTCCCTTTACTTTTCTCTCTTTGTCCTCCCCTGACACTTTTAAATACACCAGCATCTTTCATACCAGGATTAAAAGGATCTATATAAATCATATAAATTTCTAAGGCTTCTGTAATAAAATACTCCATTCTGGTTGACCTAAAAAGCAGAAATTGGGGCTGGAGCGATAGTACAGTGGGTAGGGCATTTGCCTTGCACACTGCAACCCAAGTTTGATTTCAGGCATCTCATATGATCCCCTGAGCACTGCCAGGGATAATTCCTGAGTGCAGAACCAGGACTGACCCTTGTGCATCATCGGGTGTGACACAAAAAAGAAAAATAAATAAATAATAAAAAGCAGAAATTAAGTTTTTCACCACTCTGCAAACTCGAGATACCAGTACATATTCACCTTTGTCTTTTGTCTTCAAATGTTCATTTCACAGCACCATCTCCTTATAAATTCACCATTATATCATGTTAGGGTTCACCTAATAATTACACTTTGATTACCTTTTAAATTTTTATCTCATTACATAAAGTGTCGTTGTGAGATTATGGGAGTTAGAGCTTCAATATATTATTATTTTGAGCAGTTCTTATTTACTCTGTAACAAAAGCATTATGTTTTTCTTGTCTTGTATTTTTTACAGTGCTTGTACCTATGGCAAGAACATTGATTTGGTTAAATTTCTTCTTGATCAGAATGTTGTGAGCATCAACCACCAAGGAAGGGATGGACACACAGGTAAAAAAACTGTTGGAGAACATGGTCAATTTCTACTGTTCATACACAAGATAGTGTATGAAAGATGAGGCAGTGAGAGTAGTCAGTCCCAAGGGGGAGGCGCGTCTTATCTCTAACATAATTTAGAATCAATGGTATTTAGTAATATGATTATGTGCTAAATTATATATTCTTGCATCCCTTATTGCCTACATGAGACAAGATTTACCCCATTGCACATCCTTTGGTTTGCTACTCAAGAGAGGTACCAATGTGGATTAATTTTGTACAAATATCTTAAAAATTGTAGTGGATTGAGAAATAGTATATATTCAAATAAATGATAGAAAATTTATATTAAGATCCACTAGAATAAGATGCTTCTTTTTCTCCAAATGTCTTGTTTGATTCATAATAGAAGCTCTTTATTCAAGGCGAAAGTCCTAGTTTTGTATCTGTAGCAATATTCTTTTATGGGGCAGTGACTATATTAAAATTGGAGTTTGTTTTTCTCTTTTCTCTGTCTATATTTTTATTCTATTCTGCTATAGGATTACACTCTGCTTGCTACCATGGTCACATTCGCTTGGTTCAGTTCTTACTGGATAATGGAGCAGATATGAATTTAGTAGCTTGTGATCCCAGCAGGTCTAGTGGTGAAAAAGATGAGCAGACATGTTTGATGTGGGCTTATGAAAAAGGTAAGTTTTCCTTTTTCTCTATAGTGCTATATTGAGATAAAACTATAGATTATGCCATAGAATAATTTAATTTTTCACAGGATTTCTACATTCCCACGTTCTCTGTGGGTTTTACTTGAGTCTCTGGGGTCAGTTCTAACCTCTTTAATCAAATGGGTCAAAAAAAGAACACTCTTGGGTTTCAGATAAGTTGAGAGAATTCTCAGTCCTGGCACTTTTACAAGAGAGTGAGCAATCAATTTCCTAGATACTAAAGAAACCAACATGTAAAAATGATATTTCATTTCTTGGAGTAGATGTAGAATGTCTTCATCACTCTTATAAAGGAATACTGATATGGATTAAAAATTTTTAATGAAAGAAATCAAAAGAGGAAAAGCAAAACTTATCTGATCTAATCCTATAGTATCTAGAAAAACAGGATATAAGGGATTATTGTTTAAGTATAAATTTTCTTACTTTAAACTGTTAAGAACTCAAGATTTTATGTAAGGTATGGGGTGGGTTTAAACCAGATAATGTTCCCTGATCTTGATAAAGTTATTCTTGCTGAACTTCAGTATTTTCACCTGAAAAATGAGTATACTAATACTATCTCATAAGGTTGTAAATATTAAATGAAATGAGATGTGATAAATTTTTTGACAGTGACTCTACAAAATGTATACCAAATAATTAATAACTGTATCACTGCAGCACTGTCATCCCATTGTTCATCAATTTACTCGAGCGGGCATCAGTAATATCTCCATTGTGAGACTTGTTACTGATTTTGGCATATCGAATATGCCACGGGGAGCTTGCCAGGTTCTGCCATGCGGGCTGGATACTCTCAGAAGCTTGCGGGGCTCTCCGAGAGGAACGGAGGAATTGAACCCGGGTAGGTCATGTGTAAGGCAAACGCCCTACCCACTGTGTTATCGCTCCAGTCCTATTATTGATATACCATTAAGATACTATTATTGATATACCATTAATAATAGTATTCAGAATAATTAGGAAACTACAGATCAACAAAATAAAAATAACATCTTTTACATTATTCATGTCTATTTTGCTTTCAAATTGAGTTCTAATAAATATATTAGCTCCTATACAGTTTAACTTGTATAGGTGAATGGAACAGTATACATTATCATTGAAATTAGAGAGTTCCAACTAAAAATGTGAATAACATCAGACTTTGATGCATGTGTCATCTTGTGAGGTTACTTGTGACATGCAATGGAGTATTTTTAGCTTTTAAAAATCTCAAACTTTGGGATACGATATTGATTTTTAGTTTTTTTTTTTCTTTTTAGGTCACACCCAACAATGCACAGGGGTTATTCCTGGCTCTGCATTCAGGAATTACTACTGGCGGTGCTTGGGGGACCATATGGGATGCTGGGAATCAAACCCGGGTTGGCTGCGTGCAAGGCTACCCGCTGTGCTATCGCTCCAGCCCTTGGGATACTATGTTGAAAAAGAGCCAATTACTAAACTAGAAGATGTATCAGACCACCAAGTTTATATAAAAGGTTTTCTGTCTGAATTAGTATATAAAAATTCATCAGTAAAATGAGAGGTTGATTTTGTTATATAGAAGTGGGGAAATGTTGTAAGCACATGGAAATAAGAAAGAAAAATGGGAATATATGTATATATCAGCATCCAGAAAAAGAAACTTAACATCATCCTCAGTACCTAAAATCTTCACTTATATTCTCTCCACTCACTATCCCAGATATGTACCATGCTCTTATTAGGATGAAGATGAACTTTGCCTCTTTGCCTCTTTATATAATGTTTTTGAATAGCATCACAATTTATTCTGTCTTGTGCTTAGAAGCATTTTTTTCTTCTTGCAGGAAATTTCCATTCAAGATTATTAAGAATACTAACACCATGATCATCCACCTATATGGTATATGGTATATGATTACTGCATGGATACCTTTCTGCTAAGTCTAATATTCTCCTACTTTGGATTAAAATAATTCTAGCTTTTTCATATTTGTGTTTTGAATGGAAATTTTTACACATTCTGAAGCCTCAGGAGACCTTCTCCCTAAGTTCTGGTTACTCAACACAGACATATTATATTTAAGCAACTGATTCTCAGATGGTGTGTCTCAAGAAATGTGAGTTTCCAGAATAAGACTTGTTTACAAAGCATTAGTCTTCCGGAAGGCAGCTTAGAAATAGCTTGTTGCAGCTAGCTTTTCACAGAGCTTGACTTTTGAGAGTAACTGAGAGTAAAACTAGTTTTACTTTTATTTTCTGGTGAAATTCCATACTTAACTAAACAAACACCATTGTCTAAAGCTGCTAGATGTTGAGGAGGGTAGGTTAGTCAAACACTGCAATACACAAGGATTTCTCTTGGTTCTTTGCTCAGGGATCACACCTGGGATGCTCAGGGGACCATTTGTCATGCAAGGAGTATCAAATTGGAATCAGATGTTTACAAGGAAAGTACCTTAACCTCTTTACTATCTCTGTGACCCCAAGCTCCTATATTTTTTAACATATGATGACAAAAATATTTTAGAGAACTTACTCACTAATCTCTGCAACATCTGCCATACTTGTCAACTGTATTTGTTTTACTAATGTGCCAGGCTTCAGTGTTGTATTTCATTATTACTATGAATTTTAACAAATTAAATGTTAGCACTCAGGAGACAGGTGGACATTTTGCATATGTTCTAGGGCAAAGCAAATCAACCAACAAAATGAAATTTCTGCTATTTTCTCTTTCTTGAGAAATGTTGCATAGTCTTCTTATATTCAAGAAGGATTGAAATGGCCTTGTTAAAACTATTGTCAACCGTGCACACTTTCTTTTTGATTTAGATATAAATACTTTCATTTCTCCCTCAGGCAGGAAGTCATCAAATTATTTGATGTGGCATACTAATGATTTTCATGAACAACCTGGAAATTGGGTTTAGGAATCACTATAACTTTATTTGAAGTTCATTATTTATGGGACAAAGAAAATGTAGGAATGATCTCATGATGGTTTACCATGCACTCTGTCTTTATTGGGAGAAATTAATCAGACGAAAGTTTCAGAACCATAATTTGTGTACTTGTAAAGAACTGGTTAAGAATATGCCCAAGTTGAACAACTCACAAGTTTACCTTCTAAACATAAAAAGAAACCATTTCTCAATAGAACCTATCTCTGTTTGAAAATTTCTCATAGAAATTTTTGACCTGACTCACACAAAAATTTAGCTCAATTTCTTTTTTTTTAATTTTTATTTTATCACTATGTGGAAAGTTACAAAGTTCTCAGGTTTATGTCTCAGTTATACAATATTCAAACACCATCCCTTCACCAGTGCCCATATTCCACCACCAAAATTCCCAGTATACCCCCCACCCCCGCCCCCCACCCCCAACTGTATAATTGATGAATTTCACTTCATTTTCTCTTTACCTTGATTACGTTCCATATTTCAACACAAAACTCACTATTGTTGTGAGAGTTTCCCCCCAAAAAAGACAGCCCTACTAAGGAAGCATTTGATAATTTGTTTTCTATTAAAAGATTGTATCTTTTCAGTTTTTAGAAAAGGTCCTGCAGCCGCGTTAGCGGCCACGTGGTTCGAATGTGCCCCAGTCCCGCATCCCGAAGCCCTGTTAGTTGCTGCTCAGTGTCGCCGGGGCTCCATCTGGAGAAGGTGTGGTGGCTGCCCCTCCTCCATCTTGATCCCTGGTGTTGCTGGCCCCGATTTGGGTCCGGAGCATTGTCCTGGGCCGAGTTGCTCACCAGAATGCCTGGCTGCTTCTCTGTTGAATGTGGCAAGATGGCGCCGAGGGTGGGTCCAGGGAGTGACTTCCGGCAGCCGGGACCACTTGGAGGCTGGGCTGGCGCTGCCCCACTCCAGTGCCCCACCCCCGCGATGGCTTGGATGTGTCCCAGTCCCGCATCCCAGTAGCTCAATTTCTTTTGTTAGTCTCTTTGAGCACATGCAGGAAGGTACTCTCTTTTAGAATACTTTAAGAAAAACATTTACTCACCATGGTTCCCTATAAAATAAGGTATGACGTATTCCATTTACATAATTTTTTTTTTTGCTCTTTTTGGGTCACACCTCGCAATACACAGGGGTCACTCCTGGCTCTGCACTCAGGAATTACCCCTGGCAGTGCTCAGGGGACCATATGGGATGCTGGGAATCGAACCCGGGTCGGGCCGCATGCAAAGCAAACGCTCTACCCGCTGTGCTATCTCTCCAGCCCCCCATTTACATAATTTTTAACCTAAAGATATTAATATATATTGGAAATAATTTTTCTAGTAACCTGATTCCACACAGAAGCTGGCAGGTTAAGCTTCAGTATTTTTTAGCCAAACTTCTCAGATTTTCAATTTTCTAGTATTTAAAATGACCCCCCCACCCCCATGCTTTCTACTATGACATCTGAAAGTGAAGCGATAGCTGTCGCACTCACTTGGATTTGTTCTGCCCTTTCCCTGGAGCACAAAGGACTTGTATGAATCAATTTAAATTGGCCAGAAGAAATAGCCAGAAGCCTGCTTATGTTCAAATCCTCTGCCCTAATCACCAGTATGGAAAAACCATTGAAAAGACCTCCACGTAATCTTACATCCATTGCATTAAAGATGAAACCGCCGAATTGAAAAGATCTCAGCCAATTAGAATTGAACACAGAGCTCAATAGTGGGTCTGGCAGTTAGATTTGAAAAGGCTGCCTTTGACAAGGAAAAGCATGCCTTTATGTCAGACTGCTTAGGGTCAGAAAATAACCCAAGCTAGAAACAGAACTAAAAACTTCTTATTTGCTTCAGTACTGTCACCAGTTAAAGTAATTTACAGGGACTCCTATCCCAATATCTAATTACCCAGAATACAATATTTGTATACAGCAGAACAACTTTAATTCACAGTGACAGGGAGCTGCAGTAGGAGAATTAGTGAGTTAAGTGAGCAAAAACAATAAATATCAAGACTCCCGTACCATGATGTATACTTTGTTCATTCATTTTGACAAGTGCAGTATGGTGAGAATGATAGTAAATGTACTATAGTATATTCTCTAAAAGTAATTAAGATTTACAGTCGTGAGCTTTTGCAGTTTTAACCCTATGAAAAATAACTAAAAGATAAGTATGGAAGGAGTAGAGGAAGAAAAGGTGACTTTATTTAAATTTTTGATAAACTTTTGTCAGCAAATTATAAATTATCAAGATTATTTTATTGAATTTTTACATACTTGGAGTTTACTTATTTGGTTTAATCAACCTAGAAGAGTGTGCTGGAATGCGTTTAGGGGTAGAAGAAAGAATAAACAAAAGATTTGGATAATATTTCAAAATCTATATGTGATTTTATGCATATGCTTACTTTCAACAAGCTTATATTCCCTTTTAAAAATAAAATAATATTGACTCATTAAAATAAGAACTTTCATTCATACAGAGGTTAATTAAAAATCTTATTTATTTCTGAAAATGCTGGAGCAGTAGTGCAGCAGGTAGGGTGCTTGCTTAGCATATGTCCAACCCAGGTTCTCTCCCTGGCATTACATATGGCCCCCTGCGCACCAGTAGGAGTGATTCCTGAGTGCAGAGCCAGAAGCAACCCCTGAGCATCGCCAGGTGTGACACAAATGCCCCCCCCCATTTTCTTTGAAATATTAACTAAGGATCCACAAACATGAAAATGAATAGAAGAAATTTTATAATCTGTAAACTCCAATTTCATATGCAAGTATATGTACATATAATTTAACACAAAAAACTCTTAAGTCTTATCTTTCATTACTGATGAAATGTTCATGAGCCTTTGAGCCATTAAGTCAGTCTTTTTGCAAACATAAAGCTCTTTAGCGGAAAGATGATACTTAATAGAAGTGTCTTATTGCAGTTTAAGTTCTTGCTCCATTATTCTAGAATCAAATAGGTAAAATCCAAATCATATCCGGTGTATTCATATGATAGTAATTCAATGTTATAAAATCATTTTTAAATATTAATATTTGATTTTTATAAATATTTTCTTGTTTAATGTTTTCTGGCTTAAAGCTAATTGTCCTCTCCATGCCATTCAAATATTTACATCTCTAATTTCTTTTTTTTGTTTGTTTGTTTTTTGGGTCACACCTGGCGATGCACAGGGGTTGCTCCTGGCTCTGCACTCAGGAATTACCCCTGGCGGTGCTCAGGGGACCATATGGGATGCTGGGAATCGAACCCGGGTCGGCCGCGTGCAAGGCAAACGCCCTACCTGCTGTGCTATTGCTCCAGCCCCACACAACTCTAATTTCTACTTGATCTTCAAAACTCAGATTATAGGTTCTCTTTTGCATGATGTCTTTTCTGATATTTAAGTCTAGCACTCATATCCTTCTATTTTATTACACCAAAATATATCTCTACATTTATCATTTCATGTTGAAATACCCTCTGTCCTATTGAATCGTAATTTTTCTGGGTAATAAGCATTATTAACAAATATTAATATTTGTTTTCTAAAAATTTGCTGAAATACCTAGTACTAAAGATGTTCGATACGTGCTTTCTGGAGAGAAATAGAGAAATAACATATTTCCATGATAAAATTTTACATGTCTCGCTTAATGGGGCATCTGGTCAGTTATAATAAAGTCAGTGATTTCAAGAACATTAATTATCACTTTTCTGTTGACTCAGTATGTATCTACCATGATTTCTTCTATATGATAACCATATAGAATATGTCTTATTTATTAACAGCTATGTAATCTTACTGATCAATAAGCAAAAGTTTTTAGCAATGCTCCAAATAAGTATCCTCTTTCTATGAACTGTAACTGCAAACATTTTCTTCCTGGCTGGGCTGCTTTTGATTAATTATGTCATACTTATCATTCAAGTTTAGCTTAAGAGATAGTTCCTCAACGAGCTCTTTCCTGGTCATTTTCTCCACTTATGAAATAGCAGCACCATGCAGATTCATAAATTCCTCTACTTTGCCATCCTAGAACTTAGCTAAGAACACTTTGAATGATAATTTAGGTAATTATTATTTTTTCTCTCCTAGAAAGTAAAGAACATAAGAATATTTCTTCTCCCCCCCTTTAGCTTATATTTAGGCACGGTTTAATGCTATTTATTAGTAATAGAATTCCAGACATACAATGTTCCATTATCCATTACTAAAGTATCAGCACTCCCTCCAGTAATAATAATGTCTCTTCATTCACATCCCACCCAACTTCTGTGGCAGATTCAGTTCTATAGACAAGCTCTCAGAGCCTATTACCACTGACCAACTATTTTTCCCTTACTTTATTTATTTATCTTCCACATATGAGAGAGATTGTTTTGTAAATCAGTATGGTACTTTCTTGTTCTAGCCATGCAGTAAATTACTTAATTTATCTACCTTATAGCTGAGCAGTATTCCATTGTGTCTATACACCAAAGTTTCTTATCCTCTCTTAAATTCTTGGGCTCTTGGGTTATTTCCAAGTCTTGACTGTTGTGAATAAGTGCTGCAATAAACATAAGACAATGTTTTTTTTTTTTTTAGATAGTGTTTCTGAATCCTTGGATAAATGCCAAAAAGTAGAATTGCTGGGTCATATGAGAGTTTAATTCTTTCTTTATATATGAGAAGTCTTCGCACTGTTTTCCATAGAAGATGAATGAGATGATATTCTCAGCAACAATGGATGAGTGCTACATTTTGCCAGTATCTCTGCCAGCACTAGTTTTTTCTATTCTTTTTGATGTGTTCCATTCTCACTAGTATAGGATGATTATAATTGTTGTCTTATTTGTATTTCCCTGATAATAATTTATGAATAGTATTTTAAATATACTTGTTTTTTTTACTAACCATATTTTTTACTTTTTTGATGATTTGGTTCTCCCCAATTTTGATGGAGGTGGTTATTTTGTTAAGATTTGTGAGTGTTTTATGTGTCTTGGATATTAACATTCATTTACTGTAGGATGAGCAAATATTTTCTTCCAGTCTACAAGGTATCTGGACTCGAACGATTAGCACAGCGGCCTTGCACACGGCCGACCCAGGTTTAATTTCTCTATCCCTTTCAGAGAGCCTGGCAAGCTACCGAGAGTATTCTGCCCACATGGCGAAGCCTGGCAAGATACCCATGGCATATTCGATATGCCAAAACCAGTAACAACAAGGCTCACAATGGAGATATTACTGGTTTCTGCTCGAGCAAATTGATGAACAATGGGATGACAGTGCTACAGTGCTCTAGGGTGTCTATTTATCCTAGTCATGGCATTTAAAAAGAGCAGCATAGTTCTCATACCTTATGCCATTTATTCAGAAAAAAATTATGAGTTGTAAAACTAATTCTGTGCTTGATATTATATTAGTAACTGATGTAAAATAACAAGTTACAAATATCTTCCTCATCCTAGGAAGTTAGTGTTTCTAGCAGAAAGAGACAGATCATTAGTTAGAAAACAGAGACTAGCCACCAAGTAACAATATGTACTATTTTTTAAATGAGAAGTAAAAACAGATATCCTAGAGAAGATGTTGTTTGAGCCAGTTTCTAAGGAGTGTTCAATACATATTTGTAGGAGGAAATAAAGCAAAATCTCAAATGGGAAAGAAAGAAAAGGAAAAAGGGGGAAATCTAAATGTCTTGGTCTGTATATAATGATTTTTTGGTACAAGAATTTTTCTTGTATCCTCGTCTCGAGGTAAAGGACTGCTAATATTCTTTTTTTTTTGAACTGTGGTGGTGATTAAGGTACAGAAAAAATCACTGTCACTGTCACCCCACTGCTAATCCATTTGCTCGAGCGGGCACCAGTAACTCTCCATTGTGTGACTCATTGTTACTTTTCTTGGCACACCAAATATGCCACGGGTAGCTTGCCAGGCTCTGCCATGCAGGCGGGATACTCTAGGTAGCTTGCTGGGCTCTCTGAGAGGCATAGAGGGATCGAACCTGGGTCAGCCGCATGCAAGGCAAATGCCCTCCCCGCTGGGCTATCACTCCAGCCCTCAGAAATAATACTGACTATTAATATGTGATTCTACCTATGATATCAAGCACAATCATAGATCAGGTTTAAGTTATAAATTGTAGTACACCTTGTGGTACCTCAGGTAAATCACAATTTATGGGACTAAGACTGTCAGAAAAAAGATGAGTCATGGAAGGTCAAATTTCAGGAATCATTGTCTGATGCTACTTTTCTCTGAGAAGAATGTGTTTAAAACATGACAGTAGGGGAAATAGTAGTCTTAAGCAAAGACTTTTTTCTATCATTGTAGTTAAACTTTATTCTCTGATACAGGTGTCAAGCCCGTGACTCTTATTTTGATGATCTGGAAATGTGGAAAACATGAATCATAATTAGAATTCTGTAATCAAGACCAAATATCTATGTTCATTGATTATCCAGAGGATCTCAGAGTCACAAAGTCAGGGAGAAGACAGTAATTCTGATATCATCTGCCTTTAATCTTTAGACCAGGTTCTTAAGCTAATTTTCATAGCACCTATTTTCCTTCTGTCTTCTTAAAATAAATTGTCATTGAAAGCATCATTATTCCTTAGTGTAAGTTGAAATAGGGAGGAAGAAAAGACAACCTTCACTGTATCACTCTATCACTGTCATCCCGTTGTTCATCGATTTACTTGAGCGGGTGCCAGTAATGTCTCCATTCATCCCAGCCCTGAGATTTTATCATCCTCTCCTTACTCATATTTCCCAACGATTGGAGGCTCTTTCAGGGTTAAAGGAATGAGACCTGTTATTGTTACTGTTTTTGGCATGTTGAATATGCCACAGGAAGCTTTGCCAGGCTCTGCCATGTGGGCAGGACACTCTCGGTAGCCTGCAGGGCTCTCTGAGAGGCAAATATATATATATATATATATATATATATATATATATATATATAAAATATATATATATTTCCCTCTATGATGATGAACTTCTCAGTACAGGAATATGTTCACTCATGTGTGAGACTCGGCCAAGCGTGGTGGCGGTGGGGTATTGGAGGTTGGCTGAGGGAACTAGGTCCCTTGGGCAGGGAGAGCCCTCAACAGCCCCCCTCTAGGGCGCCCCGAATGGAAACAGGCTGGCACCAAGTCTGGTGGCATGATTATGGGGGCCTCATTTTATGCTTTCCTCCAGGAGAAGCAACTGTGAGTTCTCAAGAGAGTACTGATTCGATGGTAGTGGACTATCAGAAATTATTAACGCTAGGATGACTAAAGAGACAACCTTATAAGGAAAGAACATGACATGTACTTCTTGAAAAAGTATAAAGCTTCTCTTATATGTATGTAGATATTAAACTATCTTTGTAGCAACATTTTTGATGAATTTGTAGCCTTAAACAACAACTTGGATTTGTTTGTTTGCTTTGATTTGGGGTCCACACCTGGAAATGCTCAGGGTTTATTCTTTGTTCTTCAATCTGAGATCACTCTTGGCAGTGCTCTGGACCCTTATGCAGTGCCAGGGTTAGAATCTGGGTTTGTGGCGTGCACAGCTACCACCTTACCCTCAGTGTTATCTCTCCAGCACAACTTATGTTTTTATAATCATAGCTATTTATAGAGTTGAAAGCAAGAGGTTGCTGGGAATCATTCCAAATGCATGTAGTAAAGGAACACAAAAGGAAGACTAAAGGAAAGCATTAATGGAACGTGAGGAGAAACAGACATGACTGGGAAAATTAAGAGAAGGAAATGAAAGAGACTTCAAGGCAGCAGGAAAGTCCAACTTAAGAAAAACCTCAGGGTCCCCAATAAAGAATACTTTGAAATTGCAAATAATTATGGTAACAAATTAGACTAATAATCTAGCAACTTCCTATCATGGTAAAATACTTGGATATAGAAAGTAAATTCTTAGAGTAAAACATTTTATTTAATTAATCAACATTTGATTATGTGTGGACGTGTCCCATTTGTTTGCTTTGGTTACCTGGGTGTTCTCACTATTAGAAATTTGGCTTACCAAGTCCATTTAGTGAGTCCCACCAAGACACTTTTCTGCTTAACTCCTTCTGGCCAAGTATCAGGTTTCTGGGCCCTTGTGGTTTTCAGGTGTTTTTGCAGAGTTTTGGTTCACTGTCAAAGCAATTGTAGCAATGAGAATCTCCCTATGTGCATGTCTCAGCCTGCAGTTAGCCAGCAGGAGGTGAGAAATCAGGCAGAAATGCCTTCCAGAGTCTCTTGGCATTTCTCTGGCAGCCATATGCTTATCATCAGCCAGAACCTAGGCACTCATTAGGTTCCTGATGAAAAGCATCCCAAGGAAAATGCCAACAAATTGTGCCACTGTGCTGGCAGGAAAATTAAAACTGTTCAGAGCAAGTGGAGCCAAGAGAGCTGTTGAAATGAAAGGTAACATCAAGGGTGTGATCACTGCCTCACACAGGCATTCAGGATTCAGGATGTGGCTTTCTGCTTTGCTAAGGAAAAGGCAACTCGAAAAGCTGTTAGTCACCATTGGTCCAACAGAGGAGCTGATGCAGGTAAGGTAGATGATAGAATCTGTGACCTAAGTGTTGTGGCACTTGGGTAACTAGTTAGGGGTTGGGAATCTTTACTTTCCCCCTGGGAGCCACTCCTAGTTAAAGCAAAAATAAAATATTTTATGTTTTGGTCCCTAACACTTAAAGACAAGACAAAATTAAATAAATAAACAACCACCAGTGTACCGCCGGTTCTTCAGAAGTGGGAGGCAGATGGCGTGGAAAGGAGCAGAGAAAAGAAATCTCAGAATCCAGTACTGAAAAATAATAGTTCAGTAAGGTGCTGGCATTATATGCTGCTGACTCTGGTTTTAATCAAATCCAGTCCCCTAAACATTGCTAAGGGTTCATCCTTGAGCACAGAACCCAGAGTAAACCTAAAGTCCACTCCCTGTGGCCCAGAAGCCAAACAAACCAGATCACAGATCCTGTGACAAAAGAAGAGGCACTTTAATCCCACGGAAACCTTTGTTAAGTGGTGTGACTGTTATCATGAGGCTAGAATGGGCATCATCAATAAGGAACAAAGGAAGTGTTTAACAGGAGGCACCACTGGTAGGACAATCATTCTGACATTTCCATTTCACCCCAGTAGCAGCATCATGTCCCTTTCCTCAGTGATGCAGAGGTCCTGCTGAGCAACTCTGAGTGTGTTACCCAAAACGAAAAAGGAGACTTAAAGTTGCAAGTAGAATTAAGGCTACTTTAAGAGAGATTATAGTGGATTACCTAGAGTCGACGCTGTGTCATGGCAGGATTCCTTAAGTGTGAAAGACAAAGACGAAATGTAGGTTTGAGTGGTAAGAACTCAAAAGGGTGAGAACACAGACAGCTAGACTTTGAAATCAAGGAAGGGATTCTCAAGGCAAGAAATATCTATGTCTGCCAGGAGCCAGAAAAGACAATGAAGCTGATTGTTTCCCTAAAGCATTTATTTGGGGGAAAAATGTAGTCTTGTGAATAGCTTAATTTGAAACCAATTAAGAATTGGTTGGACTTCTGAGCAGCAGCACTGTAATATAATAACGTTGCACTGTTTTAGCCACCATGTTTGTGATGGTAAATGATAGAAGCACTATAATAGAATACATTGGTACTTGAAAAAAATTCTCTAAAGAACAATAAAGGAGTTTGCAAGTTCATTTATAATTCTTGGAGAAAAATATTAAGTTAAAAAGCAGTGGAGATGTTCCAGAGATATATTTATGTGTTTGAATTTTTTAGATATATTTTCTGAACTGTCATAATCTTTAGAATAGTCTTATTACATCATCAGTCTTACTCCATCATAAGTTCTAACAGATAAAGTCCTTTTTTAGAAGTTTTGTAAAAATAAAGAAAAATAATGTCTTTCATCTAATAAAGATCCTCTAGGAGTCCTGCATCTAACCTCTGTTTAAATTTAAACTCATGATTCTAACTTCTCAAGGCTTACATCAATAGTTTCAGAGTGTCAACTGTAATCAGTTTTACGTGGGCTTTGTTACATAAGCAATACTCAGGTCCCACAACAGACCCTTCCAACCTAATCTTTTGGAGTAAAGCTTAGGAATCTGCACTTTAAAATGCAGTATGTCCTTAAACATTAAAGAGTTGAAAGACATTGCTATACATTGACGTTCAGTTCCATGCCTTTTTAATCAAGTTTGATACTCTTTTTTTTTCTTACAAGGATGAAAAACACACCAACCTTTTATTTCTTGAATATTGCTTGTGTATGTGGATTTCTACATTATCTGCTCTCTCTACCTATTAGTTTTTTTCCCCCAAATGTTTGTCTGTTGGGAAAATCTTGAAGTTTCCTTTATCATAAATAACTGAGTCCAAGACTGCTCCTAGGGCTGGCTCTTCATTATGTCATTATAAGCTATTATGTAAGATATAAGGAAAATATGCCAATCATGAAAATAAAACTGTAACGTATAAGAACAGGCACTGATAGACACCAACTCTGTAGATTTAAGTTTTTCTGTAAGTTTTAACAATTTTATGTTTTTTTTTAAATTCTGTTGAAAGCCGGTGGTCTACTCAGAGGAACACTTAGCTTTTGTAATTCTTCAGAAGGCCCTATTACAATTAATAAACCCCATCCCTGCAACCTTTTGGAATGTTATATGATAGACACTTAATTCTCAGGTATGTAGCAGTCAGGGTCAACATTTCTATTTTGTGTATGACCTTGAAGAAACTTCTATGGCCACAGAACCCTCTGCTTCCAGCAAAAGTAGAAAAGGCTCATATGTTTCTTAAATTCAAGTCCTGAAAGTAACATGTCTCTTGTTCTTCTCTCCTTGGAGAAATAATTATCACAAATAATTATAACAAGACCACAGTTGGATACAAGTGGTACAGGAAACTTGTCTCTGTGTGGGTAAACATTTGCAGTGACAAAATCAGTCCCTGAATGGGGAATATGTGCAAATATTGGTGGGCAGCCATCTGTTTCCTGTTTCAGAACTATGTGAATTACCTTCGTGCCATGTTGTACTATTGTTGCAAAACACATGTAATGCTCAGTCACTGCAAATATATCTCTTCCCTCACTACCAGATGTGCTTTTCAACATTATTCAGGGCTAGGACTGGAGTGATAGCACAGCAGGTAGGGCATTTGCCTTGTGTGCGGGTTCGATTCTTCCATCCCTCTCGGAGAGCCCCGAAAGCTACTGAGAATATCCCGCCTGCACAGTAGAGCCTGGCAAGCTACCTGTGATGTATTAGATAGGCCAAAAACAGTAGCAAGTCTCACAATGGAGACGTTACTGGTACCCGCTTGAGCAAACCGATGAACAACTGAATGACAGTTCTACAGTGCTACTTTCTCTCGTCTTTTTTATCTTCATCCTTTTAACAGTGTTCCCACCATATATGCCCATTGCATTTGCCATTTCCTTGTGTAGAAATTCCCACTGGTTTTATCAATTTAAATCTACACTGTAAAGTTCTTAAAGATCATACTCACTTTGTTTATTGTATCCACTGTTTCCAATGTAGTGTCAACCATAGTCACGGTCACTGTCATCCAGTTGCTCATCAATTTGCTCAAGTGGGCACTAGTAATGTCTCCATTGTGATAGCATCTCAGTAAAATAATACTAATTTATTTTCATGAATGAATAGAAGCACCAATATCCTAGTGCAATATATTATCTCTTAAGATACATTCTGTGTTTCAGGCTACTCTCGTCACTGGAGGTATTGGGTAATTAGTTAATGAGGGGACTTTATCAAACAAATGTTTAAAATACTTTTCATTTTGATCTCCATAAAGGGCATGATGCAATTGTCACACTTCTGAAACATTATAAGAGACCACAGGATGAACTCCCATGTAATGAATATTCTCAACCTGGAGGAGGTACTCCCATTCTTAGTTAACTTTTTTGTTGACTATTGTTGAAATTTGTTTATATTGAATTTCATTCAATTTACATTATATTGTTGGAACAATAGTGTGCCTAAAGGTAAATCTGTTTCTATTACTCTCTGAGGTTAGGAAGAAGCAAAGATGATTAGTTTTATTTTAAGAAAATCAATCTGAGTGAGGCTTACAGAAAAAAGGAGCCTCCACTTAAGTTATTTTCTAACGCACTAATCTGCAGTTTCTCCAAGTTAAGATTCTCAGTCTGGGTGTTTGTGAGACTTGTATATGATTAGGTGAATAAACAGAGAGTGATCATTTTTTATTTCAAAAATTAAGGTAGATCAAAAGATACTCATATGCGGACATAAATAAAATCTGCTGGAGTCTGTGATGCCTTAGATTTTCTTGTTCAACATTTTATGTACTTTTTAAATAAATTCTTGGCTTCCAATTCAATATCCAAAGAAAGACCTGGACTTATACTATAGTCTCATTTAATTTTCTTAGTAAATTTAACGTTGCTTGCTTCTTTTTTGTAATGTTTAACATTTAAGTAGGGAAAAGTGATTGCTACTTTCAACTCTATAATATAATTTGATTTCTAGATGGCTCCTATGTGTCTGTTCCATCCCCCTTGGGGAAGATTAAAAGCATGACAAAAGGTATTTTAATATAGGATAATAAATATATTTTATTACTAAGGAGAACTATTATTTCAAATTATAATAGTTTTCCATTTAGTTTTACCTGTTACAAATAATGACTATTTTTCAAGGGTAAACAATACTAATAGAACATTTTTCCATAATTAACTGTATTTGCTGAACATTTTTACATATGCCCTTTCAGCTAATGAAGATATAACAATTAAAATTATAAGAATATTTAACAGATCAAAATTTTCAGACATCTATTTTTAATGAAATAAAAATTAAAAGTATTATCATTAAGGATAATTGAGAATAAATTTGCCATGGGAAATAGTCATTAAAGTTATTTTTGAATTCCAGAATAAATAACACACTAGAAACTATTTTAAATGCATCCTGCACACAGAAATTAATGCCATTGAATAAAAAAAGTTAAAAAGTATAATTTTACTGTAACTTTATATTTATTTTAATTTGGGTATTTTTCTTAATAATTATATTTTGGTTTGGAATTTTTCTCCAATTCATCTATGTATTGTTTAATTTGATAAGGACTTTTATCATGATGTAATACATACTGTTTTCAAGGGTTGCTTGTCATGGAGATAGCTAGTAATGGGTCAGACCAGAAACAAATCCTTAGTCTAGATCATACATAATGGTCAGAAATAGAAAACTAACATGCTTTTAATGTAGAGGGTTTGGGGTCAATTTTGACAATGTTTTAGTATGCTCAAATAGTTAAACATAGTTGAAAAGTTAACTATTATAAGAAGACATTTTTGGTTATAGTTTACATGTGCATGTGTGTATACTAATCCATATGTGCTGTTTACTTTAAATTTAACAATTCATATTTTCAGAGAAGGCAGATGTTCTACTCCTAAGAGCTGGATTGCCTTCACATTTTCATCTTCAGCTCTCAGAAATTGAATTCCATGAGATCATCGGCTCAGGTAACCTAAAAAAACAATAGTCTACTTTAGTTTTAATAAGCTCAAAATGATACATGTTTATTTACTTCTCTTAACCAATTTTAGGTTCTTTCGGGAAAGTATATAAAGGAAGATGCAGAAATAAAATAGTGGCTATAAAACGGTAAGCAAACAAATGATACAATTTAGCATCCATGCAGAATTATAAACTTTCAGATGCATATGAATGATTAACCCTTTGCTTTGATTTATCTGTTTACTGAGGATTTGTTGCTGTTGCCATTTCCAGCTATCGAGCCAACACCTACTGCTCCAAGTCAGATGTGGATATGTTTTGCCGAGAGGTGTCTATTCTCTGCAGGCTCAATCATCCCTGTGTGATTCAGTTTGTGGGTGCTTGCTTGAATGATCCCAGCCAGTTTGCCATCGTCACTCAGTACATATCAGGGGGTTCTCTGTTCTCTCTCCTTCATGAACAGAAAAGGTATGGGTCTCCTGTTCTGACTTAACTTCACATATCATTGAAATTGCACTTGCAGCATCTCAGAGGCTTTCTGCTTGGATGAGCATTGGCTTTCTGAAATCTCTGAGTGCTAGGAAATCTGACATTTTGAAGATGGCCAATAATTCAGGTCCAATAACTGTGTTTTAGAGGATATAAATACCTTCTGTGCTTTTCTTCCTGTGAGTTTTTAATACAATTTTATTTTAACAGAGAAAATTCAGGAATTTAAATTAGTAACTGAAGTTTATAATAACTAAGATAAACTTGATGTACTGATAAAGAAGATATATGTAGACTCAGATATATGTTGTCATGATATTTATAGCTCTAAAAATAATTTTCTTGCAAGAGTTTAATTTGAGTTAATTCTTAGAATGAGATATTCAGATTTTAGAACATTTTTATTCTGTAATTAAAGTAGATTTCACTTTATTGTGAAGAAATTAAGTATAACACTACAAATATTATAAAATCAAGTAGAGTATTTCCAATATTGAAAAATCTACTCTCTGCATTGATCTATAATTAAGCAATATAGAGTACAGAAAAACTATTTCTCAGGTTTGTTGGATTTTTAGCTTCACCTGCAATAGAGCAAAAATGGTCAAAATTATACAGCATAGCAAATCACACACACACATTCACACACACTCTCTCTCTCTCTCACACACACACACACACACACACACACACACCAAAAGATTTATTTTAGAGAGATGTGATATTGATTTTGACTATTTTATTCTCATTAAATCTATTTTTAAATTCTAGGGTTCTTGATTTGCAGTCCAAATTAATTATTGCAGTCGATGTTGCCAAAGGTATGGAGTACCTTCACAACCTGACACAGCCAATTATACACCGTGACTTGAACAGGTATTTTTTCCTCTAAATAACAAAATCAGGATCGTATAACTGACTTGGAATATGAGACTGATTTCACTGAAGAAACATTTCAGATTTATCGTAGAGCAAGGTTGTCTGCTAAGTGGGTAAGGGGGAAGACTACCATAAGCCCAGACAATAGAAAGTTTTGTTGCTATCTCTTACAGAAATAGAAAACTATCTTACTACCACTAAGGGATCTTTCAAATCTATGAAAAATGTTCAGAAATGTACAAGTGTCTGTAAGATTCACCAGCTAGCTAGCTCTCAGGTCAGTAAAGTCAGATCAAGAATTGAGATCAATGGCTGCTATAGAAGATTGTGGTTTTTACAAAGTCAGGTGTAATAAAAGGACCTGATTAAAATGATTTCAACTACTGCTTTTGCTGATCCGTTTGTTATTTTTTATCAATAAGTTCAACTGAATATAGGGGGTTATTTTTATGTGTTTTCATGTGAAGATATTTTTATTTGGAATAGACACTTGAAAAAATACAGAATTAAGAATACTCATCCCCACAGTAGAACTCCAAGGGATTTTAAAAAAAGCCTTTATGAAATAGAAACTTTCTCTAGCAAAGTCTTACAGGAATATCACTGTATAAAACAGAGCAACTTTAGTTGAAGGCTGAATGTAGAACAGAAAAAATGACGCCAAACAAAATCTATCTGTATGATACATCAGAAAGTCAAACACCATCCCATTTTGCCAAAAGGGAAATACTTTTATGATAGTCTGGATTGCAACCAAGGCAGGAGCAAAGTTTAAATATACCTCTCTGTCCCTTGGTTTTAGGGAATATTTATATAGCAGGATGGAAGGATGGAATTTTTTTTTTTTTTGCTTTTCTGGGTCACACTGGCGATGCACAGGGGTTACGCCTGGCTCTGCACTCAGGAATTACTCCCGGCGGTGCTCAGGGGACCATATGGGATGCTGGGATTCGAACCCGAGTCGGCCGCATGCAAGCGAAACGCCCTACCTGCTGTGCTATCGCTCCAGCCCCAGGATGGAATATTTATATAGGTAGATGAAACATCTATCTAATGTTTAAGAATGGTGGGTAAATTTGGAACCAATAGGATGAGAGTCCTGAAGAAACAGATCTTAGGATAAACAAGATAATGTTGCTTCCTGTGTATGTAAAAAATAATTGTAACAGGTCATACATTTTTCTCCATATTTTGAAGCTGAAAGCCAAGGAAGAATAGAAGTTTGAGGTGGGACCTGTGTGGGTGGATGAGAAGGTAGTACCAGAGTGAATCTCATTATTGTTCATTCCTAAAGAACAATTGCTATACATTTATAACTTCTAAAAAATCTGTTACTATAAAACCAGAGTGTAAAAAAGTTGTTATTGTCATCATCATCATTTTTATTTTATGTATTTTGCCCAGTTTATCACTGTCAAGTTACGCTCTGCCATTAGGAAAGCATTAGCCCTGACGCTTCACCGTCACTTCACCGTCACATCTTTCTTTCCCTTCCCTTTCCCATTGTCAAGGAGACCCTGAGGCACCTCTGTGGAATCCCAGTGGTGCTGTGGAGACTACTTAAACAATCACTTCATATAATTTATTAACAAGTAAGAAGATTAAGAGTAACTGCTACTCATGACTTTCAATAAAGTCCATAAAAATCTGACATATAATGTCCTTTGTAGAACTGTTACTGTTCTAGGACTTCTAAATTTTAATTACTCTACTAATTTATTCAAGTACTACTAGAGTAAGTAAATGGTATATTTAGTTTTACATTTGCACAGTAAAGCTGGTATAATGAAAGTGATATAGTATTCATTCTCAAGGAAATTTCAAATTCTAGTAGAGAATAAAAATGTTTATATAAACATATTTTAGGTATAAAATAGCAAATTCTGTACCAGAGTGCTACTACAGAGGTTAAGGTGGTAGCCTTGTCTTATTATCCCTGGCATTGCAAAAAATCTCCAAATACCACTAGGAGAAACTTCTAAGACAGAGCCAAGAGTAAGCCCTGAGCATTGCTAACTGTGGTCCCTAAATAAATAAATGAATAAATTTATAAATAAAATAGCAAATTTTATTAAAAAGAAGTAAAAAATCTATTAAAAACAGAAAGAGGAGAATCAATTACTTTGAGAAGTTTAGAGAAAATGTCATAGTTAATGAAATCTTTGCATATAGCCCTGAAGGATAATTAGAATTTTGTAGTATCCTAGACTTAAGGAAGCTATGAGAAAAATAGATTGGAAAGTTAATGATATATCTTTAACTATGGAAAGAATTAGTCATTTACTTTCATGGATATAGTGTATAATTATAAGTAGTATAGAAAGCCACGCATTGTACAGAAAATTTCAATGAAACTACAACAAAGAAATCAGAGAATGACAGAGTGAGGTACTTTAGACTTTGTTCCACAAGCAAGGAGAGGAAGGAGAAGGCACTGTAACTATTTGAGCTAGAACTTACAAAGTTGGAACTTTATGTTGTGGAGGGCTTAATTAGGTATCTGCATAAATGATTAACTGGAAGGCAAAGACAAGAAACTGGCAATACAATTATTGTGAAAATATCAATTAGAATCAATGAAAAACTGGATTCCAGTAGAGAAAGTGAAAACGAAGGGGGAGGCAGTTTTGAAAGATAAGGACATAAATTAGCCTGAGTGGCTGAAGTTTAGGCAATAAATATAAATACATAATGCTCCAAATTTTCTATAACTATATAAACTGTCTAAGCACTTACTAGTTCATAAGTTGAAAGTTATTTCTTCACTATTAACTACTATGCCTACAAACATTTTTTTTGCATTTCAGTGATATTCCGGAAACAGAATATGAATTAAAATAATGTAACTGGTAGTTTGTATGTATTAAGAGTATTATTTTCTCATATTCATCTTGGTCAATGGAATTAAAGACAAATGAATGATCATTATATATTTTCTCTAATTGCAACACTACTAGCAAGAAAATTGAATGCAGTTCTGTTGCCCATGAACAGTTGTAAATTATTTCTACCAGGACACACAATATCTTTTTTATTAAAAGTAAAAGCAGGACTTTGATTATAACATAGACATTTATATTTCTTTTTCCTTCCTCTAAACAAACTTAAATGCTTAAATTATACCAAAAGTTCCCTGATTTTAAAATACTGTTACATAGATGCCTTGACTGTAATTGATTCCCAAATGATTGCTTTTCTCTGGTATGGGCTATTTTCTACTACTAATCTTTAATCTGGTGGCAATAAAACATTTATTTTTTTCAAAATAATACTCTAGACCATTATATAACCCTCTCCCCAAATATGAGTCCTTTTCTCAAGGGAATTTACCACAATCTGGTTGAGTATATGTAACATATGCCAGGAAGCAATTTAATTGCCATTTAAGGTAGAAAATGATTAAGGACCAAATGATTAAGCAGTAATTTTCAAAGGATTTCAAGTAAGTCAAAAATCAAAGCAGAGTGGAAAGCTTCCTGGAGGCTCTATAGCTAAAACTAGACTTTGAAGAATAAGTATCCATCTTTCTTCAGTCTTTTCACAGCATAGTAATTTTTGCATTTCCACAGACAGCAGTTAGAACATCTCCTGTGAAACAGAGTTGCAGAGTAGCTTACGTTAGAAAGTAAAGAACTGCAAACACATGTTTTTATTTGTACTAAAGAGATCTGTTTACATTTTTTCTTCTACCACTAATCTGGGCATGTCAAGGCTTCAAGGGCAAAGACCCTGCTCCGGTTCCGTTCATCTCAGATTCCCAGAAATAAGCGTAGTGTCTCAGAGGAGATATTCAAGCAAAGAATATTTAACTGGACCAAATCATTAAAGTTTTTCTATGACTGTTATTTCAAAAAGCAATGACTCTGTTGATTTAGGTATGGTTATTCAGAGGGGAATATTAACTAACATGCCCAATCCCTTTATTACTTTAAAAAGAAAGAGGTTATTTGAGTCTTGATCAACTCACAGTGAGGATACAATTATCTCTTTGGTTTTATGGTGGTTGATTGTGTGAGTGAGAGGAAAGACTCCCAGACCCCCAGCATGCTTCCTACTGTACAAGTCTGAAAATGACTTTCGATCTTAATATACTTAATGAGAAGTTGAAGGAATAATTAGCGAAATGATTCTTCCCAATGATTATTATTAGAATGATAGTAATGTAATTTAGCAACTACAATGGGAAAGGAACTTTGTTAGTTTCTAGTTTGCTCTCATTTAATCTCAAAAATTTACAATACAGTTAACTACTATATTCATTTTTACTAAGTACACTAACTAAAGAGATTAAGTAGAAGGTCACATCCATATAGCATTCTTCACACTCTATTATGATTTCCCCCAAAGTACAATAACAAAATCATTCCAGAACAAGAAGGAAGGGTAGGTTTGTACTTGACTTTTTAACAGTTTCAATTCTGTCACTGAAACCATTTCTGACATCATCTCTTTTTATACTCCTATGTTTCTGCATTATTTTTTTAAATGCACTGTTGTTCTGCTAGTGTGGAGCAGAAACTGCATCTAAGTGAAGCATACATATGTTTTCTCTGGCTTATTGTATATAAATATGTATTTTTTTTGCTTTTTGGGTTACAACCCAGCGGTGCTCAGGGGTTACTCCTGGCTTTTACACTCAGGAATTACTCCTGGTGGTGCTTGGGGGACCATATGGGATGCCGGGGATCGGGGATCAAACCCAGGTCGGCCGCGTGCAAGGCAAACGCCCTACCCGCTGTGCTATCGCTCCGGCCCCATATATAAATATTTTTAATGTGATCAACTTTATACAGAAATGGGCTTTCCAGTTTTTCAATGACCCTACCACCTACCGAATTCCATTGTTTCAATGTAAACATGTAGTGCTATTTGAGAGTGTGAATCATAGTTTATAGCTAACTGTTTTTACTTAGTGTTATATGTGTCACTGTATTCTTGGAAAAGTAAATTTTCCAATTTACTTGTTATTAAAACTAAAACACCACTTCACTTGCAGAAACATGAATCAAATGAATGGTCTTTTTTTCTGTGCAAGTATATAGTATATCAACACTGTAAGCAATGAAATAGTGATACTTCCATCATAATGTGGCCATGATAAGGTATTTATAGGAAAGCACTCTGTAAACTGTGAAGCACTATATAAGTGACACATGCTTTTGCTATAATCCTACGCCTGTTCTCACACATATTGAGAGTGGAAAAACACTCATACTTTTCTCATACATACAGACATTTCTTCTATAGAATATGACTAATTTATTGAAACTATAGATCTAGATCTATGAAGGACTCAATGTTAGTTTTTGAATATCAGCTTATTCAGAAAATGATAAAGAAAGTCACTAATGTTAATTTTTAAGTAGCTGGCATCCTGGTGACAAATGACATAGTATTTTTCAATAAGGAGCATTTCCGAGAGTGCTCAGATCTGTGGCGCTAAGCCATGCAGTGTACTGCAGAGGCCACCTGTGTGGACACCAAAGACACCCTTATAGTGTTTGGTGTTGGTCATAGGGCTCATAAAGCCAAGCATCAAACTCAGGGCTTTTACACATGTTGGATGCATGCTCTATCATGTGAGCCATATTTTCTGCATAAAGTGACAGATAATTTTAAAAGAGTAAGTTTGAAGGACTATATTTTTTGGAAGGTTGCATTGAGTTAACCTAGTCAAGACATCAGAAAGTACTGAAGAATAAATATTGATAGAAAATAATTGCATTTTTAATTAAATAATTTGCCTTGCAATTGTTTACAAAATATAAAACTCTTAGAATTTTTAAAACCAATAATCAAGAAGATATAAACTATTGTTTTTCTAACTACCTAATTAGTAGGTATAATCATGTTTCTTAGTTTTTATAGACTATAGATTCCACTATTTTGTCAGCTACTTTTTCCACTTGTAACTTTTCTAATAAACAATTATATAGAGGGGCTAGAGAGATAGCACAGCGGCTAGGGCATTTGCCGTGCATATGGCCCTGGGTTCGATTCCCAGCATCCCATATGGTTTCCTGAGCACTGCCAGGAGTAGTTCCTGAGTGCAGAGCTAGGAATTACCCCTATGCTTTGCCAGGTATGACCCAAAAAGCAAACATAATAAATAAATAAATGAATAAATAAATAAATAAATAAAATAAACACTTATACAGAAAGAATTTAAAAGTTTCTAGAAAATACCCCCTTGTGTAAAATTGTGACGACCTGAAAACAGACCAATGAATCATTTCAACTGAAATGGAACCCACTGAAACTTGTGAGGTCTGTCCCAAATCTCTTTTGTTTTCTAATATAAATATACAAAATATAATAAGCAAGTGGAATTTTAAATTTTATCAACTTTTTAAATTTATTTCCACTTTAAAATTAACAAAAATATTTGAATTTTTATATGAACCAATCTATTATATGCCATGGGATAAAATTGAGAATAACAGACCTTTGCATTTTCAAACCGAACTTAGAACCCAATGAAGCATTTTTCAAATTCTTTCCCAATCATAAGAATTCTGCTTGTTTACAATAAAGACAGGTTAAGAAAATTTTCCCTGTGACGGCACTTATTTACAATATATTAAATTGGGCCTGACAACATACATCTTAAAATAATATGTTCAGCTGATTCTTGTGACCAAACAAAGAAGCAGAGTTTTAGTAGAGGTTTTCAAGTTTGGCTACACAGGAGAACTTCTGGATGAACCCATTTTTTGTTGATTTTATTTTGTTTTGTTTTTGTCTTACCCAGAGGTGCTCAGGGCTTACTTCTGGTTCTGTGTTCAGGCATCTCCCTGGTGGTGCTGGGGGGAGCTCATGAGGTGCCCAAGAGTAATTAGTGTGCAAAGTAAGTGAATGCCTTCTGTACTATCTCTGCAAACCCCTCTGGGACAAATTTAAGAAAATTCTGATCTGATTAAACCAAATGTCAAGAGGTGAGGCCGAGGACTTTTATATTTAATGATAAAGATGATTTCAATAGACACAGAATAGAGAAACCTTCTACATGGATGCAAATTACCTTCAGTTACTTGTGATACAGTCTCACTCTTTTCTGCAGAATAGATTGGGAATACTGGGGAGTCATCCACATTGTAACTTCCAAATATTTTGAGAATCATTTCCTTAATCACAAAATAGTCATTCATTGATTCATTTATCTAATAGTGAAAATAAAAATAAGAGATCAATAGTTATAGTGTACCTATGACACAGAGTGTCAGTTGCCATGGAAGTTTTGTTAAGTCTGCTAAGGATCTCCTATGCATTTAATTTCAGTGCATACTTAATTCCAGAAAGCTACCACAACTGTAGAATCTTGATAACAAAAACAGAGGTGAAAACTTTGGTATTAACCAATTTCAGTGTTTGCTGTTCATACAAGGTTATTAAATCCTGGAAGAATGCAGAACTATTTGTAATACACTAATACGTCTATATAGAGAGACTCATATAAGTCTATGTATTATGTATTAGTTCACATAAAATCACACACATTTCCAATCATTTTTTGTGATGCTCTTAGCCTTCCTCAGCTGGAGTTTTAAGGGTATTAAGTACTACAAAAAAATTATACGGATGATTTTCTCAGTTCTCTCATAGAAGAGATATATTACCATTTGTGATGAATAGGAGAGGAGTTAATAAATTTACATGCAAACCTTAAGATTTAGGGTTTAGAGCCTTATGATTCTGGCACACCTGCACTTCTGAAATATTTATTTCTAAAATTACATTGTGAAGCAGTAGAGATAGTACAGTGGAGTCATTTGCCGTGCTTGTGGCTGACCTGGGTTTAACCGCAGCTCCATATGTTTCTCTGAACCCCACAAGGAGTGATCCCTTAATCCAGAGCCAGGAGTAAGCTCTGAGCACTATCAGATCTAATCCCCATACCAAAAAAAAAAAAAAACCCACCTAAGTAATAATATAAAAAATGAAATCATAACGTGACTTTCAATTTCAAATTTAAAATATTTAAGCAATCCATTTCAATATGTGTCAATTTCCCAACCAGACTGACTAATGAAAAAAGCATAAGCTATACATTTTTTCCAGCATCAAATTCAGACTTACTAGGGTAAATGGACAGATTAAATAAAGGCCCCAATAATCTCTTGGGACTCATCTTCAGCATCTTCTAGAAATTGCTCGGGGGTCTTTACATTATAAATGGGACAAAACATGAAAGACTGATGAATAAAATGTTTTGTGGTATGTCACACATTCTTTACAAGTCGTGTTTTATTGGCTAGAGTTTATTTGAATGGCCACGTCTAATTGTAAAACCTAGTAGGAAGTGCAGCGAATAGTCATGGCCAGAAGAGGGAGTGAGTTTTGTTGGGCAACCAACAGTTGTTTTTACCTTCAGGTTTCTACAAATGATAACAGGGCTTGTTATCATTTGTAGATATCATTTGTAGATAACCTTTGTACGAGGGCTTGGTTAAAGGTAATAACTAATTTACATAGATTTGCATAAAACAACTTCCAAAATATCCGGCTAATTAATGCCAAATATTTTTAGTTAATAAACATATTTTCTCACTTTACAAACTAATGCCAATAAAAGTAAATTCCATTCAATTATAGATATATGTGTGTGCGTATTAACTCTGAAGTAATGTTTCTCATTCATTATTGTTAGTTGTTAGACACAAGAATATGTTTAGGAATAAGTGGCAACATAGGACCCTAAGATAAAGCTTGGTTAAGGAATAAAAACTTGTAACTGTACCTCACCTCACGGTGATTCACTAATAAAAATTTTTTTAAAAAGGAATAAAAACTTGTAGGCAATATAATAGACAAAAATCTACATAGCTTCAAACATAACACAGTTTCATGTGAAAGCAAACACACATACACATTTCTTTAAGAGTGAAAATTGGAGGCTGGAGAAATAATACAATTAGTAAAGTGTCCAGCTTTTACACTACTGACCCTGTTTCTATTTCTGGCACAACATCTGATCCCTTAGGTTCTGCCATGAGTGATCCCTGAGCACAGAGTCTGGAGTAAGCCCTGAGCATCACTGGGTGTGTCTCCCACCCCCCAAAAGAAGCATAAAATAATGAAAATTTGGGCTGAGTATTTGATTCGGTAGCAAAGGTATATATCTCACATTATCAAACCTTAAGTTTGATCTTCAACACCACAAAAAATAAACAAATAAATGAATGAGAGAACATACAAGGTGTAAATATTAATACACAGAAAACCTACAATCACTCTTTTCAAAGAACTTTTTGCATATCTAACAGAAATGCCTTTTCAACCATTTAATTCTACAAGTTAATGCTTTTTATGAACTTTAATTAGGCATCCAATGTTCAGTCCTAATTTTGTCACCATCTCTCACATGCTCAGTTCCCATTTGCACTGTCTGTCTAACCCTCCAGATGAAGCAAAGGAGTTCCCTTTGACTCTCAATTACCTACCTACTAGATGAACAAAATGTTATCATCGAATTTATCCTCATTTACTCTTTTGGTATATTCAACCTTGTCTCTTTACTTATTCTTACATTTTACTGAGGGCTAGCTATGCCTATACATGTCCATCACATTTAATTTTGGTTCTGTTCCCTCCACTTGAACCCAAATAGCAGATACCTCTGCCTTTTCTACTCCAGTCAATGAAGTTTCTGAGTCCTGAGTTGTCCTCTCTATATTAAAAGAAAATAGTTCATTTTCTTTCCAGGACCAGTTAAAATGTTCTTCCTTTTTCAGCTACCTCCATTAGAACGTCTCATTTCATTTTGGCTGCATCCACTAATTCTAAAAATAGTGTTCTTAACACCCCATTAAGTAAATTCCCTTAGACACATACTCCCTTTAAATTGAAATAGGTATATTTAAGTCAGAGGAAAACTTGTTCATTCTGCCCACGTTATCATCACATTGTTCATCAACCTGGTCAAACCTTCCTTTTTTCTCTGTAATTTCCTCTGGAATCTTTGCCTCAGTCATCAAAGTCTGAAATATCTTTGAATCCCACATCTGAGAAGTAGACTCTAAGCCACAACATGTCGTTTGAAACACTTTATATGAATATGTGTGTGTGCAAATAAAAGTATGTGTTTGGCAGAGCCTAGGAAGTCAGGTTTTGGCCTCCAAACAGGAATCCTGTGATACCAAGATTTATTTTTCACTTGACATAAAAGCACGACTACTACCGGAGCCTGGCATCAGGATTTCTCATTACAGTGCTTTTTATGGTTTCTGCTTTCTCTCTCTTTATTACAACATAGGCATATGTGAAGAATTCATGAAGCTGAAGCAACTGGAGTGCATTCCCTCTAATAGTATTAGCTTTTCTCACCCAGATACTGAGCTTGGAGAAGAGAAAGAACTCCCCTCTTGATCCTCTAAAACCTTTCAAATGCTTTCTTGTGACTGGTGCTGAACTTACTGGCCTGCAATTTTCTAGTGTTACTGGTTCCTTACATTGCCATTTTCTTTTCTTCGGGGATATGGCCTGTATAAAGTCAGCTTTTGAAAATGTCAACAAAGGCTTTTCTCTATTCGGCTTCGTTTCCTCTCTGCTCTCATTTCTCAGGAGGCTTTGTGAGTGCTCCTCTTGGCACCTTGTCAATTTCCCGAACAGCTAACCTTTCAGTAATGATATTAGAGCTGCTGTATGATAATTTGTACATTTCTCAGTTCATCATTTTCAGACTTTGCATGCCGAGATATATTTATGTTGCTGTATTTTTTAGATATGAGTATTTAACTGTGTGATCTGACTATGTGACTAGATCCTGAATTTCTCACCAATAAGTAGGAGACAATACTTTTCACAATTTTATTGGTGATGGTAGGTAGCTTGTCCTAGGCACTGATCAGGGAACCTAGTGTCCACTTCCAGTAATACTCCATTAGAATCTGGAGACGTAATACAGTAGAGAGGGTGGTTGCTTTGTATGCAGCCAAAACCTAAGTTCAGTCTCCTTCAACACATTTGCTCCCCAAGTATTTCGAGAATGATCCTTGAGTGCAGAACCAGGAATAAACCCTGAGTGCTGCCAGGTGTGGGCAAAAAATGAGAAAAATATATATATACTCTTCTCACCTGCATGGGCCAAATAGTTCAATGCTCAGCCCAGGTGATTCTTCTTGCACCAGTAATGATAGTCCACCAGTGTTACTTTCACTGGTATTGAGAGAGGAAGTGTTTCTAGAGATTGAAATCAGGTCTTATGCATGCCAGGCTTGTGTTCCAGTTCTTTGAGCTATCTGCCTACCCAACTAAGGAACAATCTTAATAGGTGGGTATTTATTTTCCCTTTGAATTTCCAAGAGTTACCTTACAATGTAGTCTCCAAAAGTAAATATTCAAATCACTGAAAACTTCCCTTCATGTGTAATATTTTATCTAAAAATATTCCCTATCAGCCTTTGGTGGAAGCATATTTTGAAATAATATTAGTGTTATCTTAAGATTGCTGACTGGGAAGCTCTGGGAATCTGTCTTAGATGGATCATAATCTTACTGGTCCCAGGATATACCAGTTAAGAGCTTAGATTCTGGAGCAAAATCTTGCAGGTTCACATGACAGCTCTATTTCATCTTATCTGTGTTCTTGAGCAATTTGATATATTAGTTTTTTTTTTTAATTTGTAAGACCCCCTCTGATTATTGTTCCTAGGTCTCCTTTGCTAAAATTTAGACACCGGCTTCTTAATCATTAAGTATTTGGTTAACCTAATAGCAGAGAAAAGGGATTATCTTAAGAGAATAATCCTGTAAATTATGATATTTTTTAAATAAAAAAGGCCAAGTGAGAGCAATCTTCTTTTTGTAGAGGATATATAGAGCAGCTATCTAATTACACAACTGTGTTTTGCCTATTTAGTTCATCTATCAAATGTCTTCACAATAAAAAAATGGATAAATTTTTTTTTCAAAGTCAACATCGAGGTTTTCCCTGTGATTTCTTTAATAAAGAAAAGGAAGACTTCATTCCATCACATCTTTGTGATTCCCCTACAGTCATTTTTCTTGTTTCTTGCTTTTTTAAAAATTTTATTGAATCACTGTGAGATAGTTACAAGCTTTCATGTTTGGGTTACAATCACACATTAGGAGAGATGAAATCATGAAATTTGCTTATAAATGAATAGACAGGAAGAGTACCATGCTAAGTGAAATGAGTCAGAAAGAGAAGGACAGACATAGAGGGACTACACTCATTTGTGGGGTATAGAATAACATCATATGAGGCTGACACCCAAGGACAGTAGATGTAAGGACCAGGAGGATTGCCCAATAGCTGGAAGCCTGCTTCATTATTTTTCCATTTCTATTATTTCTATTTGTTCTTATTGTGTCACAGTTGCCATTAACTAATTTATGCTCCAGGTTCCCAGTTTTCAAATGGAGATAATGATCTCCACATCTACCTGCTCACAGGGCTATCCTTGCAATTAATAAGGGTGCCTGGACAATGGGACATAGGAGTATTTGAGAGAGACTCTGCAAAGGAAGGATGTGTGTCATTTACATTAATTGCATAAAACTGAGACTTGCCAGAAAGTTTCAAAATAAGATTCTTTTTTGTATCTAGTGGCTGGATCTGTACTATTTGTGGAGTAATCTGGATTATCTTGCTCCCAGCTGGCGGGGGTAGGTGGTGTGATTACTAACTGCATGGGGAACAACATGCTCTTTTTTCGCTAATATTTATAATTGCTTTGACCAAAATGGAAAATGAACCATGCAAACCTCATTGAATGATTAGAATTCTTTAATCCTTCAGGGGTGGTCTTTGTATCAACTATGTTTTAAGCCTTGTATGTGAAGAACTGTATTCTCAATCGCTCAAACCTTATTTAGTGCCTTTAACAACCTACAGAAAGTTAGTGAAAAGCATGCCCAGTGTCATTGATGAACTAGTGTGAGGGCATTGTTGATGTCTGCCTTCTTTTCTTTTGGGAGGGAAATCCCCTTCTAAATTCCTAAAATAGCAGTGGCTTTCATTAAGTCTATTCAGTGTTAAGGGTCTGAGGATCTTGAGTGACCCCTTTCTTTGGCATGGAGCACATTTTAATAGGCTTTTTCCTGTCTGTGGTCCCTGAAAGATGTAGCTTCTGACAGCCTCCCGAATGGCTGGGGTTTGTAAAGGAAAGGATTGATTATGTGCTGTTTCTAATTCTTTTTCTTCCTTTAATTTCTTTTTCTCCATTTAACTCCAAGAGAAAGATATTCTGAACCTTCTTCTATTGTGGTGTGCTTGGCAGATATTTTAGCATTGATCTTTTTAGAATCTCTTTCGATTTGACAGTTTCTTATTTTTGATTCCTAAATATGAAGTTAAGGAGGTGTTATTTGTCAAGCTTGTTTGTTCACTCAGCAAATGTAGGAGACAGAATAAAAGAAGTCTCATTGTTTATTTGGGAGTGATGGAGGATTGTTTTATTGTGCTTTTGCCACTTTTAGTTGTATTGGACTTAGAATACCTATCTGAAAGATGAATTTTATATAGGCATTTGCCACATGCTATTCATTCTGGTGGAAGCATCCATTCCTAGGTATATCCTTCCTCTCCTTTCTTCCCTCAGTGCCCTGTTTACCCTACTCCAAAATTGCTTTTTCTGTTTTTTTTTCCTTTTGTTTGGGGCCACACCTGACAGGGTTCTGGAGTCACTCCTAGCTCTGCACTAAGGAATCATACCTGGAGGTCCCCAGGGTCTCTGGAACCATATGAGATGCTGGGGATCCAACCGGGGTGAGCCACATGCAAGGCAAGTGACCTACCTACTGTACTATCTCTCCAGCCAACACTGCTGCTTTTCTTGTGGCTAATTTCTAGTCCTTTCTTTACAAAGTCCTCCTGTGTTTCCCGCACAGCATGCTGTACTCTTGTTTACCTCACTACAAACTCTCTATTAAAACTGCTCATGTATTGAATGTGTTTCTATTACAACATGAACTTAAACAGAACAGGAATTGTGGCTACATATTTTTCAGGGCTTTTTTTCCCCCAAATGCTTAGCAAAATGGTTGGGTCCTAATAAAAATTCAATTAGTATTTGTTAAATGCATGAGTGAATTAGAAACATTTCAAGACATATAAGAATATCATTTATTGTTTGGGCCAGGCAGTAAACTTGATTTCACAGGCATTAGTTTATTAAATCCTATGATGTATATTTTAAACATATAAAGACAAAATGGCTTGGGGCTGGCGTGATAGCACAGTGGGTAGGGTGTTTGCCTTGCACGTGGCCAACTCGGGTTTGATTCCCAGCATCCCATATAGTCCCCTGAGCACCACCAGGGGTAATTCCTGAGTGCAGAGCCAGGAGCTACTCCTGTGCATCACCTGGTGTGACCCCCCCCAAAAAAAAAACAGAATGGCTTTATAAACAGGATTAGGCAATTTATCAGGTGATACAGCTAGTAAGTGTCTACATTATTTCCCCGGTTATATAGTCAGCTAACGTAAAGCATAGATATATATATAGGCATTTAGTTCCATAAACCAGACTTACACATGACTGAATATAAAAAATAAACAATATTTGTTTGATTTCTAAGGAAGGTATTAAAATTCATAATAAAAATTAGAACACAGCCTTTACTTAATACTAAGTATCACTGTATCATTCTATCACTCGATGTAAATCGATTCGTCGATTTACTCGAGCAGTCATCAGTAACGTCTCTATTACACTCAGCCCTGAGATTTTAGCAGCCTCTCCTTACTCGTCTTTCCCAATGATTGGAGGCTCTTACAGGGTTCAGAGGAATAAAACCTATTGTTACTGTTTTTGGCATATCGAATATTCCATGGGTAGCTTGCCAGCTTCTGCCATGTGGCAGGATACTTTCTGTAGCTTGCCAGGCTCTCCAAGAGATATGTACATATCTGCTACTGTATTTTGGATATGAATACGCCATGGAGAGCTTGCCAGGCTCTCCCAAGTGGGCAGTAAACTCTTGGTAGCTTGTCAGGTTGTCTACGTGGGAGAACTAGGCTATTATAAAACCTGGAGCTAGGTTTTATAGTCTCTGGATTTTGACCATTCATGGGATTTCATGGTGTCGGGGGCAGTCTCTGGGTGTGACTGCCTAGCTACCAGAAAGTGGGGAATCTGGGTAGAAGAGGCCCAGTCCCATTCAAGCAGCCTTGGAGATCTTGGTCCCGGGTCCTGCACACCTGCGTTCCTCTGCTGGTTTCCCCATGCATGAGGCTCATCTGAACATGTGGAGAGTGGACTGAGCATGGCCGTGGATGGGTTCTGGAGGTCCTCAACTGTTGAGGCTCTGCTGTGGGGTGGGGGGAGGGAGTCAATACTAAGTAAAATTAAATAATATAAAGTCATCCCTCTGGTCAATTACGATTGCTTTTTATAAGTCACGTATCTGCTTTATACTATTTACCAGTGTTTCTTAGTTTTTTTCTGAACCAAACATGAACCCTTCTAACCTTATTCCAACCTTATTTCCTTCCTATATCATCCCTGTCCCATAGTTAGCTCACTAGTCTGGTGCTGTAGTCACCCATTTCTGCCACTTCTGTGAATTTTTTTAAGTTCCTAGCCACCTTGGGACATCATAGGAACCCAAGTGGACACAAAAACATTGTTGAAGATGATTATTTGCATCTAGTCAGTAAAATCTGTCCTCATCCCACTTCCCCATTACCTCAAATAAAACCAGTGAGATCAGTGAAGTCTATCACAATCACACACACACACTATCCCGTTAATCACTGATTTCTTGGGCGGGCTCAGTAACATCTCATTTCGTCCTTTCCCTGAGATCTTAGAAGTCTATTTCGACTTGGCCCTCCTAATGATGTTGCACTGGGGACTCTTCAGGGTCAGGGGAATGAGATCCAGCTTGTTACTGGATTTTGCATATGAATACACCATGGAAAGCTTGGAAGGCTGTCCCATGGGGGCAGGAAACTCTCAGAAGCTTGCCAGTTTCTCCTAGAGGGAGAAGTAGGCTAAAGATATCACGTGGTTGCTTTGCGGCCGCTCTCTTCTGAGAGCTTGCTTTTAAGTCTCTCTCTGGATGTTGGCCGTTGATGGGGTCACACACACCGGGTTCCTCTGCCGGTACCTTCATGCATGAGGCCTGTTCGAACGTGTAGAGAGGAGCCTCCAGCATGGCTGCTGCTAGGTTCCTGTGGTCTTCGCTGCCGGGAGCTCTGCTCGGGGTGGGGAGGGAAGCTGGAGCCCATCCCCTCCAAGGGGCCCCGGGGAAGATAGCCAGGGGTGCGGGCAAGAGACTCTCTGCCAGTGAAGTCTATGAGAAGAGAAAATATAAGTAGTTTTACTGATCTAATTGTCTCATTTACTCAGGTGAAAAGTAACACAAATAAAATGATTTTGCAATGGAGATATAGCCTAAAACTATTTGATTTTTTTTTAAAGAATACAATCTCTTGAAATCTTACTGCTAGTCACTACTGACCATATAGGTTTGAACCAATACCTGCCTTTTCTGAATTGATTGATTTTCCTTCTCACAGGCAACGTTTTTATTTTCTAACCTGCAGCATTTCTCTGCCTGACTGGAATATTTTTGCATTTGATTAATGTTTTCATTTGACTTTCAATGAGGTCTCAAAACAGTTTCGCTTGTCACAGTCAAATTATTTAAATATCCTCTGAAAAAAGTATGTGGGAACTAAAATCAGATTTATGTGAACCTGAAAAACTAGTGGCAACATTTCCTGACCTTATTATATTTTTATGTCTAAATAAATCAATTTACAATTTTGTTTTATGTTGATGTTCAACTTCTCTTACATAGTGATTATTAGATGCCTTAATGGAAAAATTTTAATTTTCACCTGACCCAGAAGTTATTCTCTGATGAGGATTCGTGTTTCTTTTTTGGAATAGTCTTTGTGGCTTCAATAGCACAGATATATTGTACCTGATACTTATATTTTTAGAAGTTTTTCTTTTATTTCTTTCACACAAATGCCCAAATTATCCTTACTACTGTTTAATTACTATTCACACCCAATTAAACAAATGTATTTTAATTGTGGATTTAAAAGTGGTCACCATCCTCAGTCTACATACAACTTATTCTGTACACATAACAAAAAATTTCTTACTATAGTTCTGAATTGATGTAAAATTTTAGTTAAAGAAAACTAATTAATTTGTTGAGTTAAGGGGCAAATCAAATGTTTCCTATGACTGAACAGAGATAGAAGAACACAGTATAAAGGAAGTGAGGAAAGTTGTTTGAGCAACAGGTATGTTTTGTATCTTGATCTAGCAGTGAAATTGCTTGGGTATATGTATATATATGTACATATATACATGCATACATACATATATGCATGTATATGCACACATATCCATATAAGCATGTATGGATATATAAATATATTTATATGTGCATATACATGTATATGTATAGTCATACACATATATATGTACATATATGCATTAAAACAACAGGAATGTTTTGTATCTTGATCTAAGTGGTGGAATTGCTTGGGTATATGTATATATGCGCATATATACATGCATATATACATGTATGTACATATATACACCTATATACATACAGGTGTATATGTATATATAAAAATATTCACATATACATATACACCTATATATAAACATATTCACATATACATATATACGCCTATATGGATATAGGTGTATATATGTATACATAAACCTATTCATATATACATATACATATTCATGTATACATACACACCTATATGGATATTGATGTATATGTGTACATATATTCATATACAAACATATTCATATATGCATATACATGTATATGTCTATTAATTCACCATACACATATCTGTATATATATATGCATTAAAACTCACTGAACTCGTAGCTATAGTCCTTCCATAGATAATGTGAATCTAATAGTAAATACAAAAAGATAAATTCTTAAAAGGCGATGATACATGTGAACTGACACCACTCTAATCATGAACACAAAGTATTTGTCTTTCCTTAAAAACCTGAAAACTAGAAATAATCATTTACCAAACAGTCTCACTGAGGTTATCTAAAACAATTCCAGCTAAAAGAAGAAGAATCAACATAACTGAATTGAAAGAAAAGAAGTTTTACACAGAATCCATCACTGAATACAAATCTGTATCACTCTAAGGTCAAGTTAGCTGTCTGCAAATGTTAGCATTAAGTCAAGGGACTTAGCCATTGACAGGAAAGGAGATGAGAGTCTAGGAAACTGTGCACTTACCCTCTATTCACTCTTGCTGGTTCTGGTCTGATGCAAATGATATTCATTACCAGAATCTATTCCTCAGCCAAATGTGAAAGTGCATTCATTGAATGACAAAGAAAAGACTTAGAATGTTTATATACCATTAGAAAACTGGTGGCTTAAGACATTAGACCTAAAAGTAAAATGCAAACAGCGAATACAACATTTGCAAAGAAAAATAGACTGCCATGATATCACTCTATTAAAACAATATGTTGTTAAATGTACAACATGTAATTCTGGGTCGGGGGGTGCAACTAGGATAGGTCTGTTTCATGTATATTAAAAAATTTGTCATTTACAAGATGACACATCTATGGGATCTAATGAAAAGCAAAGATGTTACTCAGAAAAAATAAAATGAATTAATTTTTGATCAAGATTAAAAGTGAATATAACTCATATTCAAAAAATAAAATCAGACTTCCTCTTCAAAATGAGAAATGTATAGCACTTCTATCTAAATCTCTGAACAAACAAAAAATATATGTCAAATAATTAGTCTGTGAAAAATGTTCCCATTTGCAATTTAATCTAAGGCCCATTTAGCTCAAATTTAGAAAATTGAATTGGACAATTCAGAATTAGTTGGCAGAAGGAAATGAGCAATGTGAATGTCCAAGAGTCAACAATAAAAATAATGAAGCAATTTTGGATAACCTGAATTTCTCCTTTGATGCCTTATAAATGAGTCTGAAAGATATAGATCAGATGGTTCTTATTTGCACAGGAGTTTATCTATCTTGCTAAACTTAGCTGTGTATTCAGCAGCTCTATTTACTGGTAAAACATAGAGGTTTTGTCATTCATGAGAGCTATTTTCTACTTTTAAATGTTAGAATCTCCTATGTTAAGCCAAACTGTATCATATGTATGTATTCTTCTTATTGACCATATATTTTTTGAAGTTTTAATTAAAAAAGACAAGAACTCCTGATAACCAGGTGGTCTGACTTCATAAACTATCTCCTTTATTCAAATGTCAATAATTCAGAACTACAAATAAGCTTGCCTTATATATTTTTTCTAATATGCCTCGTTATTATCAAAACATTTTTAAAAAGTATATATTTTTTGGTAAATAAAATCTACATTACTGATAAAGAGCATATATTCTTGATGAAAGATAAACAAAATAATTCATTTTTTAAAAAAAGTCAGTTATTAGTGAAATTTTGCTAAAAATACAGATTGGTCACATGTTTTATAAACAATATGAATGTACAACTTTTAGGAACTGAAAAGATAGTACAGTAAGTGAAGAACTTGCCTTGCATGTGCCCAATCTAGTTTCATTCCCTGGCACCATGTATGGTCCCCAGAACACAACCAAGAGTGATTTCTGAGAGCATATCCAGGAATAAACCATGAGCACTGCCAGTGTGGTTAAGAAACAAACAAACAAGCCCTGATAACTTTAAGGCCAATGATAAGCTGTAGAATTTGCTACTAAAAGAGGAACATATTTCTGAGATTTAAGCTTTCCTCCAAAAGTGAGACTTAGTTTGCCCTACTATAGCATTTGTTATCAGTTTTGTATTTGAAAGAAAGTACTATAACCCATTGCCAATAGTATACATATTGATGAAAAACTATAAGCCTTCTATGAACCTTTCCTCTGGTTCCAGGCACAAGACAAGGATGCCACCACCTTCTTCTTTCTTCTTCTTCCTTCCTCCTTCTTCCTCTTCTTCTTCCTTCCTCCTTCTTCCTCTTCTTCTTCTTTCTTCTTCTTCCTTCCTCCTTCTTCCTCTTCTTCTTCCTTCCTCCTTCTTCTTCTTCTTCTTCTTCTTCTTCTTCTTCTTCTTCTTCTTCTTCTTCTTCTTCTTCTTCTTCTTCTTCTTCTTCTTCTTCTTCTTCTTCTTCTTCTTCTTCTTCTTCTTCTTCTTCTTCTTCTTCTTCTTCTTCTTCTTCTTCTTCTTCTTCTTCTTCTGTTTTTTGGTCGCACAGGGTATACTCCTGGCTCTGGACTCAGGGATCATTTCTGGAGGTGTTCAGGGAAACATATGGGATGCTGGGGATTGAATCTGGGTTGGCCACATGCAAGGCAAACTGTACTGTCACTCTAGCCCCAAGATGCCACTTTCTTTACTATTATCCAGTAGAGTATTGGATGTCCTAGCTGCAACAATTACACTAGACAGAAATCAAAGGGATCCAATGAAATATAAGTGAATGTCACAACTCACATCATGTTTAGCATTTTTCAATTTTCATTATTATTAAACCTAATAGCAACTCTATGAATGATATGTAACTTTCATTCTGTTTTATCTTTAGAAAACTGAGGTACAGTGATATTAACAAATCTACCTCACAATTCCTATAATAATCTTGAGGTTTAAACCTCAGCCAGTTTATTCCAACATCTGTGTTTTTTGCTACTTCACAGGACAATTTCTCTGTCCAATTATTGTGACTCCAGGACAATAGTGGGAAGCAGATCTGTGTGGAATACAAGAAGTAGGAAATAGTGGGAATTGCAAAATTGTGGCCCAGGAAGGGTTTAAAAAAAACAGGTGAGGGGGGACTACTAGAGCATGTGGGCACGCTGGCCATAATCTGGTAAGAAGAAAAATTGATGTTGCAGGGTAGGAACACCTAATTGTGTGAACCAAGTTCTTGCACTTGTCTAGGGACTGGCAGACATAGAGACTCTACAAGTCTGCTGAATTACAAAAACTTACTTAAATTTGGCAAGTAACTGAACTGGGATTTAACCCTAATCCGATTGCTGTTCCAATCCTCAGCCACTAGACCATGGTGTCTCATAGCCCTTAGTCTAGTCTGCATCTGAAAATTCATTTTTCTGTGGCTCTGTCAGAAGCACCGCTGTTTTAGATGCAGGAGCTCCAATTCAATTTCTTGCTGGAATGGATTCTTCACAAATATGGATAATCTTCCATTTCATGTTTACTCACTTGGCTGACTTCTTGCATTCCAAACTCTTCCCACAACAGGCTTTGCAGTTTCTGTTTTCTAAGACATTCAAGTAGAATGTGAGTTGGTATTGTGACCGAGGACCTCCTGAAATGTATAATTTCCCCCTTTATAATTTCTGAAACAAATGAATGAATTTCAAAAGAGCTGGTAAATGAGATGTTTAATTTGAGGTTTTAATTTTGTAAGTGTAGGGTAGCATAATCAAGGTTTAAGCAGATGATTAAGTATCATTAGGAATAAAAAATAAACTGTATTTTGCATCTATGCTTTTAGGAATATTATTTTTGCCTAAATAGACCACTTGTAGTTAGTTGTTTACCCTGAACACAGTGGAAAAATGACAACATACAGTCCTCACAGAGATGACAAATAAATAATTAACAAGAATATATATGGTGACAATTAGCAGAAAACAATGTGTTGCAGTAGGGTGGGGGTGGAGATAAAGGGAAAAGACACTTGTGATATTCCTTTTACTCTTAAATTACAGAGAAATTTTCTTCAATTTTGTACTAGATGATATCTTAAATCATTAAGACAGTGAGCAGAGAAAGGAATAATGAAACAGTGGGAGATACAGATTGGATAGCAAAGATTTCTGAGAAAACAATCAATACAGAAAAGATTTGAAAGCTTAAGAAAATAACAATACAAATTATGTGTAAGTATTCCTCTGTATAATCATGATGCATAATTATATAAAATCAAAAGCGTACAGGCTTAGTGAATCCATTAAGATGGAAAAGAAAAGATGACTTTTGCTTGTGAAAAGAAAGCTACTGATATTCAAGCATCTAAGATGGTCATTTCAGATCTTCCAGTGGAAATTAATTCCCTAGAAAATTTCTAGCACTTAGCACTTCATCTATGCAAGTCAGTTTGAATACAAAAAAAATTCTTTTTTTTTCCACAATTTGGTATAGGGGCACACACAGGGTGCTCCGGACTTAATCCTGGCAGGCTCTGGGGACCATATGGGGTGTCAGGGATCAAGCCCAGATTGACTGCATGCAAGGGAACCTTCTTACCCACTGTACTACTGCTCTGGCCCTTCTACACAAAAGAAAAGTTTTGTCATACTTCTTTTGAACTAGTATTGCATATAGAAATAAGTTGTGAAAAATATATGACTAATTCTATAAATATTAACTAAATTTCTGTTAGCTTCAATCATGTCAATTATTCTTTCAGGAAACTGAGAAGATAGTATAGGAGTTAAGGTAGATACCTTGTTTATACCACTGTGTGGTGAGCAGGCTTTCAGCATATAGCTTGAGATCAAACATTTGCATAAACAGGTTGAGAAAGCCATTTTACAAGAACCGGAGCACTGGGACATTTTTACAAGAGCAGGATGGTTAGCCAACAGGAACAGATAGATCAGCCTTCTGGATATCTACTGTTATCTCCCCTAGTTGCCCCGGGTGACATTAGTTACTTCTAGTTTTACCTTAAGACCATGACACAAGTAGATTGAAGCCTAAGCATACATAAGAGCTGTGGAGTTACAATAAAGTAGCTTTTGCTTACCTGTGTGTGTGTGTGTGTGTGTGTATGTGTGCGTTTGTCTCTCCTCTCCCTATCACTCTCACACCCTCTCCTCGTGAACCCCGTTATCCGGTTTCGAGGAACAGGACAGGTGTTCTTGGAAACACATGGTTTCCTTAGCAGCAACTAGCCTGGGTCTTAATGTGGCATGGCAGGACCTGAATAGCATTGCATTCTCAGGCCCTTACATTGAACCACCTGTTTATTTGGTCAAAGGTTGCTGGGCGTGACCATTGAGGCCACTGAATATTGCTTAAGAGTCTCCCTACCCCACTAGAAAATTACCCTTGTTGCTAAAAATTATTGAAAATATCTAATGTCACATGGTTCAAGGTGATACTATCTGAATTAACTAATAAAATTCCTGTTGTTAAAATTAACATGTATTTACAGAACATGAATTCAAAGCTTTAAATCAGTGGTAACAAATATTTCTAGTATGGCATTTCTTTTTTGTATTAAGAGTTTAGTACAAGACACTCAAAGGCTATTGTACTTTCAGAGCCTGTTAAGAAAAAAAAATGCAAAACCAGGCTGGCATATAGTCAATAACACTTAGGAATAATTTTGACTTTCTTTGGTAGTGGTAAAGTAACACATAATAGATAAATATAACTATTGTATTATATGCATTATTATATAACAATTTTATATTGCATGCATCATTACATCATTACATTATATGTATATATAAATTATTTTATTTCTATGTACACTCAAGGAACTCCTAGTAGAAAGATAAAAATTTATGAGTGGTTACCCAACTATTCTATACTCACAGAGAAACAAATTCCTAGCAAGCTCTGTACAGATACTGTGAAAGAACTCACAAGCCCAGTGACTTGTAAATAGAATTTTTCAATCAGAACAAACAAAATTAAACAGTGATATCTAAAATAAACTAGGTGATAATTTGTTCTGTAAAAGAGGGATGTAAATTACTGCTGACTTGTGAACTGAGAGAGAAGTGTGGGGTAGTTAAAAGCACGACTTTAGAATTTAGAGAAAGACCCAATATAATATTTAAGACAAAGATCTGATAATGCAAACATTTTTAGTGCTATTTAATAGGAGAGGAGCCAATTAAAAAGGAAAGGAAGGAAAGTTTTGCAAATGCCCTTTCTTTTGTCGAAAGAAGAACGGCTTAAGAAATTCAGTTTACCAGAGTAATGTCATTGGAGCAGAGAACTGAACCGTTTCAATCTCTCAGCTTATATGGGGGAAAAAAAAAGAAAAGGAAACATCAGAAAAGTTTTGTGCGCTTTTTACAATTTAAAAGAGTGTTGACCTTGGTACCACCTAGAAATAGGATGTCAAGAATATTGAAAAGTTTCAGTCTTAAGTTCAAGATTCACTTTTCTTACTTTTCAAAGTTAACGACAAGCCTTGTACTGAAAGGCAGATTTAAGCAGCTATTCTGTTCTGGCAAAGGAATTGAGCCTCTATGGTGTTTTTTTTTTTTTCTCACTCTCTATAAATAAATTGAGGATGCTTTTATTTTATATAGTTATATCTTTATAGATGTAGACATATCTTTCTATATCCATTCAAATATATATGTGTATGTAATATAGATGACATACCGAATATTATCTTTGGCTGATTTTTCAGGTCATAGAAATTTTGATATTTTGTACACTTCTTTGTATTAAGCTAGAGAAAAGATTCTTTAAAATGTATTCACAGCAGAAAGGTTTTTAACTTTTTATTTATCAGTTTTAATACATCACTACATAATTTATCCCTTTGTTATTCAGAAGTGCTATTGGATCTTTAATAACACTATCAATGAAAAGGCATGTACCTGTCTGCATTTTGTAACAAAAAGAAAATATATAAATAGTTTTTATTGTTTGATAACTGCTGCTGTTCAATTTTGGGGGGGCTAAATAATCCATACTCCATGTGAACAAGTTAGAAAGAAGCATTTAATGAGATACTAAGGAAACTGTTTTCAGAGTACTACACTTATTTCATAAATGTTGGTGGAGAGGCAATTGATTGAATATTATTGTCCCATGAGGAGGTTAAAAAGATAATAATAGCTTAACATAGAAGGAAATAACAAAAGAAATAAGATGTCAAATATGATCAGATATGTCTTTGACATTCAAATTCAAACAATAAAATTGCTATATAATTATTTCAGAAATCCACTTATTTTAGTTTTCAATATTAAAATATTTCAGCAATATCAGGCTATTACATTTGAGCTTTGGAAAACCCATGATGTTTGCTTCTGAAGGGGTGCTTGTTTTTTTAAGAGAAAGTAATGAATTTTCTAATTTATCTTTATTACTGCTATACTAAAAGATATTTGTAGAAATAACTACAGGTATATACATTAAACATTGATAAACTCATGTTGGAATAATCTGAGTGTTTTCATAGTTCCTATTGTTTAGTTTATTTCTTCATTTTATGTTAGCACAGTTTAGTACTATTTTAAATTATCCGAATGTAGATAATTACAAAATGCACTGTATAAAATTATTTGACTTCTTATATCTATTCTTGATAGTGATTATTACACTTTAGAAGTGATAAAATAGCACAGTATTAAGATGTTAATTCAATAAGCAACCTAAAAGAATAAAGTCTTCCTGGATGCATATGGTTATATAAAGAAAATGTATATATAAATAAGAAGGAAGTAGGTATAAAAATGCAAGAATTTGAGCCCCCAACTCACTTAAAAACTTATTTATGATGTAGAATGTATAGAAAACTCATTTTTCCCTCTTCTAGTTATACTCTGGAGTCTTGAACGATGGTAAGTCAAATCATCAATCAAAAGGCTTTCCTCCATGCCTAATGTAAAATACCATAATAAGCCTTGCCTAATTTTGAAATTTTATATATATATAGATTAAAGGGATTTTTTCTATATTTTTCTTCTTTTGTTCTATTCCTTTTTCTGTAAATTTTTGTATTTAAGATACTTTATAGTACTCCATTCCATTCCATGGATGTACTTAACTCATTTTCGTTTTTACTGTTGATAAGTATTTGGGCTATTTTTGCAGTAAGAATATCCTGCTCTGACTATTCTTGACCTACATATTGGGCATAGTACAAGTAAATTTCTGTTATATATTGGGAACTGGATCAGGAGGATTTCAAAAAAGGGAAATTAATCCCCCAATTCTTGGTTCATATATCTTGGCCTCCCCCTCATCCCAATATTAACTCTTAATTCTCTACAATGTTTTAACTGCTCTGCTTTGTGACTGACTCCATATAGATTTTTAAAAGTCTTTGGTGTAATTGCTCAGAACAGTTTTTTCTACTATTACCAAAAGTGAGATTCTCTAGAACTTATTTTAATTTGTCAACAAGTTTTATGTTCATAAATTAAAATAATTTGTCAACAAGTTTTATGTTATGGGGCTGGAGCAATAGCACAGCAGGTAGGGCGTTTGCCTTGCACGCGGCCGACCCAGGTTCGATTCCCAGCATTCCATATGGTCTCCTGAGCACCGCTAGGGGTGATTCCTGAGTGCAGAGCCAGGAGTAATCCCTGTGCATCACCAGGTGTGACCCAAAAAAAAAAAAAAACAAAAAAAAACAAGTTTTATGTTCATTTCTATATAGAAAATAGGATTATATTTCATTCTGGAGCTACTTGGTTCTGAAATAGTATTTATTTTTACCCCATCTATATTACTGTCAAGTGAATATTTCATCTCTGACTAATAAGAGTATTTAATCTCCAGATATACATAGGGCGTGGTGGTCATTTTATTTTATTTATTTTTGAGGGAGTTGAGCAAAACAGTTTTCTTGAGTGTAATTTAGAGAGATGTGAGGGGAGAGGAAGAGAAATACATGTTCAAGAGAGAACACTGGCTTGGAAAAGCAAACCTCTATAGACATTTTATCAATAGACACAAAGTAATGGAAGTTCTCATAGGGCAAAAAATATATATTTTGTTATAATATCTAGTTGCTATAATATCTAGTTGCTATAATATGTTATAATATGTAGTTGCTTTGGTTTCTGTTAACAGAAGGATAGTTAACAGTTAGGATGGTTTAAATCAATCTATTGTTTATACATTACTGTTATTGCCCTAGAGTATTGCTCATTTAAGTTCATCAGAACTGAGAGTTTAACTTTTCATACCCAATGTCTCCAAAACTTTGCCCCTTCTTCACAGCAACTTGATCACTGAGATATTTTCCAACTAAATTTTCCAATATAAATTCCAATTCTGACAACCCAGGTAAAGAGAAGTCTTCTAGGAAAAGGTGTTTGATTTGAGCTTGAAACTCCAACTACCAGTTGGAGTTTTAATGGATAAAAATTAAAAGGTAGTGGTTATATACAAATTATTATTAAGAACTTAAGAATATGAGTGTGATGGATCAAAAAGTAATAGATACCTGTAAATAGGAATAAAGTATAAAAAATTAAACAAGGACCATTCTATATAGGACGATTTAGGCCAAGGGAATGACCTTGGGGCTGTTAGAAATACTTCAAAGATTCTAAACGGATATATCAGTCTGATATATTTCAGTGGTTTAATTGTATAGCAATAAATACTTCTAGTCTTACAGAAATAAGCAATGATCTAAATGAGTGATAAATACATATAAGCAAAATAGTGAAAAGTGATATGTATAGAACTAAAATGATTTTAAAGAGACTGAGTGAGATAGCTCTTATATGGTTTTATAATATAGTAAGACACCAGACTGTCTCACTGTCTTTATGACAGAACCAAATTTGCACACCAGGAGAGCAGATTAAAGAGGTTAGTTAGGAAAAAGAATGATTGCTAAAGAGGAAATTATCTAGAAAAGGAAAAGAAGACTGATTTTATATGACCAATTACTGGATTCCTTGAAATATATTTAAATAATGTGAGAATAAGCTTTGCAAGAGCACTATTCTTTCATGATATTCAAAATGTCAGTTAGCACTACAAAAGGAAAACTTTGCAACTGAACATTAAATTTTAGCTTGTATGAGCATGTGTATTTTTGTTATTTGTGTTAGTCTACTAATTATTTGCTGCTGTATAATCACTGTCACTGTCACTGTCATCCCCTTGCTCATCAATTTGGTTGAGCAAGCACCAGTAACGTCTCCACTGTGAGACTTGTTGTTACTGTTTTTGGCATATTGTATACATCATGGGTAGCTTGCCGGGCTCTTCAAGAGGGACAGAGGAATCAAACCCAGGTCAGTTGCATGCAAGGCAAACGCCCTACCCCCTGTGCTATCGTATTATGATTAATTCAGCAACTCAAGCAATGTTAATATTATCACAGAGCTCTATAGATAAAAAAATAGGATCGTCTTTAATGGGGCTTTTGGAAAGGAAACAAAAGTCTGAAGCATTGATTAGTCAGTTTTATACTTGGAGACCTAGGAAGAACAAGAACCCAATTCTAAAGTTATTTAGATGGCAGATTTGGTTTCTGTGATTGTAGTCCCAGGAACCTGTTCTGTTGCCAGTGATTAAAGATTTGTTTTCACTGGACATGGTTTCTTTAAATATCACCTATGAGAGAGAATTTAGTAGATGTCTTTATCCTTTAATTCACTTAGCACGATTCATTCCAATTCCACCTATCTTTTTACAAAAGGCATTAGCATATCTTTCCTATGCTGTATTTTACTGTATGTGTATACCATGTCTTCTTGATCCAGTCATCTGTCATTGGATACTTATCTATTGAGATAATGGATATTTTTCTATTGTGAATAATGCTACAATAAGTATAAGTACATGCATATATTTTCAAATGACAGTTTTTATATTCTCAGTGTGGATACCTGGAATTGCAATTATAGTAGCATGTTAAGTGGCATATCTTTTATAAAACTTTTGACAAATCCACATAATCTTGTACAGGAATAACTAACTTAGAGTCCCACCAAAATTGTAAGAGTTCCCTTTTATTTACATCCTCATCAATACTTGTTTCTGATCTTTATATTGTCCTTTCACATTGTTCTGAGGTGATATGTCTTTTTTATGTGATATCTCTTCACATTGTTTGAGACAATTGTTTGTGTTTTGAAGTTAGAGTTGTATTAGTTGTTTAAATATCTTGGATGGTAGCCCCCTTTCAAATATATGTTGTGTGAATGTATTTTCCATTGAAGAAGTGTGTTTTTTAATGATAGTGTTTCCCACTATTGAAGAAGACTGATGTATTTGGCTTCTATATTTTTGAATCTCTTTTCTTTGCTAGTGGAGTAACATCCCTGAATACACTAAAGCTAATATCATAAAATGTTTTGCAAATGCTTTCCTTGTACTTTATGGGTTGGGTGTAACATTAATTTTTTAATCCATTTTGAGTAAATTTCATACATGTGAAATAGTGATCTAATTTAATTTCTTTACATGTGGCTACATAATTTTTCCAGTACCATTTATTAAAGAGAATTTAATTTTTCCCCCATTTTATGTTCTTGGTCCCTTTGTCATAAATTAGTTGTCCATCTATACGAGGGTTTTATCTAGGTTCTCAATTTTATTTCTTGGTCTGAGTATCTTTTTTTCCAATACCACACTGTTTTCTTTACTATGGGTTTGTAGTATAGTTTAAAGTTGGAGAACGTGATACCTCAAACCCTTTTTCTCTGTTTTGGCTATTTGTGGTACTATACAACTTATAGTAGTGTTCCTTATATTTCTGCAAAAATAATTATATGGGTTAATGACAGGAATTGCATTGAACCCATACAATATTTTGCAGAGATGGTCATTTTAGCAATTCTTTCATCCCAATTTTTACATTCTGTATCCTCTATATCCCTTAACAACAACATAGAGTTTTTCAATGTAAAAGTTACTTATTACCCTTTACTAACTTTATTCCTAGTACTAACTTGTTTGGTTTTGTTTTTGTCTTGTTTTGTTTTGTCTTTGCATACAGAATAAACGTTTTGCTGCAAAGCCACATTCCTGTCCCACTGTGTACTTTTTTTTTTGCGATGAAGAAAAGAATTGTTTTCTTGAATTATTTCTCTTCTAATCATCATATGTATAAATACATGCAGTTTATTTTTGTATATTGCATATTCAAATTGTGTATATTGATTTTTATAGCCTGCTACTTTACTGTAGTGACCTATGGTTTCTAAAAAGAATTTAGTGGAACTCTTTTTTGTATATCTATTATCATATCATGTATGGTATAAATATAAATATTGTGATGTTAGAGAATAAGAAATATTTACAATGCCAGTGGAATAGAAAATGATATTCCCAAATTGAAGAGTATTATTATCTTTTATCAACACATATGCCTTTTAATTATTTGTAGGGGGTTACAGTAAAGATGACCATCATCTCCAGAAAGAATAAAGGGTCTTCTACAGACAGCATAAAGAAGCTTCTAAGTTCCAAAATTAGATAATTTCACCAAATAAAATTGTGCAACCACAGTTACTTGCAACTTACAAATAATTTATCCTCCATTAGTCACCTGATCTCACATCCTGTAACTTCATCAGAAAAGACATGTTTATTACCTATTTTTATGTAGCTTCCCAACACCATGTAACTGACAAATGAGGAATGAGTGCTCAAATATAAGTTCACTTCAGAATAGAGAAGACTTTCCTTACTGTGATGATAGAGAGTCACCAGCATTTTTTTTTTCAAAGTTCAGTACTCTAAACTTTCTCGACATTTTTCTTTCAATTCTAGGTCTCAGTGCCTCATGCTTGTGAGTCATGCACTCTAACACACTGAGTCTCATCCTATGCTCTATTTTTATTTTTAAATATGAGAAAGAGGTATATATTACTTTGGTTTTTCTGGAGGTTTTATGAATAGTACTTTGAACTTGACATTCTGCAATGTAAAAATCATTTTATTTCTAGTTACATTTGTGTATATCAAATTAGATTCAAAATTCTATGTAGAGATTTCACAAATAATTTTAATTTCTTATTTATTATTGAGAGTTGAATAGTTTGTGACTTTAATCTGAATGTCAGTGAGTAAATTTCTATTGAGTTCACAGCTAAATTAGTGATTATCCCTAAATACACTAAAAACCACAGATTTTACAGAAATAACTCAGTTCCTGACTTAGGGTATAAGTTCTCAAGTTTAAAATACAAGAAATTAGGTAAATGTAAAGAATACATTTTATTTATTTATAAAATATTTATCTATATGGATAATTTTAATTAATTGTTTTATATATTTATTTATAAAATTTACTTATTTATTTATAAAAATAAAAAAAACTTTTTTCGGTAATTTTTATTGATGAAAATAGCAATGGAATGCTACTTGATAAAGTAATTCTAATTTAATCATTTACCAAATAGTAAATATCAAAATAAAAGCTTCATATGCCTAATTACATCAATGTAGACAGTTTCTATTTATAAGTTATATATTTCCATTTGTAGAATCTAACTTCAATATATCATTTAAAGTTATTCTTAGATTGCATTTTTTTTAGTTAAAAGTATAGAACTTGTGGCTTCCACGGTGGTTTATTATCTTTCCCAAGACCATACAGATAGATCATGGTAAAAGGAAATTAAAAATTTATGTAACCTACACTCTTAATCAAGTGTTCTTTCTACTACTTCACTTTTTTGAACAGAATTTCAAAAATTTCATGAATAAACAAATGTTGTGTCTCTAAGAAAAAGAAAATTCTATTTAATTTTTAACAAAATAAGAGGTTCGTTTTTATGTTTATTTTACAGTTTACCTCTAATTTTATTGTAGTTCTTTCATCAACCTAGTTTCATATCTTATCCTTCTCTTCAGAGCTCACCAACTCCAAAATTAAGCTCTGAAAGACCAGAAATAAATCTGACATCAAAGATAAGGATAAAAAAATGCTAGCATTCCTTCCAAGATACAGTAGTATAATAGCCAAGATGATGAGACAACTGTCAGAAGCCAATAGGGATCTTGAATTGAGATTTATTCTTTGAAGGTCTAACGATGCTCTTAAGGTGCTCTCAAAATCAGTAGTGTCTTATGAGTGATCACAGCCTGAGACTGGCTTTGAATGATCTCACCAACAGTTTCAAACAGACTGATTTCTTTCAATGCTCACTCATATCCTGTGGTGATTAAGAGACTGTTCAAAGGAAAAGATTTCTCTCCTTGACAAATGGTGAAAAGTGGTTTATTGTGGAACGTTCTCTCTCTCTCTCTCTCTCACTCACTCACTCTCTCACTCTCTCACTCTCTCACACTCTCAAACTCTCTTTCTCCCACCTTCCTCCCTCTTTATGTAGCTGTACCTCAGAGCATACATTGCATGTTAAGTTTCAGGGAAAAGTGCTAAAGTTCTTTCATGTTTTAATTTTATAGCATAAAATTGAAGTTGCTGGCAAAATGCATAGCATCACACTATCAGTACTTAGGCTTTTACATCTTTATACCTTAATTTTTATATTGAAAGATTTCTCATTGAAGGATAATAGTGTGACCGATTCACTAAATAATAAGCAGAGCTGTAAGGCCTCTGAACAGGTGAGGTTCTATTTAAATGCTAATTATAATCATTATAAACCATTAGGGATGCAACTAAGTGTGGATATCCTGAGATAAAATCTTTTTATCTAAAAGAGAGGATAATAACCATGGGTAAAATTTGTTGGTTCTTATAGGTATCATCCTGAGACAACCCTCAATTAGAAATTCTCTTAGTACAAACGCTGTGAAAAGGTATCTAGGTAGTAGATCAAATAGGTAACAAACTATATGATGTGCATTGAAGAAAAGACTCCCCCCCTCCTCCTATACCTCCTATTCCTATTGTCCAGAATAGTGGCTGGAATGAACTGTGAGTGCGACATAAAATTCTTCCAGTGAGGCTACTTACTAAATGGTCTTGATTGTTTATTGTATGTCTAGTACTGAGAAGATAAGAAAAATGAGGAAGAAATAACCATTGCTCTAAAGAAGAGAGTAGCGTATGTACAGAAAGGGTGCTCAAAATAAAAAGAAGAAATACAAGTACATAAGGGAAGCAGATAAAGTAGCCTGATATCAGCATCTATTATTAGAGGAGTGCACACGTGGGACAAATAATTAAATAAGGTATGTTTAGACCACTTAACGTAGACAAAGTTTGGATTTGCAGACATATGGATAAGGGACTTTCCAAACTGATGCAAAGAGGTATTTCTTTTTAATGGATAAATGCTTATCAATATTAATTTCCTATATTTAACAATAAGACAAGTAGATGAGGAAAGGATTGTGGCATTTTCAGTGTCTTTCTCCCTTCAAGTTTCTGCCCTAAAAATTAATGTGAAAATTTTTCTGTCTTGTGTATAGAGTTCAGCAGTAAACGAACTTGCTTTGCATGTGACCAATCAGATTAAATCCCTGAACATCACCAGGTGTGATTCCTGTGCACAAAACCAGGAAAAAGTCTTGAGCAGTGTTGACCGTAATTCATAAACAAAAACAGAAAAAGAAATCCTCTCTTTAGATAAATAGAAAGTCAAAGTCTGCTTATTGATTCCACTTCGTGTCCCAAGTACTCCAAAGGGTCGCTCCCCAACACAAGCAAACTTTTAACAAAAATTGAGACGGTTTGGGCTGGCGTGATAGCACAGTGGGTAGGGCATTTGCCTTGCATGCGGCCGACCCGGGTTTGATTCCCAGCATCCCATATGGTCCCCTGAGCACCGCCAGGAGGGATTCCTGAGTGCAGAGCCAGGAATAACCCCTGTGCATTGCCAGGTGTGACTCAAAAAGCAAAAAAAAAAAAAAAACCAAAAAACAAAAAATTGAGACGGTTTGCATTGTCTGTTCCTTCAATTCTTATGCTATACTCATTAGGCTGAATTTCAACCTTGATTATGCCACTGCAATTTTTTTATGAATTTAATTATAATTTCAAATATTGAACTTTTTCCCTGAATTTTATTTATTAAAACACATGAGTTACCAAAGTTATTCATTGTTAGATATTTGGCATACAACGTTCTATTATCAATCCTACCACCAGTGTCAACTTCCCTCAAACAGTGTCCCAGATTTCTTCTCCTACTCCCTAACCTCGCCCCAGCCCAGTCTACCGTCTTGACAAGCATCTTTTAAGTTTGGTTATTGAAGTTTGGATTTCCTTTTTTCAGTGTTGTTGACTCTGCAGCTTGGATATTTAGCCTACCATTTCTTAACACCATCGATGTACCAAATCTCCTTGATCCCTGCCCCCGTTGCTTCTGATCTATGTCTTCTACTCTCCCTCTTCACTCTATTTCCTTCTCCTCATACTCTGAAGCCAAGGGTAATCTACTCATTCCCTGCTTTAAACGATTTTATTTCCTCATCCACTTGCTCTGGGCTGAAGCAATAGCACAGTGGTAGGGCATTTGCATTGCATGTTGACAATCCGGATTTGATTCCTCCGTCCCTCTCTTGGAGGGTCAGGCAAGCTACTCTCTTGGAGGGTCAGGCAAGCTACCAAGAGTATCCTTCCCACACAGCAGAGCCTGGCAAGCTACCCCTGGCATATTGGATATGCCAAAAAAAGTTAACAACAACAAGTCTCACAAGGGAGACGTTACTGGTGCCTGCTCCAGCAAATCGATGAACAACGGGATGATAGTGATAGAGTGATCCATTTGCTCTAAATACCTCATACAGTGATGGCATACTGTATTTTTCTTGTGTTCCAGACCTAAGAGTCGATCTATGTCTTTAGCATTGTCATTTGGATAAGTGTAAAGAGGATCCAACTGAATTTCAACTCAGCTCCAAATTTGTGACCATATTGGTTCTGTTCAGTGTTTCTCTCTCAGAAACAGCAGCACCATTTATACCTGAGTGCATATGCCAGAAAGTTCAATATAATCCTCCTAATTCTTTTTTACCCATTTTGTATTCAAATATGCCACTGCCTTTTCTTTGAACCTGCCAATAGTTATCAAAATTACCCACTATTATCAGAGTTTCAACCTTTTTAACTTCTCTCCTTTGATATCTGACTTAGGCTCTAGACAGACCTCTTCAAATTTTAATCTTTTTCATATCTAATCAGTCCTTTATTTTGCAATTGAAATGACTATGACAAAATATATAATTAATTGTGTTGCACTTTTTATTATATTAATCTCACCTCAGCCCAATGAATCATGCCTCCTGGATATCTACATCTCCATGTAACACATGCCATAATTCTATTTTTGGATAAGTGACTAGATATGACCAAAGAGAAATCAACAAACTGACAGAAGATAAGTTCTTTGTTAATTGAGTTTGCCCCCTTGAATAATACTATTACCATAGAAGGAAGCCCAGGTTAGGAGTACAAAGAAGGAAGATGCAGCCTTTATAGGAAGAAATTGAATATTGAATATTGGATAAACACAAGATTTCTGCTAAATATGCATCACCTTGACTCAATATTAGGAGACCACATAACTTTACACTGTTCTTTGATCACATTCAATCTGTTTCCTGTTCCTCAACTGTTGCTCGAGTTCTGAGTGGGTCAGAGAAGGAAATGTCAGCAATCAGTAAGATGCAATCATTAATAGCTAGAAAAACAGTTCAAGAGTAATTTATAACTGTGATAGCAGATAAACAATGCCACCTTAATCATTTAACTCATTCACCAACTAATCTTTTTATTCTTCATTCATTTATAACAATATCTAAATGCCTATTAAAATATTTAATAATCTGTTTATTCCTTATTCATTTATAACAATATTTAAATGTCTATTAAAATTTATCATATTTACTATCCCTACAATATACATTTTGTAGGAGTAGGAGAAAGGAATAAGACAAACTTTTCTAAAAAGCTTATATTGATTACACCCATAAATGTGTTGGACGTAGGAAAATCCAATAAATTAGTCTAAAGCAATCATCATATAATTTTTTAGAACTTTTTAAGCCTATCCTCAACATAATCACTCACTATACTCTATTTTATAAATTTTAAGTCACACTTTCTCCTAAATAATTCTGAGCTATATTAAGCTTTAGTTTCTAAAATGGTAACTGTCGTTTATAAGTGAGTCATTATAGAATAGCCTTATTGTCTTCCTATGTTTCAATAATATTGCAAATTAGACTTAATAGTTAAGAAATTAATTGACCTCTGATGAAATTTTTCTAATGCAAACAATGCATTTAATTACATGATTAAAATTGATTCAGATTTCATGGAACTTAATTGCAGATTCTATCATTTTTTTATGAAGAACTTGAAGAGTTGAATCTAGTTTGAATGAGAGGAAACACACACACCCCTCCCCCCAGTTATACTTATAATATGGAACTACCGGGGTCAAAGAGATAGTATAGTGGATATATCCTTTCCTTTCATGCAGCCATGCCAGGTTTGTTTGCTCACATCCCATATGATTACTCGAGCCTTGGGTACTACTGGGTGTGGCCCCAAAACAAAATACCAAAAATATATGAAGCTATATTACCACATTTGGTGTTTGAGTGCACATCCTTATCATTATACTTTTTTAGTACTATTTCTTTAAAAAGCTCAAGGTACTTTGTTTAGATAATAGAAAAACATGTGTAAGGTAAGGGATCACTAATAAAGAGCAATTGTACAGCAGGTTGGGTACCTGCCTTGCATGAGACCTACTGGGTTTCAATCCCTGATATCCCATATGATATCCTGTGCCCTAGCCAGGAATGATCCCTGATATAGAGTCATTAGTAAACTTGAGCACTGCCAGTGTTATATAAAGACAAAAAGAAAGTAAAAATAATATATAGATATTAGTGAAATCATTTTTAATCAGTTCTTTTAGTAACCTGATCTAAGAAGATATAAGGTATTTAGAATGATGTAATTGTATTTAGAATGATTTAAGACACACAAAATGCATCACATTTTAGAACCATTTGCTATAGTAGTAGAACACAAACATTCTGTAAATTTACACTTCATCAAAGCCTCTAGTAAAAATTCTTAATTAGGGGTGCTAGAGCAATAGTACAGCTGAAAGGGTGTTTGGCTTGCATATGGCAGCCGCCAATTCGATTTCGTGGCACCTCATCCCTGACTGCAGAGCCAAGAATAAGTTCTGAGCACCACCAGCTATGGCCCAAACACAACAAAATTATCCCTGAATTAGTACTTTACTAAGTATACCAGAAGCAATAATTTTAATTGACCTTTGCATTTATTATTGCACTTAAAATATTTCAATAGTCATATAGTAAAAATAATGTTTTTTACTTAAATTTTTCCTAGCAACATATAACAATATATGCAGGTTATATTACAACTGTGGATATATAGTACCAAATATGTTGTGTCTTTACTCTAAAATTTGTATTTTGACATCATGATGTAAGAGTCTACTAGCACTTATTTTGAATGATAAAATTATGCATGGAATTTTTATATAAAAATCATAACAATGAAAGAAACATTTGCCTGTTTAGTCTAGTACATTAATTTTGGACCTTCTTTCCAGTTCTACTTTAGTTTATTATTCTATTTATGAACTTATATCAAGTAGTGAGGTGATAATTTTTTCTTAGTTATATTAGATGCACTTAATATTGTTGGTTCTTCTCTAACAGGGAGGTATTATGTCAGTGCAAATGATCTAAGATGAACAATACATTTCTTTTGTTATGGTTGCAATTAAAGTCTTATAAAGAAAACAAATAAACAAGCCAACAATTATGAAAGGCATCCACCTAACAAGGAAATTCTATAAAGTCTTTTGAATATATGTTCAGAATCGAGCCATTTCTTACTCTAGCATAACAATCCAAACCACTCTTATATTTCACCTGGCAAATCACAACAAATCTCTAATTTATCTTCCTCTTTCCATTCTAGTTCTATTAAATTCTTTATACTATTTCCTACAAAGTAATAAAAATAATTTTTAGGGGTTGGAGTGATAGCACAGCAGGTAGGGCATTTGCCTTGCATGAGGCCGACCCAGGTTCAATTCCCAGCATCCTGTATGGTGCCCTGAGCACCACCGGGGTAATTCCTGAGTACAGAGCCAGGAGTGACCCCTGTGCATCGCCGGGTGTGACCTAAAAAGTAGAAATAAAATAAAATAATTTTTAAAGCCAGACAATGTCACTCTTATTCTCAGAATGTTCTAATAACTCCCTAGATTACTTGTAATAAAGGAAGAAATAAAACCACCCAAAAGGCCCTACATGATATGGTCTATACTAACACTAACACAAACTCATTGCCTGCTCCTGGTTTATTTCATTCCAGTCACAATGTCCTACATGCTGTTCTTTAAACCAGGCTCAACTTCATAACTTTGGATTTGTTGACACATGTACCTGAAAAATTCTTTCCCCTCTATTCACATGACTATCTTCTTCATATCCTTCTATCCTCAAATACCATCTCATCTGTGACATTGGTACTTATCGGTTTTGTATACTAATGTTTTTCGAAACACTATTTCTTTTTTTTTTATTTGAATCACCATGAGATACAGTTACAAAGCTTTCATGTTTGATTTTTGATCATACAATGATCAAACACACATCCCTCCACCAGTGCACACCTTCCACCACCAGTGTCACCAGAATCCACCCCTCCCTTCCATCCAACCCTCTCCTTGCCTCTATGGCAGACAATTATCACCATACTCTCTGCTTTGGGGCGTTATGGTTTGCAATAGAGACACTGAGAGGCTATCATGTTTGGTCCTTTATCTACTTTCAGCACTCATCTCCCATCACTAAAGATCTCTCCAACCATCACTAACTTAGTGATCCCTTCTCTATCCCAGCTGCCTTCTCCCCCAGCTCATGAGGCAGACTTCCAACTATGGAGTAATATTCCTGGCCCTTGTGTCTAATGTCCTTGGGTGTCAGTCTCATATTATGCTATTTTATATTTCACAAATGAATGCAGTCATTCTATATCTGTCCCTATCTTTCTGACTCATTTAAGTTACCATGATACTTTTTACGGCTATCCACTTATAAGCAAAAATTTTCAAAAAAATTAATGACTTTATGTCGGGGTCCTGGCCAGTCGACCCCGGAACACTGTAGTATGAGCCCCGAAGTCACTGGACTTACTCCCTATGGGAGAGGGAGTGGGAAGGGGAGAAGCCTCTGCCCTAGCCCTCTGCTCGCCGCAGATTCCTACTGCCGAGAAAGAAGCTGACCGAGAACGTCACCGAGCAGAGTGGGGAAGCCTGGTGGTCAAGCAGACTCCGTTTATTGATTCTTACACAGGGGATTTTATACACACAATCTGGGGTGGAGCTTAGGACAGATTCTAGTTAATGATTTGTATTCCCCAATCTCAGGGCCGGGTTAACTAGCTCAGGTAAATGTTAACTGTCACACCCCTCATCCCATTGTCTCCTCAACCAGAGTGCCTGTGTGTGGAATGCAGGAGTGTGTGGAATGCAGGGCCCCTTAGCCCCTGTAAACAGGGCGGGCTCTTGCTTTCAGGGGCAGGGGGTTTAGTCAAAGTCTCAGGCTGGCTACTGAGACCCCAACAACTTTATCTTTCCTAAAAACTTCATAGTATTTCATTGAGAACACTATTTCTTTAAACTTTTGCCTTACTTTGTTTCATTATTTTTTTCTTATATTTATCTACTGAATATTTCCTTTGGAAATTTTTTCTGTGAAAATCTTTATCTTTTGCAAAAAATTTGCAAATATAATCACATCCATTGTCAAAATATAGTATTAAGTTCTAAAACTTTTTTATTTTTTAAATATTTCTATTATATTTTTATACTTACCTGCTATTTTATGTTTTCTTTCATAAATAGATTAAATATTATTTCTTTTCTCCAGTAATTTTCATTGCATATTCACTCTTCTTGGCTCTAGGCTATGATCATTTTTATATAAACCAATATTGAATATTTTTTCTATATACGTTATAAAGAAGTCAAAAGTCTAACTCTTGTGCCAACTTAAATACTACTAATATGCAGTTATTTATGATTTGTCTTTCATATGAGAACATGTTTTTGATGTTTGGCATGAGTTCTATGGACAGAAGGAGTTCAAAGAATAACTGTGGTGGTTATGGGGGAATTCTTAGCTTGGCTCAAACTCAGTAAAATCCTAGATTCCGCCTCTAAAATATCAGGTCTGAAATCTATGCCAGAATAGGTTGTACATTAAGAGTCGCTATGATTTTTTTGTAACAACATCTTTGGTTTTAAATAGTCCATAAATGAGGATAGGGAATTGCTCACTGAGGCAAAACAAAGCATTGGAATGGAATGAACATAATCTATTTTTAAACTCATGGATTTGCAGTGACTGTTGGTGATAAGAACCTGATATATTGTGGGAGATACTAGCCAAAAAAAAAAAAAAAGGAATTGCAGAACTGTGACATCCTAAGACTGTGCTGATAATCAACAGTAATGAGCAGAAGTGAAGCATGAACTGTTGAACTTGCACAGAAACTGAAAATATCTATCTGTTAGTACATGTGACAAAGTTGTAAACATTGTATAAAATACTAGTGTAGATACTAGTGTAGATTTTTCAAGGCACATATAGGCCTTAAATCGGTAGATATAACTGTAGAGAGATAGTTTATATAGCCAAAGACAAGTTCTCCATATAACCTAGGACTATCCTGATTGAAAGCAAAAACTACTATGCTTTTGCTTCCCATTTATTCATATTTTTTACTGCCTAGTCTATTCTTTAATATGTCATAATGTGATATGAAGTAAGATATGAGGATCTTTATTAATATAGTTTTCTTATTAAATATCTTATCTTTCAAAAATAGTTTTCTCTGTTGAGATTTCATTTTATTTTGTTTACCTCTTTCATTTATAAAACTAATTTACTTGGTTATATTGCTTGCTGGAGTTACACTGCAATTTCTCCACTTCTGTTCTTTTTAGTTTTATATTTTTTTTGAATGTATCATTGAGAAAGACACCATGAGGTACATAAAGTTTAATCTTTCCTAACAGTCTTCCCATTTAGTCTTTTCTAATAGTCTTCACAGCATTTTTATATATCAGTAAAAACCTGGTTTCAGGTATTGGATCAATAATACAGTGAGTAGGGCACTTACCTTGCACATAACCAACTCCAAGTTTAATCCCTTGAACCCCGTATGGCCCTCAGGAGTGATCCCTGAGCACAGAGCCAGGAGTCATCTGTATCACTGGGTGGGGTCTAAAAACAATAAATAAATAAACAAAAGCCTACCATTTTACTTTCCCCTGAACTATGGAAACGTATGTAACTGTATACGCATTGATTATCTCCACTTGGACAGTTTAAAGTTATATTAGAATATTTCAAATGAATTAATTATATCAGCATGAAATTTCAGAAGCACAATAATGGCATTGTGGTTAAATAGCTATGTTCTTAGAAGATAAATAATGAAGGATTAGATATTACAGAAACTGAAAATGTGCCCTCAAAGAACTCCTTTGGGGAACAGTCAACTGGCCTGGTCCACGTTCCTGATCTTGTTTTCCTGATGGCTGATTCCTTTCCTTTCTGCTACCAGAGAGTATTGCTCATTGCTCCAAGTTTTCTTTCTTCTCATGTGCTTAATATTCTTTTCCCTTCCAAGAAGGATAACCTAAACTCTTTAAACCTTCTGGTCACCTATTTACTTTCTCTTCTGTTTCTAATTAATATAATATTGGGTCCACTAGAATAATCTATAATAATCTCACACTCTTAACAATCCATTGGTTATAAATCTTAATTTTATCTGAAAGTTTCTGTGCAATGCATTATAATGTAAGCATAAGAATAATGAGGGACATGAGGATCAGGATCTATATTCTACTTAAACATATCATTATATTTCAAAATAAGTATTTTTGATTTCAAAACCTCTCTACTGGCTATGGATTTGATTTGCATTTAACTATATATCAAGATCATAATTTCATGATCAGTAAATTTTCAAGTACACAACTAGGAAAAAATAATTTGTTTTATTGACTTCTCTCTCTCACCTTCACATCCAATCCATCAGCAAGTACTATCAGCTCTATAACCCACAAAATTAACTCTGTTATTTAGATGCCTCATGTAAATATATGTATATATATGTATATATATCACCATATCACTGTATCACTATCATCCCATTGCTTATGGATTTGCTCGAGCAGGCACCAGTAACGTCTCCATTGTGAAACTTGTTCTTACTGTTTTTCGTATATCAAATACACCACGGGTATCTTGCCAGGCTTTGCCTTGTGGGTGAGATACTCTCAGTAGCTTGCTGGGCTCTCCAAGAGGGATAGAGGAATCGAACCTGGGTCAGCCACGTTTAAGGCAAATGCCCTACCCGTTGTGGTATACTCCAACCCATATATACATATATACATATATATCATATATAATTTGACCACTTTGAATTCCTGCTTCCATAACCACAGACCATCAACTATTTCTATTTGAGTTATTGCAATAGCCTGCTAAATTTTCTTCATGACTCTATTTTTCTCCTTTATCATTTAGTTGCTGGTTGCTTTTATAATGGGTTGAACTGCGGTTGTTCCCCTTTTTCTAGTGTCCACTGTAAAAGTCTTTATGATGAATCACAATGTCCTGCCTCCTCTACCCATTCAGACATCAGCTCCTACTAGACTCCTCTTTGGTCAGTCCTCGCCATCTGTCACTGAAAATTTACTAAATATTCCAACTGTACTCCTACTTCTGAACCCTGTCATTTTGCAGTCTCTTCTTTCTGGAACACTCTGCATCTGTTCACTCCTTGAATTTCTGCAAGCCTCTGCTTCAAATATCTTTTTGTCCCTCTCTTTCTGACTCAGAGAGAGGGACAGACATAGAGGGACTGTACTTATTTGTGGAGTATAAAATAACATCACATAAGACTGACACCCAAGGACAGTAGATACAAGGGCCAGGGAAAATTCCCCATAGCTGAAAGACTGCTTCATGAGCAGTAGAAGGCAGATGGAATAGAGAAGGGATCACTAAGAAAATGATGGCTGGAGGAACAAATTGGGATGGGAGATGCGTGCCAAAAGTAGATAATGGACCAAACATGATTACCTCTCAGTGTCTGTGTTGTAAGCTATAATGCCCCAAAATAGAGAGAGAGTATGGGGAATACTGTCTGCCATGGAGGTAGGGGGAGGGTGGGAAAGGGGGGGTATACCAGGGATATTGGTGTTGGGAAATGTGCACTGGTGGAGGGATTGTAAGAGGTGATCATTGTGAGATTGTAACCCAAACATGAAAGCTTGTAACTATCTCACGGTGATTCAATAAAATTAAAAAATTTTTTTAAAAATATTTTTCTTTTTGTTTTTGAGAAGGCTCCCTAAGTCACCAATTTTAAAAAGAACCACATTACTCTTTTATCTAGCTTTTTTCTGGCCTATGTATGCTGAATAAAAAGTATAGTGTATGGTAGTATTCACGTCATTACTGTATAGTTGCAGAGTACTCTGCCAGTCCTTCCACCGTTATTTCATGATTCCATTATCTCATTTTCCCTTTCCACTGCCTTTCCTCAGTTCCCAGTTCTATTGGCCATAGCCCAGGGCTTGTTTCTGCTGGGAATTGTTTAGCCCCTTTGTTTCTTTATACTTCACATATAAGCAAGATTATCTCGGATTTATCTTTTACTTTCTGATTCATTTCATTAAACATGACACCCATCAATTCCACATATGTTGTAGCAAACTACAAAATGTCAGTTTTTTCATAGTTTATTCACTTATCATTTTTGGGGCAATTGTATGATATCCATTGCTGTTTTGACTTGCACTTTCCAGATAATAAATGATAGTGAACATTTTATCAACTTGCCTTTCTTTTGTTTCTTTTAAATACACATATTACTGATAGAGAGGTAATTGGTTGCCTTTCATTCTCCATTACATATAATTCTAGTGAAAGAAACAATTATTTTATAATTTTCTTACTGCTACATCTTCAGCAACTCTAACATTGTTTAGAATAGCCTCACAATATTTTTTTAATAAATGAATTCAAAAAGAATGATTGGTTAAAATCATATTCCCCAAAATGCTACAGAAAGTCATTGCATTTCTTCTTGCAAAGTTTAAAAGGAACACCCTAAATTGGAAATATATTTTTACCCTGGTGTTGTTCAATTTCAAAGCTGTTTTTGAGTTAACAGGAAATTATGTTTGTATCTTTTCTATCTAGATTTATTTCTTATGGCTTCTCTAAGAAATCATTAATGACTTTTTTATTACACACAGCAGAAATGTATACCCTCACAGTTCTGGAGCGTATACATTAAAAGTCCAATGTATACATTGATATACATGAATATACAATATTAATGTATACATGAATATACATTAGTAGTCCAAAATCAAGGCATCATCAGTGTTTCTCTATCTGAATAGGTTGTAGAGGGCGATTCTGTTATTTTCCGCTCCTACTTCTGCTGATTCTTCATCTCATCATCCCAATCTCTGCCTCTGTCTTTATCTCACTTTCTCCCTTCAATATGTGTCCCCTCCTCTTCTTTCTCCCTTATAAACACTTGTCAGTGGATTTGATGATCATCTGTGATGATACTATCTTGAGATTATTAGCTTCATTGTTTCAGAAAATAATATTTGTCCATATAGTGTTGCTGCTTATAGAACTTACCTGGATGGCTTATATGAAGTGGGAACAAGAGATTCAAGAACCTCGAGATGAAAAATCTACTGCTTTTTTCTATCCACCTCTGCCACCTTGGAAAGCATCTGGATGTTTAAGACTGATGCATCCTCTATGAGCTCCCCCGCGCAGCATGAATGCTCACATGAATTTATTTGATGTGAGGCAGCCATCAAGCTGTGCCTGACGACCACTTGTTCTACAAGGCTTGAAAGATGGTTCCTGCCACCCAATTTCTCAGACATCTGTGGAGTCAGGTTGGAGCAAGGAATTGTTCTATACAGGAAAGGAAAATCAGTTCTAATCTTACCCAAGCCTTTTGGGTTTGTAGTCTTTCCTTCACAGAAAAGAATTTCTGGAGATGAACTGGCTGGTTGCCAATAGGGAGTTAGGAACAATTGATGGTCCTTTGATATTCATTGCATGGTGTTTGTTTTAGTGATAGAGCCACTCCATGCAGAGGGTCCAATCATATTTCTCTTCTCAGAAATCCATCCTTGCTTGGCCCTTAGAATTCTATATCTCAATGGCATTCCCAGACTCCTGAGATAGGTCTTTTGTCTCAAAGGCCTCCATGCTTTGGGGTTGGTTTGGGTTTCAAAGACAGTATTCTCCCAACATACCTTACCAGTCTCCTCCTGCTCTCCCGCCCCCACCCCATCTTCTGCCTGTAGCAAGATGATATTCAAAAGATTGGGGGATGGACATATTTTTAAAAGTTTTCAATCAATCCAATACATTATGCATGTTTCTACAAAGGATAGTCCCTTAAAAAGAAGGAGCAAATCACTGATTGTGATGTGTTGTATAAGTTGTGCATATAACTTCATGCTACCGTTAGTTTGTGTATGTTTTTTTCTTTGTTTGTTTGCTTTTGGGCCAACCTAGTGGTGCTAGGGCTTATACCTGAGTCTGTGCTTCAGGATCACTCCTGGAAGGCTCATGGGATTATAAGGGGTGTCCAGGACCAGGATGGAACATGAGTCTGCTTAGTGCAAGGCAAGTGCCCTACTCATTGTAAAATAGCCAGGCACCTGTATATGTTTTCTAATGTTGTGTAGACAAAGATGTGTATTTGGGTGGGGGTGGGAGTTGGTTCTTTTTATATTAAAAAAGTAAACTTGAGTAACAAATAATGCATACAACTTCAATATTAGGAATATATGCTAAATATATATGCTAAATTTATCATTTGTTTTCTAGTCTATGTAAAATAAATAAACTTCAAATAAATATTTCCCAGATGTTTTCTATGTCTAAATGCATGCATATAAGAGATGGTATTTTGAAAATCAACATTTTAGATTTGACACTATCCATCCTATGCATCTAATTGCTCAAACAAAGGGTGAAAAATAACAATAAAGGTTTCTAGTAAGACTGCCAGAGGCAGGTGCTGGTATTTGCTTCCATGAAGTGTCTTCTTGAGTTTCACTTCGCCTTTGAGAAAAAGAAGAGCTTAAGAAATACTTCAAAAAGGTTTTTGGGCAGCTATGTTTTGCCAAGCTCTTGTAACTTGCCCAAAGCTTTCAAAATTATCAAATAGCAGCATATGTCTTCTACACTATTACTGATCAGAAAAGCACACTGGAAATAGCACTGCAATATTCAAAATTCTTTATCATATCATAAAGAAACTGCAATCAAGCTGCAATACCACCCCCTCAAAATATAACAAGACAATGTTGGAATTAAGATATAATGTTCCACAGATGCATAATTTGTAACAATCACTGCAATAAGTATCAGAAGAACATTATCTTATGGTAGTTCTTTCAAGTTGGAAATGTGACTTTTGCCAATCTTTGAAAGTACTTGTTTGGCTTTAAATTTATATGCCATGTTGTAGTTTTATTTCTTTTTTGCCACATCCAGCTGTGTTGAGGACTTACTTCTAACTGTGCTCAGAGATCACTCCTGGAGAAGTTCGGAGGATATTTGAGGTACCATGATCAAACCCTGGTCAGCTGCATACAAATGCAAAAACTTTACCCCCTGTATCATCTCTCCAGACCTATATGCCACTTTAAATGGAATGAAGGGCATTTTACTGCTTATAATTTTGTTTTCTTTTTAATTTCTTCATTTATTTGAAGCAAGATAGTTTTATTGAGACTTATTTAGAAACATGTGAGGAGAGAGAGAGAAGTATGTGTTTAAGAGAGTACATAGACTTTTCCAGAGTGGAAATAATCAGGCAAAGAAACACAGAGACACACAAGTAAGATATGTGTTCAAGGGACAACACAGGCTTGAAGAACAAGCCTAAATAAAAATTGGACTAAGAACAAAATTCAAGATATGGAATTAAATTTAGAATTCACCAGCCAAATTGAATTTTGTTTTTTTATCTCTCAGAATTTTAGGGTTTATTAAAAGATCTTTTCTTACCTTTAACTTATTTTGCCTCTATCCTTAATCTTCATTTTTCTAGTAGCTTTCAGATAAGAGGGACATTTTGAGATTGTCTTTAGTTGCCAAGAAATTAAGGCTCTTTTTCATTCTTGAAAATCTCCACAACACGGCCAGCATATATATTATTAACCAAATATCAACTGTATCACTGTCTGTAGCACTATCATCTCGTTGTTCATCGATTTGCTCAAGTGGGCACCAATAACATGTCCATTGTGAGACTTGTTATTCTTTTTGGCATATCAAATACGCCACGGGTAGCTTTTAGTGTGTAAAATCCCCCAAACTCTTCCAAGTTACCATACTAGAGAATCAAATATACCAAAAGTATGCTTTGTGCTTTCAAGGTGCTTATAGCTGAATAGAAGATTCCGGAGTACTCATAAGTGATGACTAAGTTTTCATGTGTACTAATCAAGTTATCAAAGTTTTATATAACTTTGATTTATAACCAACAAGATGGCTCCTAGAGTTGAGAATCTCAGGTAGTGTATTCAGAGGTAAATAGTTGGAGTAATTAGAAAAAATTTATTGTTTGTCAGAGCTGGCCTAGTCTGCCTTGTGTATTTTTTTTTAAATGTACTATTCTTTCTACTATATTCTATTGTGAAATAAATATGAATGGGAGAGGCATCACAAGGAGAAAGATTTGGTTGCACTGTTAATAACAGAAAGGATGATCTCACATGAAAACTGTAATTAAGACAGTAAAAAGTAAACAGTGAACAGTAACGAGTAAAGATAAAATTTATGTCAATAGAGGTAGGCAGCAGGTGAGGCTTTTCAGACCCATTGTGCAAAATACTGCCATAAGTGCTCATATGCTAATGATCTCCTGGTCACCAAACTTTGTAATAATCACTCTTGTAAAATCTGTATTTCCAGGGGCTGGAGCGATAGCACAGTGGGTAGGGCATTTGCCTTGCATGTGGCCAACCCGAGTTTGATTTCCAGCATCCCATATGGTCCCCCGAGCAATGCTAGGAGTAATTCCTAAGTGCATGATCCAGGAGTAATCCCCTGTGCTTCATCAGGTGTGATCCAGAAGAAAAAAAAATTGTATTTCCAGTTGAGCAAAATCTGAAAATACAAGTATAATACGCATGTCAAAGAAAAAACAAGAACTCTGGATTGCTTTATTTTTTACAAAATTAGTTAGGTAGCATGACTGTAATCATGTTAAATTATATGGTTTTGCTGTACAAATTACTGTGTCCCACCATCACAGAAGCACCTCCACACTATCCCTAGGTCAGCTCCAGCCTAATCTAATTTCATGGTCCTTCCCACTCTAGTTGTTAATGGTTCGGTAATCTAATGTCAAGAGGAGTTTGCCATTATTCAAAATTGTGTATTCCCTTGGTTTGTATATCTGTATTTCACAAATGATTGAGATCATGCTGAATTAATTCTTTTCCCTTTGATTTATTTCACTTAGCATGATATCCCCCAGTCTATCCACATTGCAGCATACTGCATTATTTCATCTTTTCTTAGAGTTGTATAGTGTGCATATATACCAAAACATCTTTATCCATTTATTATCCATTGGATATTTGGGTTTATTTCCAGGTCCTGGCTATTTAACTGAGTGCTGCAATGAACATACATGTCCTTATAACTTTATGATCAATGTTTTTGTGTTTATAGGGAAAATACATGACAAGAAGTGGAACTACTAAATCATTTACAAATCCTATTTTTACTTTTTCAGAAATATCCTTTTTGTTTTCCATAGAGACTAAATCAGACCACATTCCCATGAACAATGAATGTAGGTTCCTTTTGTCACATTCCTGTGCTGAAACTGGTTGTCTCCTGTCTTTATTGTATATGTCATTCTCATTTTGTCTGAGATGGTATCTTATTGTTGTTTTTATTTGTCAATCCCTGATAATAACTTGACCAAAGGAGTTGTGTACACCAAGGCGAACAAGGAAGTGTCTTAAACAAATGGTGCTGAGAAAATAAGATAGTCCCATGCATTTAGCTGAAATTAGATTTGTGTCTCATACCATATACCCACCCAAAGTCGATTAAATATCTGAAAATTAAACCAGAATTCATAAAATACATTCAGGAAAACAAGATGCAACTCTACAGAGAATGAACCCTAGTGGAGTCTTTAGTGTTTTGACTTTAGCTGCAAAGGTAGAAAAAAACAGCAAGGAACGAATGAAACTACAACAAATTTTCAAAGGACTTGCATGATGAAATAAAAGGCTTGGGCTAAAATAAAAAGGAAGCTCACTAAATAGGAGAAAATAGTTGCATGCAGTATTAGACAGATAAAGAGATGATATCCAAGATATATAAAAAGCTTAAAAAATTCAACAATTCCCCCAAAGTCTAATAATTCCATTAAAAAAATGGTGATAGGAGATGAACAGATACGTCCATGAAGATGGTCATTAGGCTTATATTTTTTTAATTTGTTCAGTACAATCCTTGCTTCTTAAGAACCTACTCCTCATGATAAATATTATCTTTAATTTAGAATTATATTCATCCTTTTGGGATATGTAATTATTTATTATCTTGAGACATTGTTACTACACCTTCCAAAATACCTTCCAGTGATCCCTGCCTAAAGAATTTTGTTATTTCACTCACTGTTTAAGATTGTTTCCATCTACATTTACATGTATAAAATGAAGGTACATTTTTTAGTCATTCTGCTAGATATATATTGTTTTCTTATTTTAGTTATAATCTTTGATTTATTTTGTGGAAAGTCAACTAATTGATTCTCTGATGCTGGTATCTCATTTTCTTTTTATTGCTTTATTAAGAAAACACTGTGTCAGAGTTTGGCGAAATGCATTTCTTTGTGAATTTCTTTCACGAGTACTATTTCATTAAAATTACTCACAGAAATAAAGAACAAAAAAAATTGAAGTTCAGTAAATTAACTTCTTTCCCCAAGTCACCACTGTTAGCTAAACAGCAGAGCTGATATTTGAACCCAAATTGTCCTATTCTCTTGAATGAATTGCTTACTCATCCTGCAGTCCACAAGAGCTCTCCAGCCTTTAAGTGGCTGAGTTTGGAAACTCTCTGAGTTATATCCGAAATCTAGAAACGCAAATTGATGTTTGCATTTTTTTTCTCTTTTTCCTCTTTTCTAAATTTTATTATGTTAAATCACCAGCATTTACAACATTATTTACAGTTGGGTTTTAGACATACAATGTTCCATCACTGGTCTTACCACCAGTTTCAACTTCCCTTCACCAGTGTTCCCAGATTACCTTTTCCACCTCACCCCAGTCTCACCCCCACGCCCAGTCTGCCACCTTGACAGGCAACTTTTTTATTTGGTTATTAAAGTTTGGGCCTCAGGGTTTCAGCATTGTTGACTCTGTGGTTTGGATATTTAGGTTTATCGCTTCCACACGTCACCAATGTACCTTGATCCTTTTCCCCTGTTGCTTCTCTTCTGCCCCCCTCCCCACTTGTTGTCTTTTTTCTTCTCCCTATACTTTGGGATCAAGGGTGACCTAGGCATCCCCCATTTAAAGCATTTCATTGTCTCATCCAATTATTCTAAATACCACAGACAAATAATATCATCCTGTCTTTATCATTCTTCTGGTTTAGTTTATTATCTTCTAGTTCCATCCATGTTGCAGCAAATTGAATGCATTTCTTTGCTTGAGAACGTTGGTAATCATTATAAAACTTCTGTTTTCATGGATCTAGAGTTAATTAGTTAATTATCGCACTGCAGAGCCTGGCAAGCTACCTGTGGCATACTTGATATACCAAAAACAGTAACAATGATGGCCCTCATTCTCCTGATCCTGAAAGAGGCCCCAATATGCCATTGGGCTACACTAGCACAAGACAGGGACAAATGGAGATGTTACTGGTGCCCGCTCAAGCAAATCGATGAACAACAGGATGACAATGATACAGTGATACAGAGTTAATTAGAAGTTCTGTACAAAATTAAAGACAAAAAATATGAAGACCTACTAAATTTCTTAGAAATGTACTTAGTGTAGACTATAAAGTATCTACAGTGCAATGGATAGCCTGTGGATATCACTAGAATACTGTCACTTTTAAGGTACTTGAAATGTCCAGGTAACTGCTAGCAAAGGACTAAAAACACTGGTTATCTCTGGTTTTATTTCAGCTATGACTCATAAGTACTCAGCTCACATAAAGTCAACATCATGAAATATGCATGTTGTTGAACTATTTAGTCACAGATCACATTTTCTCTTAACACAATCTCATTAGATTTTCAGAACACTCTCAAGGCAATTCATCTTTTCTAGCTTAAACTTCTTCGTTCTTCCTTCAGATCCCACAGGTAAACTATCCTCTACCACCACCCCTCCCCCCACGCCATCACAAGCACATCAATTCCACTACATGTCACTTCTTCATTGTTTTACACTTCCCTCTCTGAGATTCTACATTTTTTTTCAGTACCATTTTAAGCTACATTGTTACATTAATTTTAATTATGCAGACTTTACTATTATGATACTCATTCTTCTTGTTTCCTTTAAAAACAATCTTCATATCAAAGATTATCAAATTATTGAAAGAGGTATGGAATTAAGTATGTACTTTCTAATTTAATATTTCTCATACCATCTAGTGCATCCCTATCAGAGTATGTATGAAGAAAAATTATTGAAATTTTAAGTCAAATAGATGTGGACTCTGATCATTATTCTGACACTTTTATTTAATGTGTGGCCAAAAGAAAATATTTTAAGCTTCTTGGCTGATTCCTCAACTGGAAGGTAAAGTATAGATACCACCATAGAAAGCTGCTGTGGAAATGAAATAATCAGAAGAATTTGAAGTCCCTAGCTGTGTTAGCTGTGAAAGGAAGTTATTAATAGTTCTGATGTTTGTTTTCTTCACATTTAAAATGGTCAATTAATTATATCTACTTCATTAGAGTTTGCAACAAATCAATTAATACAAATTGCCTAGAACTATGCCTGGTGAAGTGATATATGTTTTATTTTTGCTGTTGTGCTACCTAGATCTAAAAACCATGTATAGCACTAGAATGGTATCTCTTTACTACAAATAGGATATTAATCTACGTATTCTTAGATTATTTACTTGTCATAAGGTGACACATTAATACTTTTAGGTTGAATAATAAATGTGCAGTCTAACAAAACTTCTGTGAATCATATTAGAAAATTAGAATTGATAGAATTTTGTGAGTGCTTTAAAGATTAGAGAGGAGCAAAGAATGGACCCCTAATTTTTATGTGAACAGCTCCAATTTTGATGAAGTATCCTCATAAGAAAAGAAGAAGAGTAGGTTTTAATCAAGATGATAGAAAACTCAGGAGATTATATGAAAATTTGACTAATGATGCCCTGGGACTTAGCAACACAAAAGTCAGTGAATGAAAGAAAAGTTTTTGGAGTGGTAGAGGGGAAAGTGGGACTTGTGAATGAAGGGGAGAATGGTCAATAAAGAAGTAGAAGCAGTAAGTGTAAGAAAGCCCTTAAGGAAATTGTGGTTTTTTTTTTGTCTGTTTGTTTGTTTGTTTGTTTTTTGTGCTTTTTGGGGTCACACCCGGAGATGCTCAGGGGTTACTCCTGGCTTGTGCACTCAGGAATAACTCCTGGCGGTGCCCAGGGGATCATATGGGATGCTGGGGATCGAACCCTGGTTGGCCACGTGCAAGGTGAACTTCCTACCCGCTATGCTATCACTCCAGTCCCCAGGAAATTGTGGTTTAGATATACTATGCAACTGTAAGAAAACGTGAAATCGTGTAGCTTGCAGTCACATGGATGGAGTTGGAGAACATCATGTTAAGCAGAATAAATGAAAAGGAGAAGAAAAAATTTGGAATGATCTCACTCATCTGTGTGCTATCACTGTATCACCGTCATCCCACTGCTCATCGATTTGCTTGAGCAGTCGCCAGTAACATCTCCATTGTGAGACTGAGAGATAAAATAAGGGAATGGTTCATATCAAACAATGACAAACTATTGGCCTTGGATTACCAAACTAATTATTTAGCAGTGGTTGGAGTGGAGGGATAGGCATACTAGAGCTCACATAGGGCAGTAGTAGAGGGACATGGGCACTTTGGTGATAGTAAAATGCAATAACTTTTGATACTAATACTATAAACTTTAACACTATTGTAGCATGTTACCAAAATTCTAAGAATAAAAAATTAAAGAGAAGACAATTATTCCATATACTCATAGTAAGCACCCCAAAAACTACCATATCTGAGCACCACTGTATAATTGGCCAGATCCCACAATTTTGAGTGAAGTACCACCAGTCTGAGTCTCACTGAAAATAGCCCAGGGACCCCCAAATTCCACTGGGGATAACTCCTGTAAGATAACAAAATAATATAAAAAGATATAGATTATTATTCAGGCAGTCACAGTTCCGAGTGTGTATATTATTTCTGGATAGGAAAGACTGATGTTGAGAAAAATGAAGTCATGAAATTTGCTTATAAATAGATGGACATCGAGTGTATTGTGCTGAGTGAAATGAGCCAAGAGGGGAGACAGACATAGAATGATTGCAATCATCGCGGGATATAAAAAGTAATGTAATATGAGACTGATACTCATGACAGTAGAAACAATGGCCAGGAGGACTTGTACATGGATGTAAACCTGCCACAAGTGGAGGGGCAATGGGAGGATAGTTAGGATAGAGAAGGGACGACTATGACAATAATAGTTGGAGATGATCATTCTGGACAAGAACTGAATGCTGGAAACCTGCCATTATGCCCAGAAGGTGGAGGGGTGGAGGGGGACACAGGGGAATAAGACTGTGAGCAAGAGAGGAAGAGGGAGAGCAAGCGAGTGAGCAAGCAAGAAGAGAGAGTGAGAGAGAGGAGAGAGAGAAGCCTGCTATTATAGGCATTCTGTCTTAGCATTAGTGTAGGTTTGAATATTTAGGTTAGACCTAAGGAAGCTGTAAAAAACTAAAGCACACCGACGGGCGTGTGCACTCTCGGGCTCTCCGAGTGGCTGTCTCACCGCCCGTGTTCGGTGCTCTGGAACCGCTGTGTATGGGCTGGATCGGGACAGCCGTTGGCCAAGAACAGGCGAAGGAAGAACGAGGACCAAGCTGGTTGCTGATTAGTTGCCGTTTATTCAAACTTCCATCTTTCTCATCTGCCGCACTCCCAGCTCCGGCCTTTCTCTGGATCAATTGCAGCCTCCCTCGCTTCTGGTCTCTCCTCCTCCTTGTCTCTCCCACCTTGCCCTCTAGGCTATACCCAGCCAAGTAGCAAAATCAACATAAGAAAGCCCTTCCTGAGGGCAGGGCATTCCAAAGCCCTTCCTGACTCTTAAGGTTTTTTTTTCCTTTCCTTAGTCCAAACACTTATTAACATCTTAATACTAGTTATTTTTGTATGGACATAGCAAGAGATACACTGAGGCTTGCAAGGCAGCTCTCCTGGCAACATCTTGCCACAGACTCAGACCACAGAACTCAGGCCAGATTAATCATTCCTCACTCTAGCAGGGTCCAAATCTAGTTATCACTGTTTGGATCATGACAACATTTGTCCATGATCAAGCTCTTAACTTACAGTTAAGCATTAGTCACCTTGGCCAGGCCCATCTCGATGCCAGGGTAGCACACAACTCACCGCTTGCCCTGGGTCTGTCTCGTCCCTCGTCGGGACCCTGCTTTTGGGGGTGCTAGGAAGTAAGGGCAGTTGAGGCTTAGGTCGAGAGAGCAGATGCCCAGGAGGAAAATATGTAGAGTCAAATGACTCTCAGGTTAGAAAAGCATAGCATTTGCTAAGTCTTCCGATGTCCATACAAAAAGGACATTGCTCTGAATAAACTATGCAAAGGACTCAAGGAGAAGAGAAAAACAGTATCTGCAAGTAAACAGAACACTAAGAAAGAAGTTACAAATAAACACAGAGGAGTGGGAGCACTGTAACGGGAGTAACCCAATAAACCTAAACTACCTGAGGCTATTGTATCCTACAAGAAGCAAGATCTGATTTCTTCTGGAAACATGGATAGAACTTATATTGTCAGGAAGGACATGGGGTGGGTATGTGAATAGAGCTTTAGGCCAAGGGTCTTGTCTCATGCCTGGCAGTGACTAAGAGTGAAGAATGTTTATTCAGCTCATTTTTTTTTTATCTTTACTAGAAAAGTGGGTTTGTTCTAAAGCTTTCTCTGTGCTGTGAGCAATCTCCATAAACATGATAGAAACAAGTGAAATATTAGCTAAATATTTGTTGGGTAAATGTTGATTATATAATAAGCTGATGGATAAAAATTTTCCTGAAATAAGGCTTTAAAAAAACAGGAAAATTATGTTTCCAAGATTTAAGTCTCCAAACATTGATTTTGAGTTGCAAATTTACATATTTACAAAAATATAAATAATTTGTTCTGAATATAACTACAAAATTGAATTCTACAAACTTTAGAAATGATTCCCCAACATAACATCCTATAAAATTCCCTCATAATTTTCATTATTTTTTACCCTTTATTTCTAGTATCAAGAAGTAATTTTAATTCAATGAGAGTTTAATGATCACCATTACTTCCTCTGGCTCATGGATCTTGTTCCTGTGGAGTTTATAATCTTATTGGGAATGAATGCTGTGAAAGCATGTAGAAGGAGGAATTACTGGAAATGATATTGAAAATGGGAGATATTTATTTAGAAGAAAAGTTGAGAGTAAACTCAAACTAAGAGGGGACAGGAAGAAAAGGAAGGAGACAGGGGGACAGAGCCAGGGGATATTGTGGTGGCAGTCACACAGCATTGACAAAGGGTTATAACTGAAATAGCCCTAAACCGTCATGGTTGATAACTTACATTTCTGTGACTAATACTTCTATCCCAAGGGGATAGACTATCTAGACTCTTGGGAAAAAAAAAAAAAAACCTCATAGTTCCTCTTCTCAGCAACTGAAGGGATGCTGAATGGTTCAGCAGGTTCTTAAAAAATAGACCAGTTTGTTTCTTTTGAATTTTTTAAGTGTCCTTGATGGAAAGCATGTGAAAATAAAGGCATTTTTAACCCAGCCTTTTACAGAAACATGGGCATTTAGTTTTCCTGTGTTCACTAGGTATAAAGATATTCAAGTAAAAGCCTTAACTTTAAATAGGTCCAGTAAGTAAGCATACCTCTCCTTCTTTACCTCTAAACCCCTGATTCCCAAAAGGCTGTAAGCAAATTCTCCCAAAGAAATCCTTTTTAAATATGCATTTGTGGATCGATCTAAGGTTAGCAGAGGCAATCCTTAGAGGACAAGATCTACAGAAGCAAAACCTGTTTGTCAGGGTAAAGTCACCGACCTGCTCTCCTAGAATTGCCCAAGTTCCAGACAGCTTTACTTAATATAGAAAAACTTTCTTGTTGATATAGCCTAACTGTCTTCTCAGATTTTATTTTCAGGCTCAGTTCTCCTCTGCTCAACAATTCTACAACGATTTCAGGTCCTCTAACTGGAAACTTGGTGCAAATATTACCAGTATTGGCTGCCAGACTGAACTCACAAGACGTTTTTGCTTATTTTTTGCTTACTTTTAACATATTTCTTTTCCTATTTCTTTCTCTAGCCCTTTTTTGTCACCATTGTCTAGGATTCAGAAATAAATCCTAGGACTCATCATGGACCATCGATATCTGAATGAACGTTAGGTGCACATTTCAAAGGAGTTAGTATTACATCAAACTACATGCTTTGTGGGAGGAAATTTCCCTTTACTTTCTCCCTATAATTTCCATAGATAGAATTTACAATATCAGAGTAAAAATGTTTCTGTTCAACCATGGTCCCATGCATTAGAAAAATATTAAAACCTATTAAAAATGTTAGTAATGTTTTTCAATATACTGCTTCCATTTTTAATTATAAATTACAATCGCTGTATCACTGTAGCACTGTCATCTCATTGCTCATCGATTTGCTCGAGCGGGCACCAGTAATGTCTCCATTGTGAGACTTGTTGTTACTGTTACAGTAAGTTAAAATAAAATGACGTAGATGAGCCAGAGTGATAGATAGTGAGTAGAGTGTTTGCTTTGCACACAGCTTTGTTCAACTACTTTGGTAACTACTCTCTGCCAGGAGTAGTTCCTGAGTGTGGAACTGGGAGTAATCCCTGAATATCACCAAGCGTGGCCAAAAGACTAAAAGGAAAAAGAATGACATAGTAAATGTATATCTATTGTGTCCTGCATTATTTCATTGGCAAGTTACATACAAAAGTATCCCATTTTTCAGTTTGAATACCTAGGATTACTAGTATGATTAAGAAGAAGCAACAATATAGCCATAAATATAAATGGATGTTATATTTGCTTGTTTATTCTAAAGCATTAACCTGTTAGAACCTCCAATAAATAGCATGTGCCTGTGTGGTTATATTTATTCTGTAATTATCCCTCTTCAACTTGCATTTCATGGTGCTGAGCAAATAGTAAGTGGAGAGTGTGGAATTTTTTTTCACATTACCCTCAATAAATGGGTTTAACTACAATACAAATCTTATAATCCACCACTTCAATCCCACTGGCAATGGGACAAATCCAGTAGCTTTAAAGGTAAGCCTTCAAATATACTTCTACTGACAGATTGAAGTTTGTTTTAGGGAAAGCCAAGGTTCTGCAATCCTTTGCATTTATTGAAGTTTTCAGTTTCCATGGTTTCCAAGAGTTCTCGGAAATTAGGCTTTCAGTGGTTAGAAGTTCATGATATAGGGCTCTGATAAATTCCTTCTCCCTTACCCAGATTATGTTCAAAATCTGTATATTGTTGTTCCTAGATGAATATAGGGGGCTATTTCACTTGCCTTCATTTTCTAAAGAATCAAAGGTTGATACAAGGCATCTCAGGTCTGTGTCTTTGAATCCAAATTGTAACAGCTTCCTGTAAGCATTGAAAGATAAAATTACATTTTTTATTTTTATTGGACTACCTTCAAAGGATTAATAGGAAAACATATGTTTGTGCTTTTCTGGCTTTGGATATCCTGGTAAATGTGATATAAAAAAATAGTTATAGGGTCATAAAGATACTTGCTTTGGCCAATCCCAGTTTTATCTCTTGAACCTTATATGATTCTCTGAGCACCGTAAGAGGTCACTTCTAATCACAGAGCCAGGGATAACTCTTGAGCACTGCCAGGTATGTGTTGCCTTCTCCAATTAAAAACAGAATTAGAGTCAGGCTACTTTTGTAACAGAAGAAGAACAAGAACAATAAAATCTGGTTTCAGTAAGTGTCTTGAAATGGTTGCTATTGACATCCAAAAACAGTGTCACAGATTCTAAGAATCTATTCCCCATTTCATTGGAAGAGGTGGATGCTTGAGCACAAGAGAGGCAGGTGAGAAGAGAATTTACACTCTATTTTATGCTTGAAACAAATTAGAAGCAGTTGAGAACCTGAGGTCACATGCTTAATAAACTATAAGAGAGGATTTTCAAGTGGGGCTGGAGAGGACAATGTCATTGGTGTTCCCCCAAGGAGAGGAAGAGAACAGGGAAAGAGTTCTAGAGCATCACTAGGGCCACCAGCAAAATGTGGCAGCAGGCACATCCGGGAACCCTCAACATCAGGTCAAGCAGATGTGTTTGTAAACTGATGACTTTCCCAGTGTGATGGGATTGAAAATGAAGCCTAATTGCTTCCAGTGATTTAACCCATGGAATGCTTCCAGGCATGCCTGCAGCCATGTATCTTTAATCATGTAAATGAATCACCTTCAGGTTTATATCAGAAAACAGTGACTTATAGGAAGCCTAGGAAACATTGCTGTTGTATTAGTAGATTTACGCTTCTGGGGATGTCATCTCTTCAAATAAGGACTCTGAAAAGTTGGTCATGATATCCTTATACCATGTATAAGAGTACAAACTGATGCAGGAAATTATATAGCTCTGCAAAACAGAAAAAAAATTAGTATTTATGAATTTTTAAAAGACTTAAAAATATCTTAGTGGTGGCAGAGCAAGAGAAGCAAGTCACCTTGATCCTTCTAAGGCAACCATGAACTTCAGGCCAGCTCTGAAAGAAAGTCAGAATTTGTAAATGGTCTAATAATCAGGCCAGTCTGATTAATAGTGACAATTAGTATTGGACTATCGTGCATAACCAACTGATTATGAATCATTTGAGCACTCTAGGTAAATTTTCAATACAGGCAATTAAAATAAAAAGACTCATGATGCTTACATAATGACTTCATTAAATTAATTCACTTCTGAGGCTGGAGAAAATTTTCTTTTGTCACAAGGAACCAGTCAAATTTAACTTCTATTCACTTTTGTTTAAGAGAAAACATTTAAAAGAAACACACACACACATGAACACATGCACACACCATCGAAAACACTTATTCTCTTCTGAAATTGAACTGTGCTAATGTTCTGAAGAGAGAATTGAAGGTCGAAACATGGATTGTATTCGCTTCACTTATTTGGATGAAGTAAATATTGCCCTCAGTTATATTTTGTATTCTGCTAAGTGCATGCATTGTTAACGTTAAAAGAACTTTATTGCGGAGTGATCTGTAAGAGAAGGGCACCTCAAATAGATAAATACTCTGTTCTTTTACAAAAACAGTTGACCCAAATCATTTGCTTCATGATAAAAGACAAAGCTAGAGCCAAGTCCAAATACTACAGTATCAATTTAAATCAGGGAAACAAAGATTCCTTCAGTTGAAATGCAGTCATTCAATCAAAACAAGATCATTTTGTAGATTAGATTACTGGAATAGAAGGAGTAGAGATTCTTTAATGCTAAGAATGAGTTGAAGTACAGTTAGTTCTCATTTTGGCTTTTGATTCAGGAAGTCATTTTGCTTCTAAGACTCATTACTTTATACCTAACAAGTACATAACTTTATAGTTTATAAAATATGTTTATGCACAAACATGTAAATTAGATTTAGTGGGCATTAATTATAACCAATATCTATTTAGCCATTCATAATTTACATAATATCCCATTGTATTATCTCCTTTAATTTCCTCTAGCAAAAGATGGGAAGATTCAAAAATTCAAAACATTATAATTTATTCAAATCAAAAGCTAATAACAGTGAAACCCAAGTACTCTTTTTTTTAACCATAGTATATTGGGGCTGGAGAGAGTGCAGTGGGTAGGGCGTCTTGCACGAGGTCGACCCAGTTTTGATTCCTCTGCCCCTCTCGGAGAGCCCAGCAAGCTACTGAGAGTATCCTGCCTGCATGGTAGAGCCTGGCAAACTACCCGTGGCGTATTTGGTATCCCAAAAATAGTAACAAGTCTCACCATGCAGACGTTACTGGTGCCCAATTGAGCAAATCAATGAGCAACAGGGTGATAGTGACAGTGACAATCATAGTACATCATGTACTGTTTCTGTTCTCTTTCCTTGTCTCAGTTCTGTTTTGATTCTGGAAATGTAACTGACCAGGGAAGATGAGTACTAATGATAGACACAGTAGAAAAAAATAAAACCTCAGATTCTGATTCTTGACATGTGTAACTAGGTTCTTGTCATGTATACTACCAACTGTCCTATTTTGTAAAACCAATACTTCTAGTTTGTTGATATGTTTCAGACTGATATCCACTGCATTATTTTATATATTTTTCACAGTGAAAACCATGGTAAGTTTTGGTTCTTGTGTGACAATGTTCCTTTAATTAACACTTCATTCCCAGTCAGGCAGTAGTCTTTGAAGGCACGTAGTGCAGTTCCTAGTATAGAACCTGCCCTTAACAGCAGGAAAAAAAAAACCTTTGCAATTTCCTACAATGATAAGCACCATTTTAACATATGATCTTTCATCTCTAATGCAGGATGGCTAAGGTGGCAAGAAAGCTCTTGTTGCTTCTGATACCACAAGGTGGACTCTGCCACTAAGCAACTTGCTCCTGAACTTATTTGACATGACAAAATTACAAGCTAACAAATAACATGGACTTTTGGAGTTACTCATTTAAATGAAATCAAAATGTTAGATCCCGAAATTCTCAAAATTACTATAATAATTAAAGGTTTTATGACCTCCATACATTTAATGTCCTTTAATGGTTTTACCAAATCCACTGGTCTCTGGAAAGCATTTCTCAGTGGCACCTACCTGTGAAACTGTTTCTCGAGATTTTAGAAGACCAGGATATCTGTGTGTGCTTGGGCATTATTTACATGTTATTTATACATGGAATGGTATCTATTCACCACTTTTCTCTTTCCTTTCAATGAGTTTTGCTAGTTTTTAGTTTTATTTTTTAGAACACACCCAATGGTGCTCAGGGCTTACTCCTTGTTCTGTGCTTAAAGATTATTCCTGGAGGACTTGGGGGACCGTATGGGATGCTGTGGATTGAATTTGGGTCAATTGCATGCAAGGCTGGCACCCTACCTGCTGTACTAGCACTCTGTCACAATGGGCTTCTGGTATCCTGTCAGTTATCTCTCTCCACCACTGATAGAACTGGGGTAAAAAGATTAGCTCAGCCAGTTACTGATGAGTTTTCTTCTGTAGCACTGTAGTCCCGTTGTTCATCGATTTGCTATAGTAGGCACCAGTAATGTCTCCATTGTGAGACTTGTTACTATTTTTGGCATATCAAATACGCTGCGGGGAGCTTGTCAAGCTCTGCTGCGTGGGCGGGATACTCTCAGTAGCTTGCAGGGCTCTCTGAGAGGGAAGAAGAAATCAAACCTGGGTCAGCCGCATGCAAGGCAAACACCCTACTGCTGTGCTAAGAACAACAAATCAAACTTAAGGGTCTGACCTATTAAACCTTCCACCAATTGTCATCATGTACCTATCTAAGCAGCTTGGTAAATTATGGCATCTAAATCAGATTTTTTAAATATAACAATAGGAAGAAGCTATTATAACAAAAAAAGCAAGCAAGCAAGAAGGATTTTATCTGCACCACACATGCAAAAAGATTAAGGTGTAAGGGTAGTACATAAGTTACCTCCTTATGTAGTTCAAGTCAACACTAGAAAATATTTATGTAAATGACTTATTTTATACTGAATTTATCGATGACCCCATGTAACAGTATTTTTCTTCTTTTGATACTCAATAAACAATTAAAGATAGACCATATAAATATAGTATAGCCTATGAGCACTTGAAATCTATGGGGGAATATGCTAATTAAAATAAATGATTTATAAGTAAAATGTGTAATGAGCATATAAAAGGTCATTCCATAAGAAATACTCTAATACATGAATGCATAAGATGTCCCATAATACTACTCACAAAGGTGAAAGGAATGTTCTTTTTTTGAACTGTCTCAACCTTAATTTATTTTTTTACAAAGAATTAAATTTTTAAGTTAGTTTTAGTTCCTGACTTCAGGAGCCAGAGAGATATTACAGTGGATATTTGTTTCCATTGCACATGGCTGACCTGGATTTGATTCCCAGCAACCTATATGATCCTGAGACTGCCAAGAGTGAGTGATTCCTTGATAACAGAACTAGGAGTAAACCTTTAGCACTACTAGGTGTGGCCCAAGAACAAAAACAAACCCAAACCCCAAAACAAAAGGAAGTGAGGGAGGGAGAGAGGGAGAAAGTGGAAGAGGGAAAGAGAGAGAAAAAGAGAGAAAGAGGGAGAGGAGAGAGAGAAAAGGGTGGGGGGAGATTCATTGACTTTTGCGCCTTTTCCTCTCCCAAAACTTTAAGTCATATAAGCTACCATCTTTTCATGGGCCTTAAAACCACTCCTGTAATCTGGCACTGTAACACTGCTGCCATGTTGTTCATCTATTTGCTCAAGTGGGCACCAGTAGCATCTCCATTGTGAGACTTGTTGTTACTGTTTTGGGCATGTAGAATAGCCACAGGTAGCTTGCCAGGCTCTGCCGTGCAGACGGGATAGAGCTTGCCGGGCTCTACGAGAGCGGCAGAGGAATCGAATCCGGGTTGGCTGCGTGTAAGGCAAATGCCCTACCTGCTGTGATATCAGCCAAAAATTATTTTTCTTAAGGAGTTTTCTTGACTTATTCTCGTTATGCCTTGCCTTGAACTGTGTTCGTTGTATCTAGGATTCCAATCAGTTGGTTTATTAATTAGTTTGATACTAATATGCTTACAGATGTGTTATTCTTTACATATAACAATTGCGTTCTCAAGTATTCTCCAGGAGCTGGCTGCAAAACTTATCTTCAGTTAATAGGGATTTTCAAAAGTTTATAGAATTTATATAGGACACTTTCTGTAATTTTCAAAGGTAGATATAAGCTGGTCAAATTTGTAAATAATCCTTTTGAATGAGTGAAATTAAGGAAATTAGAGTAACCTAGTATCTTGGACTTTGATGTTTTATTTAGCCTCTGAATTAATAATTTGTCTTAATCCTTAGGAGATGGACAGTTGGAATAAAAAAAGAATGTTGACTCAAAGTGATTTATTTATTTTTTACAGCCATAATATTCTTCTCTATGAAGATGGGCATGCTGTAGTAGCAGATTTTGGAGGTGAGGTTTCCGTGAATAAAGCTTCAAATGGCATAAGTGTCTTTCTTCCTTCCTAAGAGGAACATGATATTAATGATGATTCTGAAGGGAGATTCACAATGACAATTTATAGTTTTTCAAATTTCAAAGACCTGAATTTTGAAAGCATTGTCATTCATTTTCAGTTTTTCTTCTTTAATATCCTTAATTGAAAAACTAGAAATAACAATTTAAATAATATATATACATTTCCTAGCATTTCAAAACTTTTAACAATAATCTTTGACCTTGGTTTTCAAATATGTCCTTTGACCTGAATTTGCTTTTTCCTTCCCTCAGAATCAAGATTTTTACAGTCTCTGGATGAAGACAATATGACCAAACAACCTGGGGTTTGTTCCAATTTGTCTTCTCTATAATTATAAAGCAATTAAAATGTGTAAACTCAGTGTGAGGGAATAGTTTTTAACTGTAAGAAATGTCATTGTCCCAGGGACAGGAAAACATTTTCTATATTCAATTTTAGTAAAATTCCAAAAGAATGCTGCTAGGAAACTCTGTTTCAAGCCTCTGTCAGAAAAATAGACTCAACATATATTTGGACTATGCTATGGATAGAATAATGGTAAATTTGTTTAAAACTAACAAGCACATCACAAGTATATCGTGATTCTTGGTGGTGGAATATGTGCACTGGTGAAGGGATGGGTGTTTGAGCATTGTATAACTGAGACTTTAACCTGAAAGCTTTATAACTTTCCACATGGTGAATCAATAAAAGAATTAAAAAAAAAAACTAACAAGCACATAATGAATGTAGATCTTTGGATTTCATATTTTGATCTTCTTAATGAGTTCCATAGTTAGTGCTAGTAGGTAACTAATTATGACATTCATACCATAACATTATCATCAGAATCTATTAATAATTTTTCATATTAATATTGTAAGGCAATAGGTATCACAGGTGAGCATTAATGTGTGAGTTAAATATGATGATATCATCTGTAGCAAGCATAATTATACTCAAAATGCTTTCTACTAAATTGACTATCTACCCTGTTATTCACTCCTGTTATACAACGTAAAGTAACTTTCTTTTTCTCTACTACCTGTTTTATTTATCTAAGTTTTAGGCAATTTTTAGGTTTTTTTTCCTTTTTAAAGCTTCTACTAATACATGAAATAATTTGGGGAGTTTATTTTTCAGATTTCTCATTTTAATTTATTTATTTTAATAAATTAACAAAATTTATTTTGTCAGCTTTGCCTTTTTAATTTGGTCCCAGGAACCCTCTGTGACCTCTGCCTTGTAATTTCCCTTAAAGACCTTTATGACATAATGCCTTAATACAGGTTCTCATCTTCTCTCTAGACTGTTGGCAGTTCTTCTAATTCTCTTCCAGTTCACTCTGTCACATCAATCATTTTGTGTTCTGACCATTCACCAACTCCTGTAAGCCATCAGAAAATGCCCATTGCATGCAGGGTAAATTCTACAAAAGCAGCTGATTTTGTTCAGTCCCTGGCATCCTATATTGTCCCCCAAGTGCTACCAAGAGTGATCCCTGAGCAAAGAGCCAGGAATAAGCCCTAAACACGATTGAGTGTGACTGAGTGTGACCCTCACCCCCACTCCCAAATAACAAAAACAAAACCAAAACTCCAAATTTGTTTATTTTGTCAGCTTTGCCTTTTTAATTTGGTCCCAGAAACCCTCTGTGACCTCTGCCTTGTAATTTCCCTTAAAGACCTTTATGACATAATGTACAGGCAACCTGATAGTTCCCAAATCGCCAGAATTCACTTTCACAGTATTTTCCAGGTATTCTTTGCCTGAAAAGCTCTCTATACACTTCCTGGAAGAAGCCTACTCATTTTAAGAGGCCCAGGACATTTTATCTGCTTCAAACACTTTTCATAACCTGCTTACTCCTCTCCCTCCTCCCTATTCAGTATTTGTTCTAGACTTTACTGCTAGTTTCCACGCGTTACTTAACATACATTTATTAAAAGCCTAACCACATGCCAAGTATTATACAGAGGGTCAGAATTACAAGATGAGAATACAAGTTTAGTATTTTATTTCAAGGAACTACACACACATTTCACTAAGGAGATCTAAATATAAATATCCTAGGTAAGATAAAGTAATCAACACAGAGATAGAGGTCATTATGGAGGGATAGTGAGAGAGGAGATCAAGCACCATGGGAGCTCAGATGAGATGAATAGAAGTAAATCAGATGTAAAGAGAATGGAAGGGGCTTTCAGGTAGAGTGAGCAATAGCAGAGCAAAGGTAGAGGGGAGATGAGAAACCACAAACTGCCTGGGGAAATTTCAAATAGCTTGACATTGTTGGTATGTGCCAGGTAAAGAAAAGATAGTGAGAAATGAGTTAGAAAGGAAGCCAGGGAAGAACATCAAAGGCCATTTTGTATTGTGAGGAAGTTATGCATATGCATTTCCCTAGAAGGTTCTCTATCATTTGCTCAACAGATATTTATGAAACAGATAAATGAAGTTGCCAGAAAGACATTGAAGTAAACAAAGTCAAGCTTTCACTGCTGCAGAGCTAATATTCTACAGTAAGGAGATAGACACTGAGCAAATTAACAAAATAGAGATAAGGTGGTAGAGAAGGATTATGAAGAAGAAACAAAGCAGAGTAAACAAAAGGCACGTGATGGATTCCATTTCAGTGAGGCAGGTGGGAAATAGTAGCCTCTGATAAGAGAGTGAATGTGGAAGCCATCCAAATGCAGAGGGCAAGAACCATAGAGTCAGGGTAAATAGTAAGAGAACAGGCCCTAATGCAGAACTGGAGTAGAAAGAATAAGGAGAATAGAGAGATGGGATAAGATGGGTGAAAAGAAATGAGTCCTCTTTAATAGGATACACAGAGCTCATCTGGTGGCTATGTCACAGAGAACTCAATCAATGATTCTCCATCCTGGTTGCACATTGAAATAGCTTTGGAAACACTTTAAGAGCATGCAACCTAAACCCAGCAGTAATGTTTATGTCATTGACCTGGGATTTATCAGATACTGGTGTCTTTTGAAAGTTCTCTAGGTTACTCTAAAACGCACCCTGATGAAGCTGTCTCAATCAATTTTTATTGAATTGAATTGAACTGAAGCTCATCAACAAGTAATGTTTTCTATGAGTCAGAGTCTTTACTACTGTAGATTTTTATTTTTAAGGCTAATTTGTTTCTTACTAGTAATGTGTGACCTCTGTAAATGTGTTAATTACTCTGTTTCCTTTCTATGAAACCACTGGCAAATTGTATGCTTACTCCAGCTTACATAATGTTGTGACAGAGTACAATCTGCTGTAGACACAGAGATCATTTGGAATATGGAATCTCACCTGGAAGGATTGCATTTGAGCACCATAATTAGAATGAAATATTATTGGAAAATTTTAATTATGTATGATTTCAAAGTAAGGTAGACACTTGAGTTATCAGCAGTTAGCACTACACAATGAAGTCGTACTCAAGTTGAACAAGAATAATAAAAAATACCAGTTTTCTTCTATAAATACAAAAAAAGAAAGGGCAAAGCTTCAATTAGCTTGTGATTGTAAAGTCATGGGACTTCAGAATTTGAGTTTGATTCATGCTTTCCTAGGAAGCATGTCTAAGAATGTTCCAATAGTAGAGCCTGAACTGGAGTTTTCATCTCCTAACTTAAAGTCTAGGATTGTTTCCTAAGTCACATGGTATTTCTGGACCTTATTTTTTATAGTAATGCAAAAAAACAGTATTTAGGAATAGCATGGCTATATAAACAAAGGAGATATAAACCACATGATCTTGCCAGTGACAAATTTATTTCATAGGGATATTCCCAGACCTTTGTCTTGTCAGTCATGAGGATACTACTTAGGGGCCTAATTAAGTCACTTCCTAAATTACATCCTAAAGATCTTAAAAATTAAGGTGTTTGCCAAGTAGTGATTCACCTCTAGAGAGTCATAGATTTCCTGGATGAATTTGTGACTGGCTATTCAGGTGGATGCAACATTTTCAGGGAGAGGATGCTCAGAGATAAATGAAAAATGTTAGAGCTGGGATCATCTTCTTTAAGAGGTAGGGTTAACTTTCTTATTAGCTGCTGTAGTATTTTTGGAAAAATTGTGGATTGTGTGATCTTCCATACAATGATGAATACAATGATCTGTAAACTGAATAGTAGTTACAAGGGTGGTATTTTTTTGCATAAGCACATGAATGCATTGCACACAGTGAGGACAGCATTTATGTTATTTTTGTATTCTTATCTTTACATAAAATTGGAAGACTCTTAAGTCTTCACAAAGAACACTGTTCCACAGTGGAAGGAATTAGTAAATGACTTATGAATGTTCCTTGACACACAGAATCTCCGCTGGATGGCTCCTGAGGTGTTCACACAGTGCACACGCTACACCATCAAGGCTGATGTCTTCAGCTATGCTCTGTGTCTGTGGGAGCTTCTCACTGGTGAAATTCCATTTGCTCATCTCAAGCCAGGTAAGTGACCCTACCCCAAACACTGCCCCCATTGTTTGCAATCTCACCCCCACCCCAAAGCTGCCCTCTTAGCAAGCCCATAATAATTTGTTTTACTTGTTACAGTGCTGGAGTGATAGCACAATGGGTAGGGTGTTTGCCTTGCACGTGGCTGGTCTGGGTTCGATTCCTCCTTCCCTCTTGGAGAGCCTAGCAAGCTACCAAGAGTATCCCGCCTGCACAGCAGAGTCTGGCAAGCCACCCGTGGCATATTCTATATGTCAAAAAAAAAAGTAACAAGTCTCACAAATGGAGACATTACTGGTGCCCGCTCAACCAAATTGATGAACAATGGGACAACAGTGCTACAGTGCTACTTGTTACAATCAAGTGGCTAAAGCAATTATCAAAAATACTTCAGTATAAGAAAATTTGTGAAAGCTGTTACATCTCACCATCGGGTTACAAAGTCTTGGAGGATTTACTAGGCTGTCCATTGCTAGTAGAAGTTTCTGTGTTTTTGTTTTTGTTTCTTGACATTAGTTGGCTTTCACATTACTTTCTCATCCACTTTGGTATGCTCCTACTAAAATTTCAGTACTGTGGGATTTGGAAGCGTCGTGTGCCTGGTCCAGAAACATCAGTATCTGTAGAACTGGGATGAGTCTGCAGAGATTCTTAGTGAAGTTGGGCAGTCGGCCATTGGTGTGGCAGCAGCAGTGGCATGTGAGGGTGGCTCTCAAGGCTTTGGTAGGGTATGGGGGTATGACCTGCCCACCTCCTGAAGGTGCCCCAGAGTTTTCAGCTGGGGGAGTGTTATGTTCATGAATTTCAGGTCATGAATCTAAAGAGCAGGGCCAGTGAATGAGTCAGCATGGCGACGGCTATGGGAGGTGGCCCTTCAATTTCATAATTTCAAAAACTCCCCCCCCCCAAATGTTTATTCTTGCTAGGTTAATATGGTGAGAGGTAAATAAGCAATTTCAAATTATTTAAGGGTCAGGGCCAGTCCAGGAAATTTATGACTTAGCTCTGATTTTAGATATAGACAAATAAAAATATGGGATATCTTATGAAAGCTAGGGTTTTGGTTTATTTGTTAAGCAAAAGTGTATGAGCATGTGGGTGTAAATACTTTTTGATATTATATTTTATAATTGCATCTATAGTGTGTCTATTGGGGTGAGTTGAGCTGAAATAGCAGCATATTAAAATAGCCTGTCAGGAATACTTTCTGTATGTCTCGTGTTATACAAACACAATTGCTTTCTTAATAACTTTATATTTCATATACAGATAACTTCCCAAAAAAACTCTCTATGACTAAAGGCTAGACTCTCGAAGAATAAATTTTGTTAATAGTATATATTATCTCTATGTTACATGTAGAGGGTGAAAGGCATCTATAGGGGTAATGTATGCATATTTGAGACTTCAGGTAAATTTAATTTATATTTATGTCTTCATTTTATCTGAGTGATCCTCAAGTTTTGCCATGCTATTTGCTTACTTATATCTTTCTCTAGACTAGAAACTAGAAACTCCTAAAAAACATACATTCCCCAGTACTTAACATGCTTGACAAAATTATTTTTAACTTTTATTTATTTATTTTGTGTTTTGGGGGGTCACATTTGGCACTGCTTCAAGGCTAATATTGACTTTGTACTTGGGGGTCACTTGTGTTCAAGGATCATGCAGTATAGGAGATTAATCCCAAGTCTCCTGTATGCAAATTGTATTTCAAGCCATTGAACTCTCTCTACAACCAGTAAAATTTTTTTAATTAAATAATAATTAAAATTCAGTATGCTCTACTGTAGACTCCTGATTGCTAAATAATAGAAAGATAAAGGGAAAAAGAGGTAATTAAAAATGCCACAAATGTGTGTACTCACAATTTGAATGTGATCCATGTGAATAAAATAACATGGATCATTTTACAATTCCAATGGAAATCTACAATACTCGATATAATTGCTATATATTTCTACCAACTTTGAGAATTTCAGTTGCTCTACATACTTAACATGACCTTTAATTATCTGCCTCAAATAAAATATTATCTACTTGTGATATTATTTTATATTCATCTAACCACTAATCATACTGACAGGATTCATTATTTCTTATTCATATATGCTCATTGATGAAAATGTGCTGAAATTATCTTAGTACTTGTTTATAAGAGTTCTGAGAATTTAGTCTATTTTCTACTATGTATTTTCCCATTGTTTTTCTTTAATCCGTGGCCTCTCTTTTCATATTAGCAAATTTCTTTTTTAAAGAAGTTTTAATTCCAAACAAATATTCCCTATCAAGCTTGTAGCACTGTCGTCCTGGTGTTCATCAATTTGCTGGAGCTGGCACCAGTAACGTCTCCATTGTGAGACTTGTTGTTACTGCTTTGGGCATATTGAATATGCCACAGGTATCTTGCCAGGCTCTGCTGTGTGGGTGGGATACACTTGGTAGCTTGCCAGGCTCTTGGAGAGGGACAGAGGACTAGAACCCGGGTCAGCCGCATGCAATGCAAACACGCAACCCGCTGTGCTATCACTCCAGTCCATCAAGCTTGTAAATTTATAAAATATACATCCCATCCCAAAAATATATTTACTTCACTTAAGGCAAATAAACATTTCCTTCTTTGTTTTCTTATGGAAGTCTTGTGGCTTCGGCTTCTATAATAATTTGAAGCATTTAAAATTATTTGAGTTGGGGCTGGAGCAATAGCACAGTGGGTAGGGCGTTTGCCTTGCACGTGGCCGACCCGGGTTCGATTTCCAGCATCCCATATGGTTCCTTTGAGCACCACCAGTGGTAATTCCTGAGTGTAGAGCCAGGAGTAACTCCTGTGCATTGCCAGGTGTGGCCCAAAATGCAAAAAAAAAAAAAAAAAAAGTAAAAATTATTTGAGTTCTTATTGATTTTTTCTTTTGTATTTCTATTTTAGTTTAAATAATTTAGTTACAATCATGTTAAGATTTATGGTTTTGATGTTAAAAAAAATGCTACACATTCAGCAACACCAACGTATACAAGACTTTCCACTATTGTCCTTATGTCACATCAAGTCCACCTCTTCCTTCCTGCCTTCTGCTGCCCAATGCTTGCCAGTTTTGTAATCCAAGGACAAAAGTCTGTCCTCATTCAATAATATATTCCCTTCTTTTGTTTCTCTATATACTACAAATGAGTCATGGTTCTCAGCAATTGTCCTTCTCCTTCTGGTTCATTTTGCTTAATATAATATCCAAAAAGGAGTAAGAGAGATAGTACAAGAGATAAGGCTCTTACCTTGCATGTGGCTGACTTGATCCCTACTACTGGTCTGATCCTTACCATTGCATATGGTTCCCAAAGGACCATACTTTTAAGGATCTCTTTCTAGCACTAAGCAAGGAATATTCCTTGAATACCTCAAGATGTGGCCCAAACACTGCCATCCCCAAATAAACAAAAATTTATGCTCTAGTTCTCTCCAAGTTGCAATGAACTGGAGATTTTATATTTTCTAATAGTTTCACTGGATGCCAGTATATGGTGTGTGTATGTGTGTGTGTATGTGTGTGTTCGTGTGTGTTATCACCCCTAATTCACAACTTCTTTATCCATCCACCTATTGATGATATATGGAGGATTTTCCTGGCCTTTATGCATTCACTATTGTATTATGTACTGTAATGAACATGGATGTGCATATATCTTTTTTCAAATTAATGCTTTTGAGTTTTGTGGGTAGATTGTAAAGTGGAATTTCTAGGCCAAATGGCAACTCTAGTCTTACTTGTATGGAAACCTATTCATAGGGTTCCTTTCCCTCCATCTTTGAGATGCTTTATTATTCCTTTAAATCTGAGTTTTAAACTTTTTTTTTAAATTTATTTTATTGACTCACCAAGTGGAAAGTTACAAAGTTCTCAGGCTTATATCTCCATTATACAATGCTCAAACACCCATCCCTTCACCAGTGCCCATATTCCACCACCAATAAAAACAAAAACAAAACAAAAACAAAAGCAAAAACAAAAAAAAACAGTATACATCCCACCCCTCACCCCCCAAGCCCCCCCCCCGTGCGTGAGTGATAATTTCACTTCCTTTTCTCTTTACCTTGATTGCATTCCAGATTTCAACACACAACTCACTATTGTTAGAGTTTCAAAACAGACTCACTATTTTTGTTGGAATTTATCCCCCAAGAGTACAGCTTTATTAACAAGGAAATATTTGATAATAAGTTTTCCACTGATGAGAATGAAGAGATAAAATACAATTTCTGTATTATAGTAATTAAGTCCGCGGAGATTTAAGTTGGAAAATGAATCATTTCCCTTCCTGGACCAGCATGTAGCAAAAGCTTAGTTCACAGTCTCCATACATGGGTGCAAACACTTGCTGGAACCCCAAATCCTAAATTGTCTCTGGTTCCCGCTCGTTCCACATCCACCGGCTGTGCAGAGGCATGGGCACCCGGGCCGAAACCCGCTGAGTGTTAAACTTACAGGTCAGAGGATTTTGGCTGTAAGTTCTTTTGTTTAATACTTTGAATATATAATTCCATTCTTGTCTTGCTTTTTGAGTCTTATTTAGGAAATTTGATATGAATTTTATGTTCTTCCCCTTGTATTTGAGAATTTGCTTCCCTCTTGCTGCTTCAAGGATCCTGTATCTTTGATTCTTACACTTTTGACTTGATTGTCTCCTAGTGTAATTCTGTTAGAATTTGTTGTTTGGCATACTTTGGGTCTGGTGAATCAGTGCCAAAGACTTCCACTTCAAGTTTGAGAAACTCTATTAGTATTTCACCTGTCAGTTGTTTTCCTTTCTCTCTTTCCTTTCTTTCTGAATTCTTATGAAGCAGAGGTTCCTTTTATTATTGTCAAATATATATCTTACATTTTATTAATTTTCTAAAATCTTTTTTCTTTTACCTCTTCTTTATTGATGGTATTGTGTGCCTGGACTTCAAAGTCACTGATTTGATTTTGCACCTTCTTCCATTCTGCTTCTGAGTCCTGCTACTATATTCTTTAGCTCCTTTCTTTCTGAATGAGCTCTTTCACTTATACCATCCATCTTTCTTTAAGTTTGTTGACTTTCTTTTTCAGTGATTTTTTCAGTTCAGTAAACATCGCTAGGGCTGTTGCTCTGAAGTCAACAAAGTGTTGATGGACTTTCTTGGGCTTCTGCCTCCATATGTTAATGCATATACATTCCTTCATTTTTTCATTATTCATGATTCTGTGAGTTAAGCATGAAATTCCAAGTTCCAAGTGATCTGCTTAGTGATCTAGTGTTCCTGTTCACAATATCAGGTCAGTGTCTGGACTTGACTGATTTTTGGCAGTCACCAATGCCTTATGAAAACTTTGTAAATGGTTGAAAGATTGATTGAGCTGGTCCCTATATTTCCTTACAGAATTTCTTTGGTGTCATTGACAAAAGTCAGCTAGTAATATAACTGTATCTGGTGTATGTTTACGTTTAATACAAATAATACATTATATTGATAAGAATCCTCGAGCTCAATTCTTTTCTGTTAAAATTTCTTTGACTATTGGTTTTTGCTTTCTCAGGAACTTTAGCACTTTGTATGCGTAAAATAGAAAGCCTTTTGAACAATAGTACAATGTCTTACATGCAGCCAACCTGTGTTCTATACCTGGGTCCTAATATGGCTCTTCAAACCTGCCAGGATTAAGCCCTGAGCACTGCTGAGTGTGGGTCAAAAACAAAATCTGAAAAAAAGGAAGAAAGTGAGATCCAGGATTATAGCATAGGTAGGGGGTGAGAGTTAGGTGCCATTGAAAAAAAATCAATTGGCATTATAACCATACCTGTACATTTATACTTCTCTATTCTTTCACTGGCATGTGTTTAACTTTACTACCAATAATACATAATATTGATAAGTATCCTCAAACTATCTTCTTAAATTTTAATCTCCTTTCACTCTAAATTAAACTGTTATCACCACTTTCACTAGTACAAGTCTTTTTAACAACTCTCCCTTTGTTCTTGTTCTCCCTACCTCTCCAATTACTACATATGTGTTGCTGATGTCTTTAAAACATTAAAGTGATTATATCATCATTGCTTAAAATCATCCTCTGGTGAATACAGTGGGTAGGGCACTTGCCTTGCACACAGCCAACTTAGGTTCAAACACTGGCATCCTATATAGTACCCCAAGCCTGCTAGAAGTGATCCCTGAGCACAAAGCCAGGAGTAACTCCTGAGCATTGTTAGTTGTGGCCCAAACAACAACAACAACAACAACAAATAAATTATTCTCTATATAATAATAATTCCCACATTATTATTAATTTTAAAATTCTTAGTACCAACATATCAAAACTCTACATATCCTGTATTTCTGCCTTGCTCATATCATTTCACTTCCTGTGCTCCAGCCATACAGACCTGTCATTCTTTCAACCAATGAAATTGTTTGTTTTCAAGACCCTTTTACAAGCTCAATAAATGCAGTTAATTACAACTCTAGAGAGTTACTCTTGCCTGCACGCCTGGCTGTCTTCCCCAGGGCCCCTCAGAGGGGATGGGCTCCAGCTTCCTTCCCCACTCCGAGCAGAGCTCCAGGCAGCTGAAGACCACTGGAACCTAGCTACAGCCATGCCAGAGGCACCTCTCCACACGTTCGGACAGGCCTCATGCATTAAGGCACTGGCAGAGGAACCCAGGTGTGTGTAATCCCATCAATAGCCAACATCCAGAGAGAGACTTAAAAGCAAGCTCTCAGAAGCACGCGGCCGCTTGCTTCTAAGATTTCAGGGAAAGGATGAAATGAGAGGTTACTAGCCCTCCCGAGAAATCGGTGATTAATGGTATTTTCGTGATTTTCATGATTAGTGAATTACAACTCCATAAAGAAACCCATAAGAAAACACAGGATGGTATCATGTACATGTGACATTAAGAATAACTAGATGAAGGATTGAAAAGTTTTAAAGGAGGGATGCCCAACTTAACCTTGACCCCAGAATATAGGGAGGAAAAGGAAAGAGAGAATGGAGGGGAGGGGAAGAAGAGACAGATGAGAAGCAACAGGGAACAGGTCAGGGGAATCAGGTACATAGGTGGTGTAAAGGAATATTAGATAGCAGTACTCCTGCATTAAAATTTTTTTTTAAATTAAAATAGGAATATTAGAGCCAAACTGCAGAATCAACAACACTGAATTCAAGAGACCCAAACTTTAGCAACCTAACTTAGAAAGGTGCCTATCAAGAGGGGCAGCTGGAGGGAGGGTATGGAGATATGGGAAGGAACCTGTGAACATTGGTGGAGGGAAGTTGACACTGGTGGTGGGATGGGTGCTGCAACATTGTAGGCCTAAAACTCAACTCTCAATAACTTTATACATCATGATTTTTTAATTAAAATAAATAAAATAAACCTGTGAGAATAAAAAAATATATATTTTTTACTTCGTATATAGACTGGAGTGATAGCACAGCAAGTATGGCTTTTGCCTTGCATGCAGCTGACCCGTGTTCGATTCCTCTGTCCCTCTTGGAGAGCCTGTCAAGCTACCCGTGGAGTATTCGATATGCCAAAAACAGTAACAAGTCTCACAATGGGGATGTTACTGGTGCATGCTTGAGCAAATCAATGTAATAATGGTGTGATGGTGCTACAGTGCTACTTTGTATATAAAAACCCACAATTTTAAGATGAAAATAGAAAAGGTTTAAGGTCAAGATTTCTTATGACTCTATACTTGAGGGCCTTTTTCTTTTTAGAAAGCACATAAAATTAAAAGTTATTCTTAATTTATTTTTTCTTCTTCTTTTCTCCATCTCTTCATTTGTCTTTCTTTGTTCACTTTTTATTTTCAAATATATTGTATCTCCCCTCTTATTCTCTTGATATCCAATTCTACTTCTTTTTTTTCACATGTCAAATACTTCACTGCATCTTAATTGTTATCCCTGTTTCCAGAATTACTCACCAAATTTTTTCAATCAAATATCATTTACCAGATAGATGTACTTTTATATATATATATATATATATATATATATATATATATGGGCCAGGAAAATAACACAGGGATGACATGCACTGACCCTGGTTTAATCTTCAATAGCACATGCCCCCTCCTTAAGTATTGCTGGGTTGATCCTTGAGACCTCCCAGTACCACTGGGATAGCCCTGATGATTCTTAGCACTGATTGGACAAAATAGCACTACACCCTCAGGATTTACCGTAGAAATTTATGACCAACTTGGCCAAAAATTTCTTGCACTGGTCCCTGGTTACCCTGAGCACCAATTGGGGGCTTTATCTGCATGTACATATACCTAAAAATAAAACCCCCAACATGACTTGCATTAATTAAATGAATCCCCAATGGTTTTCCTCTGTTCTTGACAGAAAGTCAAATTTTTTGCAATTACATACAAAGCCTCCCAATGATGGTCCTCCTGTCTTCCCCAGGTTTGCTTCCTGCCACTTGCACCCTCTCGTTTGTGTGCCAGCATTAAGGAGTTATAGCATTTCCACAGTCTGACATTTTTACTTCTCTCTTCTATATCTTTGCACACTTTAGTCTGTCAGAGACACTCTTCCCTACTTTTCATCATAGTAACACAAATTTATCTTTTGTTCTTACTTAAGGACTGGAGCGATAGCATAGTTGGTAGGGCATTGCATGCGGCCCACCCAGGTTTGATTCCTCTGTACCTCTCGAAGAGCCCAGCAAGCTACTGAGAATATCCCACCCACAAGGCAGAGCCTGACAGGCTACCCGTGGCATATTCGATATGTCAAAAACACTAACAACAAGTCTCACAATGGAGATGTTACTGGTGCCCGCTCAAGCAAATTGATGAACAAAGGGACTACAGTGTTATAGTGCTACAGTGTTCTTAGTTAAAATATTACTTCTCCCCAAAACATCTTCCTTAAGTCTTCAATATTGATTGAACTAAGTGCAGTCAATCTCCTCCATCCCTCAAGTTTTCATTTATCATAGTATTTAAAATGTACTATGCATGCAGCTTTGAAATTTTCTCTATTGTATTATTTCTTTCCAATTATAAAATGAATATTTCAAAGATATAAAGACCCCCCTTTCTCCTGGAACCCCAGAATAACTAATTTCGGAGGGAGATTAGTATATGAGTTGTGTCTAAGAATAAATCAATTCCAATCGTCCATATTTTAGGATTTATAGTACTTTATTGGAAAGAGGGTTTGTTTATGATGGATGCTGGATTTTTAAAAGTTGGACAGTGACCATGCATCAAAAACCGATCCTGTTAATATCATTGCAGTGGTTAGGCAATCTAGCATATGTTCAGCAATAAATTATATGAGGCATCAGATTCGATATAAGCTACATATTAGCCATTTACAATGAGGAACAAATCCATGACTACAATGTGGGACAGCATTATCAATTATGGTAGTAGCAACATTATACATTGTCCTAGATTTAACAGATTCCTATCTCCTGGGAGAAATATGAAAGTAGAACACAAATATTAATATTGACTTTTATGCAAGAAGTGGTTATGCTTTCAGAAGAACTTGAACTTAGGGTATCCTTTGCAAAGTACATGTTCAAATTGACTTTGTAATCTTATGTTTCTAAAGAACAGACAGCCATCACATGAATACCTCAAGGGCCATGAAATCAAATGACCACAGGATTAGTAGTAGAAACCACATGCTTGAAGCAGGATTATCTCATGAACAGAAAATCATATTCTTTGAGTCATGTTCAACCAAGAAATGACATGCTGAATCATAGTGGTGCCTTCTTACTATTACCATGCTAGCTAATTTCTGTATGTTTGTTTAGAAATATAAAGTTTTTTTAATGATGACAATTAAATATTTAATCAAACATTTTCAGGCTTACTTTAAGTAGACTAAAGATAATTGACATAATGAGTAATATCCTGAGTCGTGCCATCTTCTGCAGACTACTAAACCAAGCTATATAGCTTATTTATTTTTAAATGGGGAGAAATAGGATATATCACAAAGAATTAAACAGTGATTGGCAATAATATGTATTTAATAGATATTAGCTATTATTATCATTATTACTGTACATAGACCACCTTTGAGTACTCCTTTGAGCCAGTAATTGTACTATTATAAGAGGAAAATAAAGAGGAATAGGCTTTGGGTCATCACTCTCATAGTTCTCACGGGGACATGAGAAAAGTACAGGCAAAGAAGAAATCCCAACTAAAAAGAAGCATAGAACGCTAAATATTCTCCCGGAAGTCTCCCTGCCTGGTAGTGGGGAAAGGATATCAGACAAAATGTCATTGAGGAGATGATTCCTAAACTATATCTTAGATTGATTATAACCAAATAATTGGGATAAAGGGAAAGTATCCCTAAACAAAGCCATATGGGCAAATGAAGATTGATGAAAGGTCCACAAAGCATTCAGTAGGAATAAAACATAATATACAAAGGAATTAGTCAGAAGAGATGTGCTACAAATGTAAAGCTAAAGCCAAGTGGTTGAAGGTATGTCAAAAATGAACATTAGAGCAGGATTTTAAGGAGTACAATAAATATAACTCTCTTATTATTTTAGAATGCTCCCTTCTTTCTACAGAACAAAGGCTTGTTAGAAAGATTCCAAACCAGAGTAAAAGGTAACAAGTAGTCTGAAAGTATGAAACTCTAGATGGAGCCAGAAAGTTGGTCAGGTGTTTGCCTTGCACATGGCTGACCTGAGCATCGCCGGGTGTGGCCCCAAAATAAAACAAAACAGAACAACAACAACAAAAAACGTCTAAGTAGAGTAGTTGTTTGGAAAAAAAGCTGGCTTTCAAAGATTTTTAAAGTACTTGTAGATGAATTTAAGTGAGAGCACAAGGGAGAGGGCAGTCAAGGATGGCTCCCAGACAGCTGACGTAGCCAATAGAAACATGGTGGAGACAGGAAGAGAGCAGCTTTGTGAAAGAAATTATGAGATTACTAAGAGAGGCATGGAGCCAAGGCATGAAGTCAAACACAAAGAGAAAATTCAGGAAAGATGAAAAAGTTGCTGGTATGAGCTGGCAAACAAAAGCTGTCCTGGATAGATATCACAAAAAGAAATCAACACCTGTTTCCTGGAATTTATTTCTGTCCTGGGCCTATCTCTCCTGATAGATTATGAAAAACTAAATACAATATCTGCATGGATGTATTTTGCCAGTGCTTGTCCATTAATATCAGATACCCACTTTTGCAGATAACTCTGTTATGGTTAGGGGCCAAAAAGGGAAACCTCTTGTTTTCCTTTAGTTGTTCTATATGATGTCAGCTGGTTCACAAAATGACTAGTGTGTATCCTGAGAGTCCTTAATCCAGGAATTAAAATCTTTAATCTAGGATCTAAATCTAGGATGTGGCTACAAATTCAGAAAAGCTGCCAATTTATTCCAGACAGATTTGAGTGAGATTTCATATCAAGGCTTTAATGCAGTTAGAAATTCTAGTCCAGAAACAAAATAAGGCATTTCAGACTCTTTTTCACTTTATGTATGGTTTGATTTATTTTGTTTTTGTTTTGGGGACACACTTGGCAATGCTCAGAGGTCAGTTATCCCTGGCTCTGCACTCAGGAACTACTCCTGGTGATGCTCGGGTGACCATATGAGATGCTTTGGTAGAGCCCTAGTTGACTGTATGCAAGGCAAATGCCCTACCCACTGCACTAACTCTCCAGCCCTTATGTGTGGTTTTTAGAAATGTGAATTATAGTATATTTAGGGACACAGTGATGTTTTCATCTCATATTTTTAGTCATGTGTATTTGTTACCCCTGTATAAACATTATAAGATTTGTTGAGTATAAAATAACATCACAAGAGGCTGACATCCAAGGACAGTAGATACAAGGGCCAGGAGGATTGCCCCATAGCTGGAAGCCTTCTTAATGAGTAGAGGGGAGAAGGCAGATGAAATAGAGAAGGGATCACTAACAAAATAATGGCTGAAGGAACCATTTGGGATGGGAGATGCATGCTGAAAGTAGATAATGGACCAAACATGATGACCTTTCAGTGTCTGTGTTGCAAGCTATAATACCCAAAAGTAGAGAGAGAGTATGGGGAATATTGTCTGCCATAGAGGCAGGGGGAGTGTGGGAAAGGGGGGGGAGTATACCCGGGATATTGGTGGTGGGGAATGTGCACTGGTGGAGGGATGGGTGTTTGATCATTGTGAGATTGTAATGCAAACATCAAAGCTTGTAACTATCTCACGGTGATTCAATTTTTTAAAAAATAAGATTTTAGTTCTTCTCCATATGATTAGGATCCTAAATATAAGTAGGATATTACAAATTATGACATTGTAGTATAATATTTATAGTATTATAAATATAATTAGGATCCTAAATATTCAAGGAGCAAAAGCAGATCAGTGATACGGAGTGTACCTTGAAAGGTGATAGGAAAATGAGAGTGAGCTAAAATCCTGAATTCCTGTGTTTGTTGGTTGTGCCAATTTTTATCAGTTCATCACTGAAAAGAGTAAAGCCAATCACTTCACAGATCACTGGAAAGATCAAATCAGTCCAATGGGTGGTAATATTTCTATGAATATAGCTGGTATTAACATTCCAATACTTCATTACACTGACAAAGATTGCAATGAGAACAGACAATGGTGCAAATTAATCTATTCTTCTGACAATCTGTAATGAGAATGGGATGTGGTTTAAAAAATTAAGCCATTCTTAGTGCAGTCTCAAGATTGCAATCTCATGGCCTCTCTCAGATGCTATATGCTCTGGTGATACATCACTGAAAAGTGTCAGTTTAACAAAGAATCTCTTTGCTCTTTCTGGGACAGTAGAAGACATTGGCTTTGCCTCACCAGAGCCCTGCCCATTAAAAACAATGAAGCAGAATGAATTACGTTTTTTAGAATACACAGTCATTTTTTTTTGATTCTGGCAAATTTATCTTGGTCTATAAACATTGCACCTTCTTGCTCCTTTTTTATGTGAATGCCTTGATTTAATTCTATAAAACAGAAGAGAATGACAAGTTACTTAAGGAATTCAGAACCCAGCATTAATTTATCTAGACCCTATCCATCATGGAGAGATATATAGTCATCCTCTCCACAATAGCCATGTTGCATTGGAACTGATGACAAATTAGATGGTTTGCAGTCTTTACTTTGCTGTAACTCAATACAATGTTTACTTAGCACTCACCCTCAAAGAAAACCTCAGAAGAAATAAAGTATGTTCTAAACAGAACAGAAAGGACCACAGTGATAGTATAGCACATAGAATATTTGTCTTTCTTGTGGCCAACCCAGGTTCTATCCCTAGCATCCCATCTGGTCCCCTGAGAACATCAGGAGTCATCCTTTAGTGCAAAGCCAGAAAATTAGCCTGAGCACTGTTGAGTGTGGCTTAGAAACAAACAAAACAAAATATATACAACAATGTTTTTGATATGCAGTTCTCTGGGTTCAGACTAAAATAAATCAATACACACTTAGATCTGTAGATATTGATAGTTATACTCAAAATAGCTAATGCTTACTGATAGTCTCATCAGTGTTCAAGGTATTTGTATACATTATCTTATTTAATCCTAAAAATAACTTGTGAATGGCGTTGTATTAGACTAATACAGATGCATATTGCAAGATTTGATGAGTTATAGTCAAGTTACATGAATAGTTTCATGATCCCAAAGTATATGTCTGTCACCATTACAAAATGTCCTGCTTGCCATATATTTAGATGAATTTATGCTCACAAAATAAAATTGATTTAATTAGGCTTAGCTTAGAAAGTTAAAAAAAAAGCCAGACTGAAAATTATTTCTTGCTGAGAGTATTTAATAGTCATAACTACTTCAGGTTATTAGAGTACTTTTCCTAAATGTTTGGAACAAAATGATGTTGTATTTATAAAACCAAGGAGATAAAACCACAGTCAACTTCATGACAAACAAGAATCTTATCTGCTTCGCTTCCTCTTTGGTCAAAGGTCGTCATCTTTATTCATTTGTATAGCAAAGGTTTTCTGAACCTTGTTTTCTAGCATCTATATTATTTCCAGTGAAACCTATTTAGAACTACCTCAGTCAGTGGCAGTAGTTGTACTCAGCTCAGGAGATACAATGATGGGGCTGGGGGAGGGGAATATGGAGACAGGACCATAGAGGCATCTCTACGGACTAAGCACTTGCTCTACCAATAGGCGGCCCTGGCTCAATCTTCTGCATTGCATTGTTCCCTGAACACAGCCAGAAACAACCTTGAAGCATAGAATCAGGAGAAGGCCTGATCTGTCAAGTGTGTGCTCCCCTAACACACACACACACACACACACACACACACACACACACACACACACACACACACACACACACACACACACACAAAGGACACATGATAAACAGTTCCAGACAAGAAACTTCTGAACTATTTGCAGCAACAAGCAAGTAAATATACAGTTAGACATAATTATATTATTATATTATTATAGTAGCCCATGTTCTCTGAGGGGGAACCCAGAGAGAGTTCATCTAAATTAAGACCTAAGTGACAGTAGATAAAACACAGGCAAAAGGAGTCAAATTTCAGCATTTATAATTGAGCACTAAAGCACAGTTAAAGGGGGCTGCAGCGATAGCACAGCGGGTAGGGCATTTGCCTTGCACGTGGCCGACCTGGGTTCGATTCCCAGCATCCCATATGGTCCCCTGAGCAATGCCAGGGGTAATTCCTGAGTGCAGAGCCAGGAGTGACCCCTATGCATCGCCAGGTGTGACCCAAAAAGCAAAAAAAAAAAAAAAAAAAAAAAAAACCATAGTGAAAGTGTAGTGATATCTTTATCAAATACTCATTCATTTACCAACTTTATATAAAACTTTACCCTGAAAGTATATTGACATAGAATGTTCAATCATTTTGTTGCATGAAAGAAAATGAATGAAAGTTGTCATGTTCTGTTAAATGCCTGCCTGTTCTTTACCTCACTAGTTCTTTTGAGAGACAACACTTAGTATATTTGTATCTTATTGTTGCTTTGATTTTCATATCACTTTTTATTTCATTTCATCAGATAAAGAGCATTTTGCACTTGATCTTAGCCAAAAGGCCTAAAAATGATAGAGGAAGATAACTTTTCCATATACCTTTGGCCACATGTATGTCTTCTGTTCATCTCCTTATCCCATTATTTGATGGTGTTGGGTTTTTTTGCCTATAGAGTTCTATCAGTGTTTTATATATTCCTATATATATAACCCATTGTCATATGAGTGATCGGCAAATATTTTCTCCAATTTTTGGAGTGTCTTTTAGCACATATCACAAAAAACAAAAACAATCAGTGTTGGTGTAGATGTAGGGATAAAAGGGATCCTCATTCACTGCTGGTGGGAATGCTAACTGATACAGCCCTTTTGGAAAACAATTTGGGTACTTCTCAGAAAACTAGGAACTGAGTTTCCATATTATGCAGCAATTCCACTCCTAGGAATTGCTAGGTATTTACCTCAAAATCCCAAGAACTCTATTCAAAAGAGACATTTTCACTCTTGTGTTCATTGCAGCACTATTTACAACAGCCAAATATGAAAATAATTCAAGTGTTCAGCACTTAAAATATTTATATTTATAACATTCATTGATTTTCTTTCATCCAAAAAATGATTAAACATATGACTACATAAAGAAATTCTGGTGCATGTACATAATAGAATACTACTCAACCATAAGAAAAGATGAAATCGTGAGATTTGCTCATATGTATATGGTTCTAGAGAATATCATGATGAGTGAAGTTAGTCAGGAGAGGCACAGACACAGAATGACCTCTCATCTGTGGAATATAAAGAAACAAAGTCGGAATATAACAGAAGTCTAAAAGACAACAACAACTCAGAACTGTTTTTCATTTGGAAGCTGACCACAGGGGAGGGGAAGGGGGTAGATTCGGTGAGGAGAGGGGAAGAACTGGGACAATCGTGATGGAAGGGGTATCTTCTAGTGGAGAGTTTGGTGCTGTAATGTGTTATATATGAAAACCCATCATGAAGATTATTGTAAACCACAGGCATAGAAGAAAATATCATTTAAAACTCTTTATGTTTGGCAGCTAGAGAAATAGTTTAATATGTGGGTAAGTGCCCTGGATGTGTCCTGCACCATGTATGTCCCCATGCACCACTAGGAGAGATCCCTAAGCACAGAGCCAGAAATAAGCCTGAGTACCACTGGGTACACCCCCCAAACAAAAACAATACTCCCCAACATGGATATCTTTATTTGCTAAGGTATGATGAAAGAAACAGTAGGGTTATATAGACTCTCAGGACTGACAAATAAACTGTGCCCAAGTCATGTCTCATTGATTTTAGAAAGCATAGGGGATAGCTTTGTTCTGGAATTATGCTGTCTGTATGGAACATGTGAGGAAGAAACTGATGCCATGACAGCCTACAGCTAATATTAAGTCTCAGCTAGGCCTCAGTTTATGTTTCTGTAGGACTCAAAGTTTTTGGTAAACTTCCAGTTGAGTAATGTGCCTAGGTAAGGAATTGGGCAGTTGGGTGGCCGGTCATGTGGGTCACTGTGCCCTCCTTAGAAACTGTTACTAAACACTGTCTACTTGCTGACATCTGTTGTAATAGGGACAATGCTAAAAATAGACCAGTATATAAATTGCTTCTTAACTCCGAACCTTATATTAACTGCATGTGATTTGGAGTCGGGGTCCTTGTCAAGACTCCACTGTGTTGGATGAGACTCGGACCCTAGCTTGATCTAGTGCTGGCTCTGGCTAGTAATAAAGTTCCTTTCTTTTGCATTATCATGTGTGGAACTTCGTCTCTTCATGATTGAGGATCTGAAACTTGGGCACAACATCACCCACTAAACATACACAGTCATTTAGATTTATATCAACTAAATTTTAATAAATTTAAAATTGAATTTCTCAGTCATCCTAGTCTCATTTTTATTGTTCAATCTGCTACCATATTGAAAAATACAGAATATTTTTATCATTATAGAAAGTTCTACTAAAGAATAGATTCTATTACAAAATAGTTCTACTAAAGGTCTACTAAAAAACAACAGATTCTATTATAATAGTGATTAGTTATTATTTTTGAGTACCAATAGCTATTGATATTTTAATATTTTCTTTTATTATTTTTAATAGCAAAGTTTCTTTTCTTAAAGTTAATATTTACATAAAACATTTAACATATTTTAAGTAGCAATCAGGATATAAATTTGATTAACCTGTTAACAGTCTTTTCCTGAATATGGAATACCAGAAAATTTCCCAGCTGTTAGTGCAACATGGCCACTCAGACCATACTGACAAGGCAGTCTTAAAGGTGACAAATTTCAATTCAATGACCCCTCATGTTGCAGTCCCTGCTTTCTGGTGGAGGTGGTAATGAGCAGTATCACTGCCAAGAGTGCATAAAACGGAGGGGAGAAGGAGATGCCAAGGTCTTACAGAACCTACTTTGAATAATGAAAAATTAAACATCATTCATCTTAAACAGATTTACCAGACGCAGCGCCAAGAAGCAAATAAGTAACTCTATATACTTGATAGCAGAGCCTAAAAGAGTTGCAAAGGGAGATATTTGGCACCTGCATCTGAGTCTAACTCATTTTATGAATAGTCCCTCCCTACCCATTAGGTTATATGTAATTAGTTTAAATATGTTCACTACACTGGTTTATGTGCTTATAGCTTTACCACCTTAACAATACTCAAATGGTCATAAGGTGAATAATAGTGTTAGAAGATCAATGGTCATTAGCATCCATTTGTTTATTTGTTTACTTATTTCCAAAATAAATGAAAAGTAAAGAGCACTTAATGGATGTAATCTAGCAGGCTTTATTTTTAGGACATAAAAGACACATTTTATGTATATTAAGTTTGCTAAATATTTTAGTTAGCAATTTGGGTTTTTTTTCATTTTTTGGTGTCTGACTAACTATAACCTGATGGTAATTGTTGATAAGTGTAACAATGAAAATATTATCTGAAGGGTAATAAAGACAAAGAAATGAAATTCCTGATGACCTTTAACCTGAAACCATTGTACAATTGGATTTACCATTATTAAAAAATACAAAATGCTAAGATGTCAAATATGAGAAACTTGCTATTTTAAATATAAAATGCTATCAAATATTTGGGGAAGTAGTAAGTTTACTTCTTACTAAAAAATGGGATTTGAACAACAAATAAGATGATCTGTTTACCTTCATATTAGCAAGACATTTTTATAAAATAATAAAAACCCAATCCTGGTATCACTCACTATATCGCTGTCATCCCATTGTTCATAGATTTACTGAGTGGGCACCAGTAATTTGTTCCAGCTCTGAGATTTTAGCAGCCTCTCCTTACTCGTCTTTCCCAATGATTGGAGGTCTTTCAGGGTCAAGGAAATGAGACCTGTTATTGTTACTGTTTTTGGCATATTGAATATGCCACGGGAGCTTGCCAAGCTCTGCCATGAGGGCAGGATACTCTCGGTGGCTTGCTGGGCTCTCTGATAAATATATATATATATATATATATATATGTAAACACACACACACACACACACATATATATACTTTCCTCTATTATTTATGGAAAATGTGTAGGAAGTATCTTATGATGTGTCACGTGTCCAGGAATATGTTCACTCATGTGTGAGACTCGTCCCAAGAGTGTGGAAAGCAGCCTGGAGCATGGCTGTGGTTGGGTAGTGGAGGTTGACTGCCAGGACTGGGTCCCTTGCGGTGGGGAGGGCTCTCACCTGCCCCTCTCTGGGGCTCCCCAAAGGGAGTCAGCCTGGCATGGAGTCTGGTGGCATGGCTATGGGGGCCTCATTTTATGCTCCCTTCCTGGAGAAGCACCTGTGAGTTCTGGAGGGTGGCCAATGAGGAGATTATCTGGCACCAGCAGGAGGTGGCTGATGGGTGTGACCCCTGGGTTGCCGGAGACTGATATAGGTATAATGAAATTCTAATGAGTGTGTAAATTAGTATACTATTTAACAAAACCATTTATTTATGTAATAAATGACTTTAAGTTATGTCCCTCAACATACTAACTTTTCTCTCACAGTATCATAAATTATCTGTGAATTCAGGAACATTATATTAAAAATACTCCCTGAAGTGTTTACACACAAATTTAAACAACCTAAAGTTGAGTAATGGTTAGGTAAATCATTTAAAATTCAATCCCTAAAATATGTTAACATAGAATTAGAATAACTTGGGAAAATGGTGATATTTAATTTAGGATTTTTTTAAAAAAAATTTTATTAGTGAATAAAATTTTTATTAGTGAGGTACAGTTATAGACTTACAAACTTTCATGCTTGCATTTCATTCATACAGTGGTCGAGTGCCCATCCCTCCACCAGTGCCCATTCTCCACCACCAATGGTCCCAGCATCCTTCCCACCACCCCGACCCCATCCTCCCCTCACCCGACCCCGCCTCTGTGGCAGGGCATTCTGTTTTGCTCTCTCTCTCCTTTTGGGTGTTGTGGTTTGCAGTAGAGGTATTAAGTGGCCATCATGTTTGGTCTATAGTCTACTTTCAGCCTGCATCTCCCATCCCGAACAGACCCTCCTAGCGCCCTTTACTTAGTGGTCCCTTCTCTATCTGAGCTGCCTTTTCCCCCAGCATGCAAGGTTGGCTTCTAAGTATCATGTTAAGTGAAATGGGCAGAAAGAGAGGGATATACATAGAAAAATTTAGGAAAAAATATTATGTAATTACATATTGGACATGAGCTCAGGAACATAAAGTAAGAAATGCTCAAAATATTTAAATGATTATTTCTTGTGAACAGTAATACTTTTTCTAATGCTCTTAGTATTCTAATTTTTTTTCTTTTTGGGTTACATCCGGTGATGCTCAGGGGTTACTCCTGGCTTTGCATTCAAGAATTACTCCTGGCAGTGCTCAGGGGACCATACGGGATGTTGGGAATCCAACCCGGGTCAGCCGCATGCAAGGCAAATGCCCTACCCACTGTGCTATTATCACTCCAGCCCCAGTATTCTAAAATTTTACAAAGAATAAAGATAAATTTTACATTTAGAAAAATTAGTATCTAATGATCAATAAAGCAAATTACTGATGAAGTTATGTTACATACAATTTCATCAGAGCAACAGAAGTAGATCTATAAACAGCATTTTAATTGGAGCAGACTTTAGTGAAGGAGAGGTAATGAATATGGGTTATATCACAAAAATCTTTAAAATATAGACAGATGCTTATAGCATCATAATCTGGAAGACAGGAAGCAGCAATGGCCTAGAACTTTAGCCTCCTATTGGTGTAGCATATTTTTTTAAGAAATTAAAAAAAACTTTATATGTTGTTTAAAATATATATATAAATATATATTTAAAAATGTATAATATATATATATATTTCTGTATGCTCTTTTGAATGTCCTGACACATACATTTTCAATATGGACCAAGATAAGAAAGCATAAAGTCTGAAACAAGACACTAAATAAATAATAGTTTCATTTTAAAATTTTTATACACTAAAAATTAATTATACAATAAAAACACATACATTGCAATGATATTTCAATTCTGTGATTCTTAGAACTATTGAAGGAGCTTAAGTACGCATATTCCATTTTTACTCTAGTACAATAAGTTTAATGAAATTAGCTATAAATTTGGTTTCCATGGGAGTATAGAAATCACAGGTGACAATACAGAAAAAATATTCAGCAATAAGGAATCTACAGTGAAGTTCCAAGAATCACAACACAGTGATAGGAGGTTTCAGATGAGCAATATTCAGGTATCCAAGCAAACAACACTGGGGAATGCAATCATTGATACTAGCTACAATGATGGATTTGAAGTATGTAACAGCTGAACAAATAACAACTATTTATAAACACTTTAAAAAACAAAATCCTAACATTTTTATAACCTGTGATAGAATTTACACTTTCAAAATATAATCTCCTTTACCCAAGTGTTACCAGTATTTTCAGAAATGCAAATTTCAGGGGCACTCTTTAGCCTGGGATTTATCACACTGAGGTAGTGTGGGCTAATCTTCCTTTGCCTCTTTACATCCTGAAACATCAAATACATGATTATTTCAAATATATATAGCAACACTAATTAATATCTGTATGCTCTTTTGCATGTCCTGACTTTCATTTTTCATAGTAAATTCCTTGTGCTAACTATTCGTGAATGAACAACCGAATGAATGAACAATTAGAAAGTGATAGTATCAAAGTATCCACTATTTTTGCTTAAGCATTGAAAAATTTAACGGCAGACAGGCTTCCGTGAGTGTCTGCTGTTGTTGCACAGATTGATTTTTGATGACTTTTTGTTGTCTGTCCATATGTTTCTTAAAATAAATATGTGAATTTCAAAACTGACATGACCATTTGGTTTGCAGCGGCTGCCGCAGCAGACATGGCTTACCACCACATCAGACCTCCCATTGGTTATTCCATTCCCAAGCCCATCTCATCTTTGCTGATGCGAGGGTGGAATGCATGTCCCGAAGTGAGTAATTTTTATTTCCTCTTCGAAAATGTGTTATGGTCAAAATCTGTCACAAATAGTGTAACTCCAAAGTCTACTTTCAATGTGTATTTTAAGGCTGTCAAGGCTGGAAGACTGATTTGCCTTCTGCTCTTTAGTCTCTAATTGCCTCAAGAAGTCTGAGACTCTCATATTTCTTTGCTGCCGCTCTCTGATTTTGAAATGTTTCTCACAACTGATTAGTGAAAGAGAGACTAGGGTATGACAGATGACTCAGTCTCATCTCAGTAGCAATTTTATTAACTACGCTTGAGCCACACTTAGTCATTTTCTTGCAGCAAGAAGTTTGGCACAAGATGGATGTGTGTGGGCTCTTCACCATGGGCAGGCCTCCAGGCAAGCCCTGTGACAAGAGGTCTTGGGACTGACTCAAACTGGTGGCAGGTCCTATTCTTTCAGTAACTCTCTCAGTGGCTGTGTGATAAAGTAGTTCATAGTCTAGAATTTAAATGGAGGATCAATGTTAGAAGAGGGAATATGTAAAGTAGGGTATATAAATAGTGGGGAAAATAAAACTTGTAAGTATGATAATATATCTAAAAGAGTAGGAGGGAACATTCCTTTGATCTCAGAATGAAATTCCAGAATATCTAGTTAACAAGAAAGGCTCTTTCTTAACTGCATCGAAATAATTGATGTCTGCTATGTTTTTAGAGACTAGCAAAGTAGGAAATTTCACTTCTTTACTCCTGATAACACAGTTTAGCACAGGGTCTAAAAATACTCCTGTCAGTATGTATTGTTATCTATTGAAATATTTGTGTTTAACAGCCTAGACTGATTCTTTTGTTCTGAGTAGAAGGAAATTCTTCACGTAGGAAGAATACTAGGAGATGGAGTCACCATTTCGAAAGGACTAATGGTTCTTATTTACTCAGTTCAAACCATAATTAGTGCTGTCCTTTCTTTATATGACCATATTTATGATCCACCAGGGCCTTTATCCCTCTTCAACAAGGAAACAAATAAAGTGGGACTTGTATCTCCAGAAACGTCTCACCTTATGAGACAGAGAGATCCAAATCTTATGTCTGGAAGGAGTAAGAAAGTTTCTCTCTCTTTTTATAAAGGCAAAACCCAAGTTGTTAAAAACAAGTCGTTATTCAACCCCACAAGTATAAATATATAATATGATGGGACATGGGTTGAATGTGCCAGAGTAAACAGCTTTTTCTCCTGACCATCCAGCTAGCATATTATATATTTATTTGTGTAGAATATTTTCTCACTACTAGAATATGAGCTCCAGAAAATCAAGGCCTTCTTTGTTTGGTCATCTTATTTTGTTTGCTGCTATAACTCTCATGCCTGGAACTTTCTTAATGTTAGAAAAATTATTGATCAAGTAAATAAACTACTATTATCATGAATTTAAAAGACCTATAATTCTCTCACTTGAATTTTGATGTCCTAAATTTAGTCTTGAAAATGACATGACCTAAAATAATCAGTGAAAAGCTTTTTCTTTCTTTAATATGTACCCTAGAATCCAGAATTTTCCCTACATGGGGCACTAGCTATTCCAAACTGTAACATAAAATACCAACATAGGGAATTCCTTCTGCTTATTTTATCTGATTCTTCAGGATTATACATATGGTATATATAAAAAAGTTGAATTTCAAGATATGAGTAAGCTGTTGATGTCTTCTAAAAGCCTATTTTGCGTAGACTGGATGAGTCAAGCAATAGATTAGAAAATTAGAAAAAGCTAATAGAACAGGGTCAAAAGAGAATAATTATGATAATAGTAAAATATGGGGCCAGAGACCTACTATGAAAGGTAAGAGAGTTTACCTTGCAGGCTGCTACTGCAACCCTGGATCAAACGCCCTATACCATAGAGAGAACCCTGAACCTTGCTATAAGTAAATCCTGAGCACAAAGTAAGAACAGCACCACCATATGTGGCCCTAAAACCAATAAAGAAATGAATTAATGATAAGTAAACAATAATATCACCACCCAGCAATAAAAGCCATATATACGCATGCACACACACACAAACCCTGAGAAGTCAAGATTTAAATATTTAGTGAAAAAGCTTAATTGCTAAGCAGTAAGGCCTCTTAGCACAGGGCTTAAGGGGGTGGAGATCCAAGGAGAAGAATGTGGAGCAAATAGAAGGGAAGAAAACTTCCTGCCAGGTCAGCAAAATCTAGGCTTGTCGGACTGGTGAACCCTGACTTAACTGTAGTACGCATCTCCATGTTTTAAAGCTGAGTTTTTTTCTGCATGTGGCATGCCTGAGTCATCGTTATGCCCCGAGAGGTGGGCACCATGTCGCAGACTGAATATTAAGGAAATGGGAACAATGTTATCATCCCTTCATTCAACAACATGAATTTTTACCCCATGAATAGAGACTGGGGATTCATTGTGCTCTCAACAAAATATAATGCCTACTGGTTTTACGAATAATCATATTAATGATTTTATAGGTATAAACTAAGAGGAAGGAAAACAAGATTATATGAGAAGGCAAACTCAAGGAAAAGTAGCACTGGGGGGGCCAAGAGTGATGATGAGGAAAGGGTTCCTGGAAAAAGTAATCCAGGAAGTAAATCCAGTTTAATTTAATCAGATAATGAGCCTAAGTAAGAACTCAGCATGATATGGGAGGGAAAAATCATTTAAACAAAGAGAAAATGTATAAATCCATTGTGAGGAAAGACACAGGGAGAGATTTTGGTTACTTGAATACTGTAGCCACTGAGTGGTTAAAACTCTATGCCAAATATCATTGGAAACAAGTACATCTTTAGCTCTAATATGATAGCAGCATGCTATTCTAGTCTATACTACTCTCAAGTTCACTACTCATTTTCTCTTTCATTTTCTATTGTCACTGTCACTGTCATCCCCTTGCTCATCGATTTGCTCGAGTGGGCACCAGTAACGTCTCCATTTTGAGACTTGTTATTACTGTTTTTGGCATATAGAATATGCCACGGGTAACTTTCCAGGCTCTGCCATGGGGGTGAGACACTCTCAGTAGCTTGCTGGCTCTCTGAGAAGTGTGGAGGAATCGAAACCGGGTTGGCCATGGGTAAGGCAAACACCCTATGCTGTGCTATCTATTTTCATCTCCTCTATGAGTCTCAATCAAGATTCAAAAGGTGGAACAAAGACAAAATTAAAGGTGATAGAAAAGTGAAAACCTCTATTTCTAGGAGATGAAAATAACTACTGAGAAACAGTGGGATGGGTAGGGAGGTCTGGGGTTACAGGGACAGCTTTTGGAAAGCCTTGGAAGTCAGAAGAAATTTTTCAGGGAATTATTTTTGTGCCTAGAACTGTGAAGACATAGGATAAAAAACGGTTGTTTTGTTATTGCAAAAACCATCAAGTTTGAGATTCAAGTTTGTATTCACTGTATACCTATAGTACTAAGTGAGGCAAGCACCAAATAATCTGATGAGCCTGAAACAAAGCTTTGTTTCTTATTTTGTGTGGAATGCATATGACATACTTCAGATTACCTGGGAGTATTTATTAAAACAAAGGTTCTGAAGACCTATTCTAAATCTACTGAGTCAAAAGTATAGCTGGAGCCGGAAACTTTACATTTAAATAAAGAACACAGGTGAATTTAAAGGGAAGAAAAGGACACAGACACAGCCAGCCGCCAGCCGTCCTGGCTGTTCATGCAGTAATCCACTTGATTACCACACAAAGACTGCTTTGGTTACCATGGGGACTCAGGAGCCAACTTCAAAGGAAGAAATAGCATGAAGTGAATGTCTGGTTGTTGGAAATGGAGGAGAGGAAAGTGTCCTGGAGAACTGTCAAATCACCACTGACTAAGAAGCATCAGCTAGTAACCAGATAACTTGTTAGACCCTAGATATTCGGCATGTTGTTAGCACTGAAAGGAGAACAAAGCTAAGGGCTCAGCAGCGAGGTTAAAATGCTTAAAACAAACAGGAAAATGAAAAAGAAGGGTAGGGGAAAAAAGAAACAGTTTACTATCCCTGGAAACCTAAGCTACGTAAAACTGAGGGAGCTGTCAATTAGAATAGGATTTATTATGCAAGAAATTGGCATAGATGCCCTTCTCACCATAAAGGTGCTTAACAAAATGAAGTGGAATCAGAAGAGTCAGATAGATGGCATAGGAGGGAAGCAGAGAGGGCAGAGGAGTTAGGGATAAAAGCTAGAAGATTTTGAAACTAGGGAGAAAAGAAAGAGAGGTAAGAGTTAAAGGGAAGTTACAAAGTTATGTGATATGTTGGCAATTCAAAATAGGAAAGAAAGTGGAAGATAGTATACATTAACAATACTTACATTTATAAAATAGTGTTTTTAAGCTTTTTGATATTTTCATGTTTAGATATAATATTGGGGACCTGGTCACAAATAGAGTTAATAGAAGAAGAGGTAATCAATTGCTTTTGCAAGCTTTATTTCCCTTTAGGAATTACTAAATATTATAATACATACCATGATGGTATGCTTTCAACATTTTACTGGGACATTAGTAATAAAATTATTTGAATTTACTTCTTTATCAAATAATTATAACTTTGAGTGGGATGTATATTTTGTATGGCTTTTAAATTTAATATTAATCAACACATTTAATCCCTGCATGCAGGATTTACCAAAAGCAAACAATAATGGCATACTAAACACAAGAGATCAAACCTTAAAAGCTTATAACTAACAGTTATTTAGTTTTCAAAATCTACAGTTAATAAGAATTGGCAATAAAGCTTGTTAAAAATTTCTTTTGTTCATTATCCATTGTGTTTTTCTTGAAGGCTCATCTGCTCTTTTAAAATGACTGAAGCTGAGATCTCCACCTAGTGGATTTATGAGATGTTGCAAATTTTAAGAAACAGTTTACTATCCCTAAAAACTTTTTTCTCTGAAATAACAGGTTTAAAAATTTTTCTACTGTTTCTAGGATAATTATTAAAAGAACAGTCACAAATAGTTGAAATATATTGGTATGCATATCAGCTAGAGTACAGTTAATAAAGCTCAAATTCTATTTTCATGCCATAATTAAGGAAACAGATCAGGCAAAAATATGAATATATTATCATTTAAATAGAAAGCAGTATTGTAATGCACTAAATGAGATATGTATAATAATTTTCATAAAATAAACATCAAAAGTGTAAATGTGCTTAAGTACTTTTTTCTTAATCCTTCATTTTCTTAAGTCTTTTTATTTTAGTGTTTTTTATTTTAATTTGTTTTCTTTCCTGGTCTAAGCAAAAATTTTCTCTTTGGTTTTATCATTTAATAAACCAAACTCAATTAATTTTGTCAAGCATATATCATCATTTCATCTTTGGTTTTTGCAAAACATTCAACTATGTATTTAAAAAATTGATAATCGTTCTTGAGAATGTTTTTCTTCCAGAAAGAATGCGTCCATAATGCATGCAAAGGCTGTGGGTATTTGTGTATTATTTTACAGACAGCTAAGGTAAAAAGTGATTATTATTTGAGTTATTTTGTTCTGCTTCTAAAAGTGATGTATTAGCATATTCAGCAGATGGTAAATGCAGCATAGGTTTTGAAGCAGAGTTTTCAGCTTCATTTTTTCTAGGAATTTGAGACACTTCATTTTCTTCCTCAAAACCACTGTTTTTTAACTCTGGCAAGAGGGAAAGTGCTTCTTGTGTCTCCATTGTAGATGCACCTTCTTCATGTTCTCTATTATGTGTATCTGGTTGAATATTTTGAACATTTCTTAAATCATGTATTTTCTTGCTCATTTGAAGATCACTTTCACTCCAAGGTGCTCTATTTTCAGTTCCATGGGAGCTTGTAACACTCAAATCCTTAGCCGGAATGGTGTTCTCACCAGAACTTGATTCAGATGATTCATGTGTTTTACTTTTTCCTTTCTCCCAAGTCCACTGCTTTTCTTTTGCGGTGCCTTTTAAGGTCATCTGTCCAGTCTGAATTGACGTTTGAGAATTTGCCATGCTTTTATCAGGTGTTTTTTCCTCTTCTTTCCCTATTATTTTTATCTCTAGTGCTCCAGTGCCGTCATCTCTAGGCAATGCATCTGTCCTGTCAATTCCCTTTTCACTCTTATTGTTTAGATGCCAAGTGGCTTGAGTAGGGAGAGAGGTACTGATATCCTTGAAAAGCTCTCTTCTATTTTGGTATGGAGTAGAATTTATCTCTGTAAGTGTTAGGCTGCCCTTGGACTGTGTTTGGGGAATGAGAATGAAATCTCCTGTCTCTGTTTTCAGACATGTGTTCCCCATATCATTTCCCTCATCCAGAAGACAAGCTTTTGCAATTTTATGTGATGAGTGGGGTCTTGTCATTAACATTGTTCCTCCGTCTCCAAGTATTCCATAACTTGAGTCTTGTTCTACTTGTTGAGAAGTTTCATTTTTATCTGAAGTATGTTCCTTGTAGGTGCCAGTCTTGTGGACACCTAGAAGTTGTGCTTGATTTCCTAAGGGCCAAGAAACCTGGTCAATGGTCTTTGATTTGTCTTGTTCCAAGTACGTAGTTGGCTCTGTTGCTGCTTTGTCTGTCGCCTCCCTGGAATGGTGGCTTGCTAGAACATCACTTACTGTGCTTTTCCAAGTAGCTGGCAAATAACTTGGTACATCTAAGTGAGTGGAGCCTTCAGTTTGCTCAGTTGAGAGCTGAGTGTGTGAGTCTTGGTACTCAGCCAACATGAGTGTGGGCTGAGGTAATGTTGATGAGTTTCCATCACGGCAGCCTTTTTCTTCTACAGAACTCCGGCCAACTACAGACAAGTTAGTGCTGAACAGAAGGGCCGTTTTAGTGGTTTTTTTGTAGTAGGGGGTCTGCTTTGGGGCATGTTTGCGAGGCAACGGCTTTGAAGTGAGTCTAACATAGCTGTTACTCTCTGGCTGTCGATGAACACCTACAGAGGTCATAAGGTTTATTTTGGCTTCTTTGTCAGAAGCTTTGGATAACTTATTAGCAAATAAGACATGTTTGCGTTTCTTTGGGAGTACTGGCAAGATCTTTTCTGGATGAACCCTGACTTTTCTAAAAGGATGCACATTTAATTTTATCCTTAAATTTTGTCCTTTAAATTTTCCTTTGAGATCAGATTGATTGGCTCTCTTTCTTTTCAGAATCTGTGGATCAGTGAACCATTTTTCTGCTTGGTTTTTCTCCTGAGGATTGTTGCATTTTTTGAGATCCAAATTGATTGTGGGACTACTTTGATTTTTCTGCTGTTTCCAATGGGTTGATGATTTGGGTGACATCACAAATCTATCTTTCTTTGCTAACTCGAAGTTGTGGAAATGAACCTTCTTTGGGGTGTATGTTTTCTTGATTTTTACTGGTAAATTTGATAACTTCATGCTGTCCTCATTCATAAGGAATTTTTCTATTGCACTATTAATTTGGAGCTGTTCTTTTTCAGGCTTTGAATATTCTCTATGATTTGGCTTCTTTTCCTTCGTATAACCTAGAAACTGATCACAGGGCACATATTTACAGATAAGAGAATTGCTTGGCTGAAAATACCTAGGCCTGTTCTGTTTCAATAGTCCACAAGGATCATGATATTTTGATCTATGTTTTTCTAAGATCTTTTGTGCGTAGCGTTCCTCAGGCTCACAAGGCTTAGATGAGGAGCTTGTAATAAAATGTCTCTGCCTGTGAGGTTGTAAGCCATTGTCTCCCTTTTCTATTGGAGGCTGCCATGATTCATTTGTTAAATGCTTTTCAAGACTTTTTCTTGCCAAGCCTGAAGCGGGTGTTGCATATCTTCTACTAAATGTGTCATTGCTGATATCTGCTGAACAATAAATGCAGGAATTTAGCAATGAGCAGAGTTTCATTACCCAAAACAAACAGGTGTGTAGAAACAATGTCAAAAGCACAAAATGAATTCTAATGATGACAAATCTTGAATATTTTCTAATTGTTAGCCAAATCGACAAAGGAGATTTGGCACATCTGTGTGCTTGCATAATATTATTTTTAAGGGAGTGAGTGTGAGGGACATACTCAACGGTGCTCAGGACCACTGCTGGCCCAGTCTTCAAGTACCACTCAGTGCAGGGGACTATCAATTGCTGGAGACCAAACTCATTGCTCCATTGTGCAAAGCAGGTATTCCAACCCTTTTGACTATTTTCCTAACCTGCAATGACATTCTTTGTGGCTATGTTTTAATATGTTGTAGTAATGATTTAAAAGTGGTGGAATTAGAAGGGAGAGGAAGTAGGGAGATAGTATAGGGATCAGGGGTAACATGCTTCTCTTGCAATGCAACCAACCTAGATTTGATATCTGGTACCTCATATGGTTTCCCAAACTTCACCAGGAAGATCCCTGAGCAAAAAGTCAGGAGTGAGCCCTAAGCACAGTGAGGTGTGGCCCAAATAAAATAAAACAAAATGTTGTGAAATTAGAAATAAAATATTAATATTGTACATATTTAGATTGGTTGTTAATTTGGCTAGAATAATATATGAATACTATCCAAATGGTCATTGGAAATTTCTTTTCTGACTTCACTTACCCCTTTGAACTAAATATTACTGGGGAAAATAATGTAATATTGAATAGTATTTAGATTATAACAAAAAGAAACAACCTCAAAAACAGAAAAAATGTACTACTGTCTCCATCATAATATAGACCGTGCATTTTATCTATCATCACTTAAGATAATAAATTTGTTAAATGAGTAAGAATTTTAAAATATTGCTTGGCATCTGTGTTGCATCAGTTGCTGCTTAGGTTTTTGTATCTTTTAAAATCGAGGGTTGTTTGGGGCCACATCTTGCTGTGCTCAGAGCTTTCTCCTGCCTCTGTGTTCAGAGATCATTCAGGGGACCACATATGGTTCTGGGAATCAGACTTGGCTCTAACATGTGCAAGGCAAGTACCTTAACCCCTGTACTGTCTCATCAGCCCTCTACCTAATATTAAAAATGATGCATATAAGTATAATGTCGTATTCTGAATAATATTAATGGCAAATTAATAATAAGAGTAATCATTAAGAATATACTAAGATCCAGGTACTGTGTCAAATGTTATTAATTATCATTTAAAGCAAAATACCTGATCCATTGGATAAATGATATTAACTTATCACTTTAACAAGTGACAAACAAGCTTAGAAAATGGTATAGTTTTTCCCTAATCATGTGAGCTAAATGATATGGGCAGAACTAGTTTCAGACTGTTCCCAATCCTAAACTTTGAACCACAATGCATAGTAAGTTAAAAATTATTTAAAATGAGTATTCCTCTTGTTCACAAAATACCTCACAAAAAATTTACCAACTTCTTTTTATTTATTCAGAAGAAAATATAAGTTTTTTTCTATTGAGAATAGGAATGGTGATTAAGAACCAGACAAGTACCTAATTCTAATCTAAGTCCTATCATCAACTTGACCTTAGAGAAGCTACTTAGTTTCTAAATATTAGGATATTCTTCTAGATTTGGCCTTCATATGAGTCTAAAATTATTCTAGAGCAAGATTCTGTAGCTTTTATCAGATCTTTAGAGTCACAGGACTCAGTGATAAATATTAAGAATTAACTAATTCCTATCTAAAATCCCCTCTACACACCTTTGAAATACTATAATTCTGTGTTGCCACATAAAAAAAGGCACAGAGTGATACTGTGTCTTATGGTCTGTTGTTCTGGAGAAGTTTTAAATTTAGTTGCTTTCTCCTCAAATACCTTTGGTCTCTAGCTTTATTATGTGTCTGAAGCATAGCATGATTTAAGGTCTTTCTTAAAAGTAACTGTACTAGTTTGACAAATGTGTTGTGTGAAACAAGGAACTAGGTTTTAAATGATTAGCAAACCCTATTTCTTGAATAGAGATGTTTCCCAAAGAAAATATAGGCATTATAATGAGCTAAAATGAAAACACCTGCTTAATATGGTTGGTTCTATTGGCAGGTTTAATACTAATTTTTTTATAAAACAAAAAATTTGATCTTTCTTCCTTTTTTACCCCTTTTGAAACAAAGTCCACAAAGTGGTAAGAATTGGAATCTGATAAATGCAATAGGATAGATTCATATATTACCTATGTCACATATAAAATAAAACACATATTTATTCTTATCCAGTTGTTTCAAAATATATCCTTAAAGGACACATCTCCATGGTAAAAATTTCTTTGTGTAGCACCTCTGTCATTCATATACTGAGAGAGACCTCTGCTTGTTGTAAGCCAATTCAAATAAATGACAGGAACCTCTTTACAGAGTAGCTGTCAAAGTTTTTACTGCTGAGCATGAACACTCACCTTACTATTCAGGGAGGAAAAAAAAGACCTTTAATTCACTACCTCCACCTAAATATTGACATTGCCCATGTACAGTGGGTAGATGTCACGGCCAGATTCGCTTGGCTCTCCCAACATGGGACAATGAATTAAGTCTTGACTTTCCCTGGACTAGGAAGTTATCATCCCTGACAGCTCAGCAAGCAAAGTATGTGTCTTGACATCATCCCTGAAATGAATCACTAGTCTTAGAAGGCCTATTCTTCTAACGTGTCATGACCTGGGAAGGTTGCTTACTGCAGAATTGGCATTAGCGCACAAAGGATGTTGGAATGGAAGCCAATACTCAGCCTCCCATAAATCTTTACAGCAATAGCACTGTTGCTGTTTAAAATGTTTCTTTAAAAAAAGCAAACCAAAATAACATTGCTAGTTGTGGGGTCACAAAATTCACTTCCCAGGGGTTGTAAAATAGACTCTGAGGGTAGGCTGTCTCCATTTCCACTTCTGCCTCAGTCTAAACAGACAGACTACAGACAGAAAGACACACACACACACACACACACACACACAATCTCTCTCTCTCCTCTCGCTCTCTCTCACACACACATGCACACATATACAATCTTCAGAAGTAGAATGGACAGAAATCAAAAACATGATTTTATGGCATTCATTCTCTTGTACAGGAAATTAAAGGAGCTACTTTTCTCAGAGGGGAGGAACATAGATTTTCTAAAACCAGAATAACTCACCTATTGTTGCTATGTGCTGTGGAAGAGTTTTAGGCTGGACTTTCCCAGAGTCAAGATTCCTTAGGCTTTCAAATCTCTCCGGACAGTATCTTGTAAGTAAACCTGCTTCATTAAAAGCTGCCATATTCTCAGGAGGCTCTGAACATGCAGACTTCAACAATCTGCCACCAGCATAGAAGAAAGTGCTGTCTGCCCCATGGCTCTTGCCTTTCAGGTTTCTAAATGATCTGTCAAGGACTGTGGATTCAGAGACCAGTGCTACTTGATGGCTATTTTCCTGTGAAAGTGGCATTTCCTTTCTGGACCCCACTATGGACGTGACCTTTATCTCGTTTTCCTGAGTTAAGTGGCAGTTACAGTATCCCTGAGCGTGGTAATTTCTTGCCTCATGAGCACACAGGGATTCATCGGAGGTTCTGCAACAAAGATTTTCTGATATGTGTTCATTTGCTTTGCCTTGTTGAAGTTTCCAGTTAAATATAACTAAGCCTAGGCAAGTGAGACCAACAGCTCCTATGACAAAGATAGAGATCATCAAAAGATAACATCATAGGAAGAAACATAAATCATTAAATATGAAATTCACAAACATTAGATTTGTTAAATATTCAAAGGGAATCAAAATGAGTGGTAAATGCATGACCATGCAGAAAAATAACAGTTCAGACATGGTTCTGCTGTTCAATTTGTATCTTTAATTGTAGCTATTAAAATTTTTAAGAGACCATAACATCTTCAGTATCTGTGGTAGAAAAATGTTTTGTGGATGGCAATTCACTTATAAAAAATAAGTAATGTATTAAAATTATTTTTTTTACTTTGGAAATGAGTTTAATTTCACATTTCCCATATCCTAATTCTAGAGTAGTTATAGACAACATGCAGTATAGTCCCTAAAATTCTAAAATACCACAGCCACCTCTTCAAAAAGACTGATTCTGTATGTTGTTACCATATTTTATACATACCTAGAAGTCCATAGCCTTTCCAAATATATCATGGCTCCCCATTACATAAAAGTCAAATTTCTTGTCTTCAAGACTCTGAATCTGGCCATAATCTACCTTCCTGGCTTCTTAAAAAATTAAAAATATCTATCTTATTCATAAGTCATGTTTCAAATTCTTCATTGATCTTAAAAGGTCTCGTGTATGCTGTTAGAGCCTCGATTAATTTAAATTTTATTCTTTAAGATTGTAATACTAGCCTCTATTTATTTAAATTTTATTCTTTAAGATCTTAATAACTCTCAAATTTATCCTTCTATTTTCTTTCTTTCTCATTTTTTCAAAGATCACTCTCCTGTGAATGTCTAATCACAAACTGCCTAGTACTTTCATTTCCTATTCTTGAAGATGTAGCTTATTCTTTGAATAAAATTATAAAAGGAAGTGTTTTTCAAATTCAAGTGCAGATTATAAATATTTTTCTTATCTCAGCAAATCACATAATTTTAAAAATATCAGTAAACAAAATTCAATAAGATAGCAGATCATACACCATGATTTAGTGGAATTTATTGCAAGAATGCAGGGATAGGTCAAATATACAAATCCATTCCAGTGATATATCAAACCAAAAAAGATAATTTGAGGGGCTGGAGCGATAGCACAGCAGGTAGGGTATTTGCCCTGCAATAGGCCGAGCCAGGTTTGATTTCCAGCATCCCATATTGTCCTCTGAGCACTGCCAGGAGTAATTCCTGAGTGCATGAGCCAGGAGTGACCTCTGTGCATCCCGGGTATGACCCAAAAAGCAAAAAAAAAAGAAAAGAATAAGTTTGAATAATGTAATCATCTCAATAGATGCAAAGGAAACATTTAGTGAAATTCAGCATCAATAAATAAAACTGATATAGAATATGCACATCCAAATAGAATAAATGTTTTACATATTTAAGCAATAAACATATAAATCGAAAGAATAATTCTAAATATTACCACATACTCAAAAAGAATAAAATGCCCAGGAATAAATTCAATGAAAGAAGTGAATAGCTATATAATAAAAAGCATAGCATTGATTAATAAATAAAATAAAAAACAAAGAAATGGAAAAATATGCCCATGGGTCAGAGTAATCTTAAATTTTATGTAGATCTACAATATCTGCAATATCCAAAATAATTCTAAGAAAAATGAATAAAAAATGAAGGACTTGTACTTCCTCACTTGAAACTATACTACAAAGCTATAGCAATAAAGAACTCTGGTACTAAAATAAAAACGCGCAGATCAATGGAATAGAATTAGTAGTCCATTAACAAAACCACACATGTGTAAAACCAATTTAGGCCATAAAGTCAAGAGCATACAATGGAAGAAGAAAATTCTCCATGAATGGTACTGGAAAGATGTGTAGTATTTACAGAAGAATGAAACTAGATCACTCTTACACCATAGGTCAAGTTTTATTTATAATATGTTGAAGACTTGAATATAAGATCTGAAATCATAAAACACATGATGAAAACATAGGTGACAAGCTCTTTGACATTACTATTACTGATGTTTATGTATTCATCTCTAAGAGGAAAAAATCTATAAAGAGATAAACAATTGGAATAACATGAAAACAAAAATCTTCATAGTGAAAGAAGCCATTGTCAAAAAAATAAAAACAGCCTTGGGCCGGATCTCTGGTACAACACGTAAGGTTCATGGTTTTGCCTTACACATAGCTGAATGGGCACAGAGTCAGAATAATCCCTGAGCACAGATTAGTGTGCCCTCCCACTCTCAAATAAGCAGCCTGCTGAATTGGAAGTATAGTTGTATGTATATATTTGTAAAGGGTTAATATTGAAAATATATAAGTAACAACATAAAATTCAGAACCCTCAGTACAATTAAAAATGGGCAAGCAATATAAAAACATTTCAAAAAAATTTCACAGAGAAGATGAATAGATGGCCAGTAGACATAAAAAGTTGTCCTATATCATTAATGACTTATAAAATATAAGCAATACCACAATAAGATTTTCCTTTCACACCAGTTATAATGGCATACTCAAAAGTTGATAAAACAATCCTGTTGGTATTGATATGAAGATACTAAAATCATTATACATGGGCTGGAGTGATAGCACAGTGGGTAGGGCGTTTGCCTTGCACTCGGCTGACCCGGGTTCGAATCCCAGCATCCCATATGGTCCCCTGAGCACCGCCAGGGGTAATTCCTGAGTGCATGAGCCAGGAATGGCCCCTGTGCATTGCCGGGTGTGACCCAAAAAGCAAAAAAAAATAAAAATAAAATCATTATACACTTTTGGGTAGGTATTGCTGTAGCCACTATGGAAAACAGTATGGAATGTTTTGTTTTCAAATCTTTTTAAGTGGAACTATCTTATAGGCCATTATTTCCATCTCTGGGGATTTATATAAAGAGCATGAAAATATCAACTTAAAGAATATTCCTGGGTGGAACAATAGTACAGTGGTAGGGTGCTTTCTTTGCATGTAACTAGTCTAGGTTCAATGTTGGCATCCCATATTGTCCTCTGAGCACCGCCAGGAGTACTTCCTGGGTGCAAAGCCAGGAGCAACCCCTGAGTAATATCAGGTATGGCCTTCAAACAAACACAAAATATTTATTTATCTCACTCTGACTAATTTTACTTAGCATAATTTTATCAAGGTCCAACAAATGGTAAATCTCTTTTTTAATATCTGAGTAATATTCTATTATGTTTCTCTGCACCAGATTTCTTTATCCAGTCAGATTGTTTTTATATGTTGGCTATTGTGAACAGTGTTGTAATAAACACAGGGATTAATAAAGTACCCTTTCCTTCCACTCACCCATCCTTCAGATAGGCTCAATTTATATTCTCAGTCTAAAAGATTTTTTCCTCATACACTTCCTATGCCCTTGTTTTGTTTCCTTCTGTACATCTAATATTTTTTTAATTAATCATTTTAAAAATAGACACAAATTTAGATTTAAATGTATTTAAATCTATATATAAATATATCTTAGAGTTTGGGTTTTCCAAACAAAATTTTGGTTTCAAAATGTAAAGTCTTATGTAGCACTGTAGTACTGTCGTCCCGTTTTTCATCAATTTGCTTGAGCAGGCACCAGTAACGTCTCCATTGTGAGACTTGTTGTTACTGTTTTGGACATATTGAATATGCCACGGGTAGCTTGCCAGGCTCTGTGTTGCAAGCAGGATACTCTTGGTAGCTTGCCGGGCTCTCCAAGAGGGAAGGAGAAATAGAATCTGAGTCGGCCGTGTGCAAGGCAAACACACTACCAGCTGTGCTATCACTCCAGTCCTTATGTAAATAATACAACTTTAAAAGCACTACACATCTCTTATAGAAAAGTCAGGGTTCAAATCTCTGTTCTGACTCCACTCTTGGGAAAGTTTTCTACTTTTTAAGCCTTTTTTCTCTCCTCTATCAAATGGTGATAATTGAGACCACTCAGGTTAAATGATATGACACACAGTACTTTATATAGTAATCCTCAACAAATAGTCATTTCGGTTTATGATTATGATCACTACTTCTACTGTTTAGGTTCAGTTGTCCCAATAGATCCTAGAAACCTCAGCTGATAGAACAAGTTCCCCATAACCCCCTAATCATTAATATCCTATTATATAGGGCCTGAGAAATAGTACAATGGGCTGGTGCTTGCCACGCATGCAGCTGAGATCTGGGTCTGATTCCCAGCACCCCAGGTGGTCTCCCAAGTCTGCAGGAGTGATCTCTGAGTGCAGATCAGGAGTAAGCCTGAGCACCACGGGGTGTGACCTCAAAACCAACAAACAAAAATTACTGTATGACTAATGCAGATATTAAGCCAGATAACTAAGGAAAGAAGTAAATTTTTGTTAATACAGTACCATCAGCAATTGAAATGAGAGTGAGCATAATTTGATTATAGGGAAAAAGTATGTGTCTATCTCTAATTGTATCTCAATGGCTAGAAACTACTCTTTCTCCTACTGGTAATGCTAGAGCTATATCTGTATCACATTACCAGTCAGGTATGGTCACTTTCCATTAATGAAAAGAGAACAGAAGCAGCAAATGAAGCTTGTAGGTAGGCTGAACATGCTATTAAGAAGTTAGTTAGATTTTCATTGCCGTGGGCATTTTGCTATTTTTAAAAAGTGTTCTAAAAATCTTTCTGAGTTAAAAAAAAAAGAAAACAAAATATAGGAAAAGTAATAAGTTCTCATTGAAGTACTTAAAACCTGTTACAGCTTTATGCAAGTTTTATCTTTTTATCTATCAGTTTCCAGAGTGAGAAGCACCAAGATGTCAGAGTATGTGTCAAATAGTCACTTATTAACATAAATTTATTGAATGTGATTTTTGTATTCCTTTGACTTGTTGAGGAAGAAAGTAGAATCAGAGGCCAAATTATTTTTTAAAATTCTTAATTTTAGGGAGGTGCAGAGATTGAACTTAGGTCTCATGCATATGAGGTACTTTTTCTTTTACCAATAAAATATGTTCCCAGTCCCTCAGAGATCAAGTTATAATTCTAAATCTTTGTCCAAATATCTATAGGTGTAAAAATTAAGGTAATTTTCACTTAGGAAGAAATTTTAATGAATTAAATTGATTCCACAACTTACATTTTTAATTGTATCTATTACTTGGTGAAGAATACAATTAGAATTATAATTTTTACACTATAATCTAATATGCATACAATCAGATTTATGATTCATCAGAATTTATCAGTTAAACCGTATCAGATTTTGACAAAAACTTTGGAATATTTTAGGTCTATTTCTACACAAATGCAGTATCATTTACTTAGACATATCTTTTATAAAAACATATTTAAAAGATACTTTAGTATAATCACCGTATTATAGTATTTCCAAAATGATGTTCGACAAAACATCAATTCAATGAAGTCATCTATATGTATGTGGTGGTGGTGGGAGCAAGGGGGCAATTCATGGTTAAGTACGTTTGAGAAGTTCTTTACATTATATCTTTCTTTTAAAGGTTCATAATATATATTACAAAATGAAAGTCTATAAGAAATGCTGAAACAAAGATGTCATTTGCACTATTTCAAGCATTGCCTCAAATACTTGAACCTTCAAACATTTTGCTTATGTGTTTATCTATTTATGTTTGGGGGGGAAGGGCCCTTCCTCGAAGTTGTCAGGAAGCCAGGGATCATTCCTGGTGGTCCCCAACCCCCTAGGTTAGCAATTCAATGCTAACGGTTTCTGAGACCAGCAGGGACACCTAAGTAGTGCTCAGAGGTCTTAGGAATATACCCAGTGATGCCCAGGAGGTCTCTGGTGCCTCTGATGCCTGGTTTCCTGGCTCCTGTCAGTTTTTAATAGGGATATATGTTACTCCCTGAAAGTAGTTCTTGAAGAAACACCTAGAAACACATCTACTGTCTCCTTGCTATTGTCTTACATGATAAATTATCTCTTAGTGCGATTATTGACATGGTTCACGATTCTTTAAATAATAATCTTTCTGAGAGGAACTTAATTCCAACTGAGTCTGACTATGATTGGTGGTATTTTTTTTGTCTAAATTTGTTGCATATCTCCTATTATATGTCCACATTAAAAGTGTAAACCATTAAGATATAAAATGTTGATGTCTCATTGATAAATTATAAACCAACTAAAGAATAATTATTTAGAAGATATATTTGAAACACATAAATCCAGTCCTATATGCTATTTGGGACCTCAGGTTTTTCAGCTCTAGAGAACTATCATATTCCTCCCCCTTCCCATCACCATACAAACACACTTATCAGCATGGTTACCTACACATTGTAAGTTTAGCAGGGAAACAAATTTTGAGATATGTCTTGCCCATTTGGTCCTTAAAAATGATCCCTTTATATCACTCATTCAGTGACATAAAGGCCATACACATGTTTTCTTTTAAAGTTTTACGCTACCATAGAAAATCTAAAAGGTTGAACACTATCATGGTTTTGCTATTCTGAAGAGATAATGACCCTGTATGCAAAATCTGAGTAAATATAAATAATAATTCTAAGCCCCAAACATAAGGAAACCAAGGTACAGAAAAGTCAGTTAATCTGCCTAGAGTCACAGAGTAATATTCTGGAGCTAAACCAGAATAATCTAAGTATAGAGCTCGTACATTTAACCCATTTGCTGTACAAACACGATAAAGTAAGATTTTGTGTAGATCATAATATATCTCTTTTTATAATTGATAAAGTCCACAGTTCCTCATTTTCTACCACAGAGATGTGATTGCCATGAGAAAAGAAGCTATCTCATTATCCTTTTAATCCGTATTTCCTAGCATTTTAACAAATGCACCTGTATTTTTTGGTTTGGGATTATTGACCAATTATAGATACTATTTATGAGTTACAGATAAGAAAAGTAAATGGAATGTTTTTACTTAGGATCAGATTTCCAGTTACATCAATGGCAGATTTGAAATTTGGAACCCAAACCCTTTTTCTCTGTTGTTAGCTTCTCTGCAAAAGGAAATTCTTACAATCTATGGCAAATCAACTAATCTCCCCAGAAACTCTCATCATCTCTACCCACAAACCTTGCAAAAATTCCCAAGCGTCTGTGGAAGGCATCACTTAGTATGCTTCGTGGTTGTGGACAAGAGAAGGGAGAAATGGACACACATATCTTAGGCATACCTGCAAGGCCAAGAACAGTCAGCAGGGCCACATCGTGCCCTGGAAGGAGGGCTCTTCCGTCCTTTAGTACCAGAGTGAGGTTGGGAGCCTTGGAATCACAGCTGGTATCTGACAGCCTCAACATGCTCTTTGCTGAGGCCATTGCTGTTGTGATGGGAGGCTGATAATTTAGACCCTTGGCGTTTATGGATGTGTGAACAGAAGACTTCATGTAATTCCTTAAAAATGGAGGGAGGGAGTGGATCTCACAACTGCAGCTCCACTCATTCTACTCCAAGCTCGAGAGGATTAACTGCTGCCTTGAATTAAAAATACATGGCACCTGTGCACAAACATATTTCTGGAAAGGTCCATTTCTTGTAGTTGACGCAGGGACTGGAGGTCATCTTTCCCAATGTAGGAAATCAGAGAAATCCAGATGCTAAGTTCCAGTATCTGCAGGCTGGAATGCTTGCTGAAGGAGTGAACAGTGAGCAGAGACCTGTGTATTTGATTGTGCTCCAGCAATAACATCTGGACTTTGAAAGGCCTGGTGGGGCATCTTCCAGAACAACTTCCATGCCATTTCTGGTCAATGAGAACAGGGCAAGATTAAACAAGCACACATCGGAGCCCTCTATAGAAGACACATCCATCAGCGATGATTAAAACCTTCATGCTCACAGGGGCTGCTATAAGGAAGAAAGGCACAGACAAAAGGCAATACTGGAGTGAGTGAGAAGGGAGGACAGTGGAGAGCAGGGCTAATCGATACCCTCTGAGAGACCAGTACCACCTGGGTGATAACTGTCAACAAAGTGAAAATGATTATCTCATTTCTCATGTAAAGGGAAAGGTGGCTCTTTACCAGAATGATGAATTTTTACATTTTGGGTTGCTATGACATGTTTATTTGAGAAACATAAACCCATCTGTTTCTTTAGTTGTCAAAGACAATTCATTGTTTGGGATTATGATCGCCAACGGGTTCTTTGTTTATGATGGAAAGTGGCTTTTCCTTTCTATGACTAGGCAGTGACCTGCTCCAGTCCTGCTGGGCCAGGGATAGATTTCGCCCCAGAGCTGAGTCTGAGTTCGGGTTTCTCAACCAGCTTTTCACTAGCAGTGTGTATTTCTGTTGTGGAGTCAGTCATCTTTTTCCTCTCAAACACTAATGTGTGAGGTAAGGTGGAATGTTGTTTTCTGATACTTTGGGATTTTATTCTTGCTTTTTTTCAGCTCCAGGCTAAAAGTTGGCAACTTAGTATGGATCTATATTCTCTCCCGACAACCCAAGGATTTGTCAGTGGGGATCTCATTATAGTCCGGGCCATCCTGGCCTCCTGTCTAATATCTGTGCCCTCCAATGAAGTCCATCATGTGATGACAGGTGGTACTGAGGGCTTCCAACTGTTAAATCCCTTCACCATAATCACCTCAGAGCTATCACTGCTCTGTCATTAGGAATCAAAGCATTTTAACTCAATAAAGATGTATTATAATCAAGAGTTATTGTAACACATCTTTATCATGCTAAAATTGTTTTGACTGCAAATGACAGTGTCATAAGGATGGAAGAGCCCATTGTCCCTGGGAGGCCTACAGGTGATATTGGAACAATCAACTATGGGAAAAGCAAATCACAATTCTCTTATGAAATTCAGACTTTATCACTGAAACAAAGAGACATAAAAAAATTAAAATGTAAAAGACAAAGAGATTTCAGAATGCCTTCTTTTAGAAGAATCGTTCCAATCTCTACAGCACAAACATCATGATGTTTAAGTATTTATTACTGGTTATTTGAATTCTATTAATTCTGGCCAGTTTCTCATTTTGTTCCTCTCATCATTGTGTTTGATATGGGTTGAGGGAGTTTTGTTTTTGTAGATTCCCAGTCCTCAAGGGATTTGTCAACTCTAAGGGAACAGATGATTTTTTTTCTGTCAATTATGTTTTATCTAGAAGTAGACAGAAGCTCTACTCACAAGTCATCCATTTACTTTCTTTTATTTTATGAAATCCAGCTTCAGAAATGTGGCATTCTGTAACAGAGAAGGAAGAAATAGAGATATGATAATGTAGATGAGCAATTTTTTTCCATATGGATAACAGCTACTGCTGATCAGAAAAAAATATATGTGGGATGTAAACTCAGTTGAGACAGAGGAAGTTTATTGTTTATGTGTTTTTAATACCAACTGAAAGACCAGCTCACCTTGGAATTGTCTGTCTTCTGTCAGAGAGGAGAATAACATCTACCGCCTAATTCTGAGCATCCTAAGATTTTAGAAATGAAAAAAATCATCTTCTATTCCATCTTAACTTAGGCTTATTTCTAAAAACTCTCCATTGGCAGAGCTTATAGCTTGTTTGTGTCTTCTTGAATATCAGGATGTAAATCACATTCTCCTCAAATTTGTTAATAAGGTGTCTTATTAAATTGTTGACTTAAGCAAGCAATATGTAATGAATACAGGCAGTGTATCTTGTTAGCATTTCTACAGCTCATTTACCACCAATAAAAAAAAGACTAGACTTTCAAAATTAGATGCACTTTGATAATAATCTGTTTTGCTAGTACATCACTTAATCTTACTAATGCTGAACAATTGCAGTTCAGGTTTTTGATTCATTGATATTTCTTCCAACCAGTTGTAGAGTTCAAATCTGCAGTGTGGACAAAAATATAATTAAAGTTATCTATGTGTTTTTATTAAAGAAAACATGTAACTGCATCAAATGGTGGCTTAACTTTTGTAATAGAAAAAAATCTCAGTTGCTTCTGAAGGTATTAAAATAGGTTTCATTGGGACCACCAAAAGCAGGACAATAAAATAATGTTAGAAGTAATCTTTGATTATAGAGGGAAGACTTGCTTTATAAACATTTACATCCTGAGTCCAAAGAGCAGTCAGTACAATGATCAGAGCTAAGACAATTTTCAGGTGCACTGAACACTGCCTTTTCACATTACTGGTTGTATTATCTACTGTATAGTTTAGCTAGTGACAGAGTGCTACACATGAGTTACTATGAGCCACAGCAAGATAGCATAGGGCATGCGCCAACTACCTGAAAGGAAAGTAGAGAGTAATGCCTGTTACAATATTGGCATTTATTATCCATAATTTCAGTATATTTTGGGTCATGTGGAGTTTTACTTTATAATGAACAGTTCGGCTTCTCCCAAGATGTCAGCTAGCTTCAATCTTTAATTTGCATAGAATTTAAATTAAACTAAGGTATCTGACTATAAATTCAGAGAGCTAATATCCAGGATGCGCCCATTAGTATGTGTTATATTAAAGGTTAATACTCTGTAAAACATTTTAAACTTTGTAGATCTTTTGTAACGATAGTCTGAAAAAAATGTAAATTCATTAATTCTATCATTTTATTCAGCAGTAGTTTTTGAATACCTTCCTATGCTAGGCACTGCTTAAGGCATTGGAGACAGAATAGCAGATAACAATAATAAACCCCTGTTTTGTGTGGCAGTCTATAAGGAGATGTTAACAATCATCAAATGAGAAAAGAATTAATATGAAAATATGTAGAAAATCATACCAGTACTTTGAATTAAAGAAAGCAAAAGTCAGGGTTTGGGATAGGGTTGAGAGGGAATCTTCTGGATAGCAGTAGCTTGAGCACTCTAAATGTGCTGGACAAGGAGAAAATTCTGATAAAGTAACATTTAATAACAACCTAGGAAAGATAAAAAGTGCACCGGTAAATCCAGGTGAGGAGGATCACTGTCACTGTCACTCTCATCCCGTTGTTAATCAATTTACTCGAGCGGGCACCAGTAAAGTCTCTATTACACTCAGCCCTGAGATTTTAGCAGGGCTTTACTCGTCTTTCCCAACGGATTGGAGGCTCTTTCGAGGTCAGGGGAATAAGATCTATAGTTACTGTTTTTGGCATAATCGATTACACTACAGGTAGCTTACCAGGCTCTGCCGTGTGGGTGGGATACTCTCAGTAGCTTGCCAGGCTCTCTGAGAGGTATGTATATGTCTTTTACTGTATTTCGGATATGAATACGCCACAGGGAGCTTGCCAGGCTCTCCCGTGCAGGCAATAGAGTTTTGGTAGCTTGTCAGGTTCTCCAAGAGAACTATTAGATGTCCGGGAGCTTGGTTTTATAGAGACTCTTTTATGAGAACTAACTTTTTTATGTTTATATTTCTCACATTTAGACTCAAATTTTTAAAACTAACATGTTTTAAAATTTAGTTTATGATAAATTTTTTATAAGTTAGACTTCAGCAATGTAAGAGTAGTTTCTCTGGCCCTAACATGGAGCTCCTAGAAGAGTTTTTTAGAGATTAGCTTTGGTTACAATGTGTTTTTTTACTATAACTTGCAATTTATGTGTGTTCTCTTATTTTCTGAGGATTAGTTTAGGGGCTTATACTCTTTCTGGACAGAAACAAATCTCAACACAGTCTATACTCTGATTTTGGTTTGGAGCCACATCCAGCATAGCAATACTTAGGGCTTACTACAGGCTCTGTTTCCAGAGGTGAGGAGGATATAAGTACAAAATTCTGAGGGCATATTATGTTTGGCCTGTGGAAGTCAACATGATTATTGTGGGTACTTAAGAGGAAGAGAAGATAATGATTCTCTCAGGAGTCAGCTGGACTTTGGGTTTTTGTTGGTTTGTTTTATAGGTCCTGCTTCAGTGTTACTCGGGGGGGGGGAGTGTTATGAGGGGAGGGGAGCAAAACAGCTCCAACAATGTTTGGTGACCTCCAGGCTGTACCTAACTGTGCTGAAGTGGTGTCAGTGTCAGGAATCAAACTCAGTCCGTGGCATATGTGCGGCATGTCTTCTACCACTTGAAATATCTTCTCAGCGGCAAGTGCTTCTTCTTTTACCCAAATGAGATCAGAAGTAATTGGAGGATTTTGTGAGTGGCATTACTTTATCTGAAGTAGAGTTTGAAAATGATTATTTTGGCTACTGTGTTGGGAGCATATTTTTAAGAGGCCAAAAAAAATCAACAGAAGTAATTACAAGGCAATTATAATAATACAAAAAATGATGGCAGCTTTGATAAGAATGGGAAGTAGTCAGATTCTGGATAATTTTTGTTAGCATGAAAGGAGATTTGGAGAATTCATATGAAAAAGAGGTCCTAAGGACATAGCTCAAATGATAGAGCACATGACTTGCATGTATAAGGTCCTGGGGATTGAACCCAATAGCACAGTGGGTAGGGTGTTTGCTTTGCACACGGCCAACCTGGGTTCAATTCCTCCACCCCTCTCGGAGAGCCCAGCCAGCTACCAAGAGTATCCCGCCTGCATGGCAGAGCCTGGCAAGCTATCCATGGTGTATTCAATATGCAAAAAACAGTAACAACAAGTCTCACAATGGAGACGTTACTGGTGCCCACACGAGCAAATCAATGAACAACTGGATGACAGTGCTACATTGCTACCATCAGATATGGCCCCTTTAGGAAACAAAAAATATCATAACAAAGTGAAAAACTAAAGATTATCTATGATTTTTGTTCTCTGAAACAATTATCTGAAAGGATAAATTGACATTTATTTAAAATGGGGGAAATTATGAATATTAGCAGCTGCACATGTGAGTTTAGAGTTCAAAAAAGTACTGGACTAGGGATAGACACTCAGGACATAAAGATCATGAAACTAAATTAAGTTCTCAATAAATAACCTCTACAGTAGAGAACCAAAGGCAAAATCTTAGTACAATCCAAATACTTGTATCACTTATCATCCCATTGATCTTCAATTTGCTCAAGCGGGCACCAGTAACATCTCCATTTGTCCCTGTCACATGCTATTGTAGTTCCAATGATATCCGCTCTCTCCAAGAACAAGAAGAGCCTCAAACTGTTCATTCAGGGTTTTGACTAAGAAGTCTGACCATCTCGTAGGTGGGCGGCCACGCAGTATTTTGACGTCCAGTGGAATCCGGTCGGTTACAGCTCTAGTCCAGTGGTCGTCTGAATCGCATTACATGTCCGACCCATCTGATTTTTGATGCCTTGGCAAACGAGACAGCATCCCTGATTCTTGATTGTCGATGGAGTTTGGAACTCTGGATACCTTCTCTCATTTGAGTGAAATGTGATACTCCAAACATAGCTCTTTCGATTCCTCTTTGGGATACCCAAATAGCGTTCTCATCCTGATTTTGTAGGGCCCAGGTCTCTGATGCATATGTTAGTGCAGAAAGAATGATGGAGTCGAAAAGATGTGCCCAGAGCTGGAGGTTTTTTGTTTTCTTAACCACTTCTTCAACGCTCTTGAAGGCATTCCACGCTGCTCTCTTCCTCCTGTGCACTTCTGGCAACAAGCCGTTCCTCATGTTGAATTCCCAAGCCATGTACAAATTCAAAGATGTCCGTTCCGTTGAGAGCAAATGGAACGTCAGGGACTAGTTCGTTTTTCAGGAACATTGTTTTGGTGAGATTCAGCTGCAGTCTGACATTTCCACACTCACAGAAATCCAATAGTTAAATATTGGATTGGTACAATCCAATAGTTAAAGATAAGAGAGAGAAGTAGAACCAAAAGAAAAGTCAAAGAAATAGTAAATGTGAGAGGGGAAATTTAGAGTGGTAGTGACCTTAAATCTTAATGAAGAATGTTTTAAGGACAAAGGAATGTTTATTTGCATGAAATGCTTTCCCAAAAGAGATGAGCATTGACACAGCAATTGAAATTGGTAAAAAGGAATATTTTTTAGTGAACTACTATAGGAGAAAGCCTAACAGAGGGTGGAAGGAGAATAATTAGAAACTGCAAACTTAGAAAACTCTTTGGACAATTTTTTAAATTGAGTCACCACAAGATATACAGTTACAAAGCTGTTCATGACAGGATTTCAGTCATACAATATTCCAACACCCATTCCTTCATGAATGTACATTTCCCACCACCATTGTCCCTTTGGAGAAATTTTTCCTTAAATCTGAACAGAAATATAAGAAGAGGTAGATGTTGAAGAAAAAGTGGAGTCAATACATTGTTATTTATTTATTTTTCAGATCAGAGAATTAATAGTATATTTATATATCAATGAGAATTAAACAATAAAAAGGAACATTGATAATAACAAAAATTAAGTGAAAGGGAAGTATTATCATTATGGCAATGTTCTTGAGAGTATATTAGTAGTGATAAAATTTATTATATGCTGAAAGAACTAGCCTCAGACATAGGCAAAGTTCATTTCTAAATATAAGTAAAGGCAGTAGTCAGAGCTGGAAGTTTGAGGAATGAGAAGGTACAAAATAACCATCTGCAATATGAGATAGTAAGTGATATAAAAATACACCATAGGTTCTCTAAGTAGAAGCAATACTAGTCCAGAAGGCTGGAGAAATAGTACAGTGGGTAGGCCCTTGCCTTGCAGGCAGCCCACTCAGATTCAATTCTCTGCAACCCATCACTCCTAGGGGGATTCAGGGAGCCCAAAGTAGTTTTGAGCATGAGGAGGCAGCAGTATTTCACTGGTCCTAGAAACTGTTTTCTCTTGTTCTTCTTTGAAGGGCCTAAAATAATGCCAAGCTAAACCATGGACCAAAGATCTTTGTTTAGATTTGCAAGTACAATGGAATATGCCTCAGGACATCAGCCCACAGATAAATGTATTCATCATTTTGGCACCCAATCGAGTCCTGGGAGAGTGACCCCTGTTCTGAGTAAAGCCTACTGTGCCTCAAAAAATAAAACAAACAAACAAAAAGATAGATTAGTCTAATAAATTTAATCAGGATTAAAAATTTCCCAGTACTGCACAAAACGCATGATAGGGCAAGGTAGTCAACACTATGTGAAAGGCAGTGCTTATGATTACTAATAAAATCTAATCTAAGCAAGAAAAGAATGGGAAAAAATGAATACACTGAGCGACAGTAAAAATGGTAAGAATAATAACAATAAGAGATAGGGTTAAGGGACAGATAGATAGATAGATAGATAGATAGATAGATAGATAGATAGATAGATAGATAGATAGATGTGTAACCACTGTCATTGGAAGGACCATTCAATCAAGAAACATGTTGACAGATTCGATCAGAACTTTATCCTCAACCATGTATAGGTTGGAAGATGTTGGACTCACATCCTCAAAGTAAGCATTATGTTCGTCAAGTCTCAATGAACAGTTTTTATTTGGAAAAAAACAAAGGAAGGAATTGAAAAGGAAACATTTCTTTAGAAAATGCAGTCTGTAAGTTATTTGTAGCCTGGTCTCCTGAGGCACATTTCATTGTATCTGAAAATCTCAACAGAGAACTCTGGTCTAAAGTTTAGTGCCATTATTTTTGGGCTTTTGAAATTAGAAGAATAGAAAAGCAGTTTCTAAGGACCAGAGAGATAGAACATCTGCTACCCCCACCACCAACTCCCCACATTGCATACAATCCCCTGAGTAGTCGAGAAGTGAACCTGAGCACTGAGTCAGAAGTAAACACTGGGTACCAACTGGTGTGGCCCCACCCTCCCAAAAATCTATGTTTTAATATGTTTAATAGTTTTAATATTTAATAGTTTAAAATTAACTATTAATTTTAAAATTAACCCACCACCCCACACACACACCCCCAGCCATGTAATCCCATCCACAGCCACCATCCAGAGACTTAAAAGCAAGCTCCCGGAAGAGAGCAACAAAGAGAGTCTCTTGTCCGAGTGTCTTCCCTGGGGCACCTCGGAGGGGATGGGCTCCAGCTTCCCTCCCCGCCCAGAGCAGAGCTCCCAATGGCCAAAGACCTCTGGAGCCTAGCCACAGCCATGCCCCTCTCCACACACTCAGACGAGCCTCACGCATGAAGGTACTGGCAGAGGAACCCAGGTATGTGGTACCCGGGGCTGAGACCTCCAAGCCTGCTCAGATCGGGACTGGGCCTCGCCATATCTTATAGCCTACTTCTCCCTCTGGGGGAGCCTGGCAAGCTACCGAGAGTTTCCTGCCCACATGGGAGAGCCTCGCAAACTCCCCTTGGTGTACTCATATGCCAAAACCAGTAACAATGCTGGGTCTCATTCCCCTGACCTGAAAGAGCCTCCAGTGCGGCATCATTGGGACGTATGAGTAAAGAGAGTCTTCTAAAATCTCAGAACTAGGACAAATGGAGACATTACTGAGACTCCTCGAGAAATTTGACGATCAACAAGATGATGATGATGATGATGATGATGATAAGCTTAATACTAATGGTTGGAAGGTAATAGGCAATTTCAGATAGGTAGATAAAAAATATCAACAAAAAATAAGAATTTTTAAAGCTGAGTGACATTTGCCTGGGGGTTTAATTACCTTTCTACTATAGGGTATATTTGAAAATGTTCACAGTAAACTTTCTGAAAAAAAGCAACTTTTTTAAAAGTGCATAATGGTTTGCATGCTCAAAGATTGTTGAAGTTAGGGTTCCAAAGGAACTAAGCTAGGCAGAAAAAACTATTATGGAGCTCAGAAGGAGCAGGTGGAAATTGAAAGGATACAGAGCTTGGAGACATAGCAAGTATTGTTAATAACAGGGTCTTGAATAAACCAGGTTATAAACCAAGGAGATAATAAAGCACTAAGAATAGTATTACAGGGCCTGTCAGTAAACTAAAGCCATCAACAAATCAAGGAGAGTGACAGTGGAATTGAATGATAAATTTGTGGTTTTAGGACAGCCACTTGAAAGTTGCTAAGCCAGCAAGGAAGACATAAACCTTCTCTCATCCTACCCCCATCCCACCATCCCAGAGGTACAAGAAATATGTTAGAGAAAACTTAATTCCTCTTGAGAAGGCTGGGGGGGGGGCGGGGGGGAGGAAGCAGTGTCCTCAGGGGAGGGCTAGATATTAAGGGAGAAATTGTTCAACTAAGAACCTAAATTAGTTGGTTCCTGCACCTGAATGTTAAATTGGGCTCTCTACCTCCTGGCAGTGAAAGTTTCATAAAGAGAGAAATGATGGGTCATGTAGTCTAAAGATCTGACAAAAAAAGAAGCATATACTTTCTTCCTAAGAGAGCATAATTTTTGAATCCCAAGGATTTTCCCACAGGTGCATAATTATTTTTTATGTTTCTAACTAGAAGAAAATTTGAAATGCAATAAAAATCCAATGTTTAACTAAATACATGTGGCACATAAGTTTGTAATGGACAATATTGATAATAGTATCTTTGAATATGAAAAGCTGATCATAACAATAGTCCGAAAATCTCCATTAATCTTATTTTTGACTCTTGTATGGAGTTTTTGAAAGTAAAACTAACTATTGAAATGAGATTTTGCAGTTATTTTTCTAAAGACATGGAAAGTATTATAAGGCATTGAGAGGGTTAATAGATTTTAGTATTCACTTCTATTCTTTCATTTCAGAAAAAAAAACTGCCACTTAAAAACATGCAAAGCTAATTAAAGCTTTTTCACTATTTCATTATCTGAATGTAGTTGCAAATTCTGACTTAAAACTCTTATCAGAGTGAGACTCTACATCCTTCTCTGAACAGCAAATGAACATTCAATTAACACTTCAATACAAGTGTATTTTAAATAAAAATATACTTTATTGTTAATCTCATTCTTTACAAATGCAAATACCTAATTTTAAAATCCAAAGAGATTGCCTGCCTTTCATTCTTTGGGGGAAAATGTCTTTTCTCTATTTACAGGGAAGACCGGAATTTTCTGAAGTTGTTACCAAGTTAGAAGAATGTCTCTGCAACATTGAGGTAAGAATTTAGCTTCTGAACTCTGTCCATTTAAAAAGACTGAATGTTCAAGGATATTGGGGAATCTAGGTAAAATGGTACTTTCTAAAGAAAATGAGTATGAATTCCTTCGGCTCTATTCATATTTCCCCTGTTATTAAGTTGTTATGGAGGAGCAGAATTGACTGCAAGTTTCCAAAGGTAAACTTGGAATGAATTTTGGGGCTGGTAGAGCTCATTCCTTTCATGTGGAGGAAGGGTTTGGTTCCAGGCACCCAGAAAAGAACAAGAGAAAAGAGAATTTTGGGTCCTTACACCTAAAAGAATGAATATGAAAACTAATTTTTAGGTTAAATACAGTTAAAGATAATTATTTAAGTCATTTTTATATAAATGTTCTTACAGTGAACATTACATAAAGCCATTGCCTGTATTCAATAAAAATGATCACTAAAATTAATGAATAAATTTAGAGACATTGCTTTTATAACACACATGTCCTATATAATGTGCGATATGTTGATAATCAGGCTAACAGATTTTTTTTTAATATCAAGGAGCTACTTTCTTTAATGCTCTTTATAATTATCTTAGTTTTTCTATATACCCAGTAAGGAGATCGTATTTGAAAATAGATAAAGAAACTAATTCCAAATAAATAATTTCCACAAATACAAATAAGTGCTTTAGGAAAAAGGTCAGACATCATACAAAAAGGCTTATGCATGCACATGCAAATAAACAAAAGTGGGGCTGGGGGAGGGATGGGGTAAAATAGCTTCAACCTGAAATTTCACAACTCCATCCTAAAATAGAACCATTCAGAGAAAGTTCTATGTCCTTAAAAAAAAATTCTCACTTCAATGTTACTCTTAGTTTTTAAAGAGAGAATATAGTGTCCAGTCTACTTAAAATTGCATGTCTGGAATGATAATCTGAAATAAGAGTCTTTGGTTCAAGCCTCTCTCATGACTTGAAACTTCTAAAGAGGAAACTTTTTATATAGAAAAAAGCTTGAGTTCTTAGTCATAGAACTTTCCCTTCCTTCAACCCTGAAACACTCATACTAAGATGTCTGATAGGGCTTTAGCAGCCTCTTCCAAACAGAAGCATCTACAAGAGGCCTAGAATGCTAAGAGATGCCTTTGACTTAGACTCAGCAAGTTTGCTCCTAGTGACTGTCACTGTCACTGTTATCCCTTTGCTCATCGATTTGTTTGAGCGGGCACCAGTAACGTCTCTCATTGAGAGGCTTATTGTTACTGCTTTTGGCATATCCAATATGCCACAGGCAGCTTGCCAGGCTCTGCTGTGTGGGCGAGATACTCTCAGTAGCTTGCCAGGCTCCCTGAGAGGAACAGAGGAATCGAACATGGGTTGGCCGCGTGAAAGGCGAATGCCCTAATGCTGTGCTATCGCTTCAGCCCACTCGTAGTCAAACTTGGGTTATATTCACATAGATTTGGGAGAAGATTCCAGAAACAAGGATCAAACTTAGTGAGATCTGCTAAACAAAGCTGTCTTATTTACCAAGTTTCTTAGTGCAGTCATACCCAGTAAAGCTGAATTTGCTACATGCAAAAATCATTTTCTAGTTCAGAGTGTACAAATTAATGACCAGTACCAGCATCAAGGGTGTTGGCATAAAGTTTCATAAATTTCTATCCTGATGGTCTTCACAAACCAGTCCATGGACAGGACCAGTCCACAGGTATAGAAAAGCTGACAACTAATTGGTCTATACAGTCTTGATTCTAACTGCTGGTCCACGGACTGAAATGCAGAATGGGTGCCAGTCCGCAAGCATAAAAAGGTTGAGGAACGCCAATCTATCCTCTGTACTATTCAGTATAAAGCTCCTAAGTAACAATTTTGATTAGTATTTCTTAAGTTTTTTCCAGCCATGACCCTCTTTTGATCTTGTCTCCCTCCTTGTGTCCCACACCTGTCCCACTAGTTGGCCTCCAGTCTCGTGCCATGGTCCCCATTTACATGGTTTGCACATGTGACCATATGGTTGCCTATTGAGAAATGCTGGCTTAGAAGAAGGTCAAGAGAGTATTGCTCATCATGTGGCCAATGTCATAAGAGAGAGAAAGTATTTGAAAGCAGGTTTCTACCTCAGTTGGTCTAGAGTACTTTTCAGCCATTAATCATAGGATTGATGCCAGTCTGCATATATGAAAAAGTTTAATTGCATTGTTCTTGATGGATATAGTAATAGGACATGTCTGACAATAATAAATTTAATGAAAATATTATATCAATGCCAAAGAAACAATCACAGTATGACTGTATCATTGTCATCCTGTTGCTCATCAATTTGCTCGAGCGGGCACCAGTAACGTCTCCACTGTGAGCCTTGTTTTTACGTTTTTGGCATATCGCATATCGAATACACCACATGTAGCTTGCCATGTTCAAGAAACAATAGAAGAATATAAAATGGTGAATATATGGTTTAGGAACATTATGAATATGAGAGAATAACAACCACTTTGGGAATTAACACTTCTGTCTTGCTACAAAATAAAGGTTGTAATCATTTCTCTTTGATCTGACATCTCAAACAAAATTGTAACTAGTTGTTCCCATGATCTTTTAAAAAAAGATAATTAAAAAGCAAGCACATATTTTAGGTAAGGGAGATAAGAATGAGGAATGGATTGAAAACTAACGTGTGAGAACCAGTTAGAAGAATTGAGGGATATTTATCCCAAAGAAGATAAAATTAAGGTGAGTCCAATAGATGTTTTTTAAACATCAAAATAATTACTATGTGACAAAGGAATTGACCTTGTTCTCTGTGTGTCAACAGATAGAAATTAAGTGCAATGATAGATTTATTATGAGGAAGAAGATTCTAGCTAATAAAGATGTTCTAAGATAAATGAACAAATCTGGAGATTCCCCACTAATCTGTCTACATTGATCACCGAAAAACATGTCTGTACATCTATAAAGGACCTAGAAATAAATATATAATAGACATGTATTTTTAAACCAATACATGCTGTATACATGCCTTATGAAGTTCTAATGTCAAAAGCATTAATATTCTAAGTTAGGTTGGGGAGACTAAATAAACATAAAAGTTGTCAGAAATTCAAGAAAAATACTCCTGAATTTCCTTTTCTATCTCTTATTTCTTCTCTCATACTTGTCCATCTCCTTGCTATACTGACAACTTGTAGCTATTTTTTAAGTTTTCTCACAAAAACTTGGTTTGGGCCCTATGCTTGTAAGACATTAAAGAATACTTCATTTATAAAATGAATGTATTCCTGGAAATTTATATAAATCCATTTTGTGTAAAGAGAATAATTTCATTTAAAGGGAATAATTTTCAAGTTACAATTTGAAGGAACTCTGCCATGAATCACATTGCTATAGTGAAATATATAGAGATTCTTTTGATCATTAAATAATAACCTTCTAAATATCTATTTTATGAATCTGATTTGAGCCAGCTGTGTTTTCAAAAAGACAAATGCAACTTTAATGGGCCAGCTCTCAGCACAGAACTAGGTCAAAAAAGTAAATTAAGCTATCCAGGTGGTGTCATGAGAGGCTGAAAGGAAAGCCAGAAACAAGCTGAAATGAACAAAAATTAAAATATGAAAAATCCTAGAATAAAACATGAAAATAAATCAATATTCTAGTCTATGCCTGTAAGTCTGTTGGATTTATTAAATGATTGAAACTGCTTTTCCTTCCTTCAGCTGATGTCTCCTGCATCCAGTAATAGCAGCGGGTCTCTCTCACCTTCTTCTTCTTCTGATTGCCTGGTGAGCCGGGGAGGACCAGGTCGGAGCCATGTGGCCGCGCTAAGGAGTCGTTTTGAATTGGAGTATGCTCTGAATGCAAGGTCCTATGCTGCCTGGTCCCAAAGGTAGGTGGTAATCTAAACAACAGTCTCATAATCAAGTCAGATTTCGGAATCTCATCAAGATAGTCCCAATTTGATTAGTATCAACAGGGGATTTACCATCCCTGTGGCAATCTTTGAAAAAAGAATTTCTTAAGTTTACTTTTCTCATAATACCATGACCAAGAACTAGAATTTTATTATCAATTTGCTTATGTTCTCTGAGTTTCAGATAATAGTGATTGACTCTCTTGTAAGTTAGATAGCAACAAAAGGAATTTATTTAAAGTGTTCTGAGGTTAACTTAGAGAATCCAAAGAAAAATACCTTGAAAAACAAGAAGCATCTTGTAGAATCTGAGCCCCAAAGCTTCAGGGTTCTGAAAACTGTATAATCTGAAAACAATATTATTTAAAAATTTGACTTCCAAGTATATATCCCAAAAAACTGAAAGCAGGTCTCAAATAAATACTTATATTCAAGGGGCTGGAGCGATAGCACAGCAGGTCGAGCACCACCAGAAGTAATCTCTGAGTGCAGAGCCAGGAGTAACCCTTGAGCATCTCTGGGTGTGACTCAAAAAGAAAAAAAAAACTTATATTCAAATGTTCAGAACAACACTAGTCACAATTTCCAAAAGGTGTAGACAACTCAAATATTTATCAGATGAACAAAGAAATGTGGTATTTGCTCAATAGAATGATATTCAGCCATAAAGAGAAATGACACACAGATGGATGCTACAAACACAGATGAACATTGAAAGCATCATGGTGAGTATAAGAAGCTATGTATACATTCACTGTATCACTGCTATCCCATTGTTCATCAGTTTACTCGAGGGGGCACCAATAACATCTCTATTACACTCAGCCCTGAGATTTTAGCAGCCTCTCCTTACTTGTCTTTCCCAACAATTGGAGGCTCTTTTAGGGTCAAGGGAATGGGACATATTGTTACTGTTTTTGGCATATCAAATACATCAAATACATCACGGGTAGCTTGCCAACTTTGCCATTCGGGCAGGATACTCTCAGTAGCTTGCAGGGCTCTACGAGAGGTATGTATATAGTTTTTACTGTATTTGGGATATGAATATGACATGGGGAGCTTGCAAGGCTCTCCTGTGCAGGCAATAGACTCTTAGTAGCTTGTCAGGCTCTCCAAGAACAAGGCTATTAGAACAAGGCTGTTAGAACTTCCCAGAGCTTGATCTTATAGTCTCTGGATGTAGGCCATTGGTGGGATTACACAGCATCGGGGGCAGTTTGTGAGTGTGGCTGCCAAGCTACTGGAAAATTGGGGGTCCGGATGGAGAAGGCTCAGTCCCAATTCGAGCAGGCTTGGAGATCTCAGCCCCAGGTCCCGCACACCTGAGTTCCTCTGCTGGTCCCTTCATGGGTCCCTTCATGCATGAGGCTCATCCGAAGGAGTCTAATATTAAATTATCTTTCCCCCATATCATGCCTTGTGCATACATATTCAGAATATGAGTATTAGTTTAGCTGTTATAACAAAAGATCATAAATTGTCTGGTTTGAAGTTTAAATGTTAAACATCAAAAACATATTTGCTTTTTCTTTCTCTTGGTTTCTGGACCATATCCACGATGCTCAGGGGTCACCCCTGGTGGGGTTCTTGGGGGACTTGGGATGCCAGGAGTCAAACTGAGTTCATTCATGTGCAAGAAAATGTCCTGCCTTCTGTACTATCTCTCCATCCCTAGAAATGTACTCCACTATAAGATGGAAGTTGGAATTCAAAGATCAAGTGCCCACATGGTAAGGTTCTGATGGTTCTTTCTTCTGGCTTGTAGATGGTCAACTTTCACTCTGCCATCCCATGGCAAAGAGAAATGGGTGTCTTTTCATCTTCTTACAAGGGCACTTGTTCTATAGCATCAGTGAATCACTCTTATGATCTCATTTAATCTTAATTATCTCATTAAAAAAAATGGGACCAACCCAGCAGTGCTCAGAGCTTACTTCTGACTCCGTGCTCAGGGATCACTCCTGATGGTGCACCATGGGATCATATGCTTGCAGGGTATTGAACCAGGATTAAATTCATGCAAGGAAGAAGCCTAAATCCATGTACTATCTTTGAATCCAATCCATTCCTTACATATCTTATCCCCAATATAGTCACAAGAGAGATTGGGGTTTCAACATATGGAATAGTGTGCTGAAACCACAAAACACTTGGAGAAGGCATGTGACTCAGTCTATTACAAAAATGTAAATCTTTAACAACAAAAAGAAGATTGGAGGTTGCAAGGAGAAAGGAAAAATTGAGAATAACTTCTTACTAGTATGAGGTTTGATGCTGCGTTAATGAATATATTATGGAATTAGATGTGATGAACTTCGTGAATATATTAAATGCCACTGAATGGTTCATTATAAAATGATTAATTGTAGATTATATGAACTTCATACCAATTGAATAAGTAGGAAAAAACTATAAAAATGGGGCAAGAAAAAAATATTGTTTTTTTCATTTTATATGTATGTCCCAATTTCTAATAGACAGATTCCTGTCTCTATTTAATTGTAAGATTTTCAGATGGCTATACCTATCTGCTATTGACATAAAAATGTGTATAGAAGCTTTACCAAAACTCAGGAATAAACAACGATAGTAATTTATTTTTGTTGTTGCTGTCACGGGATCAGGTTATACCTGCTAATCTTCAGTGGCACTCAATACTCAGGATTTTGCATATGCAAGGCATGTACTCTACCACTGAGCCACAATCCCAGCCCTAGCATTTATTTGTCATTTATGTGTCTGTGAGCTGATTTTGGATGGCATTGACTCTCAGATGCAGAGTCCATTTTGTCTAAGCTTATCTAGGTTCATTCTAAGTATACCTCCTTTTCCTTAGGCCAGTGGCTAACTGAGGTAAGTTCTTCTTGCTAGGAACTCAAAAAGGATAAGCCTGGCATCTCATGCATATTTAAAGTCCCTCTTTAAGCTGCATCATCTGATATATCTGATGACGTCTCAGAGCTGAATCCAATTATCAATAAGAAAGAAATTATACTAACTTTGAGGAAACTGTAAAGTCACATAGCAAAGCCCATAGAAATGAGAATAATGAATTAAAATAAATTTAATCTGCTGTGAGAGAGAATCTGATTGGTCCTTCTCATATAATATGGCCATTTCAAATGGTCTAAGCAAATGGGCTAAAGTGGAGATATAGTCATATTTCATTGACTTAGCTGCCAGGATTCTGTTCTGTAGGGAAAGTAGAAAAGGTAATAATGGTGAGCTCAGATGGGAAGTGTGTATGTAACAGTCCGTTGCAAAGGACAAAAAGACTAGCTTAAAATCTTTATTCTTTCATATGAGTTACAGAAAAGTTACATGAGTCTAGTTTTACATGTACTCTGTCTCACACACTATATATCTCTCTCTGTCACATACACACACATTCACGTGTGTTCACACATACTCATTCACATACTCCATCACTCAGAACAAAAAAAAATTTTGAAGATTATAATAAAAAAAGGAATAATCAAAGATATTATACCATCTCCAAATTGCTACTGTTGCCTGTTTTGCCATAGTTATTATATACCTGGTCCGACAAAAGTTACATATACAGTTATGAAGAGAAGGGAATCTGAATGATAAAAAGGCTCTAATTTATGGAATGTCATGAAATTAAGTATCTGCAGGTTTGATTGATATCTAGGCAAGCTGGACACAATTCTTTATTGAATTCCAGCTTCACATAATTTCATAAGGGATTCCTAGACCAAGATTAGATTAGAGCCAGTCATAGCTTCATCTTCTAGTTTCATCTGCTTTTATGATTCAATACTTGTGGTTTTTCCAATTAATTCTCTGAGCAGTTAGATTTGAATATGTCTAAAGCACTGTTGCCTGAGAGATGTTCACTTGAGGCAGAGGCTAAGAGGCTGAGTTACAGAGTCAGATAGATCAGAGACTCCCTCTCGGCTTAGCAATAAACTAACTCAATGGCCTGAGTTTCATAAAAAAATATGGATAAGTATACCAAATATTAGGGTTGTTACTGCAAGCAATATCGACTCAAGGAAAACAATATTGATAACAGTGATTCATTAAAAGTCCCAAGCAAATACAAATTTCTTTAATCTAAAATAAGGATCATTTTAGAATATAAGTAATTTGTAGAGTGAATTTAAATATGAAGACAATTACATAGCATGGGGGCACAGTGGTGCTGTGTGAGGTGAGAGTGGAGGAAACAGTTTCTATGGCCACTTGGGTATTCAGAGACATATACTACTAATGACACTTTACATAATGAAAGGTAAAATCATCAGAATTTTTGTTATTATGATATTTTGGTTTTGGTTTGTTTTATTTTGGGACCATAATAGGCAGTGTTGAGGGCTTACTCCTGGCTTTGTGCTCAAGGATCACTCCTGATGGAGGGTGGGGACTGTATGGGTTACTGGGGATTGAGCCATTCTGCCATATACAAGGCAGGCCCCTTATTTGCTGTCTTTTTCCTGGCCCAAACCCATTAGATTTTATAATATTCTCCTTAGGTTTTGTATACTTCTAGACAGTCCTCAACTCTTACAGTGTCCCGTTAAGTATTTGTCTACTAGGTTCATAGTTTGCTTACTTACTAACAAATACCATGGGTATTTTCGATGAGGGTGAATTAAAGTTCACTTTGTTAGTTGTAGCTTCCTCTACCAATTTTAATCTTTGGACTGCACGAAATCTACTCTAGAAATAGTTAAAATGTCTAGCTAAGCCTTTAGATGCACTAAGCCATTAGAAGCACAAGGATTATGTATATTTTATGCATAACTATTCCTAGTACTTAGAAATTTGATTTGTACAAAGTCAATAAGCAAACAAATATTTATTTAATAGAAAACTTATAAATAATTTGATACATTGAATGATTTTTAAATTGAAGCATAACAAGTAAATAAGTATTTGCTTTGTTTCCTATGCTATTCGCTTAAAAAACTATCACTATTGAGCATCTACTGCATATTAGGCACTACTTTAAAAACTTTAAACACTTTAAAATAATGATCCAAATAAGCATTTGGAAATAAGCATTCCTGTTTTTATAGATGAGGATACTCATACTCAGTTAGGGTAAGCAGATATATTTAGACAAAGAATGTAAGGTAAAGGATATTCTCATTTTTACAGAGGCAGAGCTGGAATTCTCACCCAGGACTCCCTGTCCTTACCGAAATTCTCAAGCACAGGAGATTGTACTTTTCAAATGCATGCTGTTTTTCCAATAGTTGAATTTGATAGACTTCAACCAGTTTCTTCTGGAAGTCAGTCAGGGAAAGAATTCAGCCACATCTCCCAAGCCTGTCTTTTTAGCCTGTACACGTGAGAGCCAGGAGAGCAGAAATCAATAGATTATGGAAGTCAAAGAGCTCAGTGACACTAAACTCAATGGCCCAATGAGCTGGCCCATTATTTGAATAGATTGGGAGAGGCTCACAATTTTGATTACTATTAGAATCATATGGGCAGTTTTTACAAATGTCAATACCCAAGACAGATTAAACCATAATCCATGGAGAGGGCACCCAAACAGCAGAATCCTAAAATCTCCCAGGATATTTCAGTATGCTTCCAAATATTAGAAACATGCTCTACGAGAATACTCAGTGCTGATCTGTCAATCATTCTGTGCAAAGGATTTACAACTGATGGGATAAATGAAAGAGGAAAGTGAGGGTAGAGGTGAAGCAACAGCTGAGACCAAAAGAGGCCTTTATAAAGGTTGATTACCTATGTGGCCTCTCCCCAAAGTCCTTGCAGTGTACTCATAACCTCTGATCTAAGGGGCATTCGAACTCATTAAAATCACACAGTTACAGTGTGATTTTTTAGCCTGGCCTTGTGATTTTCAAGAACAAGTACAGGATTGTGGCCTGTAGTCATGAGTAGCATACATTCCCAATTCTGACTTCAAAGCCTTCGGTGACTTTTTATGAGAGGGTGCATTCTTTTTTCAATTTGTGACCATACTGTTAATAGCCCACAGTTTTTTAATACTTGATTTGATGGGTTTGGGTTTGTTATTTGTTTGTATACTTATTTTTAATGATTATTGTTTTCCTTCATAAAATAAATGGTGTGGTGGTAAATTGTTAGACACCCTCTCCACAGGTAATAACAATTCACTAATTTCTACTGCAACCACATATTAATGAAATCTGAAATGAGGAAGGCAGTTAAGTTCTGCCTCTTTTAAAATATGATGTGTTTCCAGATATATATGGAAAACTAAGCATGTGGCACTTGCTCCTCCCACAGGGTATGAAATCTCCCATCTTGTACATGGATTACATCATGTAAATTTAGAAATGACAAAGTGATACACCACCTTTCAGATGCAAAATCCAATTAGTGTTTATGTAGGGCTGGGCTCTGAGAATAGAATGCTGTGACCTAGTTAGCTGGCCAGGAGAAGAAATCTAGAGATCCAAAGATTGGAACTGTAACACAGATATATTTTAAATTAATTTTTCACATTACAGAAGGGTCCATCAAAGGGTTCCTTTAAATAGAAAACTTGCCTAGTGCACTTAGAATGCAATTTAATTTATAAAAGTCGAATATAAATTATAAAATTTTAATTTACCCATAGTATTTTCCAGAATGCAGCAACTGTATCAGATGATAGCATTAGGAAACTGATGTTTCTAGGAGGAATGAAAGGAAGAGCAGTGTCCGGATTGCATTCATTTGGTCTTATGAAGCTGAAAATTACAATGATAAAGTATCCTTATAATTGGAGGTTAAATAATTTCTTCTATAGACCTACATGCTTCTTTGTAGTGAAACTTACTCAGGCACCTTAAATTTTCCTATTTCTCCCAATTCCTTCTTTATCACCAATTTATTTCTCCTTTTTCTGCCACACCCACCAATGCTCAGGGAAACTCCTGGCTCTGCCCTCAGGAATCACTCCTGGCAGTGCTCCGGGTACCCTACGGAAGGCCAGGGGTAAAACCCAAGTAAACTTGCAAGGCTGACACCTTACCTACTATACTATTACTCCTGGCAGTGCTCCGGGTACCCTACGGAAGGCCAGGGGTAAAACCCAAGTAAACTTGCAAGGCTGACACCTTACCTACTATACTATTGCTCCAGCCCCCTAGCTCTCTTTACAGTTTAACACAATTAGCAGTGTTAAGAACAAGTTGATAGCCACTTTAAATTTTCCCACCTTGCTTCTCTCTTCTCCATTAGTTTTTTTTTTTTTGCGACTTCATGCACCCTATGGCTCCAAATTACATAATCTCTGACTCCTAACCACAAAGGTTAGCCTTAGACCGTATGATGTCTACATATTTATTCTTGACTTTTCTCTGTCAATGACTGTCATGCCCCAATTCACACAACTGTCTCTGACAGCATAATTCTCCTTATGTTGAACTCTAGTTATATGTTATTATCTACTTCAAAAATAACATATCTCCTTTGCTTCTAAAATTAAGCAAAATCAATTTATCTGGGAATCTAAATAAATAAATGAAAAAAATTCTCATTTATATCTCCCACTAAATATCTTGTGTTCTAGTGGACCTAGACTGAGAGTAACAATGTCATTCCTTTACTCGAATGCATTCTAAGATTTCTAGAACCATGTGAGGCATTTTTTAGAGGTTTCAATGATTTGGGGGATGCTGCTAATATTTAGTAGATTTAGGCTAGCCTGTTGTACTTTCTACAGTGCTTCAGACAATCCCACAAAAAAAATGAATTATGCTGCACAACATTGTTAATAGCATTTCTGGTGATACATTATATCACACATACACCCAGTGTTTAACCTTCTGTCAACCAATTCCTGGGACTTGACAGTTTTTCAATCTGACAGGTCCCTTCTTAATCTTGACAGAATGTTGATCAGCCTTCAATAATATCTCAATCAGCTTAACTACTCTATTGTAAGGCAACTTTGTCAGGGCCCAAAGCCATTCATGCATAACCAAAGGCCACATAGCACTTTGTCCTGTTTTACGCATTTACATTATTTTGCCTTATAATTATGTCTCAGTCCTCACTGTATCACTGTCATCCCATTGTTCATCGATTTGCTCGAGTGGTCACCAGTAACATCTCCAAGTGAAACTTGTTACTGTTTTTGACATATCAAATACGCCACGGGTAGCTTGCTAGGCTCTGCCATGCCAGCGAGATACTCTCAGTAGATTGCTGGCTCTCAGAGCAAGACAGAGGAATTGAACCCGGGTCAACTGTATGCAAGGCAAACGCCCTACCCACTGTGTTATTGCTCCAGCCTTCGTCCTCATTAGTTTATAAATAAACTCATTAGTTTATAAAATTCACTAATTCCTAAATAAACTCATTAGTTTATAAAATTCACTAATTCCTAATTCCTTAAAGACAGAGATTTTCTTCTCTTTTTTATCTCCTATACTATCTAATTAATATGTAGGTGTACATAGTGAATGTTAAATGTTTTCATTTATAATTAATTAAAGGAATCACTAGTTAGTCAATGAATACCACGCTTTGTATTTCTGCATTTTAATTGAGTAAATCACTGTCTCTCAGAGCTTTTGATCCCTATAATTATGTCAAGTTCAAATCTATTATCCTAAAATAAACTATTAGTTAATTCAATGCTCTCTCCATCTCACTCCCTCACCATTAGGACACAAGTAGCCAAATCTTTACTTACAACAAGGGGTAGAATATTAACTGGGTGTAATGGAAATAATCCAAAGCACTAGAGTTTATGCTCAAGACCCTGAGTTCAATTCCTTTCACCGCATACCCTGCCAGTACTACCCAATGTAACCTGGTGGCCTCCAGTACCTCCAAACCTATAGAGCTGAGCATAAGTTTGGAATGCCCTCTGAGTGTCATTGGGAAGGGCTCCAAGCTCTTCTGAACTGGGCCTCTCCAAAATAACATACTTATCTGAAATGTATGAGTAGAAAAGTGATTCACTTGTATCACTTGTAGTCCCGTTGATCTTCAATTTGTTTGAGCGAGCGCCAGTAACATCTCCATTTGTCCTTGTCGCAAGCTAGTGCAGCCCAATGATATCTGCTCGCTCCAGGAATAAGAAGAGCCTCAAATCGTTCATTCAGAGATTTGACAAAGAAATCTGACCATCTAGTTGGTGGGCGGCCACGAGGTCTTCTGATGTCCTGTGGAATCCAGTTGGTAACAGCTCTAGACCAGCAGTCGTCTCTGAATCACATGACATGACCGGCCCATCTGATTTTTTATGCCTTGGCAAATGAGAGAGCATCCCTGATTTTTGACTGTCGATGGAGGTCAGAACTCCGGATTCTTCTCTCACTTGAGTGAGACATGATATTCCCAGCATAGCTCATTCGATTCCTCTTTGGGATACCCTAATAGCATTCTCATCCTGTTTGCGTAGGGCCCAGGTCTCTGAGGCAAATGTTAGTGCAGGAAGAATGGTGGAATTGAAAAGATGTGCCCAGGAGTCGAAGGTTCTTCGTTCTCTTAATCACCTCTTCGATGCTCTGGAATGCATTCCACGATGCTCTCTTCCTCCTACGCAGTTCTGGCACCAAGTTGTTCCTCGTGTTGATTTATCGACCCAGGTACACGTAGATGCTGCATTCAGAAATGTTCGTTCCATTGAGAGTAAATGGAGCTTCAGGGACCAGTTCGTTTTTCATGAACACCGTCTTGTTTCGATTCAGCTGCAATCCGACCTTTCCACACTCGAGGTCAAAGTCAGCCAGCATTTGTGCCCCTTGGCCAATGTTTGGTGTTATAAGAATGATGTCATCAGCGAAAGGGAGGTGGTGTAATTGCTGACCATCTATCTTCACTCCCATCCTTTCCCATTTCAGTTGTCTCATGATGTCCTCAAGGGCTGCACTAAAGAGTTTCAGTGAAATGGTATCACCTTGCCGCACCCCTCTCTTTACATCAATGATCACTTCCTTGTAGAATGGTGAGATCCTGGTGGTGAATCCACAATACAGCTCGCAGAGGATTTTTATATACTGAGTTTGAACGCCCTGTTTGGCCAGGGTTTCGATGACCACCTCAGTCTCAACAGAATCAAAGGCCTTCTTTAAGTCGATGAACGATAGACAGAGCGGCATCTTGAACTCTCACGAAACTTCAATGAGTTTGGTCACTGCGTGGATATGGTCTTATTGTGCTGAATCCCCTTCAGAACCTGGCTTGTTCACATGGTTGTACTTTGTCTAGTGTTCTGCCTATTTTATTCAGGATGACAGGAGTGAACAACTTGTAGACGACAGACAGCAGGCAGATTGGGTGATAGTTGCCGATGTCGTGGATGTCTCCCTTCTTGTACAACAGAATGGTCCTACTGTTTTCCACTGGGACGGAACCATGCATTCAGACAGGTAGCGTGTGAAGACTTGGGCCAGTGTATTGATGAGTACCGGTGGCAGATTCTTCAGTTGTTCGGGTCTGACCTTGTCCAGACCAGGTGCTGTTTGAGTCTTTACCAGCAAAATGGCATGTTGGATTTCAGAAGGGAGAACGTTGGGAACGACATATCCATCCTGTGGAATTTGATATGTGGGCAGGTGGACATGGCTGTCAAAGAGATCCGAGTAGAAGTCGTGAATAATTTTCTCCATTGCCTTTCTGGAGGATGTGATAGATCCATCAGGACGTCGGAGGGCAGTCATCTTGGTCTTGTTGTTGGCGAAGGACAGGCGAGCGTTGCAAATACTTTTCCTGGCTTCTGCTGCACTGGCCAACACTGCTGCTCTTCTCTCTTTGAGGTCTTCCTTTATCTCACCTCTGCACAACTTTGTGAGCTCGGACGTTAGCTTGGGGTTGCCTGAGGCTCGTGCCAAACCATGTTGACGAATGAGCTCCAGAGTTTTTGAAGACAGGCGTCTGTTTGTGGCTTTCTCACTCTGGGCATTCTTCGCACAGACATGGAGGTGCTGAACCAGTCGATCGTATTCCTTGTCGATGTTGTCAAGGATGGCATCTTCCCACACGTTGCTGCAATAGTGTCAAAGAGCTCCCAGTTGGTGGTCATTCTGGGAGTTGTCTTCTTATACTTAAATTTTGCAGACTTTTCTCCCCACTCTGTAAAGTAGAATTTCACATGAAGGGAATGGTGATCTGATCCCATTTGGAATTTTGGGACAACAGTGACATTGGTCAGGCAAAACCTTCGATTGAATATGATGTGGTCAATTTTATTGTGGAACTGTCCACCGGGAGACTCCCATGTCCAGCGTTTAGATTCGGCCTTCTGAAACCGTGAGTTACCATGGATGGTCTTGGTCGACATCATGAATTCAGAGAGTCTCTCACCCTTCTAGGCCATGTGTCCTAATGTGGAGTTCTTCGGGTGACCTTCTCAGACCTATCTTGGCATTAAAATCACCAACAATGATCTTGTAGAAGGTGTGGTCTTCTTTATAGAACTTCTCCAGTTCCATGTAGAACCTCTCAATTTCTTCTTCATCGTAGTTGGAAGTTGGTGCGTAGGCGATGAAGATAGAAACTGCAGGCAGTGAGCCACATCTATTCAAGTGTAATCATCCAATTCGGGTTGTTAGGCATTCGAATGAATCAATGGTCATGGCCAAGTTTGTGTTGACAAGGACACCAATGCCACCAACGCCTCTGTTGGCACATGTTCTGAGGAACAATTCTTCTCCAGTGTCTAAAATGGCATGATGTGATTGATGTCTCCTCATTTCAGTCAGACCAGTGATGTCGTACTTGATCTTCTGCGCTTGCACCATCAGGTCCTCGATGGATGTTTCTGATGCCAGTGTCCGTGCGTTGAACGTACAGACAATCATTTTAGTCTTTCTTTGTTTTGGCAGTCTAGTTTGTCCCCGAGATTTTTTCAGCCTCTCTTTGTTCATCTTTCTTAACGCTGCCGTATTGGGGGCTCTTTCGGTGACAGGTGAATGAGGCCAATTGTTGTTATTGTTGGCATATCGAATATGAGATGGGTAGCTTGCTAGGCTCTGCAGTGCAGGCGAGATACTCTCAGTAGATTGCCGGGCTCTCTGAGAGGGACGGAGGCTTTTAGGGTGGCCTTCAATTGCCCTTAGAGGTGTTACCATGGTTCACAACAAATTTGAACCCTATCAAATATGGTGTGGGAATAATAGGTATTAAGTGTTTTATGGTGTTTTATTCGGCCCAAGTGTCTGGAGAGCAACCTGGAGGGTGGCAGTGGCTGGGTAGTGGATGTAGTGGGGGTCGGCCGATGAGGTATTTATCTTGGGTAGGGTGGAACATCTGGGTTGGACCCCTCCCTCAGATGCCAGAGATTGGAGGAGGCAGACAGAGGATCTTGTTTCCAGGTCTCGTTGAACCTAGAGCTAAAGTCACAAAGTTCTGCTTACCTGTCTTTGCGGGCCTTCACTCGTGCATGAGTGATCCACTACTCAGCCACCGCCACCCTCCAGGTTGCTCTCCAGATACTTGGGCTGAAAAGTGATTAGTATATTTAATTCTATTGTGTTTTTAAAAGGCAAGATTTCTGGAGCCACAAAGATAGTCCAGGGTTTGAGGCACTTGCATTAAATGTAACTGCCTCAAGTTCAGTCTCTGGAACTGAGTATGATCCCTGGAGGACCACTAGTCAGGACACCTGAGCACAGAAACAAGAGTAAACTCTGAACACTGACATGAATGCCTCCCACAAGAGAGATTGCTTAGAGTTAAGGGCATAAGAAAAGGATTCCACTGAAAAGGCAAGTGATAAGCTATAGTCCAGATAAAGAGAACATGACATAAGATAATGGCTATTAAGATAATGACTTTCTTTTCCCCCTTACTAAAAAGATGAGACATTTATCTACTAGATTATCTGTAATATTTCTTTAAGACATTAAGGACAAAACTTTTAGATAGGTCTGTTTTCATCTTTTCTATTCTATTCCATTGGAATGAACATTTATTTTTGTATTAACAGTACATAATTTTAACTATAATTATTAAAGGTTTGCTGTCTGGAAGGTCACTTCTCATCTTGGATATTTTTATTACTCTTTCTTCTTAACTACTCAAAATAAATTCTATAATAACCTTGCATTTTTCTAAAAAAAGTAATATTTTGATTATAGATGTTTTAAAACTAAAAATCAATATAGACCAATACAAGATTAATAGATCTGATACCTTTATGAGTCAAGTCTCGTCTACATGAATTTAGTCCAATTTTTCATTATTCAGCTATTCTTCTGTATCTCTATATAGGATTTTTAATCATTGAAGTTCTCACATTCTATATTAATTATATTTATTGTACTTTCTGAAAATTTTGAAATCATTGCTACCATTATTTTATTCTCTCAAGATATTTTTACTTCAAATAAATTTGAATATGCTCTCTGTTGTTCTTTACTATGTGAGTACCCTAAAAATTTAACATAGTTAACAAATTCCATAATTCATACATTTGTTATATTCCCCAAATAAAAGAGATATCTTAAATCATATTAATTTCAAATCTAAACTTTCTGGATTGGGACACTTATATCCATTATAGTGACTTAATCATGACTTTTTCATCATAGAGCTTAGATATTAAGGCTCTATAATGGCTGTGGTAATCTAGACTTTCTCATTTATTGTTTGAATATTCTTTTTACTTACATTTCATACTTTACTCAAAATGATTATCCTTTCCTTTCACACACACACACACACACACATATATATATATATATATATATATACACACACACATATATATATCTTTTAAAACCCATTAGAGTTGGCTCTGTTTGAAGCAAACTTTTGAAAATACCTTTATTTTCTCTCTTTTTTGAAAGATATTTTGTTTGTTTGTTTGTTTTTTGTTTTTTGGGTCACATCCAGCGATGCACAGGGGTTATTCCTGGCTCATGCTCTCAGGAATTACTCCTGGCGGTGCTCAGGGGACCATATGGGATGCTGGGGATTGAACTCAGGTTAGCTGTGTGCAAGGCAAATGCCCTACCTGCTTTGCCCCTGAAAGATATTTTCTTTTTTTCCCTTTTTTCCCCTTTTTTATTTTTTTATTAGTGAATCACTGTGAGGGTACAGCTATAGACTTACACATTTTCGTGCTTGTGTTTCCGTCATACAATGTTTGAGAACCCAAAAAGATATTTTAAATGTAATATGTGTGGATCAGAAGTTGGGGAAGGTTTCAATTGTTTTGCATATTTTCCCTGTATCTTAAAAACAGGATGCTGACTTTCTTTGTTGCCGTTAAAATTTATTTGAGTCTAATCTCGTTATTTTTGGTTTTTAATTTTGCAATTCTGTCTTTGTCTTGTAGAATATTTTTATTATCTTGCTTTGGCATTATTGGGTATTAAGGATCTGAGGATTAACATGTTTAACAAATTCTGAATATTCTCAGCCACTACCTCTTCTGACACTTCTTCACCCCATCCTCTATATTGTCTTCCTTGAAATGTAACTGACTGTATTTGGAGTCACTTTATTTTCCATATTTCCCTACCAGCTTGTGATGTGTCCCCTCCCTCTAATTTCCTCATGCTACTTTCTGGTAATTTTTCAAACTCATTTCACTTATTCTCTCAGAAACTGGATCTAATATGCTATTCTTTTCACTGAATTTCTAATTAAGTTTCCTTCTAATTTCTATAGCATTTCAAAAATCATATCATTTTGAAGTGTGACTAGTTTTTAAAATATCTTGTTCCTTCTGCATGCTTTTAATTTATTCTTTTCTTTTTTAATACATTGATTTTATATTCTGTATCTGAATGTTTGATATTTCTAATCTCTGTTGTATTTATAGTCTAATTATATAGTTGGTTATTTCTTCTAATTTTTGCTTTTGTTTTTGTCTTATATTTAGAGGGTGTGTTGCTGCTCTATTGTGAGCTCATTTTTCTTGAAAATTCATCTTTGACAAATTTGTTATAACATTAAGATACATCTCTATTTATAGTCTTAGCTAATTATTTACTTCCCTATTGGTATCTCCACTAAACATAAGTATCATGAGAGCATAAACTTCTCTCCTTTTTGATGCGTTAGCTCTTGCTTTTAGAACAGTGCCTGATATACAGTATGTGCTAATACATTATGGAATTAATAAATAAATTCTAAGGAAATCACAAACTTGCCATTTTATCCTCAGTAACCTTGAGAAATGGCCTGATGGTTTTCACTTTTCAGATAAAACAGGCTCAAATGGTTTGTAGAATTAATTTGAATGAAACGATATAATGGGAAAGTATTACTTACTCTGGCACTAGTTGGTAGAGTTTCCATTATGCCATGCTATCTCTAGAGATTATGCTTGGTCATCATGTTTGAACCATCTAATAAAAGCAACAACTTCTAACCTCTTGCTTGGCCTTGAGGCTAATCAGCAAGGAGCTGTCCAGAGTACTAAACTTCATCCCTGTAAAGCTCTGCCAGTGCCAAGTGAGAATTAGTGTACTCTTAAGTCTACGGTCAATACAGTCTTTGATTGCAGGGGAAATTTCTCTTCTCTGACTCCGTCTGATACAAGCTATTTTATTTCAGTATAAGCTTGCTCATAACATATCCTTTTAATCAGCTGCCTTCACTGTATGGACCAACTTGAGTACACAAAAAGAAAGGCATTTGCTGTAACAGTCACCAGCATGCCATGACCTAACTCTGTTCTGTCTTTTTATTTTAGTTATGTCTCTGGAAACAAGTCTGACTCTCTGGCCCCAAAATTCAATAAGCATGTATAAAACGATGAATTGCTTCATAGTAGACATTTGGGGTACACATTGAGGATATTTCTACTTTTGTATTATTTCTTTATTGAATTAAAAACTTGTAAAACAAGTCCCCCTTTTCATTTTCTTATTAAATGTACTCTCTTCTATAATAATTCATTGCTTCCACTGTATTTTACAAAATGGATCTTTTAGCTAACATTTTAGTCAAAGAAAATAACCTAAATAATATAAGCTTTATGAATTTTTAAATCTCAGGAATAAAGATAAAAACTGCACTTTCTAATTCATGAATACACCAGGAGTCCTCTCATTGATTATACATAGGAAAAAAATGATAGAATCTTTAGTTTCCTGAACTAAAAGATTTAGTTTCTCTTCTCCTTAAAGATTGTTTTTTTAAATCTATCATCTATAGAATTTATGATGAATTTCACTTCCTATCAGATCAGCACATAAGTATCCAATCACTACTTCAGCAATATCTTCTGAGTTTGTAGGAGAAGTTATTAACTCATATAACTTAAGTTCTCTGGGCCTTGTTCCTTTTTATTTGTGTAATGAAGGAAATAAGAACTGGCTTACCTAATGTAGGGTTAACTCGTCCCCCACCCCACCCCCTCAGGATAGTTATCACCTCTGGAATGTATAATTTTTGTGGCACTCACTTACTGAAGGTCAGTAATTAAGCTCATTAAGGGTCTGCTGTGGAAAAATGTTGAAGTCAAAGGAGAGCAGCTGGAATCTAAGCAAGTGCTATGATGCCTGTCAGTTGCCTTTTATCTCTTCTTTTTAAGCACAAATCTTCTTGAGGTGCCCATAAATTTTCTAATTAACAAAATCAGAAAATTTCTTAATGTCATGGGGCTGAGAAGGAAAATACATAGTTACGCATGTTGATGTGAGAACATAAAAGTACTTGGTCTGCTTCCTCGCTATGTGCTTTAATGCCATCTAACGTAGAGCGAAATAAAATTTAAGAAAGTAGAGTGGTTTGGCAAAAGATGAAACAGTTTTCATGAAAGTCTGAAAAATAAGCTTGGCCGTCTATTTACATTTACACCTCTTCACGAAAGCCTTAAGTATCATGGCCAGAAAGCACTACGGTGAAATAAGCATATGTCACATATGCACATGTTCAAATAAAAAGGAATGGTATAAATTGGTTGCTAGTGCCCTCTACATTCCACACTGATGATATCCTACAAACCAATACAATTGGAAGTAACTCTATGCTGAAATGTAATAGAGCTCAATGTTAGAACTCTCTTAACTGATGTGGATTTAGAGCAACCCTGTTGTTTTTCTTCTTACCTTACTCTCTAGCACCACCTAGCAATTGGTTGATAAACCACACGTTTGCCTCGATTCCTTCAGACCAAGGTCTAAAGAGGCTTGACTACAAAGGTTCTCATTCAGCCTTATAGTTAAGAGCTTGTAAAAAATATCAGCCCTTTCCATCAGTCCCTTGACTTTTAAAGCACCCTTACACACTTAACCTTTAAGCTGTATTTCTTCATAATCAAAAAGACAAAATTATTTTTTTAAAAAAATACTGTTATAAAAAAAATCAAATGTCAGAAAAGGGTTGGGTGAAAATTGGAAATTAATGGCAAAGTTATAAGAAGATCCCTACGTGTGAAAAATTGGCATCCTTTGTTTTATAAATTTTGAGGATCTGAATGTATTGTCAAGCACAAGATTTGCACAAAAAGATCGAGCTAGATTAACAAAATACACACTTGAGAGAGTAAGATTCAGCTCTTGCTATGGCTCTCCTGATGCTGTAATTTCATGTTCTTTTCTATCCTTCATCAGTGCTTATTAGCAATCTAAAATGGGCTCTCTCATAACCCAAAGGGCGAGCCAGAGTGCATTTCCCTCTTCAAGCATTTTGTAATACTAATTAACTAATTCCCAGCCACATGAAGAGAACCTGCAAAGATTTGCCAGAGGCAAGATACTAAATAAATGGTGACAGATTTCCCAGTTTTCAATTAGATGAAATGACATATTGGGACAACGAATAGCCTGACTTTCTAATAATGAGAGCTTTATGAGTTTTTCATTCCTGGAAATGAAGAGAAACCTTGGCCCTTTCTCCATTTATAACCACAATGCAGGTCCAGACCCATTCTTGCCTACATCAAAGCATACAGAGGCAGACTTTGGTGGTGACATTTGCAAGTGACAGAATGTAAAACCTGGTCTGAAGATGCTGCTTTTGAGAAAGCTTCTATTCTACTGAAATGTCTGACAGGACACAGCACGAGGACCAAAGAGTACAACCAGCGTAATTAAATCTGTACAGGCAGCTCCATGCGCTGTTGAGCTCCCCAGCACTGTGCCTCCAGCTCGGGCCCCACCCTGCTCTCCAACTCCAGTGTTTGTGCTGTGATTCTCTTGCTAGCTTAGCAACTGTTGCTATGTTTGCAGTAATAAGAAGTGGGTGATGCCGGTGTCTCTATAATGATTCTGATACAAGAACAATGATTTCTAAATAGATTTCTGAAGCAGCTCTTACTGCACGGTTTAACAGGCTTAATTCTTGATAGATTCTCTCTCTCTATAAAAAAGAATTCTTTTCTCCTTTAGCCCCTTCCTTGTGGACTAAGTCTAAACCTCATCTAAAGCACAATTGGCACCATCTTTTCCTTGTGCCTTCTTGAAATAGGAAGTGTCCTGTTCAAGAAGACATTTCACAAGTCATTGTTTTTTATTATCTCCTGGGACATTCTGAAATTGAAATTTTCTTGGAATTTAAGTATGCAGCTAAAATAGTCCCAAAACATCAGGGACCCAGGAGGAGAAAAAATATTCAGTATTAAGCAAAGTGGAATCTATTCCCCTAATATTTTTTTATTTCACCTAAGTATTTTGTGGTAAAGAGGAGACATTTTAAAGACCTCATTTGCAAAAAAGTATCAACAATTTACTGGTGGATATATGTTTATCTTCTTGAATCCTCTTCTGCAGTAAAAAAAAGACCACTCTTTTTCGGGCCTTAATGAATTATTTATTTGCCAGCTAATGTTTCTGGCACCCTAGATGTGTGTCACTAGATACTAATACATCTTAGGGGCTGTATGATTGAGATAAGATTATATGCACTAGTGGCAATATTATCCTGGTGGGGAAGAATAAGATACATGTTAAATTTTGATCACTTACTATGTCCCCAACTCTACTGTGCATGTTTTTCTGTAGGCCAGTCCTATTATTGGCTCCTCACAACTTTTTTGAGAGGTATGAGTTATTTATCAAATAAAAAATATCAAATGACAAAATCGGAGCAGAGGAAAGATAACTTTGCAACGAGTAAAACAAAGGGATAAGGCTGAGCCTAGATCAGCCCCACTTCTAAGCTCATGATCTTTTCCTACATGCTAAGCATATCAATGGGAGGCAGCACCATCCTCATACTAATCAGCTTTGTGGCATGGCAACCCCTGCAGCCTTGAGAATTCTCATGTGTACTGAAGCATATGAGCACACGTCAACTGGACTTTTGTTACTCAAGGTGTGGCCCACGGACTAAAAGCTTCAGCAACACCTAGGAGCTTGTTAGAAATTTAGATTTGCAGGTCCCACTTGGATCTCCTGAATCACAACCAGAATTTAAACAAGGTGTTTACAAATGAATCACTAGTGCACATTAAAATTTTAAGAAACACAGGATTTAACAATCTCTGTGGATGCTTCTAGCTCTAATATACTGTGAATACTGTACCACTCACATATATGTACATATATATGTATATATATAAAGTGATCATTGGAGGAAGGGAACAATATCTTACACACACACAAACACACACATATATATAAATTGTCCTCTTCCTCCAATAATCACTTTCCAATCCTATTTTTATCACTGTATCACTGTATCACTGTCGTCCCGTTGTTCATTGATTTACTCAAGCGGGTGCCCGTAATGTCTCCATTTGTCCCAGCCTGAGATTTTAGCAGCCACCCCTTACTCATCTTTCCTAACGCTGCCATATTGGAGGCTTTTTCAGGGTTAGGGGAATGAGACCTGTTATAGTTACTGTTTTTGGCATATCAAATACCTATTTTCTACCTATTTTTATACTCAATGGAAATGTTTTTCTCTCTTCTAAGGGAAACTGTACTTATTTTAATTCATTTACCACTTTCTACTGTACATTATATCTATATTGTATAAGTTCTTTGTGGGGGAGACCCACTCATGTTAAATAATTTGATGCCTGTATTTATCAATAGTCATAGCACATTACACTAACATTTGTTTAAATTAATGTTGAATGGCATTACTTAGGTACAGAAGTCATTTAGTGTTATTACTACAAGATCCCCACACTTGTTATAATGAATATTTCAAGTCATGTACAGTCCAACTTCTCCTTATATATGGTTTAAGAAGCTTGCAAATACCACACAAATATGAGCAGTTTTCAAGCTTCCATATCCTTTTTCACCCTTCTAACACACAAATAGGTGAAAATTGGGTTTTAAGGCTCCAATATATCATCCTCCTCCTCCTCCTCCTCCTCCTCCTCCTCCTCCTCCTCCTCCTCCTCCTCCTCCTCCTCCTCCTCCTCCTCCTTCTTCTTCTTCTTCTTCTTCTTCTTCTTCTTCTTCTTCTTCTTCTTCTTCTTCTTCTTCTTCTTCTTCTTCTTCTTCTTCTTCCTCCTTTCTTCCTCCTTCTCCTCTTTCCTCTCTTTTTTCTTTTCCTCCCCTTCCTCCATCTTCTTTTGTTTTTGTGCCATACCTGACTGTACTCAGGGCTTATTATTGACTCAACTCTCAGGGATGACTCCTGGCAGGCTCAGGACAATATGGGCAAGCAGGTATTAAACTGGGTTGGATATGTGCAAGGAAAGTGCCCTACCTTCTATACTACCTATCCAGCCCTAGAATGTGTTCTAAAAAATTTCCCTCAGTACCCTCAACTCCTTACAGATCCTTTCATATATTTCATTTTATGCTATTCCACATATTCATCCACAGAGCACAGAAGCTATATTATAATAAAAATAATTATACCAGTTCTCCACTCTCCCCCAAATATACTATATTCTTCTTGGGGTCAAGAATTTTGGGGGTGGGCAGGATAGCAGGATTTTTAGAGGCATATGCTCATCAGTAACATTAAAAGAAAAGTAGAGGAAAAAGATGAGGGTTGTGGGGAATTTACAGAGTAAGGTGGGGCTGGAGTGATAGGACAGTGGGTAAGGCACTTGCCTTGCATGCCACCGACCCTAGCTTGATCCCTGGCAACCCATATGGTCTCCCAAGCACTGCCAGGAATGATGCCTGAACCCCTGAGCATCACCAAGTGTGGTCCCAAAACAAAACAAAAAGCAAAATAAAGAGCAAGTTTTCAGGACTGAACAAGCCATGTAAGGTCTAATATGCTAACAGCATCCATTCTAGTTGCAAGCAAGTGATTCTCCAGCATCAGTCATTAACTATCTATATCACACTTGGTGTTTGAAGACCAGCCACTGGAAACGTGAGCATTGGTGTTCTAGAGAGGGGTCTCTTGACCTACTAATGGAGTTCAGGTGGTCTGTGAATTTGGAAGGGAATACAAACAAAAAAAATTTTGCTTTGGGGGTAGGAACTAAGGGTACATAGGGATACTTAGGGTAGGGTGTTGGCCTTGAAAACAGCTGATGCAGGTTTGATTCCTGGAACCCCATATGAATCCCTAAGAACTTCCAGGAGTGATCCCTAAGCACAGGGCCAGAATTTCTGCCAGGTGTTTCTCCCACCCTCCAAAAAAGCCAAACAAAAACGAAACAACAGCAAACAATGAATTGTGTTTTATATCACTATAGCCTTAATATTTGCTAAAATGTTTGCAGTAATAAATGGTAGTAAATTGAATTTATGAAAATAATGAGTGAATGGGGCCGGAGCGATAGCACAGCGGGTAGGGCGTTTGCCTTGCACGCGGCCGACCCGGGTTCGATCCCCGGCATCCCATATGGTCCCCCAAGCACCGCCAGGAGTAGTTCCTGAGTGCAAAGCCAGGAGTAACCCCTGAGCATCGCTGGGTGTGACCCAAAAAGCAAAAAAAAAAAAAAAAAAAAAAAAGAAAATAATGAGTGAATGAGTAAATGAATGAGTGACTAAATATGTTCAAAAGTGCAAAATAAGACTCAGTGTTTATGCCCGGCCCAGCCATAGAACCATTGTTGATATGCATGAAAACCAAGCCTCTATATTACTATACAACTCATTGAATTTTCTGTTACTTTGAACTGAAAGCTTTCCTACCTGATCCATTAATATTAGCTGAAAGCTAACTAACTAGGTATTACTTATCTAACAATGCATTGAATAGGCAAGTAAGAACACAATCCCTCCTGAATAAGAATATCCAGACAACTATCTTGAAGAGAAACAAATTTGAATGGGTCCTGGTGGATTTTCTCTTTTCTCTTTCAGAAGTACTAGAAAAAACTGGCTACGTAGGTTCAAGATACCAGAGGCCAATTCTGGTATTATTTTATTTTAGAGCAGAGATAATTGTCAATTATGTCAGAATTTTACCAAGCAAATGGACATTAAAAAAAATAATAAAACCTTCAGATATTGAGAAGAAAAAAAAGTGTGATTGAAATTCCAAGCCCTAATTCAGGCACTTTATTCTTTTTCTTATTTATTCTCTTTGAGATAGTAAGACATTCTTTTCTTTTCGTTAAATAGCAGCTTTACCTATATGTTTCTAAAAGTGTTTCCTCGCCTCTCTATACTAGTTGTTTGTTAAATTCAACACTGTTGATCATTTCCCAGTCAAGTTGCCATTTGGATTAAAGTCAGGGTTTCTGCATGTTTTCTATCCAGCAGCTATTTACATGAAAATGAAAATCAGGAGAAACTTCCAATTTTCTTTCTTTCTTTTTCTTTCAGTCTCTGAAAAGAAAACTGTAGTTAATTGTTAATGTGTCTGCTCAATGTTACAGAACTACAAGAAAATGGAAAAGATTCAGAATGCTGGAAAACACAAATTTGGATGCACCGTTTTTTTTTTAATCCAAATGGACACTATTTATTCTATAAAATAAAATTCTTACTTACTCAGGGAAAATTAGTACTGTGCAGCTCTCTTCAATAGTATCCCACCAAAAATATAGAGTCATCACATGGTGATTCAATGAAAAAACAAAACAAAACAAAATAAAAAAATCATAACTTAAAAAAATATAGTCATCAAATAACTAAAATAAAAATTGATGATAAAACACACCAAAGGTGCTTATTTTTACATAGAAGTTAAAGAACAGTGTATTTGACAATGTAAAATAGTTAAAAATAATTTTTGGTATTGAGTAATCTGAATTTCACATTTTATTTATTTTATTTTATTTTTTGGGTAACACCCAGCAATGCACAGGGGTTACTGCTGGCTCTACACTCGAGAATTACTCCTGGTGGTGCTGGGGGACCATATGGGATGCTGGGAATCAAACCCGGGTCGGCCGCATGCAATGCAAATGCCCTACCAGCTGTGCTATCACTCCAGCCTCTGAATTAAACATTTTAAATAAGTTTTTAGTTGCTTGTATGTTCTAATGCTTGTTTTGTTTATTTTTTGAAGTATGGATAATTCTGATCTTAACAACTACTTAAAAAATTGAATGACATTATTCCACCACCCAATTTTTACTTACTGAGATCTTTAGCACATGCGGTAATAAATTCACAAACATGTTTTTACATCTGGATGAAAGGAGGAAAAAAATAATTTAAATATGATCAAATTTATGTTTTTAAAAATCACTACCATTGAATTAGGCCAACTATAATTTGTATTAAAAGTGCTAAATTTATTTAGGTAAGTCCTCTTTATCTTAAGAAAATAAATATAGGAAATTGAGCACTTATACAGAACTTAATTAAGTAAGACTAGAATTAGGATAGTTCACAGAATTAATTAACTCACAACATGTACTGATTCTCTACTAGGTCTAGAACATTGTATTTGGACCTAACCACAGAACTCCCAATATTTTGATAGTTTTGTCTACACTCTTGGAAAATTTAATACATTATATTTTATTGTTTCCGTTATCTTTGCACTCCTCTTTTTTTAGAATATAATGAGTTAACAATATTGCACTTGTTTAGAAATGAAAAAAAATGAAGTGAGAAAAACTGTTGTATGGATCTTGTTCGTAATTGCTCTAGCCCTCTTACTTACCTGATTTTGTTAATCTTTCTCTAGGTTTTTCCACTGGTCTTATACTCAACCAGTGTACTCAACCAGTGTGCATTCTTTATCAGTCGTCTACTATGTGCCAGATCATGTAGCAGATATTGAAAATACCCAGGTGTATATAACATATCTCCTTAACCCTATGAGAATACAATGTAGATAGAAAGGCAGTGAGAGACACGGGCAGGAACATAAATACTAAACCAGTTTTTGTATGCCCAGAGATCCTGGAAAGGCATCCTAAAACTATATTATTTAATTTAAATCTTGAAGAATTTGCCTTTTTAAAAATGGAAAGAAATATGTGCTAAAGAAAAAAGCAGTAGAGCCAGGGGCCAGAGGAATAGTACTGCAGGGAGGACATTTGCCTTGCATGTGACTAATCCAGATTTGATCCCCAGCATACCATATGGAGGGGGGCCGCCCTCAGCACTGGCAGGAGTAATTTCTGAGTGCAGAGCCAGGAATAACCACTGAACATGGCCAGGTGTGACCCCCCCCCCAAAAAAAAAATGAAGAGGCAGCAGAGCCAAAAGTAGAGAGACAGAAACTTTGTAATACTCTTGGAAAATAACAGAACAGGGGATGTATGTGGGAGAAAAGACACATAGAGAGTTAAACTAGATGGAATTAGAAAGCAGTTAATAACATGAGGACAATGGAGTTCAGTATCTAAGGAAAACTGGAAGAAAGAGAATAGTTTTCCCTCGTGCAATTTCTCTTCTAGTAACTAAGACTCTACACTTTTTATCCAGGCAGTGAATACGTAAGATTTTGTTTAGAACTGGTTACAGCAATCATTAGTCATGTTGAAGTAGCACTGGGGTAAAACTCTTAATTCTGATTTCCGCATTTTTTAAAAGAATGGATCAGTGGAAATGCTAAGGTGAGTAAATATGTGATAATACAGATGAGACATGAGTGACATAGACAGAGTAAAGCCCCTCTTTAAAGCTTATTATTAGCCCTAGATCTATACAAATCAGGCAGCCCGACAGGGATAACTCTTGGTATTCAGATAATCCTGTGTTAATGTCACCATGCATATGATTATTTATGAGGTTATTTCTTTAAATGATAAGGAAAGGAAAGGAATGATATAAAAACCTAGGCATCATGATTTTAAGAAGAAGGGAAAAACACAAGAAGCAGAGTAAGGAAAAGAGAAATTTACTTGCCTAAAATTTTTACAGATTTCAGTTTGTTCTCTGTACTGAAAGATAGATGATGAAACTGAGACCCTGCTGAATTAACTGTCCAACATCTCATCCGTATGCCTTATTCCTCTTTTTATGCATCTCCACTCCCACACCACTTCCATCTGCCTTCATCTTTTCAGGCTTATAATAGCAGCTGGCACATGGTAGTTCCTCATCCAAAGTTCATTGAGTGAAAGAACCAACACCTACCACTGACAGAGTTCTATTTATACTGTCCTGTTTTCCCTATTGGGAGTTTCACACTCTAGTCTTCAAAATGGGTTCTCTGCTGCAGCATCCCTTACTGCTTGTGGAAATCCTTCTTTTGCAAGCTTTCTCGTGGGACAGACTTCAAAGTCCCAAAGTTCATCTTTCCCATCTCTCACCTACGAGAACCATCAATGGCTCTTGCCATCTCCTTAGCAATAGTCATAAACAAGACCCTTGAGGAAGAAAATACAGGTGGAGCTTGAAAGTGTTTACAGTTATTCATAAAGGTCTTGTCAAAGGATACTGTGGTTAGATCAACCAAGCATATAGTCAATACTATTTGATTGACAGTGAGATCACAGCAGAGGTGCCTGATATGAAGAATTGGTTATAGACAAAGTGTTGGTATGACTCCTTGAAGGTCACAAGTGCTCTCTTCCAGTTCATTCATTCACTCAGCCAGTACTTATTGAACACGTGTAGTGTGGGTTGGGAATTTCTTTGACTAAGACACAATCCATTCTCTCAGTGAAAAAGTAATCTTAATCCAGTGTATCCTGAGCTTTTATCAGAGTGAGTCCATGAGAATGTAGAGACACAAGGTCACTGCTTAGGAGTTGAGGACCTGATGATGCCACTTTAGCCAGGTTGCCTTGGAGCAAAGCTTTGTTCAGTAGAAACATGCCTCCTTGATTCTGCAAGCATAGTTCCTTTTCCTTCCTTCTTCTTCCCCTCCCTTTTCCTCAAAACCAAGCTTAAGCAAGTGTGCATTATCCAGAGGCAGCTGGTGCTACAAAGTGGGAGTGTTAAATGTTTAACGTCTTGTCACTAGCGAAACTGATGGAGTTATCCTTTTTTGTTCCAGAGTTTCATATTTAGGGGTTGAAAAGCTAGATTGATGAGTATTACCAGAGAGAAATATTTTTTGAGAAGTAAGTGAAGCTGATGACACGTTACTTTACAGTTTAGTGAAATTCAGCAAATCTAATTCTATTATCCTGTCAACGTTTCATAAAAGGGAAACCTGAAAGCACATTTAAGATTAATCTTCAAAGATTTTAGGAGCTACCACCACATCTGCAAAAATCAGATGCATCTGGTACTGACAGACCTTTGTTTTTTATAGACAAAGGGAAGTAAATAATCTTCCAACAACTAATTAAGTTACTCTGACTCTTCTCCCTTGAAAAGATTGGTAGGCAGCAAACATAGTTTTTTTTTTTTTTTAATGCAGAGGCTTTTCAAGGTTTGTATAGTCAGGTTTACCCTGGCACACCAAAATAGAATCATTTTTTATTAACCATAAAATAGAATATTAAAATGGAGATTTTATACAGTATTTAAAGCCAGATCGCATAGGCCCTTGCTTATTTTCACAATCAAATATGATATGTGACCTAATCAATACATTCACCACAAAAATGTCAGGAGAGATTGTTTAAAGCATTTATCTACAGCTCTATTTCTGAGGTTCACACAACGACAAACTGAAAGGGCTTTACGATGCTTTTGGCAATTGGTATGAATATATATGTATATATGTACATACATACTTATACTGAAATATTCATTATCCAAAGGAAGCATTGATGTGAAGGTTCATGGTTTTTAGTGGGGGTGAGGGAGGGTGTTAGAGCCACATCTGGTGATGTTCAGAGTTACTCCGGCTGTGCATTCAGGTATCACACCTGGTGGGGCTCAGGCTCGGGGGACCATATGTGGTGCCAGACTCAAGTCAACTGAGTATAACACAAGCACCTCATCCTCTATATCATAGTTCCAACTCCAGTCATTTTAATTTTTTTCTTTGCCATTTAATAATCATTTCTTGATGAAGAAAATTCCTCTCTCCCAAAATTTCCACCCCCAGAATGAGAACTTAGGTACTATACATATGTCTTCTAATTTAATATACTTAGCTCTACAAGGTGGTAATTAACTCCATTTTGAAGATAAAAAAACCTGGCCAAAACACTTAGAAAATGTAAGTAAGGAAAGAATCTGAGATTGATTTCAGTATGACTAAGGTCAAAACATGTCTACTCTTTCTAGAACAGCACAAGAATTCTTTCTGGTTTGAGGTTTTGCTTTGTCCTGTTTGGCTTTGCTTTGTTTTGTTTTGTGGACACACTTGGCAGTATGGGCTGGAGCGATAGCACAGCGGTTGGGCTTTCGCCTTTCACGTAGCCAACCCGTGTTCGATTCCTCCGCCCCTCTCAGAGAGCCTGGCAAGCTACTGAGAGTATGGAGCCCGCACAGCAGAGCCTGGCAAGCTAACCCTGCGCATTGGATATGCCAAAAACAGTAATAATAAGTCTCTCAATGAGAGATGTTACTGGTGCCCGCTCTAACAAATCGATGAGCAACGGCATGACAGTGACAGTGACTTGGCAGTACATGGGGAGCTCTGTGATCAGGTATTGCTGTGGACTCCATGTCATGCCAGGGATAGAACCAGGGCCTCCAGCAAACAAAGCATGCATACACTCAGAGTGATTGTGGAACTCATGGTGAAACAAGATCAATTGTTTAGTAAAGCATGTTGAGGGTGATGTTATATTTGAATTGTGTCCTCAATTCCTGGAAAATATGTTAAGTAGTAACCCCAAAGAGCTCAAAATGTGAACATTTTTGGAAATAGGGTTGTTTATATGTAATAGATTCATACATGGTCATACTAAAGAATGGTGGGCCCATAATTTAGTAGGATTTGTGTGGAGGAAAAAAGAAGAAAAGAACTAAAGCCTGGAGAGACGTTACAGCAGGCGAGGCATCACAGCCTTTAAACCCTTTAAGCCCTTACAGTGGGAAGTGCATTTGCCTTGCATGCACCAAGCCTAGGCTTCATCCCCAGCACAGCATATGGTCTGAGAATGTTGCAAGGAGTGATTTATAAGCACAGATTCAGGAGTAAGCCCTGAGTACAGCTAGGTGTGAGAAGGAAAGATAGAAAGGAAGAGAGAAGGAAGGGAGGAAGGAAGAGAGAAGGAAGGAAGGAAGGAAGGAAGGAAGGAAGGAAGGAAGGAAGGAAGGAAGGAAGGAAGGAAGGAAGGAAGGAAGGAAGGAAGGAAGGGAGGAAGGAAGGAAGGGAGGGAGGGAGGGAGGGAGGGAGGGAGGGAGGGAGGGAGGGAGGGAGGGAGGGAGGGAGGGAGGGAGGGAAGAAGGGAGGGAAGAAGGGAGGGAGGGAAGAAGGGAGGGAGGGGAAGGGAAGGAAGAAAGAAGGAAGGAGAGGGGAATGAGGAGGGACTGAGGCATGAGTGAATGTCACGTGAAGACAGCACAGGAAGAGACGACATGTCTATATCCTGGAACACCAATATTTTCCTGCTTTCACCAGACTCAAGTCAGTCAGGAATAGATTGTCACTATGTTCCCTCACAAAGAGCCAACTTAGAAGATACATTGCTTCTGTTTACTAGCTGCCAGGACTATGGAGAATAAATTCCTTTTGTTTCAGGTTTCCAAGTTAATAGAACTTTATTATAGTAGTTCTAGGAAACAAATACAAGAGATAAGCTCTATTGAGAGACCAGGCAGAAACAAGCCCCAATTGGAAGTTAAGCCAGTGCCTTGAACAAAGAGTGGCAGTTGCTTATTTTTCCTTCATCTATGGTGATATACAAAGGCTATCCCTAATCCAACATGAGATGTGAAAGGCTTTTATTTTTTGCTACTTTCTTGGAATAAAAACATGAGTAACAGTTATGGTTGAATTCTGACATGCTATAATGTCCTACTCATGTCATTAGGACACAGAGAGGATGTGCTCTTTAACTAAGGTTTTGTCTCTCTTATGGTTGCTGTTGACAACCAGTTCTGCAAGAGACACTAGTGGAGGCCTAATTAGGGCAGGAGTCAGGAAAAGATTGCAGGTAATTGAGGACAAACACAACTGAGGTCAGGCTGGATACTGACATTAGATTTAGTCACACTAAGGGGATCAAGGTTTAAGGTGGGCAGAGACAACAGGTGAGGACTGGAGACTGAACACTGATGGAAATAATTAAAATCTGGCTCTGACAAGGACATTTGAGCTAGGTCAACAATAGATCTGACAGAATTAGGTAACTCAGAGGTTTTCAGCTTCAGAAAACTGATTTTCCTCTACTGGTTCTTTCATTAGAATGGAGATTTGAGTTAATAGAAGGACTGCACTTACCCATGTCAGTATAATGCCAAGTCGGACTGATTTACCTACATTATTCCCTCCGGATTCTGATACCTGATTTAGCTGAGAGTAGGACCTTGCTATCTTCAGAGAACCGAAATGAAAATTAGTACTGATGTGTGTTGGAGGGTCAGTGTAAGGAAGTGAATTGAAGCCATTCCCTGATGATCTGTGAGCTGCAACTGGTACTGAGAATGTGGATCGATGTAAATCACCCACATGAATAATTTTATTGGTTATAAGATGGGTGTTTCACTACTTTTAAAATTATGACCATTTTCCCCCAAATCTCTCATTAGCCAGAAAATAAATTAGCTAACATAGAAGAGTCATCTGTGAATATTACTATGCATTCATTCACTCATTTACTCAAGCACTATTTGCTGTACTTGCAAGGAGATTCCTTCCTAATGATAGCTTGCTAAATGTTGAAAATAAGAATAGAAGTACAAGATGGTTCATGACTTAAGATGATAACAGTCCAGAAGACATCGCGAGCTCTATATAACAAATTACGGGCATTTCAAGTGCCTATAATTTAAAGAGCAAATTCTTCTACTGTGGGGTTTAGTACATGAGGGAAACTCAGAAAGAAGTTTTCCGGAGAAGAAGACTTACCTATAAAGCCAGCAAATGAGGGGGCTGGAGCGATAGCACAGCGGGTAGGGCGTTTGCCTTGCATGCGGCCAACCCGGGTTCGAATCCCAGCATCCCATATGGTCCCCTGAGCACCGCCAGGGGTAATTCCTTAGTGCAGAGCCAGGAGTAACCCCTGTGCATTGCTGGGTGTGACCCAAAAAGCAAAAAAAAAAAAAAACACCAGCAAATGAGTCTGGAGAAGGAGCCCTAGGAACCTGGTCCAAAGAGCCTTATCAGTAGGTGGTAAAAACTGTCTTATTTTGTAGGAAGATCGTTTCCACAGCTTTGCGATAGGTGGAGAGGACAAAGGGCTGCCTAGTTGTAGAGGAAATCAGATATTAAATAGTCCAATTCAAGCTTTTATTCCTAAGGAGAATAACAGGCCATGATAGCAGGTTACAAAGGATAACATGGATTCAGGGGAATAGCACAGGTTAAACACACTTGCCTCGCTTGTGACCAGCTCAGTTCAAATCTTTGATACCACATATGTTCCCATACACAGCACCAGAGTCACTTCTGAGTACCAAGCCAGGAGTAATCCCTGAGCATAGCCAGGTATGGCCCAAACTACCCCAAATTTTTTTTTAAAAAGAAGAAAAGATAACATGCTATCTCCTTCACCTATGATGACAGCATTTTACGTATTCCCCATGAGTAACAATTTCTTTCTCCAATAGTAATAATACTGTGCTTTCAAACACTGTAATTCTTTTCCCAATCCTTATTTTAACAGGTTAAGGTAGTATATTTCTGACATTTTCCAGTGTTACAATATTTTACGTAGTCATATATCCTTTTGATAGTTCACACAAATTGTCTTATTAATTGTTAACCACTTGATAGGCAGTATTTTCTCTAGTAGTCTATCTTCAATGTGACAGTAGTCTAAAAGACATATTTATAATAAATGTTCCCAAGAGCAGAATTAGAAAGATAGAATGATAATAACACAAAACAAAACAGAAACATTACTGTCCTCAGCTCTGTTGATGGAGATATTAGTAACTTGTCCCATTTTAGCAGATGCCATCCATTATTTTGTATCACAGGAATAATTCTCAACACCTGTGGGTACATTCTATATGCAGTGTATTTGTAGGGGCATTGCTGTTAAAAGAGGTTAATAGCATTAATCCCATTTTACAGAAGGGAATAAAAGCAACTGGTTTATCATATCTTTTTCAGGTCAGATCGTAAATCAATGTCTCATTAACATTCATTAGAATTTTGACTTTGTTCAATTTCAAACTAAGCTTCTTCCCTAAGGTTCTTAATTAGTATCAAGAAATTTCTGGCATTAGCTCCTCACTGATTTATATGTCAAACAGTGAGACTATTTATGAACAAGGGACTGTACAAGTAGTTACTGAACTGCTGGGCATGTTGAGTGGGTCAACTTGGTTGGTCTGTGGAATGTAGTTTAGGGTGAGCTCAAAAGCAGCCTTTAAAAACACTAATTAGTTGTTCTTCCTGCTACCTGGCAGTCATGCCCACTAACTGCCTCTGTGTGCTGTATAAACTTATTAACATCCTTGATCCAGAGACTCACAAATAAATCTCGGAAGTGAGCAACACCCTGAAGAGATGCTTCCTCGCCCCCTAGTCACCATCCAGTTAAAAATTTAACTCCAGGGGCTGGAGCGATAGCACAGCGGGTAGGGCGTTTGCCTTGCATGCGGCCATCCCGGGTTCGAATCCCAGCATCCCATATGGTCCCCTGAGCACCGCCAGGAGTAATTCCTGAGTGTAGAACCAGGAGTAACCCCTGTGCATCGCCGGGTGTGACCCAAAAAGCAAAAAAAATAAAAATAAAAATTTAACTCCAGCTCTAGCACCCTATTTTAAATTTTAGAATTCCTGGAGCAACATCTCATAAATTTATGCCACCGACATACCAAGAATAGCACACTCCATTTGATGCAGTGCCAAGAAGAAAGCAAACTATCTGGATCATATATATACATATATATATACACAAATATACATTATCACATAAGGCTCAACCTGTAACAACACATTAGTAATCTCTTATACAGTGGCTTAATGACTCCAAGGTGAGATACAACAATTTTCACACACTTTCCTCTAAGGAGAACTTTTTGGATAATTTTTAGTGGCTTATTCAAAACAAGCAATACAAAATAAGTTTTTTATTATCTGCCTTTGGGACAGGCTTGGGAAAATTTGAAATAGTGGTGGTGGGAAGGTGTGCTGGTGGTGGGATTGGCGTTGCGATATTGAATGTAATAAATGATTGTGAACAACTTTATAAAAATAAAATTTAAAAAAACAGTAATTAGTGATAGTAATGCATATGGGGAGCCCCATATGTTTAGGTCTTGTACTGAGAATTCTATGTGACCCACTGTTGATAATTCACAGTGGCAACCTTAATTAGGCTTCATTTTTAAAAAGAGGAAATTGAAGCTTAGAGTGATTTGTGTAAGGAATACAGTTTGTAGTAGACAGAAGACTCTGAAGTTGGAACAAATACAGCTCAATCACCGACTTATTAGTATTCAACTTTTTGTATACAGTAGAATATCCTAAATCAAAGCACAGCTTACTGACATATTCCCAGAAGTTGTAATGGGTAGGTGTGATACAAAGGAATAAAATAATTTGCATTTGTAATTCATTCCCAGTGATTGATTCAGATAGCTAAACTCGAAATTTACTAAGGTTTACTGTTCTAAGGTACTGGAGTGATAGCACAGTGGTAGGGTGTTTGCCTTGCATGCAGTCAACCCAGGTTCGATTCCTCCTTCCCTCTTGGAGAGCTGGGCAAGCTACCGAGAGTATCTCACCCGCACGGCAGAGTCTGGCAAGCTCCCGGTGGCATATTTGATATGCCAAAAACAGTAACAAGAAGTCTCACAATGGAGACATTACTGGTGCCTGCTTGAGCAAATCGATAAACAGCGGGATGACAGTGCTACAGTGCTACTGTTCTAAAGTTGATTCAGAGATTTGAGAACTACTATTTTAAAGCAGTACCTTTTAGGCAATACAGGAGTACACAGTGCAAGGGGTCTACTCCTCAGCTTACAGGTCACATTCGGTGGAGCTCAGGTGACCATGTGGCTCCAGGGACCAAACTTGCTATCCTTCATGCAAAGCATGGCTCAAGCCCTTTGAGCCATTCCTCTGGTTCCAGCTTTAGGCAGCTCTTAATGCAATCATCCTTGACTGCATTCAGCACATAGCAGGATGCCATTCAGGGTTTTTGAACAAGTGATGACCTGGCCAGAGTTCTGCTTTTAAAAGATTAATTTGGCAGCTGTGTTTCAGGTATGAGAGGACAGATGGCAGACCAGGAGGTTTCCAGCTAAGGCAAGTAAAAACTGAGAGACAGTAATAGATGTTAAGAAATATTGGCCCAGTGGAGTGAAGGGAGAGGATTTGCTGATTGATTGAGGGAAAAGAGGTCATCAGAGTGATCTTCTACTTTTGGGTTCCCCTGAATTATTGAACTATTAGCAGAAACTGAAAGGATAGGAGAGAAATGTACCTTTCGGTGTATTTTTATTTCCTCTTTCCACACAGCTTTCTACTATCTACTCCCTTTATTCATTATTTTTATTTATTTCCTTCTTTCTCCTACCGTCTGGGGTCAGTATATTCAAAAAGCAACTGTTGAGACTTGTTCTCTTCTGAGATACTGCTCTTGTCTCTGGAAAACCTCTGATTCTCCTACTCCCCTCAGTGTTTTACAATGTGACCTCAGTCTATGATAACGGATCTGAGTGAATTCCACACCACCCCCCGCACTGTGTTTATGGCCTTTATGTTTTATCTGAAGCCTGACTGGTCATACTGTTAGTAATGGAGGTCTCATAACCCATCAAAAATAATGTGCAAAACAATGTTTCCTAAGTTCAAAATTGTTGTATTTATTTTTTTGTTCTTAAACTTTGTTTTTATGTAATTTCTTTTCCATAAGTAAAAGGTACATTTTCAAAACCCCATTTATAAATATGCTTCCTTGAGAGACTATTTAATCTTCAATTGAAAACAAATTGCCTTACCATAAAAGTACAAATTTTAAAACTCTTTAAATTGATTTTTTTCTGAACTAAAATAATAGGGAAGCTAGAATAATAGAAATAATTTCTGAATTTTCTTTATAAAGAAAGTGGTTTTACAAAACAATCTCACAGAACATATCTTTCAAAGAAAATTAGATTTTATGCATGGGATTTTCTAAAAGTGAGCACAAGTATTTGCAATGAGGATCTGTGATGTCTGAAAAAAAATAAAGGTTAACATCTATAATATTCATTATTGTATTATTAGCTGTTTTTTATTCCTTGATTGTGAAGAACTATTCATGGTTTCAAAAAAATTGGCTACAATAGGATCATAGTATGGAAACAAATTCATGTCATTTAAATACATTAATTCATACATTTTATTTATATTATAGAATTCACATGAATTTGCTTTTCTGAAATATTTGATAGCATCTTCTGTGATTGCCAACCTTCTTCATCATTCCCTCCAAATTTCTCTAAATCATCATGAATTTTCATCTCTTTAACTTCAGACAGAAAAATGGTTTCTCTCCCTTTTGAAGAATGGTGCTGTCTCCCTGTCCATGTCCTCATCCTTTTCTCTGTTCTGCTTCTGAATTCGTTTTCCCTCCTGTCTTCTTCAAACTTCTTCTGTCTTTTGAAATGAAATAAAATTATGTCTCACAACATTACAAAACAGTAAGCCACAGTGACAGTGTAAAAATTAAGGTGCTTTCTGAGCATGCATGAGGCAAAACAGCCATGACCCTGGCTCAAATTCTGGCATCACATCTGGTCTCCCATTGCACGGGCCCTGGGCACCCCCAGATGTGGCCCAAGACAATATCAAAGCTTTATTGTTTTACCTCTGTTTTTAATATATTTATAGCAAATGAGAGAAAAGGAGAAAGAGTGACCTGAAATATGTTCAGAAGTACTTGAGTCTTTGTCTACTTGATAGTGATAAATGAAAACAATTGCCCTCAGAATTGTGACATGTGTAAGCAGCTGAATTGTGAGGACTTCTGTTACTACACTATTCTCAGCTTAGTTCTCCCTCTTGGAGAACCTGGCAAGCTACCGAGAGTTTCCTGCCCACACAGGGGGGCGGGGGAGCCCAGCAAGCTCCCCGTGGCATATTCATATGCCAAATACAGTAACAATGATGGGTCTCATTCCCCTGACCCTGAAAAGTCTCTAATGCAGCACCATTGGGAAGGATGAGTAAAGAGAGGCAGCTAAAATCTCAGGGCTAGGATGAATGGAGATGTTACTGGGCCCACTTGAACAAATTGATGATCAATGGGATGACAGTGATACAGTGAAGTCAGGAAGGAAAGGCCTTTGGTAACCTTAGATCTGGAAGTTCTGTAGGAAGCTAATTAATCTTGCAGGTATTTGCATGGGGCTTGAATTAGTTCCTCTGTGTCAGAACTATCCTAGGAGCAGTAAAGTAACTTTGAGTAGAGTTTTGGAGCCCTTAAGGTAGATGCCAAGAAGAAGAATTGCTGATCATATGGAAATTGAATTCCTAATTTTTTTGAGAAGTGTTCATATTGTCTTCCAAAAAGCTGAACCAGTAGACATAAAACTCAATCAGAAACAATTTTGTAAAATACAGTGTTAAAAAAAATTTCAAAAAGAGAGAGAAAGAGCTTAAGCCAACCCCAGAGTCTCAACCAAGACGATGTTGTGATACTGCCTATGAGAACACAGATTCACTTTCTCTTTCTGGGTCCTCTAACTTACAGGTCTTTTTAAATGTTCTTATAGGTATTTTTGTTTGGGCAGCATCCCAACCTCCAGCTTAAACTTCTTAACATTTTTTTGAATATGTCCTCTCTCCATCACTGTGGGAGTTTGCCAAGGTACAATTACAGTAGACATGGAGATGTCTACAGTAGTCATTAAGACCTTACACTTCCTGTCAGATTTCTGGGTTTATATTCTGGCATTGGCCTTTTCTATGGTTAATGTTAACCAAGCTGTTTAACCTCTTTTCATTTGCTTCCTTCTCTCTTAAATGTGAAAAATAATAGTACTAACTGTGGGATCATTATTAAGATTATATGCAACAACCTACATAAGTCCCTTAAAACACTGTCTGATGCAGTGTCTGCTCAATAACTTTTCCTATAAAGTGAAGTACAGTTTCTTGTGACAAGAATTTCTACTTTATCATACACACTTATTCTATACTAAGTGCTACTCTTTGCAAAAGCCCTCTATACATATTTTCCTTTCTTATTTCCTCTGGTTAACAAATAATTGGTAAAGACCCACTATTTTCTAGGCATTTGGATCTAAGATGGATCAAATCTGTGCCTTTATTGAACTAGGAACAAGCCACTTCAGTGAATCATGATAAATTTTTACAAGAGGGACTTAGGGCCTAATGAGCAAATACACAATACACAAATGAATAAATGGGTTAGTGAATCTTTATAGTCTTCTAGAATACATATATTCTTCTGAAGTGTTTTGATACCTGAAAGCTAAGGATAACATTCTTTAAAATCAGTGCTAGTCTCCTCATAATGCCCTTCTTTCGATGAGTCAGAATTTCTTGCCCAAGACCCAGCATAATTGTTGACCTATGCCCAATTGTTAATCTTCAAAACAGGTATCTAAGATTCAAACAGAACAAAAATTTCAAATAAAAGAAGCATACCAGTATCCTCCAAAAATAGATAGCAGGATGTAATTACTATCTGCCTTAGTTCCTACCCTTCTCTTTTGCAATTCTACCATGCTGAGTGTATGGCCAGGGATTGTTCTTTCCTTTTACATCTGGTTTAGGCTCTATGGGAAACTTAACATAGCAGGTGAAGCATTCAGACCCTTAATGAGTCAGGGCCAGACAAAAATAGAAAGCTGTGGACTCAAGGGCATCAAAGAAAGACATTTAGAGCAGTTCAGAGCATGGGCTGCTACCTGCACGTAGTAAGAGCCAGAACCCAAAGGAGGCAGCTGCAGCAAATGCGCATAAATAAAGGGAGCATCTTCTAGCCGTTCCTATGGGAACCTATGCTACAAGATTACCCATTCCCCTGACACAGTTTTCTTTCAGCTTCCTCTCTTATGTTAAAAGGTAGACCAAGGGGTAGACTTCTAGTTTGGTGCTTGGGGATATTTTCAGTGGGAGTTGTATGACTAATTCTCCCAAAACAGTATAGAAGGATATTGTACATTTAAAGTGTAGCATGAAAAAGAAGAAACTTGTTCCCTTTTTTTCCTATTCAATACAATGTAAAATGTAAGCTGTTGTTTTCAGTCCCTAAAACACATGTGTGTTTCCTTCCTACATAAGGAAATAGTACTAGAACAGTATTATTCATCATCTCATTGAAATGGGTGGTATGGATCAAGTCTGGATTCTTTTCAGGTTCCAGATCTGTCATTTTTATCTTGGTCCCTGACTATGGTAGAAGCTATGAGGAAATTTCTTCTTCTAGAGGGAATTCAAGATTAGACAGCAAAGACAAAATTCAACACTCTGTGATCCCAGAGCTTCACAAGGTTCATGACCAGAAGCACAATTTTCCATCTCTAAGACCAGTTGTCCACTGTAGCACTGTAACACTGTAACACTGTCCTCCCCTTGTTCATCGATTTGTTCAAGCGGGCACCAGTAACGTCTCACAGCAAATTGTGAGACTTGTTGTTACTGTTTTTGGCATATCGAATATGTCATGGGTAGCTTGCCAGACTCTGCTGTGTGGGTGAGAATATTTTTGGTAGCTTGCTGGGCTCCCCACGAGAGGTGGAGGAATTAAACCCGGGTCTGCCGAGTGCAAGGCAAGCACCCTACCTCTTGTGCTATCGCTCCAGAAATTGAAAAATTCAGATTACTAATGAGAGGGAGAACCTCTGACGTTCACGTCTCTCAGGCAGATCACAGGCATTCATTAATGCAGCACCACCACCTCAGAACAGAACAATGGTCCTGGGGGTGCTTCTGCTCTCTGCTCTTGGTCCAGTTACATCAAGCAAATTTCCTGCCCTTTCTGTCCTTGGTGTTCTCATTAAAAATATAAACCTAATTATAACACTATATTATAACGGTAAGCATATTGTTATTATTCTACTGATAGAAGTGATACTTCTCCCATGCACGTGGCTGCTGGAAAAATTAAAGGAAAAACTGTTCTGCAAGTGATGTTTTGATATCATTTCAAACGTGTTTTTACAGACTTTATTCCCATTGATACTTCTGTGAAATTTATAATGTTGTGAAAACATATAGTGTGAGTATGATATTTGTGTTTGGTTATATTCTGTAATTCCTCTGTGTAAAGAGAGCAAAGCAATTCTAACAGATTATAGTGTTAAAGAAGAGATGAATGTGAAGTTTCTGCCTTTGCCAAAAAAGAATTTGGGGTTTTGTTCTTTTCTTAGAGCTTTGTTTTGTTTTGTTTTGTTTTTCAGAACTTTAGCATGTCAACTGCCTAATGGTGGCCAGCTTTAAACAGACTCAAGTCATTTTTATGGTCCTGTCCACAAACACTCCACCGAAATCTTTCATGTAAAGAGTCTTTAATAATTGTGTGATAAATTCTACCCAATAGGATTTCACAAGATCCTGCTGGGTATTTTAATAGTCCCACGTCTCTGCTTTGCTCAGCTCATTGTGGAGGCCTACAGAAGGATACCTCTGTGGGCTGGCCTAGAGTAGAGGGTGCTGCTCTTCCAGTAGTGAGGGGTAGGCACTCTGCATTTGATACTCTATAGACACCATGGTTGCTTTCTAGGCCCAGTGACTGTGACTAGAGCTGTAATAGGGTCAACCAGTGACTGATTGTATGGCCTACATATGACCTCTTTCTATTCTAAAATTACACAGGTAAATATTTTAAGGAATGTCTAAATTAATCTCTTTCAGTAAGATGCTTATAAAAGAATTTCTATTTTTGCCACATCTAAGAATTGTGGACATTTATTTTGAGCCATTCATTTATTTACCAAATAACTATGCTGGGCTCACTATCCCAGGCTTTGCAGCCACATCAGCAAATCAAATAAGCAGAATAATCCCTTTTCTTATAGATGTTTTATCCTAATAGGAAATAGGGAGACCTGAACATTATTTAAAAATAAATCATGTAACATATTGAAGTAGAGGTGGGTAACAGAACTTATATGCAGTTTTAAAGAGGATGGTCAAAGAGGGTCTTACCCAGAAGGCAATGTTTGAGCAAAGATATGAACAGAGTAAACAGGAAAACTATAAGCCCCAAAGTTTTAAGCATTTAAGCATTTAAGTTTAAGTTATAAGCATTCCAAGTTTTGGAAAAGTGAGTACAAATTCCCCAAGGTGGGATCATGCCTGTGAATTTTGGAAACAGTCTATAGGCTAGAAGGAACAAAGTATTTTTACAGGAAAGAGTAATCGACAACAAAGCAGAGAAGTTACTTAAGACCAGAAAATGAAGGAAGTGCAAGCCCTTGGCAAGACTTGGGCAAGTAGTAAGATTAGAACATACCACTGCAGGGAATTGAACAGAGAGATGACATGATAAGGCTGCTTCTAAAAGGATCATTCTACCTGATACAGTCTATGACTTAACAGTCCCTGTGGGGTTAGGTAACCACACATGGGGGCCATGAGAAATATGGTAACGGTGAAGTCTCTAATGCACAGTAACCAAAAATTAACTCACAATCAACCACCTAATGAATCTGAGGTGTTTCTGGCAGTGCCTGTCTATATGAAAGAGAGGTTGTGAAGGAAAATTTTTTCAGGAACTCTATTTTATGGCACCAAGAGGAATGTTCAATTTGCTCTTTTAAACCTCCTTTCCAGTCATTCAATTATTAAAGAACTACTTTATACAGCTGATGGGCTGGGCGCTGGGGAGACAGAACAGTAAAAATGCAATGATGATTAATGTGATAAAGAACTTACTAATAAATGGAGCCAGAGAGATAGCAGAGCGGTAAGGTACTTGCCATGCATGCTTCAGTCCCAGGTTCTATTCCCAGAATCTCCTATAGCCCCATTAAGCCTCACTGGAAACAATCCTTGAGTACAGAGCAAGGAGTAAACCTTGGGCAGATCTGGGTATGTCTCACTTCCCCTAAAAACAAAACAACAATAACAAAATGTTAAAACAAAACAACAATAACAAAATGTTAAAACAAGCTAAGAAGAACAAAAATCAAAGAATAGGACTAGAGAAGGTATAGAAGGTAAGTGCTTCTCATTTGTGGAGTATAAAATAACATCACATAAGACTGACACCCAAGAACAGTAGATACAAGTGCCAGGAGGATTGCTCCATAGCTGGAAGCCTGCTTCATGAGTGGAGGAAAGAAGGCAAATGGAACAGAGAAGGGATCACTGAGAAAATGATGGCTGGAGGAATCAGTTGGGATAGGAGATGCATGCCGAAAGTAGATAATGGACCAAACATGATGACCTCTCAGTGTCTGTGTTGCAAGCCATAATGCCCAAAAGGAGAGAGAGAGTGTCGGGAATATTGCCTGCCATGGAGGCAGGGAAAGGGTGGGAAAGAGGGTGTATACCGGGGATATTGGTGGTGGGGAATGTGCACTGGTAGAGGGATGGGTGTTTGATCATTGTGTGATTGTAACCCAAACATGAACGCTTGCAACTATCTCACGGTGATTCAGTAAAATTTTAAAAAAAGGTAAGTGCTTGCCTTGAACTTTCTGATATCTTTCATATAAAAAGTCTTCTATAGGGCACAACCCTCCCCTCGTCCCCCCACCAATGAATCAGGGAGGAATTAGCTGAGTCTTGAAAGATGAATGACATTATTCAATGAAAGAGAAGGAAGAATATTATTGACAGAGTTTGATAATAAGGAACAGAATACATGTTAGATATTCCTATACATACTTTTATATCATCAAAATCTACAGAAAGTCTTTACATCTGTGATGAGTACTATTATCAACCTCATTGTACAGAAAGAGCAACATAGGATCGGAAGATTAGTGAACTTGTTCCAGAGACTCAGCTAAAAAACAAGATGCCAGAATTATGATTCTGACTCAGATCTCGTGCACCTGATCACTCAGTCAACCCACACATAGCAATGGGACTGGGAGATGAAATTGGAGAAATAACCAGTTCTGTTCAACAGAATTCATTTTTTCAAAGTATGTTGAGGTTATATGCTTTGCCAGGCCAGACTGTCAGGGTTGCAGAGAAAAATAGCAAAATATGGCTCCTGTTCTGCAGGAGTATGTCTTGCATCAAGGCTTAATAAATGCCAGTACAAAAATGACCATGGAGACTGAGCTTTGTAAAAGGTCTCAGAGCTCTGACCCACAGTCAATGTTCCTGCCAACATGGGAGGCAGAAGCAAAGCTTGACTCAGCAGGAAATGTCACACCCTGAGTTGCCCTAGGATTCAAAGAAGAATCACAGCAGTTTACAGCAGAGTGGGGTTAGCGTCCCCATATTACTGGCAGATGAGCTTTTCAATGAGAACAAGACCCCCTAGGAACATAATCTCATTGTTTTTAAATTCAAGGTTTGACAACAGAGAATTCACAGAGGAGAGGAAAGTGTTGGTGTTGTGTGATGATGCAAAAGGTCCCAGAGGTGTAGTATACATCCACTTAAGACAAAAGCAAACAACAGCAAAAGAATATTATCTATAATTTGTAAACTCCTTAGGGTATTTAAAATGGTTTGTGGAGATCAATGTTCTGCATGTTCAAAGAGTTAAGGGAGTTTTTTAAAACTCTCTATTCAGACTGGCCTCTCAGAAAGAACAAAGGAACATGGAATTTCTTGCAGGGATCTAAATTCACACAATGGAGCCCAGAGGTGCAAAATCAACAAAGATGGCCTTTGAACTTCCTGCAATCCAAAGGGGGAAAGAATATGTACTGCTCTGTAGGGGCCTATCTAGTTGCTGCTTTTATCTTCCATCAATAAAATTGGTTTTGTGATTTTTTTAAAAAAAGTATTATAGTTAAGGTAATGTGTATACAATGATGTTGATATTTATGGTCTTGGTAACACAGTTACCTCACTTCACCACCACCAAAGTGCCCAAGACCCCCTGGTTTCATATCCGGATATCAAATCCTACTCACCTACTTCCTCCTAGTTATAAAGCGGCCATTATTTAAAATAATGGTTAAATTTTGGGCTCGGGGCTAGAGAGATAGCACAGCGGGTAGGGCATTTGCTTTGCACACGGCCAACCCGGGTTGATTCCCAGCATCCCATATGGTCCCCTGAGAACCTCCAGGAGTAATTTTTTTATACTTAATTTATTTTTTAATTAGTGAATCACTGTGAGGGTACAGTTACAGATTGGCACATTTTCATGCTTGTGTTTCCCACATACAATATTCGAGAACCCATCCTTCCGCCAATGCCCATTCTCTACCAACAATGAACTCAGTATCTCTCCCACCCACCAATCCCATCCCCCCACCACACCCCAACTCTGTGGCATGGCATTCCCTTTTGTTCTCTCTCTTTTTTGGGTGTTGTGGTTTGCTAAAGGGGCATTGAGTGGCCATCGTGTTCAATCCATAGTCTACTTTCAGCATCTCCCTTCCCGAGTGGGTTCTCCAACCACATTTTACTTGGTGTTCCCTTCTCTATCTAAGCTGCCTTTCCCCCCAGCATGTTAGGCCAGCTTCCACGCCATGGAGCCAATCTCCTGGTACTTATTTCTACTATTATTGGGTGTTAGTCTCCTACTCTGTTATTTTATATTCCACAGATGAGCACAATCTTTCTATGTCTTTTTCTCTCTGACGCATTTCACTTAGCATAATACTTTCCATGTTGATCCACTTATATGCAAAGTTCATGACCTCATCTTTTCTAACAGCTGCATAGTATTCCATTGTATAGATGTACCAAAGTTTCTTTAACCAGTCATCTGTTCTCGGCACTCGGGTTTATTCCAGATACTGGCTATTGTAAACAGTGCTGCGATGAACATATTAGTGCAGATATTATTTCTACTATACTTTTTTGCTTTTCTGGGATATATTTCCAGAAGTGGTATTGCTGGGTCAAATGGGAGCTCAATTTCTAATTTTTTTGAGGAGCATCCATATTGTTTTCCAGAAGGGCTGAACAAGTCAGCATTCTCACCAACAGTGTAGAAGGGTCCCTTTCTTTCCACATCCCGTCCAACAGTGGTTGCTTTTGTTCTTTTAGATTTGTGCCAGTCTCTGTGGTGTGAGGTGGTATCTCATAATTGTTTTGATCTGCATCTCCCTGATGTTTAGTGATGAAGAGCACTTTTTCATGTGCCTTTTGGCCATTCGTATCTCTTCCTTGGAAAAGTTTCTGTTCATTTCTTTGCCCCATTTTCTGAGGGGGTTGGATGTTTTCTTCTTGTAGATTTCAACCAGTGCCTTATATACCCTTGATATCAACTCCTTATGAGATGAGTATTGGGTGAATATCCTTTCCCTTTCTGTAGATTGTCTTTGTATTCTGGTCACTGTATCTTTTGCAGTGCAGAAGCTTCTTAGTTTAATATAGTCCCATTTGCTTATCTCTGTTTCCATTTGGTTGATCAGTTGTGTGTCATCTTTGAAGATACCTTTAGCTTCAGTATCGTGGAGGGTTTTGCCGATTTTGTCTTCAATGTACCTTATGGATTGTGGTCTGATGTTGAGGTCTTTAATCCATTTTGATCTGACTTTTGTGCATAGTGTCAGATCAAGGTCTAAGCCCATTCTTTTGCATGTGGTTGTCCAGTTTGTTAATGAGACTTTCCTTGCTCCACTTCACTTTCTTGCTCCCTTATCAAAGATTAGATGGTCATACATTTGGGGTTGTGTGTAGGGATATTCCACCCTGTTCCATTGGTCTGTGGCTCTGCCTTTGTTTTGGTACCATGCTGCTTTAATTGTTACCGCTTTGTAGTAAAGTTTAAGGTTGGGGAGGGTGATGCCTTCCATCGTCTTTTCCCCAAGAATTGTTTTAGCTATCCGTGGGCGTTTGTTGTTCCATATGAATTTAAGGATTGCTTGATCCATTTCTTTGAAGAATTTCATGGGTATCCTTATAGGGGTCACATTGAATCTATATAATGCTTTGAGTAGTATTGCCATTTTGACAATATTGTTTCTCCCAATTTATGAGCAGGGGATATGTTTCCATTTACTCATATCCTCTTTTATTTCATGGAGTAGTGTTTTATAGTTTTCTTTGTAGATGTCTTTTACTTCCTTGGTTAAGCTGATTCTGAGGTACTTGATTTTCTGGGGCACGATTGTGAATGGGATTGCTTTTTTCATGTTCCTTTCCTCTGTTTCATTATTTGCATATAGGAAGGCCATGGACTTTGGGTATTGATTTTATAGCCTGCGACTTTACTGTACAAGCCTATTGTTTCTAATAATTTCTTGGTAGAGGCTTTAGTCTTCTCTAGATATAATATCATATCATCTGCAAATAGTGAGAGTTGATTTCTTCCTTTCCTATCTAGATGTCCTTGATATCATTTTCTTGCCTAACAGCTATTGCAAGTACTTCCAGTACTATGTTGAAAAGAAGTGGTGAAAGTGGGCATCCTTATCTTGTCCCTGATCTTAGAGGAAAGGCCCTTAGCTTTTCCCCATTGAGGATAATGCTTGCCATATGTTTGTGGTAGATGACTTTGACTATCTTGAGGAAAGTTCCTCCAAAACCCATTTTGGTGACAGTTGTCATCATGAATCGATGTTGGATCTTGTCAAATGCTTTCTCTGCATCTATTGATATGATCAAATGTTTTTATCTTTACTTTTGTTGATATTATGGATTATGTTGATTTATTTCTGAATGTTAAACCATCCTTGCATCCCTGGGATGAATTCCACTTGGTTGTGGTGGATGATCTTTTTGAGGAATTGTTGGATTCTATTTGCTAATATTTTGTTGAGGATCTTCGCATCGGTGTTTATCAGGGATATTGGTCTATAATTTTATTTGTTAGTGGTGTTTTTGTTTGCTTTTGGTATTAGGGAGATATGTGCTTCATAGAAACTGTTTGGGAGAGTTCCTGTTTCTTCAATTTCCTGGAAAAGCTTGAGGTCAACTGGCAACTGGTCCTTTTTAAATGTCTGGAAGAATTCTCCAGTGAATCCATCTGGGCCTGGGCTTTTGTTTTTGGGAAGACTTTTGATTACAGTTTCAATTTCCTTAATATAAATGGGTCTTTTCAGATATTCCAAGTCTTCTTGGTTCACTCTTGGGAGATTATAGGGAATAAAGGAATACATCCATTTCTTTTAGGTTCTCTTGTTTCGTGGCGTAAAGACTTTCAAAATAGTCTCTGATGATGTTTTTAATTTCATTGATTTCTGTTGTGATGTCCCCCTTTTCATTTCTGATTTGGTTTATTAGGGTTCTCTCTCTCTCTTTCTTTATAAGTCTTGCTAGTGGTTTGTTTATCAATCGTGTTTATATTCTCAAAGGACCAGATCTTGGTTTCATTGACCTTTCAGATTGTTTTCTGGGTTTCTATATCACTAATTTCTGCTCTAATTTTTATTATTTCTTTCCTTCCATCTGGTTTGGGTTCCTTTTGTTGGTCCTTTTCTAAGATCTTGAGCTGTGATGTCAAACTCTCTATGTAGGCCCTTTCTTTCTTCCTGAGGAATGATTGCAGAGCTATAAATTTTCCCCTTAACACAGCTTTAGCTGCATCCCATAGGTTTTGGTAGCTCATGTCTTCATTCTCATTTGTTTTGAGGTATCTTTTGATTTCTTCCTTGATTTCCTCCCTGACCCGCTCATTGTTCAATAATGAGTTGTTTAATTTCCCGGTGTTCGATTTGGTTCTCCAGATCGGTGTGTGATTAGCTTCTATCTTCAATGCATCATGGTCTGAAAAGATAGTTGATACCATTTCTATTTTCCCACTTCTATTGAGGTATGTTTTGTGGCCCAGTACATGGTCTATTTTGGAAAATGTTCCATGTGCACTGGAAAAGAATGCGTATTCTTTCTTTTTGGGGTGTAAAGCCCTGTATAAGTCTATTAGGCCTCTCTCTCTTCCACTTTTTCTTCAGAGTCAGTGTTTCCTTGCTGAGTTTTGTTCTTGTCAATCTATCCAGAGGTGATAAGGCGGTGTTGAAGTCTCTGACCACTATTGTGCTGCTAGCGATGTCCTCCTTAAAGTCTGTTAGGAGTTGTTTTAAATACTTAGCCGGTCGCTCATTAGGTGCGCATACGTTTAAGTGTGTGATTTCTTCCTGTTGTACATATCCCTTGATAAATAGAAAGTGGCTTTTGCTGTCCCTTCTAATCTTTTTCAACTTGAAATCTATGCTGCCGGATACTAGTATGGCCAGCCCAGCTTTTTTGAGGGAGTTGTTTGCTTTCAGGATTGTTTTCTATCCTTTGACTTTGAGTCTGTGTTTGCTCTGACTGTTCAGATGTGTTTCTTGTAGGCAGCAGAATGTTGGGTTTAGTTTCCGAATCCATTTTTCCACTCTGTGTCTCTTGATTGGTGCATTTAGGCCATTGACATTGAGAGAGATTATTGTCATGGGGTTTTGTGTGTCATCTTTCTGTGGGATTTGTTGTTCTTGTAGGGTTTATCCTTGTCTTACAATAGCCCTGTTAGCCCTTCTTTTAAGTTTGGCTTTGAGTCTACAAAGTTCCTGAGCTGTTGTTTAAAAATATGGAATGCTTTATGAATTTGCATGTCATCCTTGTGCAGGGGCCATGCTAATCTTCACTTTATTGTTCCACTTTTAGTATATGTGCTGCCGAAGCGAGCACGCCAGGAGTAATTTTCAAGTGCATAAGCCAGGAGTAACCCCTGTGCATCGCTGGGTATGACCCAAAAAGAAAAAAAAATCTTGGGCCCATATTGTCTTGAGTTCAGATTTAATTTCTACCATTCACAGTCTGCGTGAATTTGAGGTAGTTGAGCCTTTCAAGTCCCAAATTTCACATCAAAAAGACAAAAATAAGACTATAGTTTTCTGGGCTGGGCACAAAGTTCAAGAGGTAGATACGTGCCCAGGATGTGTGAGCCCCTGAGTTCAGTTCCCATCACCACAGGATCCCTCAAGCATCATCAGGTGCAGCTCTGTGGCCTCCAAGCCCCACAAGCCAGAGCACTAAGTCATTAGGACTGTATCTCCAAGGTGAACATTTCTGGTAGAAACCCTGGATCCCTGAATTCCAAGCACCAATGTTGACTCCTATTAAAATTAAAAGTAAATTTTCTTAAAAATTATAGATGCAACCTTCTTGTTAGAGTAGCAGTGAGGGTTAAATGCAAAATACAATTTGGACAAGTCTGATACATGATTGACATTGAACAAATGTAAATTATCTTGTTCTGTTTTACCATTAGCTCGAGTGCTTTATTGTTTCTTTGCCCAGAGAAACTATTAAAATGAAACATGATTGGCAAATCCTACTTTCAATTTGCCCAAAGGTGAAAAGAAGCTGAGGAAAGTAGCACACCTAGGGTTTACCTATTGCTCCAAAGAAGAAGTTGGTAAACTATGGCCCACAGGTCAAATTCAACTTTCCAACTGTTTTTGTTAAATTTTAACAGAAAATAATCACATTTGTTTACACATTATCTGTCTGCTTTTGTGCTACAACAGCAGAATTGAACAGAATTGTAACAGAGATTCAATGGTCTATATAGCCTAAAATATTGTCTGGCTCTTTACAAGAAAATATCCTGTCACCTCTGGCTGGTAGAAGCATAAAATTTAATTATTTCCCCAGGCCACATGGTCTAAAACAGTATGCATTTGAAACTTGTCTTCCCTTGGAAAAATACTGAAGTTACTTACAAGAAGTCAATCATTTATTTCAACCAATCAATTTTGGTGATGTGAGAGATCTCAGGGGGATACAAAGACTCAAGCTTCAGGGACTCTACCCATGAAATATCCATGGTCCCGCTCTGGAGATGGATGAATATGCAGTAAGGGATGTGTTTTGTACCATGTCCAGGGAACTACCGAAGCCACTGAGTTTCTTTTTTTTCCCCCCATATGGTCATCACTTCCATCTTAGAAGAGAAGGTATTTGAGCAAATATTTTGTGTTGTGCTTCATTTTCTTTTTAATTTCTATAAAACTTCACTGAGAATCAATGGAGGGGAATGCTTCAGCGGGATCTTTCTCAGATTTGTGTGGTAGTGATGTCGAGGGTGGATTGGGCTGGACAGAGAAGAGAAAATCTTCTACAGAGCTCATATGCTTACGTAGGGGAACTCATTTTTGAACAGTAACTCATTCTTGAACAGTGACTAAAGAAATGTAGAGATTGACCGATTGACCAATGAATCCCACGTAAATAAAAAAGCTTCCAAGGTGGGATTGTTCTTCAATCATTCATTTAATAGGTACCTCTTGAGTGCCTATTACAGAACAATTAATGTAAGGTAGCAGAGACCTTACTTAGTAGTAGTGACTTAGTAGTGCTCATGACAAGTCTCACAATGGAGACATTACTGGTGCCCGGTCAAGCAAATTGATGAACAAGGGGATGACAGGGAAGTGCAGTGCAGTGCTCAAGACAAAGACAGAATCTCATACAGCAGAGAAGGTAATATGAGAGAAGGCATAGTCAGAGAAGGCAGGGCACTAAATTGGATTTCTCGCCAACAATCCATGGGATAAGCAATAGTACAGCGGGTAGGGCATTTGCCTTGCATGCGGCTGACCCGGGTTCAATCTCCAGCATCCCATATGGTTCCCCCAAGCACTGCCAGGAGTAATTCCTGAGTGCAAAGTCAGGAGTAACCCCTGAGCATTGCTGGGCGTGACCCCAAAAGCAAAAAAAACAAAACAAAGAGTTTGAGTGTAAACATCTTTTTGGGGAGTCACTGAAAGAAAGAGAAGAAATGAAAGTTAATACGAATTGTCTGCCAGAGACAGAATAAGGGGGTCTAGGTGCATGGTTTGCATGCAGCCAACCCCACTTTGATCTTTGAACCACACAGTTCCTTAAGCAACATCAGGTGCATCCTTGCAGGCCTGTCTCAGCACCACACAGGTAGCCAAGCAGCATCACATTCCCAGATCCTTACATTTAACCATGGGAGCACTTAGCAGAGAATCACCAAGAGGCCTGTGTACCACTTGGAAACCAAAAAGAAAACAAACAGAATAAACCAATAAGTGAATGTGTTAATGAATAAGTAACTGCTATGAATAGCTAATTGAATCACTCATGCTATAACCTCTACAGACATAGAGTATAACAAAGAATTTTCCCAATGAGGAGCAAGAAGCTAGGATATTTATCCAATCTTTGCTTCTCATTGATTGAATGACGGAAAGTTATTTAGGTAAGTGGAAGAAAATATTAGCTCCTCTCTCCTTTATGGACAAAGAAACACAGAAGGGGGACAGGGATAGTATAGTGGTAGAGTGCTTGTCTTGCACTTGTTTCATCTGAGTTCAATCTCCAGCATCCTATCGGTTCCCTGAGCACCACCAGGTGTAATTTCTGAGTGCAGGGCCAGAAATAACTCCTGAATATCACCAGATATGGACCCAAAACAACAGCAAGAAAAAATAAAAGCACAGAATATCATGAACATGTATAGAAATGGTGACTTCCTAAGGGGCTCCAAGGCAAATAAACAGAGTATTATACTTGCTTATACAGGTGACAATAGATAAATGCAAAAGAAATTTTAGACGGTAATAGATGATCTGTGAACAGTTAAAATAGGTTAATGGGATAAACAGTGAGGAAACAATGTAGATGGAATGTTTAGACTCGCAAAGCAAGCCTGTCTTAGAAAACAGTCTTCTGCAGAGCTTGAGAGCGAGCGCAGAGTTCAGAAGAGTGAAGAGACTTAGAAAACTGTTGTGGCAGACAAGGATGGAGGTCCAGAGAGAGAATGAGTGGTTCAGGAGGAAGTCTCAGGTAGAGAATCACCAGAACAGAAACATTGCATCAGTTAGGACAGGGCAACAGGATGTCCTACAAGCGTTGGGTAGTCTCTGAGAAGCGTTGGGTAATCTCTGAGGGATTTTAACCAGAGTTGTGATGAGATCTGATTAACATTTTAAAATTTGTTCTGAGTGATTTAATAAAAAAAAACTATCATACAGCATTAAACAAGGTCAACTTCCTTATAGAGTACAGACCAGGATGTCTGAGTCTGAACAGAGTGGGGTAACAGTGAAGGGTAAGAGTGGAGGGTGGCAGCTGCCTATCTCAAGGTATAAGAGGAGTTAAAGGCTTTCAAAGTGATAAGGTGCTGCCCAACCAAGGTGCTAGAGCCCAAGTTTGCTTAATAAGGCATCTATCAGAAAGATACTTGTCAAGAAAAGAGGGATATCTATGAAGGAGCAGTGGGAAAAAAAGGGGGTGTCACAGATAGGCACTGTGAGAAAAATGTTTCTTGTAGGAAGGTGTCAGCCTTTATGATTTCATGCACATAGAGGATGATTGCACAGGAAGGTACCAGGTGCAGAGAAATTGGAACATGAGGGTGTTGGAGTGGATAAAATATAGGAAGTCACTCAGTGCAAGGGTTTGGAGCCCAAGAAGATGAGAGAGGACATCACATAATAGCACACCTCAGTACTGAGTGCTGGGGCCCAAAGTAGCTGTGAAAGGAATCCACTCGAAGCAGACAGGTAAGGAATCATCCAAATCCGTGTGTCAAAATGCAGAGGGCAAAAGAAGACAGTGAATGTAGAATGCAGAAACCCAAGTAGGGAAAAGGAGAGTGTCTCTGTATGTTGATGTTCGGAGTTATGACTTTAATGAGAATGAACACTGCCAGGTGTGGTTACCAAAAAATGTTAAGGGCATAAATGGATTTTATCAGCTCTGCCTGTCCAGTAAGAGGCACTGGGAGAAGCAACATTTTAATGCAAGAAGTATACTATGCACTTAGATCTCGTATTCTAAGAACTGTTTACACACAGCACACTTTTGAAAAATGGCAGTTTTGGGTCAAGGAATGTATAAAAGTACACTGAATATTCTTATACTCAAAGATGATACTCAAGAAAAGATGGACATGTGTCAAAGTGACAGTTTAAGTCACTTTGCCAATTATAATTTGAGCATCAGAATAAATAACAATACTAAAATTATAATCCATTAACTTTAAATCAATATGTTTATATACAAATAAATAAAGATACAGAAATATAGTTGAGATATTAGATATGTGTTTAGCCCCAAAGTGCCTCCTGACAAAATGCTGATTAATTACAAAGAGAAAAAGAGCAACTTTATGGTCGTGAACCCTGCCAGACAATGACCTTATAGTCCTATAGTTCTAAATTTCAAAGTGCTTTCCTTTTTTATTTTTTTTTTGCTTTGATGACCATTCAGATGAAGGGTAAGGAATAATATTCTGTATTTAAAGAATCCTCCTCAATGTTAGCGGTCAAAGCATGCAAAGTTCATCTCCAGCCGCATTATACAATTGCTGCATTAATATCTGCTTAGTCTTAGGTAAATTGAGAGGGGGTGGTAGTGTTAGGTTACTGTTGAGCACATTAAAAAATTATGAGCCATCAAGGAATTAACACACACTTAAAGTTCTAGCTGCATTTTCCCTTATTCATAATTCTTTGCCTAATTGTCTTTTTCTTTAAAAATGGGGGAGCAGATAACTTGGATATTGGCCTAATGGCTCAAAGAGAGCCATGACCCATTGCCAAGTCTTTAAGTCTCTTTACAGCTTAGGGACATTTGCCATTGAAAGAAAGCTGATGGGTTTGATTTTACTGAAAGAGATATTCTGCACTGACCTCTGGCCCCATTAAATTCTTTGGCCATTGCCCATTCACTATAATGAGAGCAATAAATTTGTTTTAATTTAGGGCATCAAGTAGGGAATATTGACAAAGACAAAATAATGTTTTGAAAATAGCGAGGATGAAGTCATGAATAAATAAATATGTTGAACTTAGCTGACAAATTAAGAAATGCTTATTCAAAATACTCTGACTGGACTATTTCAAAGTAAGGCCAAAGGTGAACCCATTTCTAATAGAGATGTTGACTTTCTATTTATACCAAAGAGAAGGTGGGCTGCAAAGAAAGACATAGCAAAGTGCAGAAAGGCATTTATCCCTTCTGACAGTTCTGTTTTAAATAGACCTATTTGTTTTCAGCCAAATGCCAAAAGAAGCAGCCAGGTGACTCTCGTAGCCTTTTCTATGGCAAGGCATTTATTTTTCTGTGTAAATACCTTTATTGGGGATTTCAGTGGCTGTTTCCCCACCTTCTCTTTTGCATTAGTCCCCTGGATTAGTGCCAAATAACTGAAGTCCTGAGTAGATGTTATCTGTGTGTATTTCCTTTTGCAGGAAGGAAATGACTCCTAGTTTGAATATATTCTTCTTAACAAAGGGGATAAGGGTGAATATGGTTTTGATCCTCCAGTTAATATTTTTACATAGGTAACATAATTATGACAGATGGCAAAAAGATCCAATAAACCTCAAGGCATATTTGCAAAGCTGTGAGGCCTTGGATGATCTTGCCTTATGCATTGTCCAAATGGCTAAATCTTCCAAGATACAAGCAGCTGAGGACATTGTCAGTTGATAAAAAATTAATTTAACTATGTGAATCAAAGAAAATTTTCCTGAAATCTTTTTCTTTCCTTTTCAATAATGTATTCCTGAAATCTTTAATCATGATAGTAAACCCAATGGCTTTCTTTTCTACATAGCCCAAGCTGTATTTCAGAAACTCTGTACATGCATCCTAGATCTTATACCAGATCAGAGTTGGGAGAGTCACAAACATTTCATTTAGAGAAATTAGCATGTGTGTCTTATTTTTATATAAAGCAAAACACAAGAAAGCTGATTCTAGTTTCTCTGTGAGGAGGAAGGATAGTTTTCTATAGGGAATTTAATGACCATCTTTATATATATAGTCCAAAGCTCTGTAACTCATGACTAATTCAGTGAGCTTCCCAAATTGTAACTGGCCAATAGTTTGACATGTGCTACTCTTAAACAGAGTATTTTTAGAAGAAAGAATATGAACTAGAAGTCTGTAGATGTTTTTATTTAAGTTCTGTTTCTGTTTCTAGCTCTATTGAGTTTATGTAGGTTATTCAAACTTTATAAGCCTAATATCCCGCCTCTCTATAGAACAGAAGTAAAATGGAATACCTTTCTTTTTTCTAGCTTTCTGAACTACATCCGGTGGTACTCAAGGCTTACTCCTGGCTCTAGGTTCAGGGATCATTCCTAACAGCTCCTAGGGGACAAAGTGGGGTACAAAGACTTGAACCTAAGTCTGCCATATGCAAGGCAAATGCACTATCCACTGTACTATCACTTTGGCCCCATTCTTACCTTCTTAAAGATATATAGCCAAGTACCAAGAGAGATCCAAAGACAACACAATGGGGAAACGGATCCACACAATTGAGTTGGAGGGTGATGAGAGGGAGTGGGCTGGGGTCCCTGTGGGAGGGAGAGAGGTACACTGGTGATGGGTGTGGTGTTGTGGTGTTGATTACTCATGACTCAAAATGTCCATGAGTAATCATTTTAATAGAACTATAAATAAAAATAAGTACATAAATAATGTCTTCCCAGGCACTTCATGAAGGTTTTACAAAAATTCTTGAAGCTGGGGCTGGAACAATAGTACAGCAGATAGGGGGTTTGCCTTGCAAAGGGCCAACCCATGTTCGATTCCCAGCATCTCACATGGTCCCCTGAGCACCGCCAGGAGGGATTCCTGAGTGCAGAGCCAGGAGTAACCCCTGTGCATTGCCAGTTGTGACCCAAAAAGAAAAAAATCTTGAAGCTAAGCAATAGTGAAGAATATGCAATCTCAAAGTCTTCTGCAACTATAAATTACTACTATTATTACATTGTTATATTCTTAATATATGACTATGTTCTTAGTATCTTTATTTTTGCTTGAAATTTTAATTTTGTTTTTGCTTTCAAGTCACATAGAATAGTATACACTTACTATAGTTTGCCAAATCAAACTTCTCTGCTCTGCAAAAGTCACACTTGGAAGAATATGATTTTAAAAAAAAACACGTTTCTTTTGGACTCTATGACCATCTGAAATCTCCTTTGGAATGTAATTCAGTCAGAAGCAATTATGGCACTAGAAAATATTCTGAGAATTCATGAAATCCCAAAGCCAAAACCATGATTCATTGCTCCAATACTCAAAGCACTTGGCAGACTTTATGTTGGAAGCCTCAATACTGGCTGCTTTTGAAGCTCTAAATTGGGCCATTTCAGCTCATGTGGCAGTGCCTGCTCCTACTACTCTGGAGAGATAGATCCAGAATTCCCAGGAGTCTCTTCAAACAGTATTTTTCTTATTTCCTCCTGGACTTTGCCTGACTGTATATCTTTCTGGATTTAGATATGACATAATGCTTTAGGGTTCCCTGCCTAAGGCATTGTAACATGAATATTCTACAAATTTATCTTATACAAAAGCCTTAGTGAAGCAGTTATGAATTTTCTAGCAACAACCTGTCACTCAAATTATAATGATGGGTGTGTGTGAAGAGTTTTTGCCACACTTTTCTGTGCTTCATCTTACATGCCAGCATGGTTCTTCCTTTGAAATAGACCGCTAAAAGAAGATGGTTCCTTCAGGCAAATAGCATGATTTAGTTAACTATTTCAAATAAAATGTATGAAGCTAAAAGACATAAATTTCACCTGGAGTTTTAGCAGCAGAGTTGTTGGAATTCTATAGCACGATCTTAAAATTCAGGCATTCAGTCCTGGCCAAATGTCAGACAGTTCAGATAAGGAAGATAAAAAAAATCTTTCACCTTCCTGAGAATCCTGTAGTCTCACTAAACCTTTCCAACATATCAAAGCCAACTTTCAAAGTCTACATGACTCACCAATGCATTCATAAGAATCATGATTCTAAAGAATCATAGATTTAAGTAAAGAGGGGAGATATCTCCATCAACAACTGAAAATTTCTCTGACACCCAACACCATCAGGAATGGGAGTGTATCCACTTCTCCAAAAAAAAAAAAAAAGAAAAAAGTAAACAAAAACCCAGAAACCCTCAATCCCTTTTTGGACGTTTAGAATTTAAATAAATGATGTATTTTGGGAGGACAGAATACTAGGGTGCATGACTAGGTTTGATTTCAACAATTCATATAATTCCCCAAACCCACCAGCAGTGGTCCCTGAGGGCAGAGCCAGGAGTAAGCCCTTAGCACCGCCAGCTGTGGCCCCCAAACAAAGTTAACCTAAAAAAAGGCATTTTAATTAATTAATCCCAGTGTCTAAGACTCAATTTAACCCTGGGGAAATGTTACCACCTGGAGTCAATATTCATTCTGCATATTTAACCAGTAGTCATTCAATCTGTTTGCCATCTAGTATGGATCTTTTATTTTAGAAAGCCAGAGAAACTGTCAAATCTCTGTAGGAAGCCAGATATGTTCCAGCATTTGTATTACCCCCCTAAAACTATTCTTACCCTAAAGAAATAAAATAAACCTAACATGATTTGTTTTTCTTATAGAATTCATAGTTGGCTTCTAATAATCGGTATTTTTAAGTGTACAGAACAACCCTTTCTGTACTTTCCTTCCTGGGACTTTGCTAGAATGTACATTAATCTAAAAGATTAGTTTGTAGACTTTGCCTTATACCTATTATGGAGAATTGAAATGGTATTTGGACACATTCTACCTCTAACAGTCTTATATTCTGTAATCTACTGTGCATACTGACTCACCTATCATTAAATATTGTCTTTGTTTTATGTATTTGTCATGATCATCATTAGCTCTGCCTTCATTTCTGTCAAGATGGCCTCATATTTTATTTTTGAATGCCCTTGTTTTCATTGCTCAGATTCTGTGGGTTGATTCTCAGGTGATGTAACAATAAGCAAACGCAACAGACTATATTGACAAACCATAGCTTGAATAGCATGCATTTAGAAAAGTACAAATTGTATACTGCGTATTTGAGTATGAATGATCTAATTAACAAACAACATACAAGGAAACATATACTCATAAAGAATAATTTGAAAAGCAAGAACTATTTCTTAAATTGTTGTTCTGTTCATTCTAGATAAATTATTTGTGCTGGTGTACCTTAATAAAAGACAGTAACTAATAACACTTCACCTTTACATACATATATATCATAGAGCAGATATGAACTCTTTAGTCTAAAACAATAGACATTTTAACCACTAACATCAATATAAGGTTACTTTTAAAAATTACTGTAAAAACCATATTACTGTCTGTTTTTTAAAAAATAATATTTTATTCTGTTCTACTAAAAGTATACATGAGGATCAGGGCTATGACTCAAAGGGTTAGTGTGCACGCTTCACGTGCTAGAGTCCCAGATTTATATCCTGGTACTACATGCTCCTCTAAGCATCACTACGAGTGACCTCCACCAACAAGCTGGACATAGTCCCTGAGCACCACCTAGTGTAAAGCAAAAATTTAAAATAAACTAAAAAGTATACTGAAATTTCCTAATATTATTTATCATTTATACATATGCACATATGAACATATGCTAAATGTCATTCTTTGAACATGAAGAAAGCTTCCTGGTTGACCAGTAATATTGCAGCATTTAAAATTAAGTGTTTTCCTTACCTGCCTTTAGTTCATATTTACTTTCACTGAATTCATGTGGCAGCTGCATCACTGGAAATGCCAATTTTCACTGTCCACTATTTACTTCAGAAAAATGTGGTTCTGATGTGGCTCTTAAATGCTGGGGTTCTTTGAAAGTCCTCTTGGTCTGAATGCACATGGATTGAAGACTTCGAGTTCCATTGACCAGGGTCTGGTTTCTTCTGTTTTGTTTGACTTGCATGTGCTTAATTTCCATCTGTCTGTCATCCTAGAACAACATCCAGAGCCAGCCTATGTGGTATCTCTTGGGCAGGAAGGTTAAGTCCCCTGGCACGAATTGCTTTCAGCAACTGAATAAACAGTCAGCTTGGAGATGGGCTTTTATTCATAGGAAACTAGATAGCCTTTTTGGTGATAAAATATTTATTCCCTATTACCTTATTGTTGCCAAGACTACTGCATATAGCACTCTTTCTAAAAGAAGCCAGAGTGTACAGAGGATTGAGGCATTAGAGGGTAAATTTTATTTTGAAAAAATATCTTGAATGACATTCTATTGACCAGAACAGAGTGCGGTATGCCATTAATGCTGATAGAGATCGCACCATGTTACACTTCAAGTCAATACCTTTTTTTCTTGTGTTTAATCATTGCTTTTCTCTAGGAAAAAAAAAAATTCTTCACTTTATAGGTTAGAAAAGTGAGGCTAAACATGCAGTGCTTTTTAAGGCAGCTCAGGGAATCCATCAGTGAACTGATGTTTGCTTTAGAAAGACTAAGAGTACATTAAATCATAACGTTGTTTAGCATACTTTTGTATTTTAGCTATCTATGAAGGAGCAGCTAAGCCCTGTGGGAGTTCCAATGATGTTAGACTCTCCAAGATTCAGGTGCATTCTTTTAGTGGGGTTCACTAGTCTAAGAATACAGAAATTAACACCACAGCAGACTGTGATATGCACAGCAGTAAGGAACAGAAAGTAGTTAGGGTGTAGGAGAGGAGGAGGTTAATTCTAAGTTGGGGTTTCTGAAAGGATTTTGAGAAAATACTTCTTTTGAGTTGCACTTTGATTCAGTAATATGTTCTGATTGCTTAACTAAATGTCAGCACTATTCAAAGTGCTTTCAAGGTATTCTTTCATATCTCAGGATTAAACTTATAAACTTATATTTAATAGTTGCATAACCTATGGAAGAACACATTTGAATAATTTACCAAAGGGCACAAGGTGAGTAAGTGATGGAGTGGGGATTCAAATTCAAGGAATCTGTCACAAGAATGCCCATTTTAACCTTAACATCATCCTGATTTCTGTCAGGGGCAATTAAGATGTAAACAAACAGACTGAAAGAATGAAAACAGCTCTCGGTCATGATCATAAAGAGAGAACAATTCAGGGACATTTGGAAAATCCAAAGTCTAGTAGTATAGTTTGACTTGGGGGAGAAAGGTATTGAGGAATTTTTAATACAAGACACACTTGGGATGCGAGAATAATTGTATATCCGAGTTTAGAAGGCCCTCCAAAGGCACTGCACTGGAGAGCAGGAAGACACTGGCAAGATTTCTGCCAGTGGAAGACCTTATGAAACAGAGAATTGAATGACCGGAGGAAAGAATATCATTTAGGGATCTACCACGTAACTAAATCATTCAGAAACTTTTTGTTCAGGACAACTGTGCCTGTGCCAACACTGTCCCAAGTATTAAGGCAACAACGAGGAATCATTAAGATAGACTAGACAAAACCTCTCTCCTCCATGCATGTATGAAAAGAACGACAGTAGATAAGGAAATTGACAAAAAAAGCAAATTAATTTTATATAGTTATAAAATTAAAAAATATAGAGTGACATGCTATGACAAAAGTGAACATAGGTTAAAGAATAGCATCTTAGGAATCTTGGTCAAGGAAGATCTTATTGAGGATGCTCCTGCCATCCAAATCAATGCCTCCATGTCAAGACAGCCATTTATGAGTGAAGGAAGTAAAAGAATTCAGCAGAATGGGATTAGGGTTTAGAAGTTGGCAATGGGGTTTAGAATTAGAAGTACGTTCCAGGCAGAATTAACAAATACAATGTCTGTAGATTGGAAAAATAGCTTGGAAGTTTCAAGAGGTTGAAACAATTCCAAAAAGCAGTGTATAACAAATGTGGGTAAGGAACATGTATATATTATTATATGGGTTGGGATTCTGGTATACCAGTAATGTGGGAGAGTGGTATAGCTCTATACCCAAAGCACAGATTCAACAACACTAAACACATGAGATCCAAATTACAACAGAAAACTTTGAAATGTGCCTGTCAAGGTGGCAGGCAGGGTGGTAGGGCTGTAACCAGAAGAAACACAAGGACCACTGGTGATGGGATTAATGTAGAACATGATATGGCTAAAACTCATCTATCAATAAATCTGTAAATAATTCTTATTTAATTAATTTTTTGTAATTTAAAAAACAGTGGTCAATGAGAGAGACAAAGTACTAAAATCCAGATGAGAAAGAAATTATTTGGCCTAGATATTGAGTGGGTAGGGTTATATTTGGAGGCAGAGCTATACACGCTTAAGCTAGGTGAGAAATGTGAGAAAAAATTGAAGTAGCAAAGGATGATTCCAATAATTTTGGCTAAAGTAATGAATGATATGGTACTAGTAGTTGAGATAAAAAGAACTAGCTTGGAGATGGGACAATTGCAATTTCTGCTGTAGACACAAGGGTGAGAAGGGCGAGGATGATGTGCAGAGTCTGGGGGATAACTAAAGTAGCCTCTTTAAGGCTACTAAAGGTTGAAAAGATGGGTACAAGATCCTTCTTGTGCATGGAAACGATGAATACAAAAGAGATTCCAGGTATATAATTAACTGATAGGTGGAATTAGATAATAAACAGTGGGAATTTTGGTAACATCAAATATTGAGACAAGGTAGAAAGGATGTAAAAACACATTAACTGATGAAAACAGTAGAGTTAGGCAAGAAAAGGATTAGTAAAAGAATCAGGCAAAACATATAGTGGACATGCATGCTGGCCTCGAAAACAAAAAGATGTCATTTGTCAAACCTATGTAAGAGGTTACTTGTTTCAGCATCAGTTGTTATTAATGCTGCCGCTGCTATCTAGGGCCCAAACCCAGTGATTTTCAAGAGGCCAAGTTGCCTCTGAATCAAATCCTGGATCTCATACATACATACATACCAGGCATATACTTTACCACGTGAGCACACTCTACTTTCAGCAGCAGCTTTCTTACCTATAGAATGAAAGAAATGATAAATGAGAGGCAACTGATAAGAATTAAATGTGATGATATAGATCAGTACTTCACTTCACAGTGGATATTTGCATTTTTCTTGCAGGTGCATTATAATGGCAGCAATATTGATAACAATACATCTTAGTATGTGTTTTGATCTATTAGACTACTACTACGATAATAGTGCTGCAACTCCTAGTTCCTTTTAAGTAAGGATTGCAGTATTTTAGCCATATTTGGATGTGTCAATCTTTTTTTTTATATTTTATACCAAAGCAAACAAATTTATTTACATAATTTCCCATTTTGTAGATAAATAAATTGATCCAAAAGGGTGACATTCCCAAGGCTGCAGAGCTAGGAGTTATTATCTACCTGGAAGAGCCAGGACTACCATCTTGCCCTAGTTTATTTCAAATAATTCTCAGCTCTTCTCTAATGGGTCATTTGTAAGATAAAACTACTCATCACTCTACCATTCTCTGGGATCTACTCTCGATATATAAGTTCTATTTTTATAATAATTGTTATTAATAAACTATTCCTGTGTAAAATTGTGTCTCTCACAAATTTTCCAGTGCTGAACAAGGTTCCTCTCATGACCTATCATTGGAGGAGATGAAGAGTCTTCAGTTCTCACCCATTGACAAATACGGTAAGAGACAGACCCTTCATGCTGATTAGCAGGATACCTCTATGAAGGTGATAAGCATTAGCAAATGAAGGAAAAACCTTATATTTCGTGATAACTAGACATGAAGACTGTTTTAAAATATCATGAGGATGCATGTTTTGATTTTGTAAATCTTGCATCAACCAGTATTTATCTATCTTTACATATATTAATGAGTATGTGTTTGTGCATAATTGAGTAAATATGTGAGGATATGGGGATATATGTACATGAATCAAGCCTGTCTTAAAATGTATTATTATATTTTGGGTCTGGAGTGATAGTACAGAGGTTAAGGTACTTGCCTTCCATATGGCCAAGAGGGCTTGACCCCAGAATCTCATATGGTCCCCTGAGCCCTCCAGTAGTGATCTCTGACTACAGAGTAAGTAGTACATTGTGAGCAATGCTGGGGATGGCCCCCCAGCAAATAAAAACATCTGGTTTCTCAAAAATTTTAAACACTTCATTGTCACCTTTTTATACTAAGCCACATAATTATGAATATGTAGGTGGTGAGTATAAAAACAAGAAATAAATTATTGCTAGTGCATTATATGCTAAGGGAGAAGTCCCCTCCTTAGGCAAGTTCTAAAGGGTAAATGTAAACCCAGACATTTCTTCAAAAAGCAAGTGAGGTGGTAAAGGTACCACTGATGAAACTCATTTGCACAGGACTGCTTCAGAAGAATTCATAAAGCTCTTCAAACTGATTGATGTTTTATATAGACCCCCTGGAAGACAGTGGGCAGACAGTTGCCTTATCATCAGCTTTCATATTAATATGTAAGGCCTATTATGTCCTTTTTCCAACCTCTTAACCTGAGAGACTTTATATTTAATTGGAATTTTGGCTCTATGGGCTCATTTATTCATGGCAACTTCCTTTGACAATATGAAGGACTGAAAAATATATGTCCGTTAAAGAGATCAGATTTATTACAATAACTGGATTTGGGGAAGAATAAATTGAATCCTAGGCTACTGCTTTCTGATTTAGATGACAACAGACCCTGGAGACCTTCAGATGCACTTTGTCTGCATAGTATTGCTATCTAAGACATTAGGAAGTCTTTAAGAAAGGAAGGAAAAAAGTGTTCTGGTAGCTGTAGACAAGGTACTTGAGAACAGTCAAGGAAAAAACTTGGCTCCTGGCTCCTAATAACATGTCCGACTATAGCTGAATGCTTTTTATCAGCAGTTTTACAACATAATTGGTCAGTCCAGTAACAGGGGAAATGTGCTCTAAGTGTCACATCATCTCATTTTTTATGATATAATATCGTTTTCTCAAGCCTTTACAGATGTGACCACACAATCACAAAATACAGGGCAACCTTTGAAATGTGTGCTATGACCAGAAATCTTTCCTTTCATGATGGAGATTCAAGATGAAACATTTTTTTAACGATCTGTTTTTTTTAAAGGAATAGGACTTTGAGCAGTCAGTATTCTCCAGGATGGAGAAGTAAGTCAGAAGTGACCCAAAAATACAGGCACTAGATTTTATTATGCAAATCTATAGTAGATGTAGAAGAAAATGTTAGGGTATATAGCATCTTTAGACAGAGAAGATATATTTAATTATTATTCATTAGGATTATCACATCAGACAAAAAAAGAACCCTTTAACTGCCCTCCATTTCCATTTCATAAATCAGTTTATGGACAGCAACTTATGACAGCAATTTATGACAGCAACTTTATCAGCTGTTTGAAATTTCCCACTCCAAAGAGTAGGACTAAAAAAAATGAAGAAAAAAATAATTACTTAGATATTTTCTCTGAATTTGGAATCTCTGACCCCAAAATAATAAAATGTGAAGATGTGATTCAGTGTTTTCCTAAAGCTGTGATCATATTTCATTTGAATCCCGCTCAAGGTGAGTTTCTCAACTGTGCTTCAATCCATCTGTACTTCATCTGGCAACCATAGCTTAGGAAATCAAAGTCAAAAGTCAGCATCCAGGCTCTGCTGATTTTGCTACTCATTCCCAAGAGAGAGCCCCCCTTCCCACCCTCTAATGACATGAGCTTATAATCAGACTTCATTAAAGTCCTGTGGGGAAAAAGACTTGGAGCAAGACAGACCAGTAAAATCTCATGGAGTACATTCGAAGGTTGATGATAATAAGGAGATTGCAAGTTTATTGATGCATCTATCTGTGCCTAGACTGAAGTTGCTATTTCAGGATGAATAAAAAGAAACATTTGCTTGGATGCCTATGTTGTTTGGTCCTCTCAAAATTAGGGTTAGTGGTATGACTCCTGCTTCCCCACATCCCAGCCTCCTTCTACCACAACTTTATTAATTTTTAACTGGGGCCCACCACATTGGAGGGAGATGAGAAATGACCATCGCCAGAAGCATCACTGGCAGCAGTGGTATTGCCTCACAGGAGAGTTTATTTACTGCCTAAGAGATTCTGACAGAGACCTTTCTTATGAAAATAAATCCACCTATTCAACTACATTTTGCTAGATGTCTCGAAAATGTAGATGGTTGGGTTAGTCTTGACAACTCAGCTATCAAAATGGAGCAAGTGCAGCAATAGCAATTGACAAACGTACCCATTTTCGCAGAAGTAATGAATGGCATCCTTGCCCAGAGAAGAAAGGTAACTGCTTCCCCACACATGTGCTGCGTTATCTAGGACAGCAGCCCTACTCTGAATTATTAGCTCTACTTAGCTCACACAAGGCTCTTGCTTCAAAGAGCATCCAATGCCACTGGTATTTAGACTTAATCATTAATGCCCACTTAAAAATTGGACTCTTACAAAATTAAAATAAGAAAACAGGGGCTGGAGCGATAGCACAGCGGGTAGGGCGTTTGCCTTGCACGAGGCCGATCCGGGTTCGATTCTCAGCATCCCATATGGTCCTTTGAGCACCGCCAGGGGCAATTCCTGAGTGCAGAACCAGGAGTGACCACTGTGCATCACCTGGTGTGACCCAAACAGCAAAAAAAAAAAAAAAAAAACAACTAGAGTCTATTATATAAAGTGGCTCTTTCCTTTAGTGTTTGCCCGCCCTTCTTTTTAAGCTTCAGCATACACTATTGACAGACATTGCACTGTCATGTGTGTATTACAAACTCATTAGTTTTATTATTTCTCCCACTTACAGATGAAGATATTGTGGCTTAGAACGGTGAAGTTAACAAGAGGCACAGAACCAGTAAGCCTTAGTAGAATCAGGGTCTAAACCTAGATTTGCCTAGCATTAATATCTTTGCTTTTAGCCATCATGATGTCATCTCTTTCAGAGCTGTACCTATCTTTACTCCAAACTCAAAATGACACCCGGGCTCTGCTTAGGTCCCTTTCAAAAATCCACCACTTTTGTTACCCTTTTCTCTGATCTCTGATTTCATTTAATAAATAAATAAATAAATAAATAAAAATTTCCTAGTGTTTTACCTTTGCTTGCCAATAAGTTTTATCTCTGTTCACCCGATCCTGGAGAAGCAATCTGGCAATTTTGTATTACCTGGTTAAGAAAAATTGTGAGACTGGTTAAAAGGCCAATAAGTAACAGCTGAACTTTTTTTTTTTTTTTCTGATGCAGGCTACGTCTCTGATCCCATGAGCCCGATGCATTTTCATTCTTGCCGGAATAGTGGCAGCTTTGAGGACAGCAGCTGACAGCATTCCGAATATACCTAAGAAGAGTTTTTCCCCAAATTGACAGCAACAATTCCAACCCTGGCAGGCTTGCTTCCAATTATAATATTTTGCCCTCTATGGTATCCTTAAATGGGCTCATTCATACTGATCTTATTTAATTCTCTACCACAAGCTGGGCTTTGGATTCATGGCTAGAGAATGAAATGCAGAAGAACCAAGACAAATGTATTTGAAGAATTGGTTTTCATATTGTGGATAAAACAAACAAACACTATTATATTGTTACTCGGAGATGGAGCCTCAGACTGTGGTGGGAACTTTGCAATCATTATGTTTTCCTAGAATGAATTATGTAGACTTGTGCTTGAGAGACAGGGGTTTGATTTCATAGAATACTGTCCATTTTCTTATTTTATTGTGTTATTTCTAGTGTGCAGCTCAGTGATTAAAGATTCTTTGGTGGCAAACGATTGATTTGGAAGTGTATTTCATTCTAACAAGCTTTCTTGAGTATGCCTTCCTTAAGATATATTGGAAAACCTAATGACCTTCAGATCAAGAAGTTTGCAGAAATACAACATTTTTTTTTAGCTTTCTTTATCTACACCATCCCAAGTACTCTCTGTGTTCTACTTATAGAAAATTCTTGCTGTCAGCACCCAGGTGTTATCAATTCTATCAGTTTAGTAATAAACCTGGCCCACAAATGTAAACCTGTCATTAAACCTGAACCGCTCACAGGGCCAGCGAGGATATTTGAAGTACTTGCTGCTTCCAAAATATGAGAAATTGGCCAAAGTGAAAGTACAGCAGGTAGGGTGTTTGCTTTGCATACAGCCAACTCAGATTTGATCCAGGTACCCCATATGGTCCCCCAAGCCCACCAGGAGTGATTTTGCACATGAATGAAGGAGTAAACCCTGAGGACCACAGGTTATAGCTCCCACACAAACATAAAAGCAAAAAAAGATAGAATCTGCCACCCATTTATTTTCTTTTGGCTTTGGCTTTTTTTTAAAATTGAATCACAGTGAGATAAACCATTACAAAACTGCTTATGACTTGGTTTCAGTCGTACAATGTCCCAACACCCATCCCTCCATCAGAACATCTCCCACCACCAATGTCCCATTTCCCTCTCACCACCATCCCAAAAAACCCCTCCCCTTGCCTGCCTTCATGGCAGGTACCTTTCTTCTCTCTCTCTCTCTCTCTGTCTCTGTCTCTCTCTCTCTGTCTCTCTCTCTCCTTCCTTCTGGGAATTATGGTTTGTAATACAGGTGCTAAGAGTCCATTATGTTTGTTCAGGATATTCAATATATTTTCCAGGAAGGTACAGTTAGAATATCTTTTTTTTTTTAACTGGGTGTCAGCTTTGGGGTGTGAAAATGACTGCCAGGGTTTCCAGAGGTACAAGAAGGTGGGAAGAGATAGCCCATCTCAACCCAAGAAAGCCTGGAGATTACAGTTACAAAACCTGCATACCAGAATTTTCAGCACATTAATATCTCAACGAGGCTCATCCCAAGATGGAGTCCAGCCAGGGACATGGTGATGATTTTGGATGGTGGCGGGAAGCAGCTGCTAGGGACTCTGCTTGAGTAGACATCAGGAAATCCTGCTCCACTCTGATCTACCCTAGTATGTTCAGCCTTGTGCAGATCCAAGATAAACTGAAGCTTTTGATCTCTTTCGAGATTTATGTGCGGGTCTCTGAAATGATGCCAGCATAAGAGCTTACATGGTGATGCTTGAGTTGGTTCATGGGGATGACTGGTGGTGTTTCCAGAGGTATAGGGAAGTAGATAGGGAGGTGGGGGAGGTAGCCCATCCTGATCCCAAGAAAACCTGGAGATTTCAGTCACAAAACCTGTATACCTAAATTTCCCAGCAGATTAATATCTTGAGATCTATCCCAAGATGGTGGAGTCTAGCCAGGAGCATGGTGGAGATTTATATTGTGGGAACAAGTGACTGCTGGGGGCCCTGCTTGGGCGGGCACCAGGCAAACCCATCCCCTTTTGGTCTACTCTGAGCTGGTCAGCCTTGCACGGACCCAAGATTAACTGCAGCTTTTGATCTCTTTCAAGATTTATTTATGGGTCTCTGGAGCAAGGCCGAGAATTGAGCTTGTATGGCTGAGCCAGAGGTGGTTTGTGGGTATGGTTCCCACTTACTTAACTTTTGGAGATTTTTTTTTTTTAATAATTTTATTGAATCACCATGTGGAGGGTTACATAGTTCTCAGGATTATGTCGGTTATACAATTCTCAAACACCTTTCCCTTCACCAGTGCCCATCTCCCATCACCAACCCCCCCAGTATACCTGCCGCCCCCTCCCACCTCCCCAGTCCCCACCCTTGTATATGATAAGTTCCACTTCGTTTATGCCTTATCTCGATTACATTCCATGTTTCAACACACAACTCACTACCGTTGTTGGGGTTTCCCCCAAAAAAGGAAATCAGTCCTATTGCCAAGGAGGCATTTGATAGTTCTCCACTGCTAAGAATATAGAGATATTAAGTCCCGCTGTTTGTTACATAACTTTTCTTTTTCCCCCTTGCCCCGCGCCACCGAGTTCACGCCTGTTTAGTAATCGCCACGCTGCCTGACAAGGGAAAAAAAAACCGAAAAGGATGGTTATTTCCCGTCATCGGCAGGTGTGGGGCTCTGGCTTAGTTGATAGACTAGTAGAATGTCTGCAAGCAGTTTCTGGAACCGAAGGGCTTGCGCTGGTATCGGCTCCGGCTCGAGATTCCACCAGCATCCCACTGTTCCATGTACATAATTTTTCCCCTTATATCCCATTCCCACACCACCAGGTCTGTTTGCTTAATGGACATCACACTATGTTTGACACCATGCCGCGTTTCTTCCCGAGAAAGAAGGATATTTCTTCTCAGCTGGTGTGGGGATATAGCTTAGTTCAGTCTAGAGAGATGGCTACCGTTTTGATTGCCTTCAATATTTCAGCAACAGACTTACTATTCTTGTTAGGATCTCCCACAAAAGTCCGACCCATTAAAAAGGGACATATTACATATTGCTGATGCTAAGATGACATTAGGTCGCGCGGACGCGGTTTTGGGTTTCTGTATAAAGTCCAGGGAAAGTACAACCAGAAATAACATCACTACAAACTTTTACCCTTTTATGGTGCTCATAAGATGGAGAAGCCTAGAGAGAGGCTCGGCGTCTCCATTTTGCGCTCAGGAAAACCGCGGATCCTGCGCTGTGCTCAGGGGGGAGGTGTGGAGAGAGAGAGAGGTTAAAAGAATTGGGGGATGCCCGGTTCCCACTGTTTCAGCGCACCGTGGGGTCTCTGGTCCCATGCCGGAATTAGTTCAGTGGGCTGTTTGGAGTCCAAGGGCGCTTCCTTGGGCTCTTCCATCATGCTCGCTCCACAGCAGGGTCCAAAGGGGAACTTTTGGAGATTTAATTTCTTGGGAAACTTAGTCCTGAGTTGTTGGAGTCCAGCCAGAGGCATGATTGCAATTTGGGACTGTCAGAAAGGCTGAGGGCACCATCAGGCTGCTGAAGCTCTCATCCTAATGTCCAGGTTTACCTGTTGGTGGCACTGCTCTTCTGGGCACCAGTTGCCATGACAGCCGCATCCCTGGCAGGGACCAGTACTGAGTTCAGGGCTGCTACCATTCACAGCTTGGGCACTCTAGGTGGGCTGTAGCTACCAGTTCGGTAGAATATGACCAGGGGCACATTCTCTCATCATTGGTCTCCACAGAGTTGACACTCAGGGAGGTTTATCTCCATAATATGCTGTGGACGGCACTGACAGGGCAGGCTGGTCAGGGGTAGTAATGATGAGGAGGATGCTCTGTCAGTGGTGAGTGCCTGAGCAGGCCTCCCATGGTGGGAACCCCGCAACTCTGGAACTGTGCTCCATGGCAGTGCCAAGTTGGACTGGATGAGCCTTATTCTTTTATGCCGAACTTCTGCTGCCATAGCGGCTGGCTGCCCATATTGCTGAGAGCTGCAGTGGGCACCACCACCATCTTCAGGAGTCCCACTCAGGCCAATTTGGTTCCACTTTAAAGCTACTCTTTTTGAAAGAAAATATTTAAAGAGCACTTATAGTCATTCACACCGAAATTCCATGACCCCATCAGCCCCCCTGTTCTGAGTGCTGAGAGCTGCTGCTGATCTCACACCTGCTGCGGTGCCACAGCCATTTCTCTCTGCGCCTTGGCTTTTGGACCACACCTGGCAGTGTCCTGGAAATCAAACCCAGGTCAGCCTCCTGCAAGATAAACACTCTACCTGCTAGACTATCACTCTGGACTCACACACATCAGTGAATGTATGTACAATAAAGGAATGATCACGGATATCATGAAAGAATAGAGAAAACTATACTGTAGTAGTGAGGATGTGGTGGAACCAATTAGCAGTTTTCTACATGTGACTGTCGTCTTGGTCCGGAGATTCTGAGTTCTGAAGTAAAGTAACAAGTGCCCTTTTGAGTAGATCCCAACCAACTGCTGGAACACATCAATTGTATTTTCATCGTCCATTTCCAACCGTGTCTGTTTCATTGATTGGTTGCTTGTCAAATTGGAATCTCTTTTGCCTCAGTTGACAAACCCTGTCATTCACAATAGGCTTTCTTAGTTTAGTAAGTGGCGTATGCCTCTTAAATTGCACCACAGAAGCATCCTGACCCATCACCTTCAAATTATTATCATTCTCAGTCTTGAAAACTCTAGGATGTTTTATCAGGCAAGGTGAACACTAGGAATCTTAGTAGCCACTTCAAAAAAGAGGTACCAGGTCTGCAGCCAACCAGCACACAACAGCACCAGGCACTGCCTGGTGGTGGAGGGAGGTGGCAGTGGTGAAGGAAAGGGTGTTCCTGGAAATGATGTTTTTTTTTTTTTAGGTTTTTTTAGGTTTTTTGCTTTTTGTGTCACACCGGTGATGCACAGGGGTCACTCCTGGCTCTGCGCTCAGGAATCACCCCTGGCGGTGCTCAAGGGAACATATGGATGCTGGGAATCAAACCGGGGTTGGCCACGTGCAAGGCAAGTGCCCTACCCCCTGTGCTATTGCTCCAGCCCTGAAAATGACGTTTCTTAAGGACACTTTCTATCTGGGGTATGACAAACCTATTGGTAAATTTCATTTTAGTTTCTTTGTTATATATGGTTTGAAAAGCAGACGTTTCCCACAAGCTATTAGTTTACAGAGGCAAGATAACCAGAGGTAGAAATCAAAGCCATGGCACTTTCAGCCAGATTTATTCTTGTGTATGCTCCTCACCTCCTTCTCAGTATTCACATTTCCTTCCACTAACTCCTCTGTTGGTGCTATAGTCCACCAAGAAAGTTGCTAAAGGGCTTTCTAATAAGGAGACCAAATTGGCTAGTCTGCACATTACCTTCTGGTAAAGACAAAGAAATAAAGAAGGAGGAGGAGGGAGGAGGAGAACTGGGAGAGGAGGAGAGGAGGGGGCGCGGAGACAGGGAGGAGGAAGAGGGGGAGGGGGGAAGAAGGGGAGGAGGAAAAGGAAGAAGAAAGGAAGGAAGGAAGGAAGGAAGGAAGGAAGGAAGGAAGGAAGGAAGGAAGGAAGGAAGGAAGGAAGGAAGGAAGGAAAAGAAAGAAGGAAAGAAAGAGAGAAAGAAAGAAAAGAAGAAGAAAAAGTTCTGAATAGAATGGACCTGTCTCAGTATTTCTCCCTCTGTTCCTTCAGCTCTGGCTTGTACAGGAAATGTACAGGCCACCTCACCTGGAATGAGAATTAACCTGTGAGTTGATTATAAGAAATATTTACTAAATAGAAACAAACGGCTTAACAAAAAGATTTCTAGTAAATGTAATGCCAAATGTATGTATACTAAGAGTGCAGGGGGTGGTAACCAGGCATCCTGCCAGGTGCCCACTGAATGAAGGTCATATCCACAAAAAAGATTCTTTACTTCTGAAATACCCGTCTTTTAGAAAAAGATATCTTGAGCAAATTCGTCCAGCTTCCTTTCTTTGTTTCCTTTATTAGCCTCCTCTGACACACTGCATTTCCTCCTGTTGCTGCTTCCCTCTGGCTCTTGTCTTCTCAAGTATCCGCAAATAATGAGACTAATGTATCTTGATTCCTGAGAAGGGGAACCTTTTCACAGATGCCAACGTGGAGCTCACACACTCTTTTCATTACTACATCTTTAATGGGGTTCAGGGATTATCTTAGAGTTTATTTCCAAACCATGTATTTTTTTCTACTTTCTGAGAAATGTCTCACTAATTGCGTTCTTTTTTTTTCTGCTGGTAGAAATGAACTTCTATGATCATGATTTTGCATGCTTAGCACATTGATTTTTTTCCCCCTGCATGCATACAGCACTGAGCTCACTTCGAAGATGTTCAATTAGCTGTAATTGTAAGCCAAATTACAGCAGCACCAGGAGAGAGTAATTTCAACAGAGTGATTATTTGGGTTAAATTATTTCCAAAGTTGACATTTCCCTGGGAAAGAAGAAAATATGGGTGCCTGTGGTAGAAGAAGTGCTTTACAATTCATGTGAAGGGGAAAATTGTTTCTTTATACTTCTTCAGATATCCTTCCTTCCTTCCTTCCTTCCTTCCTTCCTTCCTTCCTTCCTTCCTTCCTTCCTTCCTTCCTTCCTTCCTTCCTTCCTTCCTTCCTCCCTTCCTTCCTCCTTCCTTCCTTCCTTCCTTCCTTCCTTCCTTCCTCCTTCCTTCCTTCCTTCCTTCCTTCCTTCCTTCCTTCCTTCCTCCTTCCTTCCTTCCCTCCTTCATTCCTTCCTCCTTCCTTCCTTCCTTCCTTCCTTCCTTCCTTCCTTCCTTCCTTCCTTCCTTCCTTCCTTCCTTCCTTCCTTCCTTCCCCTTTTTCTTCTTTTATTTACTCAGATAATATGTATGGTTTGGAGACACTCATACCTATAGTAGTTGTATGACCTTGGTCAACTCACTTAACCCCTCTGAGCTCTAGCTTAATACATGGAAAATGGTGGTAATAAAATTTAGCAAATGGACTTGATGTAAGGACTGAAGAAAATATAAAGTACATTACTTAGTCCCTGCCATATCTTAGTTGTTGAAAATGTTGTTGTTGTTTATTGTCACTGTTACACACAGCCATGAGAAAGGTGGAGATTTCTTTTCCTTTCCTGTGGAAATAACCATCAATGACCCTTAAATTTTACCTTTGTAAATAACAAGCTTCCTAGCTTACACTTCTGAGGTTAGGTAAGTCAAGATTCAGTAACCTTAGGTAGCAATATCCTATTTACACCTGAATTAAAAATTAGAAATCAAATCTCCTACATCAAATATAAGAACCACAAAGAACCTCACTAACAAGTCAGGTGTTAAGTAAAACGAGAAATAAAACACATTTATTGAACATCTACTAGTGAGTGGCATGGACTTCTTTTAGATGTCTTTAACTACATTATTCCATGAATGTAGGATGCTATAGGATAAAGTCAGTTTTTAAAGTACGTTTGTCTTTACTGTAAAAGGTTTGTTCACTACACTATACTGCCTCCTCTGCTGTGAGGGAAAAAAAGATAAAAATAGTGAATATTCATAACCCAGAATTGTGGCAAAAGCAAACAAATCTGTAATTTGTGGTCCTGAAGATGTGGGAATTACTCCAGAATTTCAGGGTCCTGAAAACCAAACCTTTCCAAACTACTATGGCTTATTATTGCAAAGTAAAAGGGGGGGAGGGGAATCGCTATCATTTTCTCTGTTATAATTATGGACGAGAGGGGCCTAGAATAATCTCTAGGCTCAAAAAAACATACATTGTATTTTTTAGGCAGAAAGAGCCAGAGATGATTGACAGACGCAAGACTCTCACCATGATAAGCTGGAACAACAACAAAAAAAGTTATGAGGGCAAAGCACAGCAATTAGGGGAGCCAAGGAATTTCACATTTTCCTCTCCTCATTAGCACACACTGGGCAGGGAAAGCAAGAGATAAATAGGGCAGCCATTACCAGCAGGATTTGAATACCTTATTCCTTCCTAGTTTTGTACTGCTTGCAGCCACTCAAGCATGCAGACTTGAGAGCTTGCCCTGATCAGTTCCTTTCGTATTTCAAGAGCCACATGGGCAAAAATGAGTCAATTGACATTTGCAGTCCCTTCACCAGCATCAGCTGAAGGGCTCAGCTGCTCCCAGAATGGACTATGGTCCGAGACTGTCAGCTCAATTAGCATCGTATGCAAACCATGATGGAGAAGCAAAGTTCCTCCTCCTCCCTGGCCATCCTAGTTCTATGAGGATAACAAGAAATAAAAAGAGCAGGAGCTGCACGTTTCTCTTCAGGCCAGAGATCCAAGGCAGCACCGCAGCAGACCCAATGGCAGGGTGCTAATTAAATTAGGCTTCTGGAATTAAAGCACTGCCACAGGTTCCAGACCCCGCTGATGAGGACATGTCTCCAAAGCAATCTTAGACTAGCTTTATGTTTAATTAGTGAGATAAAAAGAATATTATCTCAAGTATCTTTTAAGCAATGGGCTCATATGCAGAAGAAAGGTTTCTTCAAAGAAGTTTAAAGGTTTTGAATTTCTCTAATTTTACTAACCTCCATCTCTTCTTTTATCTCGAATCAGGAAAAGCTGAGACTCCAGTAGAAGCACAGAAAGCAATAAAAAAACATTTGAATATGGATTTGCCCTTAAGATTTTATACCTAATAACCCAAGGTCTATTTAATACCACTTCAAAAATTAATCCATGGAGAAGAATATCTGGTGCTTCTTTCAACAATTTTTGTCCTTTCCTGAAACTCAAATTAGTCCAAGAGGGAGAAAAAAAAATCAATGCCAAGGTTGCAAATACTTTTTGAGGGGATTAGCATCAAAAGAAATAAGATGTGGGATGATGTATGTTTATTCTGCACTAGGTGTGAAGCTGTAGGAGGCAGGATATCATTGAAGGGCTTTTAAACATTAGCCTGCATCTGAATCACTGGAGCTTTTATTACAGTGAAGATTGGACCCCAACTATTGAATTTAGGAACCCGAAGTATAGGGTAGAGTGAGACCCAGACATTTGCAATTCTCGGGAGATGTGATGCACCTGGCACAGAGGCCCCACTTTATTTTGTTTTGGTTTTGCATTTGTTTATCTTCACTAACATTAATACTTATTTATTATTTGATAGTGACATTATTTTGGCTATGAGACCATACCCAGAGGTGTTCAAGGCTTACTCCTGGATCAGTGCTCAGAAATTACTCTTGGAGGGGTTTGGGGCACCATATGGTGTTCTGACAATCTAACTGAAGTCATCTCAGAGCAAGGAAAGCTCCCTACCCCCTGGACTATCTGTCCAGTCCCAAACCTCTTTTTTAATCCATATAATTTTGCTAACATAGATAAAATAGTACTAGGGTCTGTGGTATTGAGATGCAAAGTTACTACTCACCACCTCCACCAAGGTCACTCTGTCACTGCTCTTACGTGGCCTCTGGTCCCATATTCTTCCCTAAGACTCTCCCACCCCTACTGATCTTCATTCTTTGTCATCAAAGGCCAAGAGTTTGTCATTGTTTGATACCATCTATACTCTTGTTTTGTTTTTCTCTATTCTACTGCTGAATGCAGTCATCTGGTATTTGTCTTTCCCTCTGACTTATTTCACTACACATACCATCCAGTCCCAGCTAGGTCACACTGAAAACTGCACACATCATAGTTATGAGTTCTGAATCCAGCTTAGGAAAAAGTTTTGTTCTTCCCCTCACTATGTCACCACTGACAGTGAAGTTACTTCCTGCATCTGATCACATCCTGTGGAGTGGAAGTGAAGATAATGATTGTCACATCATCGATAAGATTTTAAATTAGCTGTGCTTGGGGCTGTAGTGATAGTACAGCAGGAAGGGTGTTTGCCTTGCACGCAGCCAACCTAGGTTCAATTCCCAGCATCCCATATGGTCCCCCAAGCACCGCGAGGAGTGCAGAGCCAGGAATAACCCCTGTGTATTGCCAGGTGTGACCCAATTTTTTTAAATAATCAATCAATCAATAAATAAATAAATTAGCTGTGGTTGATACAATATGACAGAGATGAAGTAACAAAGTTTCAGGACTTACCCATTTACTAATCAGATACTAATGAAATGAGTAGGATCTGATGAAATTTAGTGTTTATAAGAAGCCCTAAATTAGGGTTCTAGAGCTGAGTTATGGAATAAAAAGAATATGAGAATAACACAAAAAGCATATTATAACATAATATAACATAACAAAATATAACAGATAATTTGCCACCAGAATTTATGCATAACGTTACCCAGTGGCGCTCACAGAACTGCTCCTAGCTCTGGGGTTGATCCCAATAATGCTCAGGGGACTATGTGGTGCCAGAGAGACTGTCTTCCCAGCCGGGCTTCAATTTTCTTGGCCTCACTTACACATCACGGATCATTGAGCCACCCATAACTAAATTTGTTGGCCACAACCTGCCTCCAATTTTCCTCATAAAAGATCTGTTCTCTATTGCCTTGCACCTTTAGAGCCCTGCCCAAGAGGATCCCATCTGCCTGGAAGAGAGATATCCCAGTTTCGCTAAAACTGTTCAGTTCCATGCGGCAGTTAACACTTGTAAATCTATGCATAAACCTTCGATCAGTGGGATCAACCAGAACAAATTCTCCCCTTTTGCTTGATGAATGTCAGTTTTCCTGTAGCCCAATCATTCTTCTAATCTCAGTAGACAATTTAGTGGGCTATCAGTTGCTGATGACACCAGGTAACATATAGGTCAACACCACACTTTTCCTGCCATATTTCCATTCTCCTTCTTCTTGCTCCCATGATATTGGTATCCAGTTCTTAGGCTCTGCCATCTTGGTGAGTTGCAAGCCACAGACAACTAAGTTCAGTTAAACAGAAAGGAAGTTTACCACTTGTGTCCAGTAGCAAAGATGGGGAAACTCATGTTTCAATGTTTCCTCTTGCTTTCGTTCAGAATAAAACATTTATAGGAACTTTAAGAGATTGCAGGCAGAAAAAGGCAAGTGACATCAGCTCTAATTGATCCTTGATTGTCCATATGTTGACAGTTTGTGCCTGCATAAAGTCATAAACATTCTAAAACATACATCAAATGTTGGAAAATCAATATGCCATATACTGGAAAAAGCTTACTCTGAACAGCTTTTTAAAAGTCTATCTGTAAATTTGGGGGGAGGCCAAGTCTATAGCCATGAAACTAGTCCTACATTACTAGGGATTTTCTACCTTTACATTAAACTTCTGTAAATGATTTTTTTCTTTCCTATATTTATTCTGGTTATTTCTCTCATCCTCCAATCTCATTATTTTTCCAATTTTATTCGTATTTTCCCATTTAGCCTTCTCATCAATACTGATATTTTTTCTCCTTCCAAGTCAAATGTTCAGTACATCTTTGCAAGTTCAAAATGAGATTTTACCTGCCCTTTAGTAAATTCTCTCATTTGTATTAAAAATGACTGTCTTCCTGGAATTGCCAGGAGGACACTAACTCCCCAAATAATGTCTGACTCTAAGGTGCTTCTTCTTCTTTCAATTTAATCATCCTTCATCCCCTTAAAAGTCAATGGATGAACTCTCATTGCTTTTAACACTTCAATGCTCATTAAAAATGGATGCCACACATTTTTAGTACCAGTCCCAAAAGAATAAAGAAATAGCACTCAAGTTTTGTTCTAGTGGAGTCTACCTATTATAAAATTCCTGTTTAGTTATATTATTAGCCCTTCTATTTTTTTTTGGCTTTTTTTTGGGGGGGGTCACACCCGGCGATGCACAGGGGTCACTCCTGGCTCATGCACTCAGAAATCACCCCTGGCGGTGCTCAGGGGACCATATGGGATGCTGGGATTCGAACCCGGGTCGGCTGCGTGCAAGGCAAACGCCCTACCTGCTGTTCTGTCACTCCAGCCCCAGCCCTTCTGTTCTTTAGTACATAGTTGTTTACAAAGAAAAATTTTTGAAAATCTGAATTTAAGAAATGAAGAAAACACAACTGAATTGGAAAATCAGCAATGTCTTGGTGAAGATAAGAGTAAAAAAAAAGCAAAGTACACAAAATGGCAGGGGGTAATAATGCACTGCTAGTTCTACAGAACCCCAGATATTTCAAAGTATTCGGAGTATCCATATATTCACTGAAAGTCTTCTACCTCTTGTAATACAAAGTCAATGCGTTGGGGTGAAGGGGCTAGTTCAACCAGCCAAATTTATGCAAAGCAAGCACATTTTTTAAAATTCTAGTAATTAAAATAATTGGCTAGTTATGAAAAGACTGTCCTAGTTAATTGGTCTCCACTGAAGAAACATTAGGCTTTAGGGGGGAAATGCATGTTTAATAGAAGTAATAAGTTATTACTACAAATGGAAATTCTGAAAAACATAAAATAGTGAGTAGTGGAAACTGCCTAAGTTGCTTATGGAAGCTAAATTACTTGATATTTTCCCCACCCTATCCATTAAGTTGTTAATTGATTTAAAGTATTAATCCAACTCAGGAATCATGGAGAGACACCTCTTTAGTTGCAATTTTTCTATCACTGTCTTGCTACAGTATTAAAAATGGTTATTCATAATATAATCTGGCATTACAATTAATCAAAGCCCTATTGCACTACAAACAGTAGTGTTACAAATGTTTACAAATGCTCTAAGTGTTCTTAGCTGGTTAAAAGAAAGGTCTTCTTTGATTCCCTCATAATTTTAAATGATAAGCCTTAAAAGCCAAGTCTCCGCTTCATTTTATAGACTCTATAGAGTTAATCTTTCCTGTTGTGCTAATTTATGGTGCTTATTTGTTAACACAGAATTAATAACTATCAAAATAACACCATGTGTTAAGGGGAGCTATTAGTTGTGTCTCCAAGGAGAAGATGACTGGTTTATAGGAACCTTTTATGGCTCCCTGTCACCCTGCTGAGTCCCTTGGGGATTCCATAACAAAGTACACAATAGGCCAATAAATGTCTGTTGTTACTACTTAGGGCTCTGATACCTTTGGAGAACTGGGATAAACCTTGAAGGTGCCAGAAAGACTTCCCTTATCTGCCTTCATTTTTACAACCTGGTCAGAAACAAACACAACTCTCCTTCACATCTCTTTTCCTCTGGTCCTTACTCTAATCTCCACTCTGCAACTATTTAATGAATTGATTAATTCATTATTCTCAGGAAGTTATCAGACAGTATAAGGGAGGTGCTGTGCATGCTGAACCCATTCTCCTCAAATGGAACATCTTGAGAAATTATAATGTAATTATAATGTAATTAAATTATAATGTAATTTTAAACCTCAGGAAATCGACAGGGGTTCACTCCCTTTCTCATAGAGATCTTTCACCTTTGTGTTTTACTGACAGCTAGGTTCTTTGGTCCTCAAAAAATAGAAGTTAACAGGTGGTGAGAATTCTTTTTCTCAGACAAAGCTTTATTAAGGAAGGGGAACTTGTGGAAGGACAGGGGAAAGGTTTGTGCCTGTAAACTGCAAGTGGTACATGCCTAGTTGAGATCCAGGGCACATGCCCAAACTTGGGAGTGTTGCTCATTACCTCCACCCCAGGGGGGTCATTTAGTAGACCTGTGGATTAATCTTCCTCTCCTTTCATTCTATTTTTTGGGGGGTAGGGGTGGTAAGAGATGGGGACATTCATTTGTAATCAAAGGCCTGATTTCTTTGCTCTGAAGAATTTGTAGGCTGGATGGTGTTCCCCTGCAAGGCAAGCTCTCTGTGCAATTTATAGGTTGGGCAGCTTGATTAAGATGAGGGGCCAAATCCAGTCCTTACTCTCTCTCATTAGTAAAAGAGACCCTAAGTCCATCTTATTTTTTCCAACTGTAGTTCATTTGTCCCCACTAGGAAGTAAGGGGGGACAGAAAAAAGGGTACCCAGCAGATAGAAAACTGCTACTCTAAAGTTTTGTACAATCTATTTGTGTCCTTGACCCATATGTGAACTCTTTGTTGGAGTTGAATTAAGGAAAGAAATGCCACTAGCAAGAACATTACAATTTTAAATGCCACTAAAAAGAGCATTACAATGTTAAATATCAATACAAAAGTAGGGAAGATTTTAAATTCCCTTCACAACAGTTTAGGGTGAGTGTGTTAAACATCATTTAAGCAGTGTGCTTATTTTATGAAAGAGTGTAATCTCGATTGCTGGAAACTTCATAGTCAACACAATCTTTACACATGAGAATGTTTACCTGTGAATTTATATGTACCTATAATTTTTTTTAAGTACATTCTTTTACAAGCTCATTAAATGATGTAATTCTTTGGTAGATTATGCCAAAAACATTTCTTTTGAAATGTAGATACTGGATATCTTGAAGGGTTATCTCACTATAAGTACATTCCATAAAATCTAAATGTTGTTTGTTAAATTTGCAGAAAATAAACAAGATTTTTAAAGTGAAATAAAACCAGCAGGAAACACAACATGATCCCACAAGGAAAAAAGTATGTTCAGTCTGAGGTCAGTGTAATATTAATACTCAAAGAGGAGATTAAGCTTTGAGCTAACAATGAAAGATTTGTTAAATGGTGGTATACTGAACTGAACCCTGTAATCACTATATAAAAATGAAGATTCACTCTATACTCAAAAGGGGGAAACAAACCACCATGAATGAGTGTCAGTAGAAATAAAAAAGTATAGACCTAAATCAGGAATATCATATAGTAAAAGAATTTGTTTCAGAATGAAAAATAACTATATGTAAACTATTTAAAGATGGTTTCAAAGATGAAATAATGCAGAGTAGAAAAAAGTAGGCAGAAGTATGGAACTAATGGTTCGAATCAGACAGTACCTCCCTAGCATGTGGTAAGTTCTAGGTTCAAATCTCAGATACCAAATAGACCCCTCAGTACTGCAGGGTGGAAAGCTCTGGTTGTCCAGACCCACCATCATGTATAAACCTCATTAAAATATGATATATAGATAAATAAAAATGAAAATTGCCAGTTTGCACTGGAGAAACTGCACAGAATTCAACATTTAGGAATAAAAGGGTGAAAGAAAAATCAAAGATATTTTTAGAAATTAAAATACCTTTCCTATCTTCTCCTTGCTACTAGATTCTACACATGAGAACAGTGACAGGTATGTATGAAAATAACCTGGAGCTGGAAATGACTATTACATACTGACAGGGTAAAATCAAGACTCCCAAGTTTTATTTTGTGGTAAGCAGGCAAATAGAGGATGCCTTGGTAAACTCAGGGAGTCAGGAAACCAAGAACTGTCTGGACAGACAAATTTAATCTAAAAAGGAGTCCTCCTGCCCCAAACTCAGAATGAAATGCAGATCTCTTCTGGAGATAATTAACTAAAACCTGGGTAAGACTGAGATAATGAAGAGACCAATAGAACTCAGATCCCTTTTCCTTGACAATGCCTTAGTAATGACTTATTTGCTCGGAGAGCCCAAACTGAGGCAGTTTTAGAAAGACCCTATATGATGTTCCCCAAAGCAAGCCTATGCATCTTTTTTTGGAGATTTCAAATCGTGAGCTTACAATTCCACAAGAATTCAAACATGCTTTCAGACATAGTAAAAGGCCTTTGGTTCTTACCAAACTTTGGTATTAGCGTAAGAAAATACTTGAACTGCCACTGTTTATGAAAACATGAGGAGACTTTATTTTAACGGCTTCTGTACCTCTATTGTTTGTAAAATGGCCTAATTTTTTTCATAAAATTGGCTGAGACTTGTAAGATAAAGCCTTGCATTCTCTAAACTCTTATTTCACCTTAGTTTCTGGATCTAGTTCTGTAGATTTTCCTAGATATTATAGACACTGGAATTCAAAATAATTTCAACTGTTAATAACTGTTAATGTTCCTTCAATAAGAAATTTAGATTGAAAATTTCAATTTCTTTGTAGGCGCCACATTCTGATTAGAAATCTTTGTTTAAACTTGATTTAACAAGTTCCAAAAATAACTAGACCTCTTAAATTGCTGAGCTTCATATCACTCTGACCTCTTGATTTTGTTTGCCCAAGTCTAAGAATTACTGACTTCAAACTGGCTCTAACACTCTAACACTCAAGTGTTCCACACAAACAGACAGACAGACAGACAATAAACTGACTGAAAACACCACACGTACATGTGCACCCGTCTACAGTTGATCAATCAATCTGACCCTTCAAAAATGGCATGGAGAAAACTGATAGATTGAGAAAGGAAGGGTCAGTCCCTATGGCAAAGTTAAGCCCTCTTGGCTGATTGGGAACATTGCTCCCCGTAACCCAGCCTGATCAGCCAGTTTCTTGCTTGTTAAAAATGGGTCATGAAAGCGCTTTTGTTGATATAGACCAGCAAAACTTTTTCAAAGTTGTTGAAACCTAAGGTGGTCAGATGTTACCATGTTTTGGTCAAGGCTAGTTCTAGGGTAGGGAGCTAGTATCTTCTTATCAAACATGGGATAGGCTACCTTAATGATGCACTTCTTTGTTTCTGACATCAAGCAGTTAATCATATGATCTTGCATTTTCCAACTTCCCTGAGGCTTTTTGGATCACAAACACAGAGGTGTTCTAAGGGCTAGCTGTCTGCCTGAGATGCCCCTGGAGTCAGGGCCTGTGAGTTTAGTCTATAATCCTCTGACAATCTGTGGGCAGATGAACCCCATGTTCCCAGTGGGGCCTACACACTGGACCAGGTCAGTGATCTCGAGGGTCAGCTGTCCTCCTCCTATGCCCCTGATCCCTGGCCCTGTGCTCAGGTTCCATTCTGGGAGAGCCTCCTCAATCCTAATCACAGTCCTATCTGCAACTGAGTCGAGCTGTCCTTTGAACTCCTTGTGATCCAGCAGTACGGTTATCTTTGGTTGCACCCTGCTGACAATGAGGATGATACAGTGCACATTGGGCTCCTTTCCCCCTTTTATTAACATGGTTGGGGATTGCCCTTCTGTAGTTCATTCTGATTCTGCAAGGCTGAGGCTAGCACCTGGGTCTGCTAGCAGACCTATATCTTGGGTAGCACATATCTAATTATCCATGGAGCTGGTTTTCATGCCCGCGCAATCGGTCCTATGCTCTGTAGTTTATCATGTTCCACCCGGGGGAGCCTCAGTGGGGCCTTCATCAAGCCGCCACCAGGATGATAACACCAAAGCGCAGACCTGATCTCCGTAAGGGTCGGGGATGGCAGCCTGTTGGAGGCCTGCGCTCTACTGATCTGCTGTCCCTGACATCTGTCTGAATGGGGATGGGGGGTTGGACAGCAGCATTTTGGTCTGTCTGCATGTGGCATTCTTTCTTAAAGAAAGCGCCCCATCTTATGAACTGGGTGCTGGGGAGCATTGCTCAACACAAAGCTCTCCAGTCAGTCGTAGAGCAGGGCTGATGGACTAGCCCCTAAAATGGTATCAGCCCACAGGGAGTTGGGCCCATCCTCAGCCATTGCCTTTTTTTTTTTTTAACTCTTTCAAGCCCCCAGGTTCCTATGGATACCAACCTGCAGGTCAGGTTCCCCCTGGGTTGAGATTAACCGGGAAGGCCCGGAGGGATTTCCAATAGTCCTTCTCCAGTTTGGGGTCAAAAAAAGGGAGCAGAGGTTTCTTATAGAGGGGCAGTGGGGTGAGCATGGTCAGACCAGTCTCCCCCAAAAATCTTTTCAGCTATTTCATCCTCTATATCCTGGCTGATAAAGAGTGGCCCTGAAACGGCTGCTTTCTTGGTACTAGGAGAGACACACTCTCTTTCCTCCCGGAAGTATGTTTTAGGGCTGCTACTGTTGCATGCAAACCTGGTGGGTTTTTTTTTTTTGCCTGTTTTGTCTGTCCTTCCCATAACAAGCTTCTCTATCTGATGCCAGGTGTCCCACGAGAAGAGGTCCCCAGTGGGAACCCATAGAGCCACTTCGAGGATAGAGCTCCAAATCTTAGATGCCCTCTCCTCAGAGAATTCTAGCTCCCGGCTCTTTAGCAGATAGCGCAAAGCTTTCAGAGCCAGGTGATGTACTTCTGAATGGAGTTGCCCATGACATTGGAGAATCCAGTAAGGTCAAAAATGTCAGGATAGATGATGATCCCACTAAGGGACCATGGAGCTAAAGGAAAGAATACAGAGGAGAGGCTCAGCAGCGCCCGCAATAAATGGTGGCGGGTGGAATGCTTGTTAATGAGTTCCTGCCAGTTGCACAGTTTTTCTTCTGTGGGGGATGCAAGTTTATCTGGGACTCATGGCTGTGACCCCCTTATCCTGTCACAGGAGTCGTCAAGCGGTAGGTGCCCTAATGGCATTTAAGTGTCCGACCCGTGCCCTCGGGGAGAAAGGCGGGTACTGCTGGCCTAAAGGAAGCAACGTTCGAAAAAACACACAGCAGGAATGAGACAAGACGCCAAAAGAAAGATGGTAAAGATGCCAGAGTCCTGCAGGCAACCCATAGGCGGGGTGGGGGGGGGGAAGTGAAAACAAAGTGAGAATTGACCGAAACAGTCCTTTCCCAAGGAGGACTCTCTTCTGATAGTCTGCCTTACTATCAGGGGCCAGAGCTTGAGATCCACTTCATTCCCCTTCCTGAATTACCAGCCTGGTGTCTCCAATGCAGTCGCCTATTTTACTGCATGGACTCAAGGCGGTCAGGGGGTCATACCTTGCTCCAGCAACGTCCATACTGTCCATGTCCACGTTGTCCCTGTTCAGGGCACCAGATGTCAGAGTCCTGGCCAGTCAACCCCAGCATACTGGCGTATGATCCCCCAAGCCGCTGGAATTACTCTCTATAAAAGAGGGAGTGGGAAGGGGAGAAGCCTCTGCCCTGCCCCTCTGCCCACCATGGACTCCCCACTGCCACTGAGAAAGAACGACGCAGAGTGGGGAAACTGGGCGTCAAGCAGCTTTCATTTTATTAGCTCTCACACAGTATTTATACATGAACTTCAGGGCAGCCTACATGCATATTGCACACACCTGGTTATCACGTTCCTCACGTACACCTCACTGAACTCATTACAGATGTTAGCTAATGATTTATATTTCCCACTCTCAAGGCCGGGTGTGCTAGCTCAGACAACTGATGACTGTCAGGTCCCTCATCCCGTTATCTCCTCAACCAGAGTGCCTTTCTGGGTGGAGTGCTGGCACAGGGTCCTGGGCCCCTGTAAATAGAGTCTGCTCCTGTTTCTAGGGGCAGGGGATTTGGTCAGGATCTCAGGATGGCTGCTGAGACCCCAACAGCCCACACCCTAAATTGGGTATATACTCTTTTCTTTGACTCTCTTCTTCTAAAGAAGACCAGTTTTTCCCTTGCATGTGTATCATTCTTTAATTAAATGGATTTTTGTGATTTTTTTCCCTTGCTGTGTGCTTTCTAAATTTTTTTTCTGCCATGAAAGTCAAGGTCCTGGACTCCATGTGAAGAAGGTAAGAGTTGTCCTCTCCTCTTCCTGTAAAAAGCATAACCTTGCCTTGGCTTAAGTACCACAACTTCCCCCTGAATCTGGGTAGCAGGGATTAACTCAAGCTAAGCAGGTCAAGTGGATCCTGGGGGCATCTTGACAGCTGCCTCAGTGAAGCTGGCAGGACCTTAGCATCTGTGTTGCACAGGAACTCTCGCAGACTTTACCATTTCTCATCTCTCAGGGAACACATACCTAGCAACAGTCTTCTTCTCTAGCTGCCATTACTTAATTAATTTCTTCTCCCGAAGTCAGTAATTCTGCAAACTATTCTTATTATACCCTGATTTTTCCCTATGGAAGGTAAGAGTAATATATGCAGGGACTTGAACCCTGCCTACTTTGTCTGTTTGGGGGCAAAACCCAGTGGTGCTCAGGATTTACTCTTTACTCCGTGTTCTGGGGATTTAACTTGGGTCAGCCAAGTGCAAGGCAAGTACCCTATCTACAATACATTGCTCCAACCCCAGACCCTGCCCATTTCTTTTGGATCCCTTGAGGCACTTGTTTTCCAGGTGAGAACTGGACAGCTAACTGTTACAATATTTGCCATGCAGATTATTGGTGCTCAGTTAGAATATTCCTCTTAACTTGGGTAACTCAGGGTGCAAAAGCATTTTACACTGAGTTTTAAGAGATGCAGGGGCTAGTAATTACCACGAGCACAGGCTCTCCTCTTAAGAAGCAGCACTTATCAAGTGATGGCTATCCAGAGGCTAAATCAGCCACTCTGTTATTCTAAGACTCCACAGATCATCTGATTTGCAAGTGGAGAAAAAGAAAACAATAGAATCTAATTGTTGGAAGAGAAACATTCCTCTCTAGAAGAGGCTTCAGGGACAAAGGAAAGGATATTTGATATGAGCGCAAATGCTGCCTTCTGGGTAATGAAACAATGATTTCAGAATTCCTGCAGTAGTACTTTGTCTTGAAAGTTCTCATCACTATAGCATGAAGGATGTGCGTGATCTGTAAGTGTAGTAGCTTAAAAGGCAGACTCTAAAGCAGTTTTTTTTTATCTCCCAGCTGTGTGGGGGGCTTTAAAGAATGGTTCCTGATCTTGCTCCCCAGACGTTGTAATGGTCTGGGGTGCATTCTTGACATCACTATGTTTAAAACTATCCATTTAGTCTACAGATCAGAAACATGAGAACTATGAGAAATATGGATTTCTAATTTCTAACATGTACTGGTGGCATCTGCAGGACCTTAAGCACAGTTCAATTCCAGGTTCTCAAAGTCTCTATTCCAGCAATATATTATCATGTGGAGAACTTGCTAGAAATTAAACACCAATAAGCCCTCTAAGGAAATTCTAATGCTTAAATTCTAAAGTTTGACTTAGAGAACCCATGTTCCAGAGGAGATTTTGCCTGGGTAAAATCTCAGCTATATATGAAATGTCCTAGATACAAAAATGTTACTGCACCTTTCTTGTTTGTTTTGGGACCACACATGTCAGTATTCAGGACTTACTCTTAATTATGCATTCAGGAATCAGTCTTGGCAGTGCTCAGGGGACCATATGGGACAATGGAGACTTCACTTTTTGTTGTATGTTTTTCATCCTTAAGATGGGGCTAGTAGTACTTTTCTCATAACATTGTAAGATTTAATGAATAAATAAAATAAAATAATTATTAAAATATCAAAATGATTAAGATGTAAGATGCCAGTTCATTTAGACTTCTGAAGTTACATGTACAGGCAGCATATGATTTAATACAGTAGTTTTTCAGATTTGAAATTAATGGCGTAAAACCTTGGCTATTTACAGTAATTGGGGAATTTTTTTTTAAGTCGTGATATCCAATTCTCACCTCCAGAGATTTAAAAATTCTCTTCAGAATTATTCTGATGTGCAGCCAAAGTTGAGAAACAGCAGCACAAGTATGAGCTACTTTGTTAAGGCAACTTGCCTATGCTTAGTTAGCTTTGTTTGCAATTGATGAAATTTGACTGCCAGATTCTGTGCTAACTCAGGATCCACTCACATTATGATTAGTTCAGTGGAGAGTGTCTATTCATTCTGCAATTATTTTCTTTAGTCCATGACAGGTGTGTGTGTGTGTGTGTATGTGTGTGTGTGTGTATGTAAAATAACTAGTGGGACTTCTGTTGTCACTAATGACAAACTTTAGAATTCTCCATAGGGATTACAAACAAGCACTAACAAACTTCAGGAGCATCTGTCATCCACATAATCAGGTTTTTTTTTTTTTTTACTCTAAACTTAATTTGAAAACTTGTTTCTCAATATTTTCAAGCCAAGAAAAGAGTTACTTGCTGCTTAAAAAGGTTTCAAAGAGCAAATTTGATTTAAATTAGAATTCTGTATTTCTTTTTTTGTGTGGGAATTCTTAGGGAGGTGTTCTTGCTTAGGGGCCAAACCCAGCACTGCTCAGAGCTTACTCTTAGCTATAAGCTCAGAGATCACTTCTGGTGGTGCTTGAAGGATCATATTTGGTGTCAGGTACTGAACCTGGTGGCCACCAGTAAGGCAAACTTTACCCTACCTGCTCTATTATTGCTCCAGCCCCATAGGATTCATATTCTTTGCATAAACACTAGGCTGCACCACCCACTTGTTAATTTTTGACAGATATCACTCTAATTGGATTTTAATAGTCAAAACAGACTTTAAATATTAATCAAAATTTTAGCAACTTGACTGTTATGCTTTGTAGTTTTATAAATATTCCATGCTTTTCATCTTGTCCATTTCACTTATGCTCTTTAGCTTTGCTCATCACTGTCACTGTCATCCCGTTGATAATCGATTTGTTCGAGCGGGCACCAGTAACGTCTTCATTGTGAGACTTGTTGTTACTGCTTTTGGCATATCAAATACGCCATGGGTAGCTTGTCAGACTCTGCCATGCGGGCAGGATATTCTCTGTAGCTTGCCAGCCTCTTCAAGGGACAGAGGAATCAGAATCTGGGTTGGCCGTGTGCAAGGCAAATACCCTACCCATTGTGCTATCACTCCATATACCAGTTTTGCTCATATACCAAGAAAACTGAAAACATTTTGAGTGTCTTCACATATTTTCCCATTGACATTAATCAATTTTTATAAATTTAAATAGGTAACCCCATTTCTATCATGTTACAAAATGTACTCAAGGGAATAAAATTCTATCACAATCTGATTGCACCTTTTTCATGTAGCACATGTTGTGGTGTCACTCTTTGGAGGTACACCTTCAAAGACAGCATATTAGTTCCCCAGCTATCTCAGTGGAGTAAACTGTTGAGTCTCTTCACAGATAGAGCCTCTGAGGAAAGAAAGTGAATGATGCTGTAGTCTTTCCGCGGCACCAGCATCTCCAGTAACTGGTCTTTTGTGAGAACTAAGACCTAGATCCTTCCCCTCCATTCTATCTGAACTTCCCCTAGGTATAGACAAAGCCTCCAGGGCAAAGGAATCACATTTGATCTTTTCTGTAGACTCATTTCTGCTTCTCTTATCCCCCTCCCCACTTCCCGGTGTAATTTCAAAGAGCACATCCTAATAAAAATATGAACCTTTAACATAAAACCTTTGTGCCCAATAAGTCACCTACAAAAGCCATTATCAACTTTTATGGATCACCCTATCTGACCTTCCTTTGATTAAATATATATATTTAAATTTAATTTTTAAACTTTTCTTATGAATCTAAGGTTACATGTGTTAAACTTCTTCTAGGCTATTATTTCAATGATCACAGTATCATACATGTTATGAATTTTGATAAATGCTACCCATCAAATGAAAGAATTCCCAATAAAACATGACTTTATAAGGACATAAGCATACAGAGGTTCATTACAGTACTCTATAATAGCCAAGATCTGGCTGTTTGGAATGGACCAGTGCCCCAAAACCACTGAGTAGAAAAAGAAGTTGTGGTTTGTATACTTAATGAAAAATTGATCATCTATGACAAATGATAAATTTTGCTTGGAGTAGGAAATGTCATGCTAAGTGGAATGCATTAAGGGCCATGAGTAAGCCTGAACAGAGCTGAGGGTTGCCCAAAACCAATGGGAAAAAATATCAGAAATGTTAGGGAACTCAATTATTCTTTTAATTTGCAATGAGTTTATAATGCCATAGAAACTCAACAAATGTAAACAGCCTAAAGTTCTTTAAAGAGTATGCTGTATTATTATTTTAAATTATAATTTAGGTAGTACTGTAGCATTGTCGTCTTGTTGTTCATCGATTTGCTCAAGCGGGCACCGGTAATGTCTCCATCGTGAGACTTGTTATTACTGTTTTTGGCATATCGAATACCCCACGGGTAGTTTCCCAGGCTCTGCTGTGCGGGCGGGATACACTCGGTAGCTTGCCAGGCTCTTCAAGGGAAGGAGGAATCGAACCCGGGTCAGCCACGTGCTAGGCAAATGCCCTACCAACTGTGCTATTGCTCTATTTCATAATTTAGGTAACATGTTTACAATAGTTAACAGTTATGATTTTGATGTAATTATGGCACCTCATCACCACCTCCAAAGTGCCCAAGACTCTCCACCACCATCTTTGTTGCTTCTAATCCATCTGTTCATTCTCCATCCTCTATCTTTCCCATGATGGTAATGTATTTTATAATCTAAAGCCAAGAGTTTGTCATCATTTGATACCATTCTCTTGTTTATTCATATTGATAAGTTTATTATTTGTCCTTCTCTCACTGATCTCACTAAAAATGGTAGCCTTCAGTTCCAAGGTTCAGGAAACTACAAGATCTCATTATATTTTCCCTCATAGCTGGATAGTGGGTATATATAACACAACTTTTTGATCCACTCAGCATTGACTATTTGGGTTATTTTCTTATAGAACTATTGTATGTATAGTTGCAATTAACATTGGTGTGCCTAAATCTTTTTGAATTAATGTTATTGTTTTCGGAATAGATGCCAAGAAGTGGAAATGCTGGATTATGTAGTTCTATTAATAGTTTCTCATTGAGCCAGTTTTCATTCTTTTTGGTATATGCTACTGGTGTATGATGATATCTGTAGGATAACATGGGATTTGTCCTTTCAGCCTTGCCTCGGGGAACTTAGTTTACCTTAAAGCAATGTATTTTCTGTATGGACACAGGAAGACAATTAATATTATGTTTTGTAACTTGGGAGCTGATTGACTCCAATATTATTTACTCCTAGGCATCTGCTTTCTCGACTCAGTTGCCCTTTGTTCCTAGCGCCCCAAAAGCAGGGTCCTGAGTGACGAGGGACAGAATGGACCCAGGGAAAGCTGTGAGCTATGCTGGCATCAAAATGGGCCAGGCCAAAGTGCCACAATACTCAACTACAAGTTGAGAGCATGGTCATAGACAAATGCTGTCATGATCCAAAAGTAACAACGAAACTAGGACCCTGCTGGGGTTAGGAAGACTAACCTGACCTGAGGACTGTGGTCCAGAGAATATAGTGAGATATCCTCAGGAAGAACCAAACCTCAAGTTTATATCTCTTACTGTGCTCATACAGAATGACATTGCTAGAAATATTTGAAGTAGATTTACTACAATTATTTAAGTGGATTACTAGCTAAGGAAAGAAGTGACACATGCTTGTTGGGATCCCACCCTGGGGCGGATCTCCTAGCAATCTGGAATAATCTCTTTAGATGAGATTTTGTTAATCTCCTGGAGAAGTGGTCTTATCCCTCTTTGTTGATTTGTTAATGTTCAACCCACCTTTGAGTTACTGCCCTATGTGATTGCTATATAAACTAAGACTGAAACAGAAGAAGCAGAAGGGCAAAAGTAAGACAGAAGCAAGGAGAAGAGACAGAAGCGGAGAGAAGATGCAGAGGCAAGACAGACGCAGCAGAGAAGACACAGAAGTGGAGGAGAGAGAAGACAGGAGCTGAGAGAAGACACAGAAAGCAGAGAGAAGACAAAGAAGCAGAGACAGGGAGAGGTCGGAAGAGACCAGAGAGACTACTGAGACAGAGACAGAGATAGACAGAAGAGAGCACAGCAGCACACACAGAAGCAGAGCACAAGGAGGAGCTATTCCGATCCAGTTTATACACAGTGGCTAGAGAACACACAACACAAGCTTGAGAGAAAGCGCGTTGCCTTGAGAGCCTGAGAACAACACAACACACATCACATCACACCTCCCATGCGCGCTTTTTGTATTTTTTACAGATATCTCATTGTATTTTGACTCTTATGTTTCTAATAAGTGACAGACACTATTCATATGCTGGCTATACTAATTCCTTTGGAAAATGTTTATTGATCTCCTCTCCCCATTTTCTTTAATATCTTTGACTTTTTTTCTTTGCTGTTAAGCTTTGTGAGTTATCTCTATATCTTGGTCATTAGCCCTTTATTGGATGCATGTATAAAAATTATTCTATAGTTGAGTAAGATACCTTTTTTTGTTAGCCTGAGTTTCTTTTGTCATGTAAAACCTTTGATGTAGTCCCATTTATTTTTTGTTTTGTTTTGTTTTTGGATTTTGTACTATATTCTTTGACTCTAGATAGAAATATAAATAGAACTCCTTTCTCATTGATACAGAATTGGTGGGATTTGATTTTGAGTTTCCACAAGCAAACGAAACTATATAGTCACATTTATTATCTTAGTGTCCTTTTTATCTCTTTCTAGAAGGTAGAGATAGTATCAAATGATTTGATGAAAAAAAAATTAGTTTGGGGTCAGAAGACCTGACATGTATAGTGAAATTTGATAAGGCACTAAAGTTTATTTGCTTCTATATGCTTAATCACAATGGGACAATTTTTCCTCTGACATTATCATATTATATGTAAAAGACAAGGTGAATACAGAAAATAAATAGAAACATATACTAATAAATACATCCTTGTGAAGTAATTATCCTCTACTTTGTGAAATTCACTATTTGTTTCCTTTTTGCAGAACTGAGTATTGAACCCAAAAATCTCACATATACAAGGCGAGTGCTCTATGACTGAGCTATGTCCCAACGAAGAGCTCTTTTTTGTAAAAAAAAAAAAAAGATAAAATAGACTTAAAAATATAGTCAAATTATCACATATCTAACCTGTAAACAAAGATTTATGCTCAATAATAAAACTAGGAAAATTAGTTGCACATGCAAATAATTTTATTAACAGTGATTGCAAAGAAAGAACTTAAAATATCAACAAAACACAAAATTTCAGAGTTAAACCGACATGCAGATTGGAGAACTGTGTTAGAACTGTTACAGAATGTTTTGATGGAATGTGTTAAATATAAAAATAAGCCAGCACAATTTCCATTTAGCACATTGTACAAATTGATTCTTGAATGGAATCAGTAAACTTACAATATTTCCAATAAAGTGCAATGTATTATAAGTGCTCGAGATGGGGGAACCAGTACTTAACAGATGAATTCATATTTTTCACTAATAAATGAAATGGAAAGAATGCCCACAAAACCTAAAATGTACAATAGATATCTATTGTTCTCAATTGTGAAATACTTATCCTTCCATAAGGGTGGGACTAACAGACAATATACACATCCCATAGATATTAGAAATGGGTTTATAGTTTAATTCATAAATTCTATAGTAAATGCTATTTTTGAAAATATAGGAAAAGAAAAGACAAAGAGCTAGGCAAAAAGAAACACAAAGTTCCCATTGCTTCTATAATCCATTTTCCAGCTGACACTAATTCTCAGTACAATCAATATCCATGGAAGCAGTTTTCATACTTCACTGTACATTAGAATTACCCACAGGGCTTGTTAAAATACCAATTTCTAGGCCCCACCCACAGAGTTGCAATTTAATAGGTATAAGAGAATAGGGACTATATTTGGAATAGTTCCAAGTGCTGCTGATATACTAATCAAGGGACCACATTTTGAGAACCACTGATCCATCATATCTTTGATCATCGAATGGCTCCTTTATTTATTTAAATGAGACACACATATGAAGATAATATGCCTGGTCCTTTGGGACACAGAAATAGGGCAGCTAGCACAAAATGTATAATGATTTAGGACATTAGTTTTCAATTTTTCGCTATATAGTAGAATCAACTGAAGACTTTATATACATATACGCTCTCTCTCTCTCTTTCTCTCTCCTCTCTTTCTCTCACCTGAATCTGTCTAAAAATTAAATAGTAATTTCAGGGTAGATACAGAGATTAAATCATTCATAAAAGCACTCCCATGAAAATATACTATGATGTGTTACTGAAAGAATCAGTGCTTTAAGAAATCGTTTCCTACCTTCTCACAGAGAAAAAATGGTCAAACAATGTGTCCTTTGAAATACTGGTATGAGTTAAAAATGTCTTCAAGGAAATAAAAATCTCCAGGAAGTACATGATGTACAACTGTTTCTGATAGTGTTGGGTGTGGGGGGTGTTGAGGAGGCGGTAATTTAGAAAGCAACTGTGAATGTTGATTTACAATGTGTGCAAGATTAGGGCATAGGTTTGAAATAACAGAACTCAGGAAGGCTAGCAGCACACTAATTTAATCCAAGTTTGTTTTCCATTGAATGACTCAAGTTGGTATCTGCTCATGTGCAATGCATACCTGCTATAATTATTGTACTCATTTCATTCAACTAAATTATTTACTATTTTGATTTAAACAGGAGTGGCCCTAGAAATAAGACCTCAGGGATAAAAGGCCACAGTAAAGTACACTGGCTTTATTAGTGTACTTCAAAAAGTAAAATCATGTGTGTGTGTGTGTGTGTGTGTGTGTGTGTGTGTGTGAGAGAGAGAGAGAGACACAGCACATACACACTGGTGCTTAAAGCTTTGTCACATATTTTAAGATGAACTTTCATATACAAAACTAGAAATACTTGATTATGAATAAAAATAATTTAAATAACTTTTAACATCAGAGCTGGTTGGGCCTTTCAGGCAACCTTTGTACAAATCAATCATGTGGGTCTGCTGAATATATTACAGTCTCCCAGTTATCCCTTTGAAACCATTAGTCCTAACAGGATGCTGCAGATCTATCCCATTGCTCTCAAGATGCTCATTATGCTTCCGGTCAGCACGGACAGATGGGAAACTAATTCATACCAAAGGGAAAAAAGAAGAAAAAAAAGAAAATCTAAAGTCTTGGCAAGATCCTTGAAAGAGTCATTCTCTTGTATTTGATTTTTCAAGAAGACATCTTTAAAATTTTCTGAAAAACAAAAAACAGTAAAAATATAATCATAATCACTCAGGACATAGAAACTGTGCATTATTAATTAAGAAAATGCTAAATATGGTGATTTTTACATTAAAATATCTTCTTCATTTATATACAAATATATTTTACATACATTTATATTACATATATAAAGTACAGGATTGGAGCAATAGCACAGTGGGTAGGCGTTTGCCTTGCATGTGGCCGACTCGGGTTTGATTTCTCCGTCCCTCTCAGAGAGCCCAGCAAGCTACCCAGAGTATCCTGCCCGCATAGCAGAGCCTGGCAAGATACCCATGGTGTATTTGATACGACAAAAATAGTAACAATATTCACAATGGAGACATTACTGGAGCCCACTTGAGCAAATCGATGAACACTGGGACGACAGTGCTACAGTGATATATAAACTATATTGTACCTATGTTGTACATACACGTATAAATGGCACTTATGTAGGAATACAGACTTAGAATCCATTAAAGATAGAATAGCCCTCCCTTTTAAACATTGAGTGGGTATGGATTCTTACTTTCTGTGGTAAATCCATATGAACATTTTCTGTGCTTTTTGTCTTTGGGACCCCTGGGAGGGAGACAGGGCTCTACTTAGAGAATGAGATTCGCATAGGGTTTCAGAGAGAGGTTCCTGTGTTGATTGGGCCCATCCTACAAGTTACCTGGCTTCTTGATAGATTTGGGGGGCTACCAGTAAAGAACTGAAGCCTTGAAGGGAATACTAAGTTGAGGATGTTGGGAGGACCCATTCGGACCAAACATGAAGGCCACTCAATACCTCTATTGCAAACTACAACACCCCAAAGAAGAGAGAACAAAAGGGAATGCAGAGGCAGGGTGGGGTGGTGGGGGATGGGGTGGGGGTGGTGAGAGAGATACTGGTGTCTTTGGTGGAGGAGAATGGGCACTGGTGGAGGAATGGGTAAACGATCACTTTATGAGTAAAATGCAAACACAAAAGTTCATAAGTTTGTGACTGTACATCACAGGGATTCTCTAATAAAAAATTGAAAATAAAACTGAAGTCTTATGTGTCTATATGTGTCTGTGTACACAAGGGTGATAAAGAAATGAGCCAGTGCAAAGAGGAAGGTACTGCTGGGTGGGGTACCCGCTTAAACCTACAAAGGGATCAAACTCACCATCTGCCACAGAGTCTCTTAAGCCTTCGTGTTGTTCAGGGAAAGGTCTGTGGTATCACTTTCTCTTTGAACCTTATGCTTTCTCTGCTCTGGGGTTCCAGTGAAATTGGACTCTGTAGGAAGAGTTTCCTCATTCTGTGGACTCTCTCCATTCAGCTCTAACTCTCTCTCTTTGGATAATCCTGATCTGAATTCCACCGCGGCTCCAGACTCCTGCCACCCATCGAAGCAACCCGTCCCTGTCTTCTCTGCTGCTGACTCTGCCTGTGGCCTGGTTTCTGCTTCCTGTCCCTTCTGATGCTGTTTCAGTGGTGGGACATTCCCTTCCTCATCAGAAGATTCTCCTAGAGTCCCCACTCCAGTCCCCTGTGCTGAAGTCATGGGTGCCTCCGCCTCCACCGGCACCTCCTCCTCCCTCAGGGCTATTTCCTCTACTGCCACCCTCTCCACAGCTGCTGTTTTTCCTCCCGTGTCCCAAGTTTCCTCTTCAGCAACATCTGAAAAGGAGGAGGCTTTATTTGCTTCCGTTTTCTCCTCAACCGTTTTCAAATCTGCCAACACCTCTCTCTTTTCTGTGGCCGTTTCAGCCACTGTCGCTCCTCCCCCTTGGTGGAGATCTTCAGCCTCTGTCACTCCTTCAGAGAAGCTTCCATCTCCTTCCTGGTTCTCCTTCTTCACCTTTCCTGTCCCCATTTGGAACTTTTCATCTACCTCCTTCGCCTTCTCCTCCTTCTCCTCAGCCCCACCTACAACTTCTACACTTGACTTTATGACCATCATGGAATATTCCTCAGGAACATCTTCTTGGGTTGTTGTCATGACTCCCACTAACTGTGGCCCCTGTAAAGGCCCTTCTTTGTCCCTTCCCTCCTGTCCTGAGAAGCCATATTGACGTGTCACTGTGCACTCCTGAGCCTCATGAGCCTCATCTGTGGCAATGACTTTCCCTTTAGGTGACTTTGTCTTTCCTTCTGGCTCATTTTCAGGAGCATCTAACACACTTTCATCCTCTGAACCCGAGCCCGCCTCTTGCTTTGGAGGAGTCACCGTCTCCCAAAGACACAGCTCTGCCCTGCCTTGGTGCCCTGTGTCACTATCTTCCCTCAGTCCTTTCTCTTCTTCCTCTCTCCTCGGAGTTGTTGCTTTTTTCAGTGATTTTTCAAACCCAGCTTCAAATATTGTCACCCCTCTCTCATTCAGTGAGTCTTCTCCTTGATACCCTACACTTTCAGTCAATTGTGATGTCCCCATGGGTGCCTCCGATTCCATCTTGTCAGAGGGATCTTGTGTCTCTTCCTCAGAACTTCCTTCCTTCACTCTCTCATCTTCTTCCCCTTTAAACTTTCGCTCTTCTTCTAAAGTGTCTTTATCCTGACCTCCACTTGCCCTTGTCACCTCTTCTCCCTCAGATTCAGTTTCCACTGAAGGTATTTCTGACCTCTCGATTTTCATCCTCTCTCTTGCTACATCTAATTCCTCAGGTAACATTTCTTCCCTATCATCTTCCCTGTGAGACTCTGCCTCAGTCTCAGTTTCCTCCCTTGGCCCCTCTTCTATGCAGAGTTGTCCATGGCTTTCTTTCAAACTCCCCACAGGAGGTTCCTGGGTCTTCTCAGAAGGTGAAATACTCAAAAGTTTTTCCCTTCCCATAACTTCCTGCCTCTCTTGGCCTATTTCCTCTCCACTTTCCAGTTTTGCCTCTCCTGAATCTTCATCTCTCCTGGATACCAAGTCTCCCGTGGGTCCCCCGCTCTCTCTATCTGTGGCTGCTTCCTCTTCACTATCCTCCCGGTTTGTTTTTTCAGGCACTTCCTCATGCACATCCTTCCCACTCTCTGCCTCTCTCATCTCCAAGACTGCTTCTTCTCCTAGTGTTTCATCCTCCTGAAAAGGCTCTGAACTCTGAGCTATCCCCTTGTTTGCCAGAATTGTGTTCTCTGAACCCCATCCCCCTTCAGAAATTACTGTCTCTGTCTCCAGCACTGTTTGCATTAACTCCTGTTGTTCAGGGGATTCATCTTCTTCCAAACCTCCAGAGTCTTTTTCCTTTGGGCTTAGTATATCTTTGAATTGACTTCCCACCCCTTCTGCTTCTGCGTCAGAAGCTATAACCTGAGGGATCTCTCTTCCCCCTATAAACTCTTCTGCTAAGGCTGGATTCTCTGCGCCTGGCTTCCATTCTCCCAGCAGACTTTCATTATGCCCTGCCTTTCCCCACAGTGCTGCATTTGCTTTTTCCTCTATTGTGTCAGCAGCCATGTGCTGAAAAACTTCATTTTCCTGCACTGCATCTTCATTCTCCAGTATACACATTTCCGATGCAACTTGCTTAGATTCCATGTTTGAACTGAATGCTGCACTTTCTTCCACCACTAAATTCTTACTTGGTGCTATAAAAATAAGATTAGAAAACAAGGTTAGTTTGATACAAAAGGACAAGGGAAGAGATACTAGGTATAATATTATATAATGCTTACATATAAATGATTTATAAATGATATTAAGAGGCATTATATATAAAACATTTCCTTGATTTTATGATGCTTTCATGTAGAATATGTACCATAATTCAATACTTGCTTTTCATGATGCTATCAAATTAAACAGGCATCTTGACATTAAAGAAAAATTGAATAAATGTTGAAAACAATGAGAAAGGAACTCTGTGTCTTAGAATAATAAACTAATTTTCACAAACATCAACACACACATACACACATCTCCTACTTTTATTTGAATTGTAATGGAGAAAAAAGATGTAATTAGAAAAGCAGTATATCTTTGTACAAATAATTGTTCTTTGCTCTTGATAGTCCCATAATATATCTGTCCTTGACCAATATATGATTTCAGAATGTGATTAAATATCACAATCTCAATGCAATGTGAGTTGATTGTTATCCCATATACTATCTCCTGCATTTTTAAGCTACTATATCTAAATTTGTCTCAAAATAACTTTGTAGCTCAACGTAAGACTTTTTAGTAAAAGATACCAGTTTGCACTACAGGTCAAGATAACTCCCAGTCTGCATTCAGAACTGATTTGCCTTTGGTAAAGTGGGATCACAGAGCAAGACAGAGCTGAAGTTCGGGACAATTTTCAACATAAATAACATTCTTTTAAATATCTTATAAATCCTTATTGATAATTCCCAGGAAAATTTTGATTTATTAATCCTCATACATCAATAAATATAAAATAGAAATTATTTAATTATTTAAATATATTATTGATATGCATTATCATTTAATAAATAATTTAATGAATAAATTTCTTTTGACATCATTCATGAAAAATAAAAACATGCTATGCAAACTGTCTTAAATATGTTTCATTTTCTAACTGTACAATAATATTTGGTAAATAGGAACTTCAAACACAATCATCTTAAAGAGTTTCTATCAACATTTTTTTAATAGAAGACACTGGGCTAGATGGTATAAAATAAGCTATCATAGTGGACTCATTCTGCAAGTAATGTAAATTTATGAAGATAGGCAAATGTCTTCTTCATTTCTTATTTTCTTGCTGCTGCTTTTGATTAGCCATTTCACTCTCTGACTCATCACCAACAATCTACCAGAAGCTTTAAGCTCTGATCTTATTCACTTCTTCCCTATTCAAATAATCCAACCAGGATTGTGTCATTGTTCCATTTCCTCTCCTAACAGTAAAGGTGACTATGCTTTGTTGCTTTCCCTTGGTCTCTTGCAAGGACTACAATAAAACATTTTGAAGGTAATAATAGCTGATATTGCATTTCCCTTAAAAACGTATTTAGAGGGTAACTTTTGATGTTTCTTTTGAAGGAGTAAAATAGAAATTTCAGTTCTATTAATGGGGGCTGGGGTTGACCTTCATAGGTTGCCCTCAGCAGTTCTTTCCTACATTGTACCTAGAAACCTTTGGAGGAAACAGTTGTACTGAATGCTCACTCACAGAATATGTGGCCAATTCACCTGAGAAGACAACAGCTCATTTTATTTTACTGCAAAATTATTACTCAATTGGAGAGAAAATTAAATGGAAATAATGAGAACATGTTAAGTCTTTGTAATCGTTTATCTCTTGCTAGTCAAATTCCTTCATGGAAAGCATAGTAAAAGGTCCTTTATGTAAAAACACTTTGTCCCTTTTTTGCTAAGCAGACCCCTAAATTTATAGCTTAATTAAAGAAAATTCTGTAAAATGGGAGAATAAAATATCCTAGGCATCACGGTGTAATATACATGCGGAAACTTCAGAAGAAAAAGAGCTATTGGCATCTGAGCTATTATAGGAACACACACACCCAAAGCAAGGAGAACTGTATCACTGTAAACACTCATCCTGTTGTTCATCTATTTGCTCAAGAGGGCACCAGTAATGTCTCCATTGTGAGACTTGTTGTTACTGTTTTTGGCATATCGAATATGCCACAGGTAGCTTGCCAGGCTCTGCCGTGTGGGCAAGATACTCTTGGTAGCTTGCCGGGCTCTCTGAAAGGGATGGAGGAATCAAACCCAGGTTGGCCCCATGCAAGGCAAACGCCTACCCACTGTGCTATCACGAAGTAAGGGGAACAGAATAATTAACATTTTCACAAAAACATTATCAGTATTAAAATGTTTCCTTTTCATAATGATAATCCTTTGGGCTTTTAAAAAATAACAGGAGTGCTAGCAGTATTCACAAACAGAGTAATTTGATTTAGTGGGATGAGTGTATATCTGGGAGTAAAAAAGACATGTGTGAGAAGGCTAACTCTGCCACTTTCTAGATGTATGAACTTGGGGTAAAAACACATCTCTAATCCTTCATTCTCTTATCTATTAAAAGGGAACATCAATGCTTGACTCACAGAATCCTTGTGATAATAAACCATCAAATGCTCAACAATGCCTGGCACATAAGGAGCCTAATAAATCGTCCTTCCATGCTTTTCTCCCACTGCTTACAGCACATTAGATATTCTTGAAGCTAATTTGATAAATAACAACAACTAGACAAGCGTTTCAGATGGTTGGGGTAGAGCATTAGAATTCTCCTGGTTTCCCTCTCTAAAAGATACGGGTTTTCAAGTTCAGAGCTCCCCTCTACTGCAGTATCTTTCATTGCATGGTTAGCACCTGGCCCTTTATACATGGCCAAAGTGAAGAGGGAGTTTGGGGAGACTGCACAGATTCAGATATTAAACTGCAGAATATCTTTTATCTCTGACTCAGGAATCTAGCACCTTCTGCCAGTATTGATGAAACTGAGCCTGGCTAACTTATTTATTTGAAAAGAGAGTAAAGTCTCAAATACATGATTGTGTTTAACGGTTATCACCAAAAATAGAAAGTGGGAGTAAAGTGGCCATAAGATGAATAAAGTGAACGGCTTAGCAAAACACATATCCAAATCAGAATATTTTTAAATGATTCACTAAATATGGGAAAACCTGACTTCAAAGAGCCAGGTAGTTTGACTAGATAAGTATGCATCATGGCCCATGAGTGACTCTAATTGGCATCCTTGCAGCTGGAACGCTCATCATCAAAATCCAGTCAGGCATATGCTGAAGGAAATAAATTTCTCCTAATTAAAAAAAATATGAAGTTCAAATAAATTACTGTGAAGTGGGCCGTTGCTCTTCATACTTTCAACTGGTCAATTAGGCAAATCCTCCTACCTTTTCAACTAGGAGGCAAGCCATGAAATAAGCCTGATTTGCACATTCCTATCATTATTTTGTTATAATCAAAAGTCCTTTTCTTGAGTCCTATGTGCAATGTACTTGAAAAGGAAAAATGTTATTCATATACAATGTCACTTTTCCTTGGTTTGCTTTTGGGTCACACCTGGCAGTGTTCAGGGTTTTATCCTGGGTTTGTGCTCAGGAATAACTCCTGTCAGAGATTGGGGGACCATGTGGGGTACTGGGAACCAAACTTGGGTCAGCTGGGTGCATGGCAAAGGCCCTTCCTATTTTATTATCAACCTGACCCCATATAATGTCAGTTTTAAAGCTCCTCCTATAGCCCCTAACCACCTCTAGTAATCAATCATTAGTTGAAAGGAGAATAAAAGTGGCAAAGCGGGAAAAAGAAGGATAAGGTGAAAAATAACAATTGTGTTATCTTTTAGAGAGAAATCCTGAAGGCTTTTCCCAGGTGGTGAAGTGCCCTTACCTGAACCTGTGTCAGTCTCTGGCTTCAACAAGTGATGCTTTCCATCATCTGTAAGGCTAACACCAGACTCAGCATCATAGTGGTTATGGCAGCTAGATTCCAAGGCTTCAGATATTATCTGTCCAACTGATTGGAAATCACATAAAACATCAAGAGGCATAAAAAAAAAGGCCACGGGGACATTGCTGATCTCTTTTGCATAATTTCAGCAAGTGATATTGATTTAAAAGCATACACATTAAAATATGACCTTGTTTTTTAAGAGCTATAAGATTAAACAGTGCCCAAGCTATGATTTAAAAAGGAAAACACAATAGATCACAAAGTAAAGAAATTCATGCAAAGAAATACTTTCATTTCAAAAAAGACAAGTCATAGCAGTGACAGATTTGTAAAATGCACATGCAATGTCATGATTGAAAAAGCAGGTTACTTGCCTTTTCCTCTCTTGAAATGTGTTATGACATTTATGACACTAATCATCACTGATCTTTTAAATTGCTAGACCGATCAAAGATAACTACGCTGTAAGCATTTAATCCATTAGTAGATTTTAGTGATTTGACCCCGTACTCTGGGTGTATAGAGGGGAAAAAATGCTACTGCCCTGTTCCTAAAAATGTGACAGTAATAGCTGTTGTAGAAATTTCTCTTTATCTGGAACTATGCTCATAGAACTAAGTTCAGAATCAGAAAGAACTTAGTTCAAATTCCATATTCTAAACTAATTGTTCCAACTGTAGGGCTAGATCTTTCACCTAAGTTTAAGCCTTAGTAACCTGTCAAAAAGAATCTCTGCTTGGTCCTGGAGAGTAGCAACACTTGGTACTTCTTACTATAATTATAGTACAATAAGAAGCTTGCCTGGCATGCTGCAGACCAGGGTTCAATCCTGTCACCCCATATTGTTCTCCGAACCCACCAGGAGAGATCCCTTAAGGCAGAGCCAATAGTAAGCCCTGAGCACCACCATGTGTGCCCACCCCATCTCCTCATCAAAAGAAGATTTATTTTTTCAGGAGAAGATTAAATGAAATAATATAGACTACACTTATCTTCACTAATTATCAAGTCCCGGTGAACTTAATAATAGTGATATTGATGGTGGTGATGAAGAACAGATCTATTACTATCAACCCAGTGAGTTAGATTATAGGCAGCATCGTAATATCAAGTTTGTTTTTAGTTTCTGAGACTTTGTTATCTATACCTCTTGTCTAATGACTAAAGCATGAAATCTATAAACAGCTATTATTATAGTTTCTGATTATCAAACACTCAAATAAAAGTCTACCTAGGTATCTACACTTTCCTAAATAAGAATATATTATCTCTAGTCTTTCCTTCCTTTCTCACTCCTCTCCTCTCTCAAATAAGTCTACTGATTCAAAGATTAGACTTAAAATAAAACAGAGCTAGAACATGATTTCTTGCCCAACTTAAAGTGAATTGTTAAGGGATAGTTACTAATCTCTTTGTATTTAAAAGTAGTATAGAATGGAGAAAGAGGAACACTGGGACAATTGGTGGAGGAAGTAAGCATTCTGGTGAAGGGTGTGGTGCTGGAATGTTTTACACACGAAACCCTACAGGACACTCTGTTAAAGAGTACAGTGTTAGAATATTGTATGCATGAAATTTTGTCATCAACAGTATTTTAAATTACAATGCCTAATAATAATTTTTTAAAGATAAAAATATATGCTTCATGTGGCTCTTGAAGGAAATTGACTTCAATTTCCTTCAAGAGACTAAATAGACTAAATGACTATTAATTTTAAGAGGACAGCAAGAAAATTAAAGAGTCACAACATAGTTCAAATGTATTCTCTTAAAAGCGTATTTGAGCATCCATTTTCCTCTTTTAATCTATATGCCAAATCAAAAAGATTTTGCAATAATATACTTTAAAAATATAAATTTGTGGTAATTAAATTAGAGCTCATCATTAAATGAACCTTTATTTTAGGAACTTAGTCAAAATAGTATATATAAATTAAATATCATCTTATTCACTATAATAACATTAACACTGCATAACTAGCGAATTTAAAATAAGCAGCGTATTTAGATTTTGCATGTAAATATTCTTGGCTGACTGTGCAAGTGAAATACCAAGGATTATAGAACAGGGGGATGGGAAGCAGTCTGATTTCTTAGCAATTACATGAAATTTTATTTCCTAAGAAGCAATTATCATTAGTGATCCCCAAGCAGAGAGTCAATAGTAAGCCCGAGCTCTGCAAGGTGTGGCCCCCAAATAAAGAAGAAAATCCAATAAGACACCTAGGGGGTTCTAAGTAGTCTACGAGTTAGAAAGAAATATGGCTTGCAATAAAAAGAATACTAAAATAAACAATTAGCAGCTATGGAACCAAAGACTCTGCTAAGAAGCCAAAGGGGACTAGTGTGATCTAAAAATTACAACTCACTCTGAATTGACAGTGAAGTTTAGAGTCCCTCTGCCTCTGGACTGTACTCACCACTTGCCCACTCGTGCTGGCTTGCCCCTGGAGGGTTAGTCTTTGGAAGTAGTTGAGAGCCTGTACAGTGAGGCATTGCCTGACTCAGATGCAGCAAGAATAGGACCCTGGTTAGAGCATCAAGGACTTACTAAGTGTAAGACCAAAAAGAAAGAGGCCTCACTTGGTCATTTTTTTTTTCTCAGATGTTCTTCTGAAATGGAAACTTTAAAGCAAGAGCATGGCCAGTGTCTAACCTTGACCATTTTCCACCCATAATACCGACGACTGTGCATGCTGAGACTCCGGCACCTGCTCTGTCACACATCACTTTGTTTCCTCAGCGATTTAGCCCTTCATCCCTCAAGGCTCCTCTCCTTTACCGCTCTATAAAGGTGACCATTAAAAGCAAAGGTAATTGTCAGTTCTCACATTTTAGTAGCAAAATGGATGGGACTCATACAGGAAAAGAACTTTTTCCATTCAAATGACAGAGGTTATTTGAAGATTTTGATACCAAAATATTGTTGAACTAAGAATATTAGATTTTATAAGGAAATCAAATTTTAAAAAATATACAGTGTTTCCCCTAAATCTTGAAAAGATTCTAAAAGACCATAAAACAAAATGTTTCTACTTTCACTATGCAGAGAGAACTGTAAGTCAAAATTTTGATAATATCTAAGAATTTATTTTACTTTACACTTACTATAGATGCCTTTTTGTATCTCATCTTTTTCATTTGGAAATATAGTCTATATGCTTCAACATATGTTATCAAATAAAAAAAATTGATTAAGCAATTACCTGGCATTTTGTATTGATGTATTTCCATTTTTATGTTATTTGAAATACCCTGTATGTTAATTTTTAAATTTATTTCAGACTATTCCCTTAGGATAAATTTCTGGAATTGTAATTGTTGGTTTAAAGAGAATGATTTTGGCCCAAAAAGATAGTATGGGGGGGAATTAAGACTGTTGTCTTATATCCCACTGTGCTTTGAATCACTGACTCCACATGCAGTCTCTCCAAAACCCCGGGGTCATGCCTGAGCATAAAGCCAGAACAGTCCCTGAGCATCACTGGTGTAACTTATAAAACAGAAAATAAACAGATATCACAATTTCTGCTTGCTTTTGTTTTGGGCTTACTCCTGGCTCTGTGCTCAGTGATCACTTCTGATGGGGATTGGGGACCATATGTGTTGCCAAGAGTCAGCCTCATGCAAGCAAAGTAAGTGCCTTTATAACCTCTGTACTATTTCTCCAATCCTAGTGCATGAGGTTTTAGAAGTTTTTGATACATTTTTATATGATCTTCTAAAAGAAGAAGTGATGGATTTAAATCTCCCCCTACAATGAAAGTCTTTATATTCCTGGTGACACTCTCACAATTTCTACCAATTATTTCTGTAGCTAATAATTTAATAATTAAAACATGTTAAAACATGTTGCAAGGATAATTTTCAATTCAGTGGGTAAAATAAGAAACGATCCTACCTTGAAACAAGCTAATACTCCTGAGCAATTTAATATCAAAACAAAGTTTAACCAAGAAATTTTCATTTGAATTTTAAGAATATAAGTCCATAAAAGCAGAATGAGAATCAATGTGCGTTTATCCCAAGTTCCTTGTTACCTTGAAAATTATTCGTGGGCCTTGATCATTCTTCTTGTACCTAATCAATTATCTTCCCAACAACTCTCCATGACAAAATTCATGACTAAAATCATCTGCTACATGACAAGGATGTTTATGTGACTTTGAAATGTGGATCACAAAAAAAATATGTACGTAATATATAAAAAGGAAAAATTGCAAACTCAAGCCCACAGCTATTCCAAGATAAGTTGCACAGAAAGTTGAAGTCTACCATCCAGACACTAGTCAAAATAATCTTTTCAAAATTTTCAAATCATGTCATGTCTATACTCAAACATTTCCATGGATTCCCAACAAAAAATAAAATCCTGCCCAGCACTTTTAAGTTTCGTCCTCTGGCCTCATCTTCCATCTTTCTGTCTTGTCCATACTGCTACTGTCACAATGGTTTCCTTTTTCAAATGCTCTCTTGGTAACCATGCGCTCAGATTTCAGTCTTTTCATTTGCAGTTCTCTCCGGTGCTCTTTTTTTCAGATGTTAGAGGAACTTACTCCTGCACTTCACTCACTTCCCTGCTCAAATTGTCCCTTCATCAGAGAGGCCATCCCTAAAATACTATTTTTTGAGCCATTGCTTAATCCTGATAGCCTAATATTTCTTCTAGCATGAGGCCCAAAGAGCCCAGTGTGTTTATTTTTTCTCATTGAGTCTACCTTTCCTTAGAATGAATATGAACTAAATAAACTAAATATAAAACTAAATAATTTAAACTAAATAAACTAAATAGAATAAACAGAAAAAAAATTAATAACATAGGCAAGAGTTTCATTATGTCCCATTCTTGACAGTGAGCAGCATAAAGCAGATACCCAGTAAGTATTTTTATTGATGTAAGAACTACTGGAACAAACAACTACTAGTATTTGCAATTCACTCAGAAATTGTATTTGGCCTGCAACTCCTACTACATGATTTTCATGTGCCTTCATCAGGGTCATTTTATCCTGCTTTCATGATGACAAAATTGTATTTTGCTTTAGTTATAACATTATTTAAGTTTATTTTACCTACCCAAGCTCTATGACATCTCCAGATTCAGAGAAAGGTACAAAATGCTTAATTCTATTTATTTTTATGTATTTTATAGTAATATAGTCTATTCTTAATTTCATATTCACAATGTATAAATTATATTAAAGCCAAACATTAATGTAACTCTATTTTAATATCCGTGAAGTATTAAAATATTGCAAAGAGTGTACTACAGTGCATTAAGGCAACTTAAAGAAAACAAAGAAATATAAACACATTAAAATTACACTATGTCCTGTAATGCCAAATTATCTCCCAAGGACATTATCTTATTATAGTTAGCGATTAAAATATTTTAATTTATTTACTTTATTATATATAACATATCTTTTATATTCATTCATTTTATTTTTGGTGGGTTATACAAAAGCCCAATGAAGTGAGACACTATAAACCATAAGGAAAGCAAAAATATTATTTTATGGCATCAACTTGAAAAGTACAAAGGTTTTAGATACAGTGTTTTTACTAACTTATCTTCTTCTATGATCTTAAGAAAAAACAATTCTGATAAAGTTGTATTATCTTAGGCACTGCCAAACATCATTAATTGTATTTTAACCTACAGACATATTAACTTAATCACAATTTTTATTCTAAGTCTAATGAAAAATTATTTGTACTATACAAATATAAAAGAGCCTAATAAGTGATCTGTCTCCTTTTCATTTTAACCAAATTTTGTAATCACAGATTCAAGCAAAATATACAAATTTAAAAATTCACTAGAAAATTTGTTAGAAAAGTTTATTCTTTTAAGAATCTTTAGAATGTTATTTATTTTAATCTGCTACTTTACCTATTTAAGACTATATTACATTACCTTCTGTGAATATATTCTACATGAATATACTGTGAATATACCTACTCATCTTAAAGTTTTAATATTTCTACATAATTTTGGATATTTTACAGTGTATTTTCAGTGTATTTTACTCTCCATCTCTTGGGATGTTTTGCCCTAAAAATTACATATCAGTTCTTGCACAGAAGGCAGTTTGAACAGCTAGAAAATACCAAGGTAATACAATAAAGCAACATATAGTAAATGAGAATAAAAGTAGTTATAGCATATACTGATGTGGAAAAGTACTCAAAAAGGACAAGAAAAACTGCATTAAAAGTAAGTGTTGTGAATAATTACCAAACTATATGTATCATATTTCATCTACCTGTAAAGACAACATATATATGTATACACACACACACACACACACACACATATATATATATATATATATATATATATATATATATATATATACTATGAATACAGGGGCTGGAGCAATAGCACAGTGGGTAGGGCATTTGCCTTGCACTCAGCTGACCTGGATTTGATTCCCATATGGTTCCCTGAGCACCGCCAGGGATAATTCCTGAGTGCAGAACCAGGAATAATCCCTGTACATTGCCGGGTGTGACCCAAAAAGCAAAAAAAAAAAAAAAGTATGAGTACAAATGTATTTGTATAAAGAGAGCAAATTTTTTAGAGCAATGCACAAAAAATAACTTTATCCAGTTATTCTCTCTCAGGAAAAAAAACAGGGTGGGCAAGAAAAACAGGAAGTCTTATTTCATTTTGTTCAAAGTCCTTAAACTTTTCAACAAATCTTTTGTTATAAAAAATTATCAAGAAACTTAGAATTGTGAGGCCAAAGAGAAAGCATCGGTTGGGACACTTGTCATAGATGCAGCTGCAGTTGTGACAATGATTCAGTCCCCATTACTGCATATGTTCCCCTGAGCACTGCCATGTGTGTCTCCAGAGAGCTAGATTGAACCCTGAGCACCATTGAGTGTGCACCCCACTAAACCCCCCCCAAAAAAAACCTCTTTTTAATGTCTATAAACTTTGATTCTTGGCATCTCACCTTAGAAAATAATCATAAGTTTGAAGTTACATTGGTAATAAGATACTGGTGTACTATTAATAATTAAAATAAGTGAAAAATATCCAGGAAAAGAGAGATATTCACATATGTAAAGTCATAGTATGGAATAATACAGAGACAAACACATTCATAAAGGTTGTCTAATGTGAAGATGACTGTAGTATAAAATTAAAAAACTCATAAAATATATTTGACAGCATAACTTTTAGAATCCAAAAGTTAAGGTACAGAAAGCCTAACGAAATGTTAAAAGTAATTTTTTTGTGTGATGTTTGGCTAAATTTTGTAAGGCTACCTTTCTCAACTTCTAAATATTTTATAAGCTGTTAATGAAAAAAGAAATATAGGATGATGCACATATTAGAGCTTTAAAAAGTGCATGGGGACCAGAAGGTATGGTCCCCTGGAAGGGCAGAAACATATGTCATGCATTCTCTCTAGTCCCCACATTCAATTCCCAGCATCTGATAGCCTCGCAAGCACTGCAGGGAGTAGCTCAGGAGAATCCTAAATGCTGCCAGCACCACTAAGTCCCAGCACCATCAGACCTGAAAAACATCACAAGCTCTGGGTTGAACTATCTGATCCAGTTAGTCAAATTTTGCTTGGAGTGGTCCATGGTTTCCCCTCCTCTGCCCTGGGCCAGAGAGAAATAAAAAATAACTAACAACCAGCCATGGTACCTGGTGTTGAACCTGCCTTGATAAAAAGAAAATTCACTATTTAAAATGTATAGGACAGGAACGCAGGTCTCTCACTGTATTTGAAAAAACACATTTATGCACTTTCATCTTCCAGGTCACATGATCTTAGGAGAGTATCTCTGTCTTTCCATTCACCACATAATGATAACCACACCATGTGTATCTTACTTTATGTAAATATACCAACTCTCCGAAATCCCAGTAAACCATTTAATTTTCTGAAATGGACATAAAATAAATACTAATTAGCAATAAAATAAATACTAATTAGCAATCTCGGTGTTACTACTAAACGTCAGTATCTCTACCTCTTTCCCCTGGCATCTTAAGTTGTACACATTTTTCTCAACTATATATATTCCAAGTATAGAATCGAACCACAAAATTCAAGACTCAAAAATGTCAATTGTTGGGGCTGGAGCAACAGCGGGAAGGGCGTTTGCCTTACACGCGGCCAACTTGGGTTCGATTCCCAGCATCCCATATGGTCCCCTGAGCACCGCCAGGAGTAATTCCTGAGTGCAGAGCCAGGAGTAACCCCTGTGCATTGCCTAGTGTGACCCAAAAAGAAAAAAAAAGGCAATTGTTTTATAAAAGGATGTGTATTAGGCAAAGGAAACAGTGCAATGCCTTATATGTGGAAGGCTTTGGGTCTAATCCACGGAACTGTATGATCCCCTTATCACCACGGGGTGGAGAGGAGGGGAGGATTATTTATGCTTTAATAAGAACTTTGACTCATACATGGAAATATCCTCTTGAACATGTTGGAGGTCTTGGTGCTATAACCCAAGGACAGGAGCAAATTTTCTCTTAAGGAACAAACAGGGAATTCTTAGGGCTCTGTGGTCCATGATCTGCCTTCTCTATTTAGCTACCTTGGAGTACAATAGCAGCCTTTGACAATGTGCTAATGAGTAAGTAGGGCTTTGTTTCAATAAAATCTTATTTTCTTACATTAAAATTAGATTAAATATGATTCTTATGTCCACACACGTTATTACCACATATCATTATTTTTTTTCCTTACCACATTAAATTTTTATATACATTAAAGTATATAAAAAAAAAACTAATCTGAGCTCACAATCAAGTTCTGGTAAAGGGATAAATTTGGTCTGGGAGAAGAAGTTTGTCACAACTGTTCAGTTAAACTCTGATAACAATTTAAAAGCCATATTCTCTTACTACTCCCCACTGTCTAGAAAGCTTTTATCTTCCTCTGTCCACATTCAAGTCTTTCTCAAGCATGTCCTTCACAAAAATTTTCAGGATGTCCTTAATCATATGGGACAGTTCTTTCTTTAAAACCCCACATTATTTGTACCTTTTCTGATTTTACATATAAATGCTGAATTTTGTCCAGTTATTGGAGTGCCAAGCCTTCCCCTCAATTTTTTTTTTTATTTTATTGAATCACCGTTAGATAGTTTTAAGCTTTAATGTTTGGGTACAGTCACACAATGATCAAACACCATCCCTCCACCATTGCACATTCCCCACCACCAATATTCCCAGTATACCCCCCTTTCCCACTCTCTCCCTGCCTCCATGGCAGACAATACTCCCCATATTCTCTCTCTACTTTTGGGCATTATGGCTTGCAACTCTGAATATTTTAAGGGAGGAATTTTCTCCTACATATTTCCTATTATTTACAGTGTTCTCCACATAATAGAAAGCTCATAGTAATAACAGAATTGAAAGATACTATACTTGATCTTAGCCAAAAAGGCTGAGAAGTGATCAGAATTGAAAGATTAAGGATTAAATATTCTTAATTCCTACATGTAGATTCCAGTGGTTTAACAGCTTTTAATAAGGTGATAAGGGCCAGGAGGTTTGGTCCATGGTTGGAAGCCTGCCTCAAGGGCTAGCGGAGAAAGCAGATGGGATAAGAGAAGGGACAACTAAGTCAATGATGGTTGGAGGGATTGCTCGGGATGGGAGATGTGCGCTGAAAGTGGACACTGGTGTTAGGAAATGTACACTGGTGGAGGGATGGGTGTTTGTTTTAAAATCCATTATAGAAAAGTGTGAAAAATAATTTTATTTTGGAGCAAGAAATACCCACTCTGTTAGCAGGGGAGGTGAGAGAGTGAAAGTACCGTACACAGAGAAGAGTGCTATGTCAGATATAAGCATCTGAAAGGCAAAACCTAGCTGCCCACAGACATAACAGAGTACTTAACCATCCTTCTAAAGTTGAGCAAAGCCCTAGCCCTTCAATGTGTTTAAGGCAGTAGGTCTAATTTTCCCAAGATATTCTTCATTCTTTTCTTGTCAAATGGAACCAACCAGGCACACTCATGAGGTTTCAAAGTTTGGAACTTTCTATGAAGTTTTCATGTTTAGCTAATAATTTTATAGAAAATCATAGGAAATCTTTAGAAACTCTGAAACCACGCAGCCTGAATTCAAATTCTAAAACTAGTTTTGTGTTAACTGTATAATTCTTGGTAAATAATTTCTTCAAAATATGATTTTTGTCATTTTCAGAGAAAAAATATATGATATTAAAGAACCTAATTCCTGGAGCTGTTGTGCAGATCAAATGAGTTCGTGTTGGTAAATCTTTAGAACTATCACATAATAAACTATCCACGTTAGTTCAGTATATACAAGTGCAACTACAACTATGAGCAAATAAAATGTTATTATTAGATAATCTATAAAGCCACACATACCCTTGCCTTTGTATATTTTGTTTTATTTGATTTTTTTGAGATAGAATTACCCAAGGAAGAAATTTACAGAAAATAGGAAAGAGGTGATATGAGAAGATTCGTATGATTTCAAAAGGCGATAGAAGGAAAAACAGCAAGCTGAAAATACACATATGATTATGTAGCAAAGAGAGGAGTAAGGAAAGAATTTAATCTCTCTGGCATCATCACAAGAGTTTTTCAAAAGCTTTGGCAGAATGCAATGGCCAAACTCAGCTTCCATGCATGGAGATAATGGCAGTATAACTCAATGGCCATACTTACCACCTTTCTCCACCCCACTAGGAACTGACTTTTTGTTCTTCACCTTAGCAGGGCTGTTTTTCCAAAACTTACTCTTTTCCTTTTCCTTTTCTTCCTTGGAAACATGTTCCCTAGACTTTTCAGATAAATTCTCTTCAGTGATTTGGGTTATTTTCTCTGTTTCTTCTTCAAGATTATTCTCCAGGTTTTCCTCTATTATCAGAGGCTTAGTATCCACATCCAATTTTATTATTTCTTGGTCTTCAATTTTTAGAGTATTCTTATCAATTGTAAGGTGAAATTTTTCTGGGTCATCATTTTCATTCAGCTCCTGAGAAGAGAAACTTCCCTTCCGATTGTTATCATCATGAACTTCCTCTTCTGCCAATATAGATTCATCATCACTGCCACTAGAATAAGAGTGACTTCTGGATGAGGTTGATGAACTAGTTTTTATGTCTACAAAAATAAAGCAACTGGGTTAATTATACATATTGGGCTAGTAACAAATCATAATAAACATTTTTAATGATTTGATAAACACACTCTTTTTCTGTATATTATATCTAATTGTCATGATAAAAATCTATGTAATCTATGAGACTTTTGATGTTCTCAACAACAAATTATATCAATAGCCAGGGAGATTGCACAGGGGTCAGATGTTTGCCTTGCACACAGCAGACAGTGGCTCCATCTGCAGTATATCAAAAAGTTACTCCTAAACAACACCAGGAATGTCCCTTGAGCACAAAGCCAGAAGTCTTCAACACCATTGGGTCTGTCCCCCCCACACACAGAAAAATTTCATTTAACAAGAACCAACTCTTTCTATTTTTGAAAGCCACTTTATTGGAAATATTTATAAATATCTATTTTGTTACAAAAGTAGCTGAATAACCCTTTGCTCAGCAGGAACAAGTGCTCTTTAATGATCACCTTGAATCCTTGAATTGCCAAAATATTATCTACTCACAAGTTTAAATTTTCATCTCCTGTGATGTCCTATACTAATAAATGCTGGTACCCTGTATGGAAAGTTCTAAAAAATTACATAATACTTAGAAAACAAATACTTTAAGGCTTTGTGTGTGTGTGTGTGTGTGTGTGTGTGTGTGTGTGTGTGCACCTGTGCCTGTGTGTGTGTGTGTGATATAGAAGATGACTCTGGTTTTCTGGTTTGATCAGACACTGCGTATGGCCCCTCCAAGTACAGTCAGTGATCCCTCAGCAGAGAGACAGGAATAAGCTCAGGTGTGGGCCCCAAACAAAATCACTGTATTACTGTCATCCCGATGCTCATCGATTTGCTCAAACAGACACCAGTAATGTCTCCATTGTGAGATTTGTTGTTACTGTTTTTTGGATATCGAATACACCATGGGAAGCTTGCCAGACTCTGCCGTGTGTATGAGATACTCTTGGTAGCTTGCTGGGCTCCCCGAGAGGGGCAGAGGAATCGAACCCACCAGGGTTGGCCTTGTGCAAGGCAAACACCCTACCCGCTGTGCTATCCTATTGCTCCAGCCCCAAACAAAATAACAACAGAAAAATTTTAAAAAAAAGAAGAGGAAGATGAACTCGCACTTCCATATTTGCATTTACATTCCCAGAAGCAGACACTGAGATGCAAATTTCATGCGGAAGTGATATGATGATAAGCCATCAGAGAAACTCAAGGATGTGGGAGAAGGGAGCGGGGCCGGGTCAAGAAGTCCATCAGAAAGTTATTTTAAGCAACATCTTAACTTTAATTTTGTCCCTAGAGGCTCTCCAAAACTTAAACATAGGAGTTTTCTTCTCTTGGGAGATTAAAAGTTAATAAAAGTCAAGCTTTTATTCTCTTCTCCAATCATATTAGCCCCCTAAAGGCTCCCTTGGGGTCCATAAACTCCCTGAGACGTGCAAATTCTCTGTGCTTGAGGGTTAGGCAACTCCAGTTGCCCAGGGCTATCCTCCAAAAGCAGCAGAGGGTGTGTGAGCTGGGAGATGGGCACCCCAATGTGTACAAGATCATGGGGCGTCCAAGCAATACCCTGAGGTGATGCTTCAGAAAGGCAGTCTAGAAACTAACTAGAGTCCAATATTATTTAGTACTGCCACTTTTTAAAAAATCAACACTAAATCTCATTACACTGAATTTCTTTAAAAGTGCACAGCTGAAAAGTCATGGGGTATACTCCTGCAGTCCAAAGAAATAAAAACTTGCTTTTGATTTTTTTCACCTATTGTCTGTTTATAATAGTTTTTTAGTCTATTTTCAAATGAAACATGCAATTACTTAAATGCTGACTAGCTTTCTTGTTTTCTCTTCTCTGTGCCTGCCTTACACTTTGTATGTGTTTGCTTAAATCTGACGTTTGCTCTTTAGTTCTGCTAGGCAGCTACCCAGATAGCTGTAGCAGCTGATAGACTTTCAGGGAAGAAATAACTCTTATCCTCTTTTCTCAGTCCCTCCAGCCCCCAGCACCTCTCCATGACAGATCTCAGCATCTGAAGTACAGGCAGAGACATATCAGCATTCCCGCAAAGATTCAAGAGATACTACACAGGAGTAAAAAAAAACAAACTCCAAAAAAGCCTTTAAGCCACAGAAGCCCTTAAGTACAATCCCATTTGCTCTTATCTCCCAGCTACCTTGACAGCCACCAGCTGACCACTGTTTCTCAAAGGAAATCACACACTTTAGTCACTTTTCCTTATCATCAGTTTATAAAAATCTGGATATGCTGTCTCTCTGTAGGGAACACAGCAGATCAAGGAGAGTTGCTCTTAGTTGGACCAATTCAGAAGCTTTAGGGACTATGATCTCCCCTTTTCTGAAGCATCTCACTTTTTTTTTTCTTAACAAAAGGAAAACAACTCCTGCTAGCTAGTGGTTTGTTCAGTAACTTTTATTAACTGCAGAATTTATCTAGGACACAATGTTATATTTGTTCTGTGCTTCCTAAACTTCTGTACTTCTAACAAAGGATGAAGACACCCACTTTTTACTCTAGAGCTATCCATGTAATTTAAAAAAGGAGTGATCTTCTTTCTCTATTTGTTTCTGCTAATTGTATCATTATATTTTAAAAAGCTAAAACTGGTTCAACTTTGAGCCAGTTCTTTAGAGAAGATCAAGAGGATGAATGGCCTTAAAGTGACCGGTTTACCTGTTCTCCTGTCAAAACCCATTTCAGTTGTCAGATCTCTCTAGCCGTATTGTATAATTCAGTTTCATTCTCATTGTGTTCTTCTTTTCACACAAACAATGAAGCAAGACTTTGCTTACAAACAAACAAAAAGGCTCAAAAAGCTTTTTGGGCCATGGAATAAGATTTTTAAAGCTAATATTTATTCTCTTAGAAATAAGAGATGTTTTTTAATAAAACATTTAGATAAAAAATATTTTATAAAAAAAACATTCTCTTGGGGGCTGGAGTGATAGCATAGCGGGTAGGGCGTTTGCCTTGCACGCGGCCGACCCGGGTTCGAATCCCAGCATCCCATATGGTCCCCTGAGCACCACCAGGAGTAATTCCTGAGTGCAGAGCCAGGAGTAACCCCTGTGCATCGCCAGGTGTGACCCAAAAAAAAAATTCTTTTTTTTTTTCATCCACTATTTTTTTTTTAATTTTTTTATTGAGTCACCATGTGGAAAGTTACAAAGTTTTCAGGTTTAAATCTCAGTTATACAATGCTCGAATACCCATCCCTTCACCAGTGCACATATTCCACCACCAAGAATCCCAGTATAGCTCCACCCCGCACCCCCACACCCCTAACCCCTCCACGCCCCTAGCCCCCCACCCTTAGCCCTCCGCCTGTGTAACTAATAAATTTCACTTTACTTTCACTTTGATTGCTTTCAATATTTCAACAAAACTCACTAAAAAAAAAAAAAAAACATTCTCATTAGAAGGGAAACTTTTCAGTGGTAGGTGGTGATCAACTCTGCTCCCACTGTTTCTTTTGTCTCTGCAGTGTTCCCTCCAGGCACTGATGCTGAAAGAATCTGCTCTCGATCTTGACGGCCTCGGTGCCTGAGTCCTTGGCCAAAGCCACCAAATTCAGTGCCCTGATTCCATGTACTAACCTGGACCTTTACATTTTCTCTTTACATTCACTCTCCAAAATTTTACTCTTCTCATTAATAACTCTTCCTTTTTCCAAATCATTATTATATCATGCAACATGAGATTGTAAGAAAACGTATTTTGTAAAACTAACCTAGGTGTACTAAAATTTGATTCAGTCAATTCATAGATTTGGTCTTGCTGTTATGTAAGCCTCTCTGTCTTCTTTGTTGTAAAATGGGGGTAATTCTCGTAGGTCATTATAAAAATTTCATGATAAAAATTAATTAGATCAAAGAGTCATTCATTTTATGATTTCTAGTTTTTTCCCTCCATGAAATCACATGTTAAGTTTTATTTTGATAAAAATATATCCTGTGATTTCTGACTGCATATTATATTAAGAGTAGTAATTGCAGTTACTATTTCTTGAGATGAAAAGGTAAACTTGATCATGACTATGCATCAGCTGTGTATCATCAGTGATGTACGCATTAATTCCATGTTCACAGTTACTTGTCTTTTTCTACACTTAGAAACTGAGGTACTGAGAAGTTAATATGAGTTTATTAAAAAAATATAGCAAGTTCCATAAAACTTTCTTTGTAATCATCTGTCACTGTATCACTGTCATCACTGTCATCCCTTTGCTAATCAATTTCCTGGAGCCGGCACCAATAACCTCTGCATTGTGAGACGTGTTGTTACTGTTTTTGGCATATTAAATATGCCATGGGTAGCTTGCCAGACTCTGTGGTGGGGCTGAGATAATCTCGGTAACTTGCCGGGCTCTCTGAGAGGGGCGGAGAAATCAAACCCAGGTCGGCTGTGTGCAAGGCAAATGCCCTATCCACTATGCTATTGCTCCAACCCTGTAATATTCTAATATAGTAAAATCAAGATCCTCCACACTACAAAGGGATCATCAGAGAGAAAGGAATGACTGTCAGGGTACCAGAATTCCCAGTGTCACTGTAAATTAAGGACAGCAAATAGAAAACAGTTCTACAAAACATCAGGACTCATAGAATTCACTGTCTGCAAACCCATGTATACTTCTATTGTTGCTCTTTTTATTGGTCACCATTTGAAAACACTAAAAGAATCCATTTAAAATGCCATGAATTTCATTAAAATAAAGCAAAAGAGAGCTGTCAAAAGCATTCTTTTTAAAATTTATTATTATTGGTATTGAATTGCCAATGAATTTCAGAGCTACAAAATTATTCATGATTGAGTCTCAGGTATATAATGTTCCAACACTTATACCTTCTCCACTGTCTACTTTCCTCCACCAATATTCCCAGTTTCCCTCCAGCCCCTGGAATACTTCTATTACAGTCACTATTTTCTTTTACTTTTTCCTACCCTTTGAGGTACTGTGGTTTACAATGCTGTTACTTATAGGGTATCATACATATCACTTTACCTTAGTATATAATACTGCTCATAATTATATGTGTATAAAAATGTCAATCATTTAATTTTTTACTTAACTAAACACCTGTTGGCATTTTTTAAAAAGCACACATATATAACATTTATATATATATAAATTGCCTATATATATATATATATATATATATATATGTATGGTTAGAGCAATAGCACAGCAGGTAGGGCGTTTGCCTTGCACACGGCCAACCTGGGTTCGATTCCTCTATCCCTCTCGGAGAGCCCAGGAAGCTACCAGGAGTATCCTGCCCACACGGCAGAGCCTGGCAAGCTACCTGTGGTATAATCAATATGCCAAAAACAGTAACAACAAGTCTCACTTGTTATGGAGATGTTACCGGTGCCCGCTCGAACAAATCGATGAACAATGGGATGACAGTACTACAGTGCTATATAAGTATACATCTGTACTGAGACCTCTATCTATACCTGTTTATAGCAATAGTCTCCACTGTTATGCAATCTACTTAGCCAACTTGACATATATCTGAACACATACAAATACAACTAGACACAAATCACATAAACACATGCAAATTCATAGTTAACAACAAATCAAAAAAGTCAGGGTAACCCTTCTCTCCCTTCTCAGAACTGAGGTTCTGACCAGTCCTATACCTTCTCAGTCCTATACTGAGATTCATTCATGTTCTTGCATATTGAGAAAGCCTTAGATGTTGGTAATGTTCTAGGTATTGAGATACCTGTTCTAGGTATCTAGGTATTGTTTTAATAAAAAGGGTAGACCAGTCCCTTGCTTCAGAAAGATTGCACACACTGAGAATAAATTTCCTCATTTTGAATAATCATAGTAGATCAGTGATGAATTTAGTAAGGTGTTTATTCATTCTCTTAACAATGACTGGATAATTCTCAGAAGCTGTTGTCACACTAATATTTTGGTTATTATCATGTTGCCTGCTTTGAACCAATTCTAAGCCCTGGTCTTAGTTTTCAATAATTTTCTCTCCCCTGGCATGGAGTACATTTTACTGAAGTTAAAATTCATAATTTTCCCCCATTAGTGGTAAAATTTTAATTACTTTGCTAACTGGAAAATACGAAGACTCCATAATTTAAGTACACAAACTAAAATGCATCAGTTGGGTTAAAAATTTAGAATACCCAGATGAATCCCAACATAATGTTTCCAACACAATGAACCTAAAACCCTTGCATCCTATTTGTGTGTCTTTACCATTCCTTAGTTCAAGGAATCAGAAAAATCTACATAATTGCTACTCTGAATTTCTTCAAGTTATCCATGAAACAAATTTATATATCCTAATATTACTTAAAATGATAGCTATGCAATTATTTTGTTAATTTGTTAATTCATTTAAAATGCCATGTTCAGTATTTTTATGACTAGTAATACCTAATTAGGCAAATTCTATATACATGATATACAGCACCTTGAACAAAGCTTAGTTAAAATGGTAAAAATCATTTGCATTTCAGCTATTTTTATTAAGACTATATGTCTTCACAATAATAAGTTATCACTAAGACATATTCATTTGAAGGAATAATTATCCATAGAGTAATTCAGATATAACATAAGGAAAAAACACTTTTTCATATTTACCCATTTGGGGGGCATTATGGGGCCACACCCAGTGATGTCTAAGACTACGCTTAGCTCTATGCTCAGGATTTACAGCTGAGAATTGAACCTGGGTCAACTGCAAGAAAGATACCACTCCAGCCCCTTGTGCTTTTCTTCAAGTGCAGAATCAGGCTAAGAAATAGAAAAATTCTATTTCTTAGAAAAGCCAGTTTGTTACTAAAGCACTGTAGCACTGCTGTCCCATTGTTCATCAATTTGCTCAAGCAGGCACCAGTAACGTCTCCATTGTGAGACTTGTTACTGTTTTTGGCATATTGAATACACCACGGGTAGCTTGCCAGGCTCTGCCGTGCGGGCAGGATACTCTCAGTAGCTTGCTGGGCTCTCCAAGAGAGACAGAGGAATCAAACCCAGGTAAGCTGTGTGTGGACTAACGCCCTACTCGCCTGTGTCACTGAAGAACATATATATACATATATATACACACATATATATACATGTACATATACATATATATGTGACACTGGGAATTTAAAGTCTATATGCCTATTTATTTAATGAACTAGAAACTATCAACACACATGAAATGTTATCTTTCTTACTAGAAAAAAATATTTTAATTCTTACTTTCCCTCTCTCAGTATTCTGCAGAGGGGAACATTCTTTTCTGACTCCCTTCTCCCTCTCCTCTGTACCCTGCCTTTTGCATACAGATGCCCTGAGTCTGTACCTCTTACTCACAGGCACTATCGTCGAAACTGTCCATAAGAGAAGATTTTTCAGAGACATGACACTTTTCCCTTCAACCTTATAACATTCATCTACTGACAGTATATTTTCAACTAGTGAATTAGCGCCTGAGGTTGCCAACACAAATGCAGAGACAAGAGAGCTGTTGTTCTTTGTAAGTGATGGGAAGTCTCACACATCATTCCTAAACCAGGGTCCTCTCCTAGGCAGCCTCTAGTCCAGAGCACTCTATCACTCACTGGCTGCTCAGCTCAGTGTATTCATCAAGGCGTTCGACGCAATTGTTAGCTGGCAGTTTAAATGGGGCCAACTTGTCACAGGAGTGACAGCCTGGGCAATTGTTTGCCCTCTGGGAACAGGTGCAGGCAGGTTCAAATGAAACACATCCAAATACTAACAGCGAGATTCTTAATCATGTCAATAAAAGGGATGTACGAGTGTCTGGGATTCAGTGGTCACAATATGCCGCTTACAATTTTGAAGATGAAATGCTGTTGGGCTTTTTTAAATAGAGAGTTTCAAGGAATCTATCATGTCATTGTCATTTTTAATACATGATACTTGTTTGCAGGGTGTAATCTCTAATTCTGACATTCCATATGCTAAGAGATATATTTTAAATAACTCAGGGTCAGATTATCAAAATTTAGGTAGGGGAAATAAAATAACCTGGAGCTAGAGAAAAGTAATAAGCAATAAAGTGGTATTTGGGAATAATGGTAGAATTTTCTTGCAAATGCCAAGAATACAGCATATTCTTTCTTAACAAGGAAATTTTTTTACATGTATCAAGAGAAAATAAACTAGTGGCCCAAATTTAATTTTTGAATAGCAATTTCCCCAGTATTATAGACTGTACTTCATGTTCTGACAGCTGGCATTACATATGCATTTAAAATATGCTACTCTGGCCAGAGTGATAGTAGAGTGGGTAAGGCATTTGGCTTGCATGTGACTGGACAATGTTCAGTGCCCAGCACCACACAGGGCCCTCCAAAGCATCACAAGGAGTGGTCCTTGAGTATACAGCCTGGAGGAAGTCCTGAGCACCTCTAGTTGTGGCTCCTAAACAAATAAAAAAATGCTTTACTGTATATAATGTAACAAATTACATATTTTTCCAATTAAAAATGCCAAAAATAATCACACAGTAACTAAAGAGACTAACAGAAGCACCTCATTATTGTTTATGTTAAAATAATCCACGTGCTTAATATTCAGAAAGCACATTTTAGGAAAGTAGTTCTGTGAAAACAAAGACAAATAACACACAGTGCTAGTTTTATCATGTAACTAATTGATCTGGTTAAAAAGTACGATGTTTGTGGGGCAAAATTTGACTCTATAGTAGAAATAAGTAAAAAAATGGACTCTTGACTGACTGAAACAAGCTGCTCATGGAAGGAAGTCAAAGTAGGGAGAAGTATGGAAATAAAGCAGGTGAGATGAACCTGAGCAAAAGATCTTTAAATGGACAACCTAGAAAGAACAAAGGTAAATTTGGGCAATATTTTAAACATTCATTTTTTATTTTCTCTCTTGAAAAAACAGGGGCTAGATAGGTAGTACGAGTGGTAAGACACTTGATTTTCACGTAGCCAACCCCATTTCAATCCTGGCATCACATATTGACCATCAGGGGTCTCTCCTGAGCACAAGGCTAGGAAATAGCCCCAAAGCACCACTGGATATAGCCCCATCGCACCCCCAAATAGGATAAAGATGAAGAACTCAAGATAAATGCCACTGGAATGTATATCTAGAGGAAACAAGGTCCTGTCAGGGGGTGGAGGGGTGGAAGAGCATCTATTGATTTGCTTTAGCTTTAAATAAGTAGATTATGTTCTGATTTGGAGAAACATTACCTTTTTTTTCTTCTCCAAAATCCGGGCCCTGATGTTGGGTAATGTTTGCATACTGGCTACACTACTATTTGCTTCCATAGATTAGTTCATTTTATTTATATATTTGAAAAATAGAAATAAAAAGCAAAGTGCTGCTTTTATAAGGTTATTTAAGATAAATTAGATAGTTCAGATAAAATATTTAGCATAATACTTAAGGAGTCTTAATAAACAATACCTGTGGGATGCCTTTTGAAACATAGGATTCCAATTATCTTTATGAACGCTCTATTCGCTTTGAAAGTTTACCTGTCTCTGTCAGTTATTCAGTAATTACAGGTCTAAATCATAAACGCTTTCCTTCTAAGGAAACTCCCTATACACTTTTCTATTTGAACACTTAAAAATTGTTTTAATTTGTATTAAGAAAAAAATCCATTTGATCTTCAGAAAGCAAGGTGACTGTGAAGCACAAAAATAATTTCCAGGTGTCCTTGTAATAAAAGAGTGCACAGAATCTATCTTTATGAGATCAAAAATTTGATGATTCCCCATCATTTTTGAAGAAAAAAAATCAAATCCTACATGTTTTGAACCAGTTTTCTATGCAAATACACTTTCACTTCTTTTCCAGGTTCAAGATACTTATATGTTTTCTTTAAAATGACTAATTCTGGGGTCAATAGCCCATCCCCAGTTTAAGCCCTCATACTGCTTTTGGTGCCCTGAACATCACCAAGCGTGATCCCTGATCACTGAGAAAGGCATAAACACTAAGCATCAGTGGGTGAAGCCCCCAAGCCCAAAACAATAAAATAAAATAATTGTTAATACAGGTGATGCCACTTTTCCGTTTAATTCTTTACCTTTCTCTACATCATTAAGGAATATAAACTTAACTCCAGTATTTAAACTCAAATTGAGAAAACAGTTTATAGGTAGGTGTATCTAGAAACAAAAAAATTGTTAATATTAAGAGACATTCTAGAAAAGGCCTAGTTTAAGTTGTTACCCCCTCAAAAAAATTTCAAGTGTCTAACCCAATAATATTGAGTAGTTCTTTTAACTGTAGTAAGAGGGCTAATCTTGCGTTCCAATTTACTGATACTGGTCACCATTTCAATTTTACCATCATGGATGAGGAATAATTTCCATTTTTCATTTTATTGTTTTGTAATCTCTGTGGTGAAATTTTAGATTTTCTTGAAATCTTTCTTAAAGGAGATAATATGACCTCATTTTCTAGTAAAAATACAAAAGTTTACAAATATATAACTTATTAACATACTTATTATAATATAATAGTATATATTGCTATTATTGGTAAATGCTCAGGATATTCCAGGGAAGGAAACCTTTAAGCCTTTAAACCTTGTCCAAACCTTTTTATAGGACAAAGTAGAATTTCCAATAAATGGATTTCTTTTTCTCTTGGAGACTTATTTTTGGTAAATGATGAACTTTAAAAAGTTCTTGGGTCTGGAAAGATGGCTTAAAGGGGGTAAGTACATGCCTTGCATGTGAAAAGCTCCAAGGTTTGATCCCTTGTATTGTATGATCTCCAAGCAACCTTGCAATGGCTCTGCTTTCCCCCAGTTCCACTGGGCCCAAATACTGAGCTCTCAGATCCATAGCACTGGGCTGAGTATTGCTGGGAGTGTGATCCCCAACACCTCCAAACACTGCTGGGGAGGCCCCTATAAAATTAGGTACATTTTAAAAAATATTAAAAATTCAAGGTATGTCTCAGATCAGGAGGGATTCCTCACCTAAAAAGATTTGAGCTTCATTATGAACATGCAGTCATTTTAGGGTTAAAAATGGTGAAGTCATCAAATGATGAGTCGTCAAATGATGTATAGTCAAGAGAGATCTTTTGATTAAAATTCATGTGCCAGATCACAAAGCTAGAAATTGAGCTTCCATATGATCCAGTAATACCACTTCTGGGAATATACTCCAGAACCTCAAAACACACAGCAGAAAAGCCATCTGCACTTCTATGTTCATGGCAGAACTATTCACAATAGCCAGATTCTGGAAACAACTCAGTGTCCAAAAATAGATGACTGGATAAAGAAACTTTGATAAATCTACACAATAGAATACTAGACAGTCACCAGGAGAAATGAAGTCATGAAATTTGCATATAAATTGATGGACATGGAGAGTATTATGCTGAGTGAAATGAGTCAGAGAGGGAGGGACAGACATAGAATGATTGGACTAATTTGTAGGATATGAAAAAAAATAGTAGGAGATTAATACCCAGGGACAGTATAAACAAGGGCCAGGAGGAATGGTCCATTTTTGGAAGCTTGACACATGTGGTGGGGGGGGTTGGGGGGGCGGCTAGGATAGAGAAGGGACCACAATGACAAAGAGAGTTGCAAATGACTCTGGACAAGAACTGAGTTCTGGAAATAGTTAAAGGGACAAATATGATAACCTTTCAGTGCCTGTATTGCAAACCATACTGCCCAAAGGGAAAGAGAGGAAGAGACAGACAGACAGAAAGAGACTGACAGAGACAGAGAGAGAGTAGAAAAATGTCTGCCATAGAGGCAGGCTGGGTGGAGATAGGACTATAGGGAAACTGGGACATTGGTGGTGGAAAATGGACTCTGGTGAAGGGAAGTGTTGGAACATTGTATGACTAAAGCCTAATCATGAACAACTTCGTAACTGTGTATCTGATGGTAATTAAAAAAAAAAAACCAAAGCCAACAACAAAAAAAGTAAGTCAACCCAACAAAACCTATGACCCAGTATCCTGTGTTTGAAGTGTTAAAAAAAAAAGGTTTTTTAACACTGCAAGGAAGGAATCTTCAAATGTTCCTTTGTGTAGGAGATACTTTCCATCATTCTGAAGCCACAAAAAGGTATGTGTATATGTAATAGGGAATAGTTTAGGATAACAAATGAAAAATAGTAACTTCCAAAGTAAACAGAAGGTATATCTGTCAGTTTTGTTTGACAAACTGCAGAAAAATTCCAGCAATTCAAAAAAAGAGAGAAAGAGGCAGGAAGTGACTCTTTAATTCAATTATCTATGAACAATTCATCAATCAACATCCTCTGGTTAGGGAGTCATGCTCTAAACATACCTTGACAAGAGAATTATCTCATTAAAGACAAGGGTGGGAAAAGTAGGAAGCACACTCATTAAATAGCTAGCACATGTCTCATGGCAAAACTAAACCACTTACCGTGTTTATCCTCTTCCTGTTCACTAACAGAGCATTCATCATCTTCATTTTTCCCATTTTCATTTACATTTGATGCTTTCTGTGATGAGGTTTTATTCTCCTTTTCAGTATCTAAATGATCTTTTTCATCATCTGAGGGTGACTCTGACATTCCATTCCTTTGATTACTGGTTTGTCTTTCTCTACTAGTTTTCACATTTTGTTTCTCCTCATCTAGTTCAAAATCTTCTTCATAATCTGAGAGAAAAAATTCCAAACTTAGAAGGAGGATGGTATTCCTGTTACTTAATCATTTCACTTTAATGAGAACTTTGACTCTATTATCCTCTCTTCTCTAGGCCTTTCTTCATTTCTTTTTCACACAATTAGCGAACATGGGAAACTAACAGCAAATGATCAAAGACTGCAATCAGTTACATATATCAGAGTACAAAGAAATGAAACTCCAAATGACAAACCTGAAACTTCATAAGAATCCATTTGTAAATGGACATTGTTATATACACTAACCACAATGGACAAGAGAAGAACTTGATATAAAATAAGAAATTAGAAATAAATTAAAAATGAAGAGAACAGGATTACAATAATGAAAGTTAATTTTGAGACCCAGTGAGGTCATTTTTCATATGAAGAATGTTCAAAATATTTGGATATCAAGTTAATGAATAGTGAAGTGGAAAAATTAAATTAATCAAGTCCAAAGACCCTGAGAAGTAACACTGTGAATAGCACATTCTTTGAGAACCAAATGGACATGAAGAAAAAGCATTATGAAGGATTCTATACCTAAGTCAGACTGAAATCATATGCATTATTCATCCTTACAATCAATGAAATAATTATATTCCAAGGATAAAATTATCATAAAATAGAATATTCCTGTCACGGCCACTAATTTGCTTCATTCCCTACAGAGGTGCAACAAATCTGTAGCAGAAAAAGAAAATTGTCACATCAGATAAACTCCAGCTGTCCCTCGTGGTTATAATTTTTCACCTTTCATATTTAATTGTCCCCCCTTTTCTTCCACCAAAACCAAAAAAATCATGGAGTGACAACATGCCAAGGAGAGGGAACAAAAAGATTTCATGCAGAACCAATTAAGCAAATAAACAATTATCTTTAAAAATTACAGGGAAAATAAGATTTTCCCATTTCTGAATGTTTTAGTTATTAGATATTCTGGCCTTCTATTCTAGTCGTGGGGGTCTCTGGGTTAATTACTTGAGAGCAGTCCACCCTGCCACAATGAAAGAAACTTAATTTAAAAATGCATGCCTTGTGCATATGAAGAAAGCTCTGCTAATGCAGAGAATGTATGAGGAAGATGTAAGAGGGAAAGTGAAATCAGAAACTGTAACGAAGAAAGCCAAACAGAATTCATCACAAGGATATTTTCATGAGATTCAATATAAGACACAATAAATGCAACTTATCAGTGAAACAACAGTAGAAAGAAGATGAAGAAATTTGATTTTACTGCATGATACAAACATTGATTCAAATATTTCAGCTGAATAATAGGCTAGTTCCCCACTTGACCCATTTAGCTTCATTTCTTTGTGCTCTGGTATATGTAACTGAATGCAGAAGTTCTTGTTGAGAACTCACTGTGTTTAAGATGAAAATTTATAGATGTAAACAGTGGTGAAATATGGTAGTTGGGTGGTAGGCATGGAGTGATAACATACATTTTGAAGAAGTATGTACTTACACCCCTAAAACACATGCAATTTCATAACCTTACTACACACACATGCATACACACAAAACATTATAATAACACAACTCCTTCCATCCAAGAACCTCCACTTATTTGTGCAGGAAATAAAACAGGCACACAGGATATACTATACCATATTCCAAGCTTTTCTCTCCTTTTTAAATGTTTAGTCATAACAAATTGTTTAAAAGAGGAAAGGAGAAAAAAAAGGGCAAGGAAGCTGAGGAAATATAGAAATAAGGGGAAAAGAAAAAAGTAAGAGGGACACAAGTTGGGGGGAAATCCAGTGGCCTCTAACAATTTTTTTAACTCAAGAAGTTACTTGTTTTCTTATTGTAGTTTCTTCCCCTGTCCATCGATCCCTTTACTTCCTCTAAAGTTTTAGTATTTTCAAAATGTCCCATTAATTCTTCTGAATCTTGTCATATTTTGCCAACTCATCTCATTCTCTTTGTTGAGTTTCTTTGATCTGCACAAGTCACCACAGACATGATCCTTGGAGTACGCTCTGCCTAAAATTATTAGTGTCTGATTTCTTCACGCAATTTACTTTAGGGTCATTTTTCAGGGTCAGAGCGAATGGCTCTGCTTCTTGATTTCAGGCACCCTCAAAACATATTCAGTCATTCAGTTCTCAACCATCAAATGCTACATAACAGCTCAGATCTTTACTTATCAGCTAATTCCTATGAAAAATATATTGATCATTAGACGTTTCATACTCTGGTAACCATGACAGTTCTTCCTTACTGATCTGACAAGTAGTCCCATGAGTAAAACAAACCACATACACTGTGAGGTATTTTCAATGATGCAGGCCTACAGAAAAGCCCTATTTAGCCTAATATTTTATTTTATTTTATTTTATTTTATTTTATTTTATTTTATTTTTTACAAGATCCTCAATAACATTTATTTCAACATTACTAGGATTTATAGTTATAGATTTTTACATAGAATTTATTATTTCACATAGAACTCATATGAGAAAGCATCAAATAAATGGAAAAGAATTGAAAGTGGTTGAGAAGCCACGTAGTAGATGATACAAGAGTTGAGGTTAGCCACATAATACACAGAGGAATGTAAATATATCACCTTAATATAAAATATATTTTACTGATCACAAGATCTCCTGCAGGTCCCAGAACATAAGTTTCTAATTCCATCAATAAAATCACGTACTAGTGAAATATGATTGTTTTAGAGCTTTGTAGTCAGTCATGTGCCCAAGTCGCAGTGAAAACATTTCCTATGTGTGTACCTTTAAGCAATATACTTAACATCTTTAAGATTGTTTTTTATCCATGACACAGGTAGAATCTACTTTACAATAAAGCAATAATCTCTGGAAATGCCATGGACAGAGTACCTGCCTAAAAAATATTATGAATTAGTAGAATCAGAGATTGTGGATTGGGGGTGTCCGAGCTGGTTATAGAACAGAAGTCACACACAAGAAGTGTTCAATTATAAACTTTAATAGCAGCAACTTGCTTAAATCAAAGACAAGGTGTCAACAATTAGGACACCGTTATAGTTATACTATTGAAACAGAGCATAAAATAGAATGGTCTCTACATCTTGTTTAGCAAGAGCATCTGTATTTTCTCACAAAATATAAAATTCCAGTTGCCCCTGGTATTTTTCTAACCCCCCACTATCATCACGTGTAAATTTGAACCCTCTATTAACCACAAGCAGTCAATTCTCATTGCAACTTAATGCCTACCGCCTTCATGAGGTCGGCTCATATTCCACAATAAGTGGACGGGGAGCATGTTTTCAGAACTCCTTTCCTTAATGTCTTGTTTCATCTCACCTTCTTTCTTCCAGAGAATCTAATTAGTTTGTTGTTTATCATTCCCACTAATGAGCAAGTGAATCAACACAAGGTCAACATCAAACCACCTGCAACCCTCCCTCGATGACCTCCACTCAAGCTTCCTGCTGCCCTTACCATCAGTAGCTGTTATGAAAAGCTGCAGTCTTGCTGCTTCTATTTCTTCTTTTAAAAAAAGATGGAAATGGGCACTTGAAATCCATTACCTAGCCAACACACAGAAGAATGACGCAGGGAGGAAAAATACTATATTATAAAGCATAGAGTATGCCATTCAAAGCACTGGCCATGTTGATTTAAGAAAAAATTAAAATAAAGAAAATCAAAAGCCCCTATTGACTATGGCTTTAATAAACTTACATGTCTTGAAAATTAAAATGCATGAGAACATATTCCATTTGTTAAACCCTCTCCTACTACTTTTGCTACGGATATTTTTAAATCCTTAGTCTAAGATAAAAATAAATACTAGAAAGGATCAAAGAGAGATAAACTAGGTCAAAGTGTTATTAAGTAAAATCTTTTTTAAGGCAGATACATTATTTAAGTAATAAAGTGAAAACCCGATGTGATAACAGCTCCGTAATTATACTCCTAGGTTTCTGAAACCTTTGAGAAGCAACAGAAGGGAGTGAGGAAGAATGAAAGCAGAATCTGCCCCCATTCTGATGTTTTCTTGGCTATGCCAGGAGTGGTTCAAGTCTTTAGCTATTGCTCTGTAATTTAGACTTGGTCTCTGTGATGTGAAAGAAATACTTATGCATTGCCCCCTTTCTGATCCCACAATCTGTAAACATCCAGGATGGCTTTCACAGAATAAAAGATGGGATGCTATTTGTTAGTCTGGACTTGAGCATCAGACAAGCCTGGCTATTGATGGGATGCATGATAGACCACTTCAAAAATTAATGTTTGGTCACAAGGATTATTTAGATCTGAAACCAAAGAACCGGCAAAGACTGCAAAGCTTCTTGCCCTCTCCTTATATATCTGAAAATAGTATTCAAATTTGTAAAGGTGTCCCCTCTTTCCCTTTCTACCAAGAAGAACCAGTTCATCATAGGAGACGATTCTATATTCATTTCAGCCAAAAGAAGGCTCTTGTGTTAGGCCTGCATTTCTCCAGGTAGGTGATAGAAGACTCCATAGAAAGAGTGGGGGGAAATAAGTGATCAAATGGTCAAAGATTTTCCACCTGTGTTGTCTAAAGACCATAACTGAGTCACAACAGTTAGTGGACGCTTGATAATCACATTTTAAAAACATAAAACAGCAGCAACAGCAACAAAAGAACCCTGTGTGATCCCTTACCATATTTAAATATATGTTCCTGTTCATCTTCCCAAATATCTTGTCCTGGTTTTCCTTTGCGTTCCAATTCTTCCACAGCGGTTCTCACTTCTCTAATGCCTGTTGTTTCTTCATGAACTGAATAAATGGCCGGAGCATTTCTATTCCCCTCAATCTCATTCTTTTTAGATTTCATGAGTTCTCTAACCTTCCTCAGTTTTCGGTCACTCTTCTTTAGATCTTCTCTTTTCTCAAGACTCTTTTCTCTTCTAGGTTTTAATGGACTTGCCTTTTTGTCAAGACCCATTGCAATAATGCACCTATGAAAATGAATAACATTAGGTGGGATTAACTTTTATGTAAATCACAGTAGATTCTCCAATTTTTTAAAATTATCTCTTATTACCATTAAAAATGCTGTAAGAATATATTTACTACAATATAGTTAAAGTAAACAGTTTTCTTTGTATTAATACTAAAATCTTATAGAAGACAACACATACTTTAATAATTTTGTCCTAAATAATAAAAGAAAAAGCTTAACAAACTTATCTTAAACTAAAATATAGGCTTACAGTACAATTTTGACTGTGCAACAAAATTATATATACACAACAGTAATATATATAGCACATATGGATAATGCATGCAATATGTTTGATATATACATATATGTAATTATATACTAACTTAAGCTTTTAAGTGAGAGTGACAGAACAATTTTCAGGTTCATAAGCACAGGAAAACTGAAATAAAAGTGATCAAAAGAATAATTGTGCCATTCAGTATTTCATGACTTGTTATTCCAACACAACAAAGGATTATATTACAAGAGTGACTCTAAATAAATATAATTGATTGGGAAGTTTGGGGTCACACCTGTCTGTGCTTAGGGTTTATCCTGGCTCTATCCTCAGATCATTCCTGGTTAACCAGAGATCAAATGAGGGTCTCTTCGTGCCAGGCAAGTTCCTAAACTCCAGTATTATCTCTCTGGCCCAGTATGATTGCTTTTTAAAGAAACATGTAGTAAAATATTATTTTGTCCTCCATTGCCTGCAAGCTGATTCTAATAGGTCTATCACTATTACTTTTATTTTATTTTATTTTATTTTATTATTATTTTTTTTTGCTTTTTGGGTCACACCCAGCGATGCTCAGGGGTTACTCCTGGCTTTGCACTCAGGAATTACTCCTGGCGGTGCTTGAGGGACCATATAGGATGCCGGGGATCGAACCCGGGTCGGCCGCGTGCAAGGCAAATGCCCAACCCGCTGTGCTATCACTCCGGCCCCTGTCACTATTACTTTTAGAATGGCCTTTTGAAGTCTATACCCAAGGTTTTGCTCATTCCTTGATAACTATCAGTTTTTGCTCTTTAAAGATGGCAATGTTTCAGTAGTCATAAAATCTCTTTTAATGTCAACTCTAATTAACTATGCAGACGCTTTGAATGTATCACTGTCACTGTATCACTGTCATCCTGTTGCTCATCGATTGCTCAAGTGGGCATCAGAAACATCTCCATTGTGTGAATTGTTGTTACTGTTTTTGGCATATCGAATATGCCACGGGTAGCTTGCCAGGTTCTGCCATGTGGGCAGGATACTCTCAGTAGCTTGCCAGACTCTCTGAGAGAGGTGGAGGAATTGAACTCAGGTCGGCTGCGTGCAAGGCAAATGCCCTACCCACTGTGCTATCACTCCAGCCAGCTTTGAATGTAAGGACATAAAAATATTTTAATTAGAAAAAATAGCATGCCTAAATTTATCTATAGTTTTTCAACCTCTCAAGTTAATATGTAAAGAAAAATTAAAATGTTATTTGTAATACTTGTGTAAATTACCATTATTATTATAAGATTTTTGACTCTTCCCTGTATGCCAAGACCTTTGCCAGATACTTTATATATATGTCTGTACATATATATATACATATATATATATATGAAGTAATTCATTATCTTACAGGCAAATAAATGAAGAACAATTTTACCACTTTAAAATTGGAGAAACTGAGACTGACACGTTTCTGGAAACTGACAAGTTTCCATGGCTTGTCTAAGCTGACCTTAAAGTAAAAGATGGAGGTAGATTCAAATTCAGAATGTTAAGACTCCATTCTCTTACAAGGAAGTATAACTATGATGTTAGGTAAGAGGGAGAGCCCTTCCAGGTGACTACTCATTCAAATCAGTGTTTGCCTCTAAGGAGAGTATGAAGTCACTCCACCAAAAATAAATACAACCTGAAGTTTTCTCCAAAGCCTAAGGACAATTCATAACCTGAAAAAAAGGGCCTGGCATTTGTCAGTCTCTATACTCTGCCTCTAGAACTACACAGCTTTTTCCTCTGTGTTAATCAACTTTTGACTCTTGGGAAAATGAGTCTGAGTGGACAGGTAAAAAGGAACCAGGATGAAGTCAAGACTTGTCATTCCAGGAATAGAAAAACTATGAAAAATCTAAAAAATGCTTCAAAATTAGAGAAGTTCAATGCAAATGAATTTTTCAATGAGATTTCTTTGAGTTTCAGCCACCACCAATCTAGAAACAATGCAGGAATCGATCTTAATTCCTCCAACAAGCAACATGAGAACCTAGGTATAAGCATTTATTTTTTTAGTATCTCTCCATAAAATATAGTTAAAAGGATTTGCATTCAAGTATTAGACATGAAAAAATTAGAGTACAAGAACACACTTATCTCAACACTTATAGTAAGCATGTTAAGTATTTCTTGACTGTAATGATGATGTACTTAGCACATTACTTTTCTTGAAATAAAATTGTTATGAATCTTCACAGGATATAATCACTGGCATTGCCTTCTTCTCAAGCTAGTCTCCCTTTATCAATGACAACAACAAATTTATCGATGCGGATACTCTGATAAACTGTTACTTTTAGTTTATGCAGTGCCTGTGTAAAGGCTTTGATCTCTCCCTATTGCATGCACAGATTTTTTACTGCCCATCTGCTTAAGGGAATTGGACAAAGAAAGTGAGTAACATCTGTGCTCTTCCCATCACTGACTACCTATTTGACTTCTGAGTATAATTTGAGGTGTTGATTCTGATTACTAAAGCTCAAAGTGGTCTGCATTCTTCTTGGTTAGGCAATTTTTCTTCCTCCCTTCTTTCTCGAAGCTGAAAATGACTACCATCTCTCTTCAAACATCTCCCATGATTGAAGGATGGGTACAATTGGCTCCACGTATTGTGATTGAATGCTTTTTGATCTTGTTTTATTTTTCAATCTTTTAATTTTTATGTCACATCTGGCATGGTTAGGGCTTTGCACTAAGGGATCACTCCTGGCAAGGCTCAGGGGACCATACGCAGTACTGGAGACCAAACCCTGGTAGGGCAGATGCAAGTAAATGCCCTACCCACTGTATTATCACTCTGGTCCCCAAGCCATTTTTTTGTTTTATGAGAACCTTAAAAGAATTAACTCCAAATCATTTTTAGAAATCTATCCATTATTTTATTATTTCCTTTTCATAATAAAAATTCTAGATATCCAAAGAATTAAAAATAATTTAATTTTTAACAAAGAGAAAAATTAATGCACAACCCTCAAAATGACAATATATTGTGGATGTGAAAATTAAAGAAACAAAGGGTAAGCAATCTAATGAATGACCTCAGTCTCCTTAGTGGTAGTTCTCAGCTATTATGAAGTTGTTGGCATTTAGGGAGTAATTAGAAGAGTCACAAGTGGTGTAGACATAAAAGCAGGACTTTAGCACTCACACACCCATCCCTGTACTCATTTAAACTAGTGTGCCTTGGTATTTACCTGCTCTGCAGCAGGAGGACATTTATTTGTGCAATGATATTCTATTCTGGGACTTCACAGATTTTAGGCATTAGAAGAAATGATTATAAAACAAAAAACTGCATTTTAGTTGAGCTTAATAGGATTTATGTTTTTAACAGCAAAACCATTTATTTTATTATAATTATTGTTCAAAAATATGCTAGAGGAAACCAAGGGAAATTGAATAATTATTTAGAAGCCATTATATGAAGTGACATCAATGAGATTTTTGATGTCATTATTAAACTATAGGAAAGGTTTGTGACCATATATATATGTATATATATATATATATAGCTTACATTTATACAGCAACTATAAAAAGAAGGCAATTTATGTGCTCATTAACTTTCTTAATATTAAATAGAAATATGTCAAATACCCTGCCCACAAATATGGAGAAAACACATGATTTGGAATAAGACAGTGACTTCTGGTGGGTCCTAAGTACACCTGGGTGCTTCTATTATAATCTCTTCACTTTCACTTGCAACGACACTTTCACAGCTTTCATAAAACTCCAAATTTCTCACTCTTGATCATAAAATTAGCTGATAAGTTCTTTTTTGACAGAACGGACATAAACAATTAGTAGGGAACTTCCAGTTGGTTCCAACATACCTACCAACTTACATCTTTCTACGTTATATGCCATCCTCTCTCCTTTCCTGTTACGACAGAAAACCTAGTTCCTGCTGTAAGGCTAATGTTTCCTCTTGAGCCTAAGATCCCAACTCACTACTTTTCAAGATTTTTGTCCCAGCAATTACTCCCTCTGTTTTATGTTTGATTTTTTTCCTCCTAAGGGTATTTATTAGCACATAACTTCACTAAACTATCTTTCATCTTACAATCTATGACCCATAGATTCCTGCATGCTATTGCCTAGGTATCACCCAATTTCCATCCCTTATAGAAAGGCTCTTTACAAAGGAGTCTCTATAGTCTTGCCATAATGCTTTAATCATTTCTCAAACCCTCTCGTCAATCTTGCATTCCTCCAGGATAGTAGACATTCTATTAAATTTGTGCTGAGATCACCAATAACCTGCACATTGTAAATCAATGCTCAACAGTCAGCATTCATTTGACTTCATTTATTCGCATTTATGTCTGAAAATTATTTCCTCATTCTTTGAACATTTTCTTGTTTCTTTATTCAAAAATTTATACATTACTTTCTCTGGGTTCTCCCCATCACTGGTTTTCCTTTCTTGAATTTTTTTCTGGTTTCTCTTTATCTCCCTCATTTTAAAATTAGAGGGATCGCTAAGCAGTATTCAGGCATCATCTCTAACTCCATTCAGCTCTTAAGTAAACTAATCCAGTTTTATGGCTTTAAATACTATCTATTGATATCTTTTTCAAATTTATATCTCTATCCTGGGACTTATCACTAGATCCCAGATTCACATATTTCACTGCCTATTCAACATCTCTGATTGATGTCTCAAATCAGTGTGTTTAAACCTCAAATCCCTTCGTTCCACTCCCAAATCTAGTTCTTCCACAATATTCTCCATCTTAGTATAGATTAACTAGATATCATTTCAGTCATTCAAACTAAGAATGTCACAATTATCTTTGACTCTGCTCTTTATCTTACACCATCAATAAATCCTGCAAACTCTACTTTGAAAGTTTGTGAGGAAAGCAAACATATCAAATTTTCTCATTCTTTCACATCGGAATCAGTAATTTCTGCCCTTCTTTCTATATCACTTTCTAAGTTTTTCCCCACAAGGAGCTACCTCCAGATTATGACAGGTCACTGCCCCATATCTATTTTCAAGATGCTGCATCCTTCTCAGAATAAAATTCAAAGTCCTTTCAGTAACCACAGGACTCTACATAAGTTTGCCCCTCTGTTCCTCTGACCTCATTTTCTATGATTTGCTCATTCCTTACTCTCACTCTTGCTAGTCTTAGATATAACAAGCATATTCCTGCCTCAAGCACTTTATATATGCTTTCCCTCTACATAAAAAACTATTGGGAAGAGGAAACATATTTTCCATTTTCTGCTCAAAAGAAATCAGAGAACCTTTTCCTGATCATTCTACATGAAATATTGCCATTTGCCATTTACTCCCTAGATCTTCCTTACCCTACACTTTGTATCCATCACTATTCACTGTCACCTCACATGTTAATTGGTTTTTAGGCATATGATTGCTATGCCTTCTCTTACTGGCCTGGACTCCATGGAGGATGGTAAGTTTAGATGGTTCACTCCTCTGTTTCAGCTTGACAGTTTCAATTCTGCATGAACTTTTGGAGGGGAAAAAAAAAAACCTTAAAAAACCTGAAAGCAAGCCATTACAAATAGAACGTCCAGTGTGAAATCTTTTTTTTCAAAAAATAAAAAAATAAAATAAAAAAACAGTTAAAACTAGCATTTTATTATGTCACTGTCATCCCTCTGCTCATTGATTTACCTGAGCAGGCACCAGTAACATCTCCTTGTTAGACTTTTTGTTACTGTTTTTGACATATCGAATACGCCATGGTAGCTTGCCAGACTCTGCCATGCAGGCGAGATATTCTTGGTAGCTTGCCGGCTCTCCAAGAGGGATAGAGAAATCGAACCTGGAATTGAACCCCGGTTGGCCACATGCAAGGCAAATGCCCTAACCCCTCTGCTATCGCTCCAGCCTAACATTTTATTATATATTTTACTAAGCCTGAGTTTAAAATAAGGGACTGGAGCGATAGTTAGTACAGCAGGTAGGGTATTTGCCTTGCACACGCTAATCTGGGTTCAATCCCCAGCATCCCACAGGGTCCCCCAAGCACCGCCAGGAGTAATTCCTGAGTGCAGAGCCAGGAATAACCCCTGAGCATTGCAGAGTGTGACCCAAAAAAGAAAAAAACAACAATAAAATAAGGCACAAAAATCATATTTGTGTTATATGTTAATGAAGGGACCCCTTTATAAGCATAACCTTCATCATCCAATCATATAGTTTAGATTCTTTGTACAAACTACATTTGAGGCTCAACCCTAAACCAGTTACTAAGAGGAGAGAAAAAATGGGAAAGAAAAATAGCCTTTTTCCTTCTCTTTAGAAATTGAACTTAAGTAGAAAAGGAAGTTAGAAAGAGAAATAGAATTTGAATACTCTAATTTTAAAATATCTACAAATATAATTAATATATTTTAATTTCAAATACAATACAGAGGGTCATAATAAAAACCTTTTACTTAGATATTCTAGGTTCATCGATGGATATCTTGAAATAAATATATAGAGAAATCCATTAGTAAAACCATAAGAGGAAAGATATAGCAAAACCTGCCCTCTACCAAAAGACATTTGTTTTCATACTTGTAGCAAGGAGATGATCTCTCGACACACACAAACCCAAAGTAGCCTCGTTTTCCTCCTAGTCTGGAACCTTTTCGGTGTTTAAATTCACAGCAGGAGCTTAACCTGTTCACCTGAATTCCATTTAGGAAAAAGGTGAGGCTGAAGGGGAAACCATGGTGCCTTTTGGAAACAAATTGAAATGTCTCTGGAATTAAAAAGGAAATACATTAGTTAAAGCATTGTCTTTACACTAATAGGTTTCAAATGAAGTTTTTTTAAAAAATAGATAAGTACAATATTATAGTCTAGATCAAAGCTTCTTACAGTCTTTTCCACTTGTGACCCTTTTTCATCCCAATTTTTTTTAATTTAATTTAATTAATTTATTTATTTTTAATTTTTTTTAATTAGTAAATCACTGTGAGGTAGTTTTTAATTTTTTTGATTAGTGAATCACTGTGAGGTACAGTTACAGATTTACACATTTTCGTGCTTGTGTTTCCATCATACAATGTTCAAGAGCCCATCCCTCTCCCAGTGCCCATTCTCCACTACCAATGAACCCAGTATCCTCCCACCCCCCAACCCATCCCCCCACCCCATCCCACCTCTGTGGCAGGGCATTCCTTTTTGTTTCTCTCTCTCCTTTTGGGTGTTGTGGTTTGCAATAGGGGTATTGGGTGGCCATTGTGTTCAAACCCCGAGCGGGTTCTCCAACCACATTTTGCTTGAGCTGCCTTTTCCCCCAGCATGTGAGGCCAGCTTCCAAGCCATTAATCCAACCTCCTGGTATTTATTTCTACTATTCTTGGGTGTTAGTCTCTTATTCTGTTATTTTCTATTATACAGATGAGCACAATCTTTCTATGCCTGTCTCTCTCCTTTTTTAAAAAATTTATTTTATTGAATATCCATATGGAAAGTTACAAAGTTCTCAGGCTTATGTCTCAGTTATACAACGCTCAAACAAGCCCCACCACAAAAAAAGCCCCAGTATACCTTGCACCCCCCACCCCCCACCCCCACCTGCATAACTGATAAATTTCACTTCGTTTTCTCTTTGCCTTGGTTACATTCCATATTTCAACACAAAACTCACTATTGTTGGAGTTTCAACACACAACTCACTATTGTTGTTGGAGTTTACCCCCCAAAAATACGGTCCTACTGACAAGGAAGCATTTGATAATTAGTTTTCCATTGATGAGAATGAAGAGATATGAAGTCTTTAGTCATTCGGTTTAGGATTTCTGTATTTTAGTAATTAAGTCCAGGGAGATTTATGTTGGAAATTGCATCATTTCCCTTCCTGGGTCAGCATGGGGCAGAGGCTTAGTTCACAGTCTAGAGACATGGCTGCAAGCACTTGCTGGGACCAGAATTAGGGTGTTTTGAACTTGAAACAGCAGGACGCTTGGGCATTCTTGGGCCAGGGCCAATACTGGCTTGTGCTCCACCAAGATTTGACCCAGGTGGCCATGCTTTTGCATGGCTGCTTTGCTGCTGAATGACCAAGATCCAGAGGCCAGCTACACTACTTCTGGTCCCAGCAAGTGCTTGCAGCCATGTCTTTAGACTGTGAACTAAGCCTTTGCCCCACGCCGGCCGAGGAGGGGAAATATCATTCTTCCTCGGTTTTTCTTCTTTTTGTGGGAAGAAGCGGCATGGCGTCCGCCATATTATGGGACTTTTAAGCAGGTATGACTTGGTGGCGCTGGAAGGAGGGAAAAAAATGTGTTTTGAACTTGAAACAGCAGGATGCTTTGGCAGTCTTGGGCTGGGGCAGATATCAGTTCATGATCCACCGAGATTCGACCACAGTGGCCATGCTTTTGCACGGCCGCTTTGCTGTTGAACAACCAAGATCCAGAGGCCAGCTACACTAATTCTGTCTCTCTATTTCTGACTCATTTCACTTAACATGATACTTTCCATGTTGGTCCATTTATATACAAAGTTCATGACTTCATCTTTTCTAACAGCTGTATAGTATTCCACTGTATAGCTGTAACAAAGCTTTTTCCAATGTTTTATTTTACACAATCCCACGTACATAAGATAGGCATTCAAACCCAATATGTACTGATAAAAAATCATAAATTAATTTAAAAATTACTTTTTATAAACTTACATTTAGGTCCATGACTCTTCAAAGCCAAGACAGCACATGCTTCCATACCTCAAAGCCACCTCTATGCCTTCAGCAAAACTCCATTGCCTCAGAGATACTGAGCCTTGCAGTGTATACCAACTGAAACCTCAGGTATACAGATCTCTAAGTTCTGATCAGCCACAGAAAGTTCTTCTAGGAACTTGGATGGGATACCTCCCCCCACACCCCATACTTCCCTAAGCCATGGCAGTCACACCCATGAGCCATCTCCACTGCCATGCAAACTCAGCAGTAAAGAATTTAACTTCAGCTAGACTGACCAGTTAAAAATTCTGGATTTTCTAGAGCAACATTTCCAAACTCCACAGCAACTTAGTAGCACACCAGATTGGATGAGATGTAATGTAGAAGCCAAGCCAATCTTGACTAAGAAAAAAACTAACACGGAAACTCAACTTGTAACAACATCTTAGTAATCTCTCAAAGACTTAATATTTGTATGGTGCAATATAATCTTCACTAATTTTCTTCCAAGGTATTATATTTTGATCATCTGTTAGCCATTTATGGGTAACAAGCAATATAAAATAAATTATCCTGGGCTTGCCACAGGAGTAGGCTTGAGGGGTGGTTGGAAAAACAGAGACAATGGTGGAGGGAAGGTGACAGTTGTGGTGGGATTGATGTTAAAATATTGAATGCCTGTAAAAAATCATCATTAACAACTTGTAAACAATGGATTTAAATGAAGTGTGTGTGGGGGGGGAGGGAAATAAGGAAACTTTGATCAAGATGTTTGCTCGAGTCCATGAAAACTAAAAGTGTTCTAAATAATTTTCATTTCCCCATAGACTGAGAGAATGAACTAGAGGATCCTCACTAATGAAATTGTTTTCATGTTTCTTTCAGACATCTAGAAATACTATGCTTATACTATACTATGCCCTTAAATTAGAGTTAACTTGTACTAAAGAACAGACTTATTTATCATTCAGTGCCATAATTTATATCTTAATATTTATATTGTAAATTTAAACTGGGAATGGCAAAACTGAAAAGTTATCATATCATGTATTAGAAATTACTTAAAATGAAAACATTTAGTATGAAAAGACCTTTATTGTTATGTACTTGTGCAACTACCTGTTTCTTCATATAAAATACTTTTTAATTGAGAAATATTGACATAAATTGTTATTAGCTTACTCTATCCAGCATAGTGATTCATATATATATATACAATACCTATATATATTTTGAAATGATCACCACAGTAAATCTATTAACATCCATCACCACTCACAGATACAAACTTTTTCTTGTTTAAAAGCTTTTGAGATCTTCTCTTATAGAAACTTCCAAATGTAAAGTACACTTTTACTGACTCTGTACATTACAGTGTAAGATACATGCTGTACATTATATTCCTAAGAGTTATTGATCTTATAACTGGAAATTTTTATCCCTTACTCCCTTCACCCATTTCACTTACTCCTCACTTCTTGCTTATGGAAACTATAGTCTGATCATTATCTCTGAGTTTGGCTTTATTTCTTGTTTTGTTTTTTAATTCCACATATAAATGAGATAATAAAATACTTGTCATTGATTATGTCACATAATGTAATACCTTTATGATCCATGCAGATTGTCAGAAAATAGTGAAATTTGTTCCCCACCCATGCCCCTCCATTTGTTGTTGTCTAAATAACAATTTCAATAAATGTGCGGGACCGGGGCTGAGATCTCCAAGCCTGCTCAAATCAGGACTGGGCCTCTTCCGCCCTGATCCCCCATTCTCCAGTAGCTAGGCGGTCACACCCAAAAACTGCCCCCAGCGCCCTGTAATCCCATTAAAGGCCAACATCCAGAGACTATAAAACCAAGCTCCCAGAATCGACATCTTATAACCTGGTTTTCCCTCTCAGAAAACCTGGCTAGCTATTGAGATTTCCTGCCCACATGGGAGAGCCTGGCAAGCTCCCCGTGGCATGGTGTATTCATATACAAAAAAACATCAACAATAATGGGTCTCATTGCCCTGGCCCTGAAAAAACCTCCAATGTGGCACCGTTGGGAAGGACAAGTAAGAGAGGTTTCTAAAATCTCAGGGCTGGGACGAATGGAGATGTTACTGAGACCACTGGAGAAAATCAACAATCAACAGGATGATGGATGATGATGATGATGATATTAACTCATATCAATATCAATATTAGAAAGCATTTTACAATGTTTGAAATGTTTGCAAAATGTTGCAGTTTTAAACACACACACACACACACACAGTGAGAAGGAAACCAAGTGGGGTCTCTTCGTTCAAGTAATAATTTAGCAGGCAAGACATCAATATACCAGACATCTAGAGGAAAAGCACCAAATTCTGCCCCTTTAAAATCTGTCTCAGAAAATAGGACAGAATTAAAACAAAATAAGTTCCAGTGATTCCAGAAAAATCACTAAACTTTTGGTAAGAATTGTGGGAAACTGTGACATGCTTTCAGGGGGTGGGGTTTTATTCCCTCCTTCCACTCACCTTACACTGTCTTCAACACAGTATTTTGTTATAGCAGGGCAGATAAGGCCATGAACAACCATCACTGTGAGTGGTAACTAGTTTGATTTGTAGCAAATAATGAAAACAACCTTCACCAGTGACATAACCAGTAGTAAGCAGTAATTTGAAAGATAAACACAAGGTCATAGGTTCTGCTACCTACGACTATAGTTCCAGAGCAAACAAGTAGTAAACAGTGGAACAGCCAGAAATTTAACAGGGAGATACAGACAATAAAACAGTTGCCAATACATTCCATAAACTATACATATCTCCAATAATTTCAAGGTGGCGTTTAGTAGAATAAACCCAAGAGCTTGCACCTAAAATAAAGTAAACACCAAAGAGTCTGGTGAAAAATAAAGGTTGCAGTCAACTTGAAAACTGCCTGGACCTTGAATGTACTCCTCAACCCTCGATGGTACGTTGACTATTTGCCTCTAAAATTTGTAAACATCTACTGACTCAGAATGTGACATTTTTGGCAAAAGAAATGCCTTTGTAAATACAAACAGTGAAGGCTCATGATGAGATCATTCTGAGTTTGTTTTGAAAGGACATTCAGACACATGGAGCAGAACCACATGTGAAGAAGGCAAACACTAGAGTCACAACAAACCAAGAAATTCTGGGAATCACCATGTGTTAAAAGAGGCAAGGAAAGAATCTCTATTAGATGAACACACGGTTCTATTAACACTTTGATTTTACATTTTTGGCCTCCAGAACTATTATTTTAAGCTGCCAGTATGGGGGCTATATTTGTAATGACAGCCCCAGAAAACTGAAACACTCACAGATTCCTTGGCAGAAGGTGGTGACTTACTGTCTCAGTATCTGAACACAAAATCTGAGAAATCATTAGATAAGCACTAAAAAATACTAAAGCACTAAAAAAATTAAAATATGAACAGAGATAGTACTTATTAAGAAGATGAGAACATTTTCTCAAATTTGTTAAACTACTGAACAATCATCATGAGAGCAAAAGCTATCACCTTCAAGAAGGGAAATTCAGAAACCAGAACTCACAGTGGCTCTGAGCTTATCTAAAATGTCCACTTTTAAAGAAAAAGAAATGAAGAAGTATGGAAAAATAGTAAAGTGGAATACAGAAACAAGGAGGGAAATTCTATCGAACCCAGGTCTAAAATCTATAGAAAAGGCTTGAAGACTTGTATTAGTATTCTTTTAACTACACTATTTTTAATGCACGCAGAAAACTATAAATGTCCATCAGCTGGAGATAGATAAGTAAAACATGTCATTCATGTAACCGAATTTATTAGGTGACATCATAAAATAATATAAACGTCCATCAGCCAGAGATGGACAACACATGGTATATTCTTGTAATGGGATTTATTCAGTGATGTAAGAGGAGATCAATTAATGATAGAGATTCTATTAATGTGATTCCAAACATTTCTTCTAAGTGAAAGAAGAAAGACACAAAATATTACCCATTGACCCATTGTAAGATTTCATTTATTTGAAATGTCAGGGAAAAAAAGCTTCTTTTTGTTGTTTGTTTTTTCTCTTTTTTTGACAGAAAGCAGTAGTGGTAGCTTGGGGCTGGCTAGGAAAGTAAAGTATAACTGCCAATCAGCAGGGGTTTTTTTTTGTTGTTGACATGATAGAGATATTTTAAAACTATTCTTTTGCTTATAGCTGCATGACCTATACAATACTTAAAAGTTAGTGATTTCTACACTTCAAAAATGGATGGGGGCGGGAGCGATAACACAGCGGGTAGGGCGTTTGCCTTGCATGCGGCCGACCCGGGTTCGATCCCCGGCATCCCATATGGTCCCCCAAGCACTGGCAGGAGTAATTCCTGAGTGCAAAGCCAGGAGTAACCCCTGAGCATTGCTGGGTGTGACCCAAAAAGCAAAAAAAAAAATGGATGAATATTATGGAATGTAAAGTTTATGAAATGTAAAAATGCAATGAAGCTATTTTAAAAATCAACATATTACAACAGCAAACAAACAAAGAAAACAGTTAATAATGTGACAGTACAGTGAAATGTCTTGGTAGTAAGCATAGGCTAGAAGCCACGGCCTTAAAGACAACTACAGCAGAATAGAGTGAGTTCTGAAATCTTTTCCACCTTAATCTAAATCTTAAAAGATGGGCAAGGTTTGAATTTAAAATCCTGTTTTGAATTTAAAACCCTTTGTTTGACTGCAAACACAGCAGAGAAGCAGCTGTGTTTGTGAAGAGTAATAAGGAATTCACAAATAGGTACAAAAGGATCAGAGTAGAAACTACAAAACAAAATAGGGCAGTAGAGGAAAGGATTAAAAGAACTACCAGAAATAAAAGTTTCTTTGTTCTTTGTATCCACATGAACCCAGGAGGCCAAGGTTTACCTTGTTTGAAGGGATTACAGTGAGAAATAAAAATGCCTATGAAGAACCATACTTTATACAAAATAGAGGAAATATCCAGTGACTTTATAGGTGTACAAAATAAACAGGCAATATGTAGCTTGATAACTAAACTCACAGGACAAGACATCATGAATTACTACGGAAATAAAAGATGCTCATGAAGACATTCCTAAATAATTAGTTTTCTTATTATTACTCATCCAAAGCAAGATATAAATGAATGCAACAATTTTACTATGCTTACCTCACCATGAATAACTTAAAAATGTATTTTTTTAAAAAAAAGGGGGGAAATATTCTAAAAAACTATTCATATTTCACAGTCTCAAGGACAGCTTTGATTTGTAAAAAAGATAGATTCTTTCTGGCCCAGATAAAATGTGAAGATGCTCAACCACACCAGTCACCTCTGAGCCACCCAACTTTTCAATTTTGAACAATTACTTTCCTAACAATCAAAGGCAAGCTGAGACAAGTAGAACTAGGATTCAATTACTCAAGTCCACATTCCATTTTTAATTTAAAATTATCCATTGAGATAACAGTGAGTCTTTAGGAGTGATATATGTGCAAAATAACATTTAGCCAAGGCACACTGTCTGATAATCTCAAGTTTCCACTCTTATCACAGCATGTATATTGTGCCCCAGAAAAATCACTCTGTTATATCTTATTTTTTCATTTGTGTGTACCATATATTCTAGCAGTTAAACAGTTATTATGTATGCATTTGATTACAAGTGAGAGATCAAGACCCAGGAAAAGTTTCATTATGTTCATGCAAATTTTAGACTAGAGTTAATTTTAGCAGTTCTTCTCAACTTGTAGTTGAAAGTTTCACTTTAAAGAAATAATAATGCCTATGGAACTCTCACCAAAATTTTATAGCCCTCATATTACTAAAATGTAGGAAAATTTTTGCTACCAAGAATCTGGGGCTGAGTAGCACAGGGTAAGAATCCTCTCCAACTATCCAGGGGCTGAGATCTGCTATGACCTTGGCCACAGCTGATTGAGTCACTCCAGGGGAACCATCGTACCTCTGGACTTCTCTCATTTTCCTCATCTACAAATGAGAAGACTGAACTCTCAAATGTATGACAAAATGAGACAAAAGTAAGTTACACTTTAATCAAGTATACAAAATAGTAGTAAGGTTTCTGGCATGATTAATCATTATTGTGTATAAATATTTTTAGATAAAATATGTTTTGTATTTAACAGTTAACTATTTACTCTTTTTCTTTTATTTTAGGGGGTGCTCAGGGGTTAATGCTGGCTCTGCTTTCAGGAATCACTCTTCATGGTGTTGGATGGTCACACGGATGCTGGGAATTGAACCCAGGTTGGCCATGTGCAAAGCAAACACCCTCCTACTGTACTATTCCTCTAGTTCATTAACTATTTACCTTATGTTCTAAAATCTCAGGGCTAGGACGAATGATCAACAGGATGATGATGATGATGTCACTGTCACTGTCATCCCGTTGCTGATTTGTTCAAGCAGGCACTAGTAATGTTTCTCATTGTGAGACTTATTGTTACTGTGTTTGGCATATCCAATATGCCACATATAATTTGCTAGGCTCTGCCGTGCGGGCTAGATACTCTTGGTAGCTTGCCAGGCTCTCCGAGAGGGGCGGAGGAATCAAACATGGGTAGGCTGCGTGAAAGGAAAACGCCCTACCGCAGTGCTATCGCTCCAGCCCCCTATGCATGATCAACAGAATGATGATGATAATGATGATGTAATATTTTAAATATTTAATACCTACGTTTTCTATAAAAATTCTCTTTCGGTGCTTCAATTTTTAATAGAGTTGTAATTTTTAATTGATGAGGAAAATCAGAAAAGACAAAAGTAGCAATTTTATTTTCCCCAGATCTTCTTCCTTTAACCGCTAGTCTATACCATTATGGTTGAAATATTTTAAAAAAATTAATTAGTAAAATCACAATCTTTGACAAATGAGCTAAAAATAGAGCAAGGAAAGCCTCTACAGTAAATGGTGTTGAAAAACTGAATGGCATGTGAAAAGAAAGAACAGACCCCCATCTCACACCACGCAAAAAAGCCAATTCTAAATGAGTTAAAGATCTTTTTATAAAACCTAAATTCAGAAACTATATTGAGGAAACATAAGAAGAACCCTTCATGATATCAAATCTAGAGACATCTTCAGTGATTCAATGCCATTAACAAGCTAACGGAAGAAAAGATACATGACTATATAAAATTATGACACTTCTGCACTGCAAAAGAAATAATAAATAGAATTAAAAGACAACTGAATGACTAGGAAAACTTATCACCCACTATTCATCTGACAACAGGTTAATATCTAAGATATAAAAGCACACATGAAGCTTAACATGAAAAGAAAAATCAACCTCATCCAAAAATGGAGAAGAGACTAACAGAAACTTCCTTAAGAAAGATAAACAGAAAGCTGATTAATATATGAAAAATAGATAATATGTTTTGCATCACTGATCATTAGGAAAATGCATTGAAACAACAAATGAAATATCACCTCACACCAGTAAGGCTAGCACACATAGCAAAGAATAGAAACAACCAGTGTTGAAGTGGATGTGGGGATAAAGGAACCCTCATCCACTGCTGGCGGGTGGGACTGTCAACTGTTCAATCTTTTGGAAAACAATATGGACAATCTCAAAAAACTAAGAACTAAGCTTGCATATAAACCAGAAATTATATTTCTTGGCATTTACCCCCAAGAATCCAAAAATTTTATTCAGAAAAGACATTTGTGCTCCTATGTTTTTTGTATCACCATGTACAACAGCCAAAATTTAGAAACAACTTATGTCCAAGAACAGAGGACTGGATAAAGAAATATTGGTATGTATGTGAAATGAAATGCAACTCTATAAAATCAAAGTTATAATCATGCAGTTTGCCACTAAATAGAAGAAACTGGAGCATGCTATGCTGAGTGAGAGTTAGCCAGGAGAGGGGCAGACACAGAATAATTTCTCTCATATGTGGGATATTAAGAAGAGAATAGATATAAAGATAAAAATTTCTCTCATATGTGGGATATAAAGAAGAGAACAAATGGCCCATAGCAATAGAATGTGTGAACTCATCTACAAAACTGGGCTTACAGTTCTGGGTAAATGTATAGGGGCTTACGGGGAGACTCAGACAGTGGTGGAGGGAAGCGGACACGCTAGTAGAGGACTGGAGTCGGAACGCTGTCTGTGTGAAATCTCATCACTAACATTATTATAAATCATGGTGACTTTTAATTATTAAAAGGCTATGGACAGAGCAATAGCACAGTGGATAGGGCATTTGCCTTGCATGCGGCCGACCCAGGCTGGATTTCTCCGTCTCTCTCCGAGAGCCCGGGAAGCTACCCAGAGTATCCCACCCACACAGCAGAGCCTGGCAAGCTACCTATGGTGTATTGGATATGCCAAAAACTGTAGCACTGTCACTGCCATCCCATTGGTAATCGATTTGTAACGTCTCCATTGTGAAACTTGTTATATTCCAAAAACAGTAATAAGTCTCACAATGGAGATGTTACTGGTGCCCGCTTGAGCAAATCGCTGAACAATGGGACAATAGTGCTACAGTGCTACTATTAATAATAAAAGTACTTTCAAAAGTACTTTTGAAAAGTACTAAATTAAAATGACTTTTAGTACTTTTACTTCACAAAAGGTTTCTTAAGCAAGGAAAAATACATATTTATATAACAAGTTTCCCCCTTTTTGGTGTCTGGGATCAAAGTGTGATGTTAGGGCCTTCCAAGTACAAAGTAAGCACACAAGGCCTCAGTCACCTCATTGACCTCAATTCTCCCTTTTAATTCCATTTCACAAGACAAATTATTGACCAAAGTCACATCAGAATAATATGTGAAATCCTACATTGTGTATAATAATCACACTAACATGGACTTATGCAAAAGAAGGAAGAAATATACTAAAAGCCATTTAGCCAAATTCAAGTTATTTAGCAAGTTATTAACACTGAAGTTTATTCAATTTATGGCTTTTTATTTCTTAGCATATTTCTAAAGAACAAATTGGTAGTCTGATATTTCCTCTCAGAACAATGTATGCTACAATTCATGATGGCAATCCAAACAGTTAATTTGTTAATTTGGGGGACAGCTTATGCCTGTACCATTTTAATGATCATAAAGCTTCGTCCCCAAATTAATGTTACTAGGTTAAATCATTCCAAATTCTTCTGCAATCTTCAGAAGTGGTTGTCATGTGGGTTTCAATCATAGAGTAATAAATCTAGATTTACTTTTAGGCAGCTGGCTTATAAATCCCTGCATATGCATAATTTCATAGCGTGAACTCATTTTGATATTATACCAACAATGGCTTATCTATATAGTTTCAACTTGGAGAAATTTTTTAACTCAAATTTTATCTTTACCTTTTTCAAGAAGTTTGCCCTTGTAGACACAAAGGTTTTCTCCACCACAGTGCTGTTGATAAACTTTTATTTCATCCCGGAGATCTGGGTGATCATAATGAGATAAACGTACATTTTTTCCAAAGTACATCATTGTAATTGTTGCATTACTATGCAGAGGTATTTTATGAATCCTTTTTGGCTCCTATGAAAAACAGAAAGAGTGCTTATGCTTATTAACTAGCCACCTCTAATCATAGTGCATAGATATTATAAATGAATAAAACAAGTTTAGTTTTACATTCCCTACAGTATAACCTTTATAAAATGCACACAAACTTATGCCCATTATAAAATGAATTACTCAACCAATTATGCATTTTGACTTCCTATTCTTAATGCAAATTCTGGGTGTTTATGCACTTTTTGCTCTTTCTGTGTTTTGTATATAACAAAAATATCAATGATTCTTAGAGGAAATTGCTCTTGGCTTTAATTTTACCTGGTTCTCAGATTAAGTTAAAACAAATTAAGTATTTCTGACATAACTTTGTTCTAATATAACTTGACATTGATTGTGATTTCGCAATTATTGTTGAGTGCTTTGCCCTTAAAAACTGACAAAATATTTTTCCCTAAGCTTATTTTATGTGAGAAGGAGAGACAGATATTTAATTTTTTCTATGGTCACTGAGGATCTGGGAGAATATATGTTCTATTTCTGTAGTTATTCTGTTTCGCAGAAGGCATCCAGTTCAACAAAAAATATAACATTATTGCTATTTTTTAAAAATAGGTGAGCACTTTATTTAAAATATATTTCCTTTTTAAGTAGATGCAATAATACATTTTTAGAGCATTCAAACATAACATGCCACTTATCCTTCAAATAAGAAGGCATCGTATGTCCCCAGTAATATAGCTCAGTGGTAGGCACATGAGGTCTGGGGTTTGATGAAATGCTTCTTCAGAGACTTCATCATCTTGCCTTTTTTTTTTCTTTTTGGGTCACATCCGGCAATGCACAGGTGTCACTCCTGGCTCTGCACTCAGGAATTACCCCTGGCAGTGCTCAGGGGACCATAAGGAATGCTGGGAATTGAACCTGGATCGGCCACATGCAAGGCAAATGCCCTACCTGCTGTGCTATCATTCCAGCCCCATCATTTTGACATTTTTAAAGAATTTTGAAGAAAGATGCTATTGTTATAGCACTAAGATTGCTATAATTGTTTTTCAACTATAATCTTTACTATTGGTACTATTTTAAATATAAAACAGTAAGCTAGAAACAAAAAAACCTCATAAATTCATTGTCTATTATAAAATAAACAATAGACATATATAAGATAAATAAATCCTTTTTACTCCTATATTTATATTCCTAATTTTTTCAAAATAATAAGTGAGCATTATGTTTGTCTAAGAAACAAGGATAGATTAAGAAATAATAGAAGGAAGTGTAGGCAAATATGAATGGCTTGAAAACTAGAAGCTCTAGTAAGAATACTAGCAGTTTCAAGAATAACACAAAGGCCAGAAATTACTTTTAACCCATTTCACTTTTCTACAAATAAAATTTCCAATACATATGAAAGGTAAAGTGCACAAGTATTAGTGAAAGACACTATCTGATTTTACAATTCCTAACTGTGTTTGTTTGTTTGTTTTTTTAAGAAAAGATGCCATAAAAATTTCTGGGAAAACAACTGAAATATTTCCATATTTAAACCTATCCCCTCCCTCTCAGAGAAATTTTTTCTTCATATGATTCTATTTCTCTGCAATAAAAACCTGAGGAAAGAAACTTAATTAAGTGAAATTCTGCCAATGACAGTTTGAAAAAGTATCAAGGGCTGGAGTGTGAGATTTAAAACTGAAGCAAATTATCTTGCCTATGGACAAAAAGCTCACAAATAGAGATATAATCAACCGAAATATTTCAGGGACATCAAGAGCCATGAAGGTAAATCAGCAAACTGGAAAATTCTTAGCAGATTAGAAACATCTCCCCGAGTCTCGGGTGAAAGCAAAGGAAAGATGGTAGGCCTGGCTCCTCCTTGCAAAATCATCCTGTTTCCCCTTGCCTGAGCTAATGTAGTGCTGTGACATGCAGTGTTGCAGCCCACTGCACAATCAGCAGCCTAAAGTGAATCCAGCTCCAAGCACTCACTCAAACATTTAATGATATGGGTTTAAAAAAAAAAAGCTGCTCATTTTTGCTAAGTAGTACTTTCTAAAGTGGCAAGAACTCAAAGGTGAGCTTCTGGGAGATGAGCACAATATAAACACAAATAGTGGGATTAATGTGAAGGAAAGGCTAATCTCACTAGTACAAAATGAGAAATTGGAGGAGAAATGCTTCCAAATAAACTAAAAGAAATGACAGTTCTTCACACTTCTCATTTATGTATTTGTGGCTGGGGTTTCCTCTGTTACCCTCTCAAAAAAGTAGCACTGTCACACTGTTGTCCCATTGTTCATTGATTTGCTTGAGCGGGCACCAGCCACGTCTCCATTGTGAGACTTGTTGCTTTTTTTGGCACATCGAATACGCCACGGATAGTTTGCCAAGCTCTCAAAAAAGAAAAATATATTTCTTCGTTGGTCTGATTACTTTATTCTTTTTTTTTTTTTGCTTTGTGGGTCACACCTGGCAATGCAAAGGGGTTACTCCTGGCTCTGCACTCAGGAATCACCCCTGGCGGTGCTCAGAGGACCATATGGCTTGCTGGGAATCGCACCTGGTTCGGCTGAGTGCAAGGCAAACGCCATACCCATTGTACTATTGCTCCAGCCCCCATGATTACTTTATTCTTAAAAAGCTATTCTTCAGTTATTTCCACCAAATAATGTTTTCTGGGTTCTAAGAGAAATCTAAGAGAAAGTTGGTGGTTTAAATATATATGCTTTAAAACAAACAATTGCTTCTTTCAGGGAACTAAATTGCCTCTAGACTAATCGTCTTCTACCATACCCAAGAGACCCAGACTGATAACCTTTAAAAAGGCCTCGATGGTCCTTTATATTGTCCTTAATCAAGTAACAAAAATATCCATGAAACTTCAGTTTTATTTAAAGAGGCTCAAGGCAATTCATGCCCTGGCATAACCAAGAGTTATCTTCTTTTCTTCACCTTTTGAAGTTGCTTATGCTTGTACTCCCCCACCCTCCGCCCTTTTTTTCAGATTTCTCAGGTAAGTACAATCTCAGCTGACAAACAGCAAGTGACTTGAGTAGCTAACAAGTCAGGCATTTTATATATTTGCAATACTTCAATATTTAATATTCGTACAATATATTCACACTGGGTCTCAGCCACACACAGATCTGTATGAAAGGTTAAGAGATTTATATAGATGCCAAAGTATCAGTTCTTGTGAATATTGAGTTCTCTCCATTCATTTAGCTAAACCTTGATCAACTCTGCACATAAAATCTTGCTGAAACCACCAACTTCTAGTTAGAGATCATAGAATCCCATCCAAAACAGGGACACATAAAGAGTTGATTTTATTGGGTGCAGATCAGAGCATACCTTCCAGCTGTCCCAGAAAATTTGAATATATGTTTTCCTACCAATTGCTTTACTTCTGTACTGTGTCCCTCAACATCAGTCACCTCCTGAATATCAGAATTTTCTATGCTCCCTGAAGAGATTTGACTCTCCTGTTTAAGCTCTCCAACAATTGACAGTACCCAGGCATGAGAACTAAACATTTCTCAGACAACATAAAATGTCTTATATTCCCCAAGTCCTGATTCCTAATCATAGTAATTTTCTGTTAGATTTATACGAGAAGCAACAGAATGAATTGTAAAGGTCTAAACACTACCAGTGCATTTTTAATTTTTTAAGCTTAATTTTTAAAAATTTTAGTGACCATGATTTACAATATTGTTAATGATAGTGTTCCATGCATATTATGTTCCAACCTGACCACTTCTCTCCACCATTGTCTCCCCTCAGTACCCTTACCTCCCTGCTATACTGAGCTCTCTCTTTAATCTCCAGACCTATATAGCTATGTGAACCACATATCACTGAAACTACTTCCTTATATTCCTTGCTTTCAGTGAAGGACAGTGTCTTCCTTCTCTCTGCCTCCAGAGTCTTGCCAGTGCTGGGTCCTAATACACACTGACCTGAACCAGGCATGGGAAAATTAGGCATTCCCTCCTTCTATCTTTTGCTGAGACAAAAAGGCTACAATAGTTGATCTTGTTCTTGTCCTAAATCATTAGGTTCCCACACTTATAAGAATTCAACAGGCACCAAAATATGAAAATTGATTTTTGGTTAATAGGGGCCCATCAAATGAAACAGTACTAAAGTGATTAAACCTTAAGAAAAAATATAAAAAACAATACAGAATGGCAAGTATCCCCCGTTTGATTCTGATTACTTAAAGGGTGACAATTCTGGAGAGACAGAATAATGCTCCAGTGTTCTCATCCTAAAGGATTAGGAAGTGGTTGATCATGATATAAATCTCCTTACGTCCTCCTCACTCTACTCACTCAATTCTTCTGCTTCAGCTTTGTTTTGTCCTCTTCCGTTCTCCTTTGCTTTTTTTTTAAATTAATTTATTCTTTTATTGAATCACCATGTGGAAAGTTACAAAGCTTTCAGGTTTAAGTCTCAATTATACAATGCTCAAATACCCATCTCTTCACCAGTGCACATATTCCACCACCAAGCATCACAGTATACCTCCCCCCTCCCCCCAACCTCCTCAGCTCCCCACCCCGCCTGTGTAACTGATAAATTTCACTTTACTTTCACTTTATTTTGATTACATTCAATATTTCAACAAAAAACTCACTATTATTGTTTGGAGTTTCTCCCCTCAAAAGTCGGACATGCTGAAAAGGAAGCATTTGATAATTTGTTTTCCATTGCTGAGAATGAAGAGATATGAGGTTTAGTGGCCGCAATAGCGCCACATGGTTTTGGATTTCTGTATTTTAGTATTTTAGTAACTAAGTCCAGAGAAATATCTGCCAGAAATTGCATCATTGCAAACTTGTACCTCTCAGCTACTTTATATTCCACATATGAGTGCAATCTTTCTATGTCTGTATCTTTCTTTCTGACTCATTTCACTCAGCATGATACTTTCCATGTTGATCCTTATATGCAAATTTCATGACTTCATGTTTTCTGACAGCTACATAGTATTCCATTGTGTACATTTGACATTCCTTTTGTCTCTCTCTCTCTTATCATATCATACAACCGTTATCTGTTGCTGATTACTGCCATACCCCTATGGAAGTAATTCTATCAACCCTTCTCGGGTGTACCAGATTTTAGAGTTTGGGGATGCAAAGTCTACACTTGCAAGTTTCCTTCCTTATCTGTTTTAACACAGTAAAGTAAGCAAATTTGTCAGGAGCCAGAAATTATCCAGCTGTGTATTTCTTTTGCTAGAAAGGCCCTGTAATTAGGGATTCTTAATTACTGGATCTTCCCTTAAATTCCAACTATTTCAAAGACTCCCAGAAATACCTTCAGTACTCCCATTCGTCCAGGATTTGTTCCACTATGCCAGCTGCTAAGACACTTTGTTGAATTGACTTTTTAGCTGTTTTTAAAGTTCTTTTTATTGATATAGTTGCCAAACTGCAATGCTAATTTTAAGCAAAACATTGTTTAAAGAAAAGTGTTTCCTACAATAAATCAGGCCTACTATAAAATATGTTGAATCACCACATATTAAAACCAGGCTGATGTTTTTCTTTTCTATTCTCAAATCTGAGTCGACTAGTGAGAAAAACGAAGAATAAAAAAAAAAAAAGATAATGTTTTGACTAGGATGGGAGATATTTTTAAGTCAAACAAAGAAATGAAAAATTCCTCAGTAAAAGCTATTACATTTTAGAATTTCTTTCTTGTTGAAATAAGAAATCCATTACTGAAAGACAAACTTGATTTTCATGGTATTTACCTAGATGAAAAAGTATAAGTAGTTTTTCTCCTGGATAATAAAATAAATGAACACAGAGTTAACAAGTGCTTAAATAAAAGTAAATCACACATCCCTGCCTTCAATAAGCTTCACAGTCTAGGAGTAGAAGAAATCATGAGTAAACTATACTTAGAATAAGTGGAATATAGTAAGGAAAATAGGTAATAAAGTGCTTTTGTAAAGAAGAGATGGAACCCCAGTATAATATTTAGAAATATACTGTAAAGTATAAGGCCTTTGAGAGGGTTGGAAAAGATGGATAAGATTACCACATTTATTTTAGAACTCGCAGAAAATTGATAGAAAAAGATTTGCCTTTCTGATAGAGATACCAGCTAGAATAACAAATCTTTGTTTGTGTTGAAGAAATGCCTATCCAATTTCCATCATCCAATGAAGTGCTTAACCAATTTCCATCTTCATAGAGAGTGAAGTCTCAAGAGGCAACAACAGCAAAAAAGTGTGACTGTCAAAAAAGAATCATGGTATGTATAAAAGAAAAACTAAAGTGGTAGAAGTTAAGTCTAAATACATTACTAAAAATAATTGTAATTGGATTAGACTTGCTAATTAAAGGAACAGAGAATTTCAGATGGCAACAAACATAAATACCCATATGCTGTATAAATATATTCAAAGTTTAAAACTTTAGACACCATAAGACTTAAAATAATACACACACATATATATACCCATATAGTATATCATATATATACACATATGACATATATATATGTGTCCATATATTAAATATATGTATATATTATTTTAAGCCTCAGGATGACTTTACCTTTAGTTTTATATATTCTATGTATATATTTATATAAACATTGTATATGTATAGCTATATAATAGATTATATGGTAATATATTGTGCATATCTACATATATAGCGCCATAGCACTGTTGTAGCACTGTCATCCCATTGTTCACTGATTTGCTTGAGTGGGCATCAGAAATGTCTCCATTGTGAGACTTGTTGCTACTGTTTTTGGCATATTGAATGCACCACGGGTAGCTTGCCAGGCTCTGGGATACTCCAATAGCTTGCTGGGCTCTCCAAGAGGGATGGAGGAATCGAACCCAGGTGGGTCGTGTGCAAGGCAAATGCTCTACCCACTGTGCTATCACTCCAGTCCTACATATATATAGAAAGTACCAATTTAAAGAAAATGATTACTATTAGACAAGTATATCAAATGATAAAGAATCACTTTACTAGAAAGTAAAATAATACTAAATCTGAGCATATAACCAGATATTCTCAACAATAAAAAAACAGAACTTGACATAATTACTAAGAGAAACTAACAAATCCACATGTACAAAGAATGAATTATCATTAATACTCAGGAACTAGAATCATGGAAATTTTAAAAATGAATGGTAAGCATATTAAAGTATGACTAGCATAGGTAGAATTTCTTCTTATTGATTGCATAAGAAATATTTTTTTATAAAATTGTTGGAGTTCTCTCTGACATGTCCCTTGACCACTACAGGTCCTTGGGCCTGTAGGGAGTTCCCTGGTCCTGACTTTTTTGGGAACCAGGCTATTGTCAGGGGGACCTGACATTTTTAGGAATAATTCACCTTGATATGCCAGCAGCTGATGGCTTAAGATGTGGAAAGCAGATATCTTTGGGTATCAGCAACACTTCGATCTTGCCTCTAACTTAGAACATCAAGCACAGAGCTCTAGCAGCTTCTTCTAGTCATAACAGTAACCCTGCCTCCCTCTGCCACTACTCGTTAGTGCACTTAGGCATTCTCCCTCAGTCTCTATTTGACCATTGCCTTTTCTACTAGGACTTTGGCATATGACTATGAGTCTATGGCCCGTGCAATGGCTATACCTAAGCCATCCTGTGTGAGAGTCTTTGAGCAGTCACTGCCCTAGACCAACAGACTGTCTCCTCATTTCAGGGGTCCCCATAGTTACGAGATTTGTATAAACTTTTGTTGTATAAACTCTGCTTCCATGTTTAAAGGTTTGATGATAAAACCTGCTCCCGGTGTTTCAAGAATATATGACCAAAAAAATATATACATCAGTCCACAAATACCATAGAATCAAAATCAGAACAAGAATAAAATGCTTTTTAAAGCAAGATTAAAAGGAGTTCTCAGAACTAAAAGTAAGTAAATATATGGAAAACTTAGCCAAATGTATAAAATATAAAACTGAAATTTCCAAGCAAAGACAACAGAGAACAAGAAAAATAGATAAAAATGTTCAAAATAGTAGAGCTTCAATCTAATTAGATCCAATATTCTCCAATTAATAATTACTAAAAGAAAGAACAATTCTTTAAATGTTCTGTGATGAAAGACAGACATGCTAAGTTCTGTCAAAGTCAAGATGTTGCTGAAACTACACTACTTCTAACAACTGCAATGGGACACACTACCTCAGATGCTCATCTGTGTGTGATTTGTCATAACCATGTTGGAGAAGCTGCTCTTGTCTGTGGCCACCTCCAAATGCCCCAACCTTTGAGACATGTCCAGTGTCTGGTTTACACTGACTATAACAGACGCTGAGGTCTACAGAACTCCACTCTTCTATAGCCTCTCTGACTTCTCCAGAGGAGACCTTTAAAAAGTCAAGAAACCAAACCTAGATATGATCTCGATAGAATATCGAAGATCCTATTCTTCTTATCTTCACCTGGAAATACCTTCATTTCCATTCCTGTTATTTGGTTTAGGCTTTCTTCTGAATATTTGTCCAGAAAAGTGACAGATTTCCAAATAAAAAAGAGGACTTGATTGATGTAGAGTCAGTATTGTGGTTGCTTGAGGAAGTAGTAGTAAGGACTGTGATGCAGTCAATAAGAAAAAGGGGCTCATAATATAACTGTAGCATTTTAATTTTTGTTAAGAATTAATGCCAGGGCTGGAGCCATAGCAGAGGGGGTAAGGCATTTGTCTTACACGTGGCTAACCTGGTTTGATTCCCAGCATCCTATATGGTCCCCTGAGCACAGTCAGGAGTAATTCCTGAGTGCAGAGCCAGGAGTAAACCCTGGGCATCGTTGGGTATGACCCAAAAAACAAACAAAAGAATTAATGCAATGCATGTACCTGATAATGTTATTTACTGTCAAGTTATCCACATGGATTGTATATAATTTTGTGACATATGAGACATTTTTATTTTCTCCTAAGTAGAGATAAGTTGGAGTTTATCTCAGTAGAATGCTTTAATATAAGAAAATCAAAAGCTGCCACCAAGCAGAATGAGGAGACTCACTATTTTTGCTAGGTGGAAAATCTCACTCCCCAAGTTAGCTTTCTTCTTGATTTGCAGAGACCAATGTCAGCAAGAAATAGAATCTAAGTGACATGTTACACTCCTAAACGGAAACTTTGATGCATACCATGGTTCTGCTATCCATGGAGGTAATACACCTGAGACAGGAACCACCATGTGGGTACACAAATTGTAGCTGACAAATAAAACATGATAATATAAACAAAAAAATGATAAACTAATTTATCTGGGATCACTTTTTTAAATCAAGCTAGAGTAAACTACTATTCAGATAACACTGCAGCAGGAGGATAAAAACAGAAGGCTGAGGCTAAAGAATACAAAACTTAGGTTCCTATATGTAATACCCGGACATTTAGAGAAGAGAGAGAGAAAAATATTAAAAAAGATTGAATGCAAATTAGAGAGGATAATGACAGCACAAGAATCCATAGGTAGAGGAAAAGTATTTGATCCAGGACACAGAAAGAAGGAAAATAAAGAATGAAGGATATAAAGCTCTATCAGAGACAAAAGAAGAGACTTGTTTAATGTAGAATACAAAGGAGCAAATTTGAAAACCACAAGAAAGAGAGCTCCAGGTTTCTGAGGAGTATATTGGTGGATAATTGCTGGCAGAGGGGATGGAAAGACGAGTGGTGAGGTGTAAGCATGGTGTAAACAATGCACAGACGGGTGAGAGTTGTTTTGGTTTTGATTTTGATTTTGTTTTTTGGGCCACACCTGGTGGTTATGCTCAGGGCTTCTGGCTCTGTGCTCAGGGTTTATTCCTGGTGGGATTAGGGGAACCATAAAGAGTACTGGGGATTGGACCCAAGTCAGCCACATGTGGGGCAAGAGTCCTACTTACTGCACCATTGCTCTTATCCTGGTGTTTGGTTTTCAAGTGGAGAGCCACACGGGGCTCTACTCCAAGCAGCATATGGTCTACATGCACACTGGTATTTAACTACAAGGCTCTGTCAGGGAAAGGTGATTATCTTATCATCACAAGAGTTACAATTAATTACTATTAACTATATATGTACACAATGAAAATGAAGTGCTCTTTCGTATTATAGTCGTGGTCAATATCTCTATAAAATTTAAAATGAAATGATTTCTACATATTATATATCAACTTTTTAAAAATTATTCTAAAGTAAATTTTAGTAAGATTGTGTGTAGAATGCACGTGGCCGACCTGGTTTCGATTCCTCCATCCCTCTTGGATTGCTTGGCAAGCTACCGAGAGAATGTCGCCCACATGGCAGAGCCTGGCAAACTACCTGTGGCATATTCGATATGCCAAAAACAGTAACAACAAGTCTCATAATGGAGATGTTACTGGTGCCCACTCAAATCGATGAAAAATGGAAAAACAGTGCTGCAGTGTGTAGAATATTATGCTTTGAAGATATGTTTGGGTTCTGGTATTTTCCCAATTAAATGTTAGGATATGTTCTGATAAAACGTGTTTGAATTAAAAAAATAGAAGAAAATTATGTAAAAATAGATATAATACAAATAAAGTTTGACTACAAGATTTACTAAGATTTAAAAATAAAATCAGTTATGTCAAATTAGTCTGTTCAGCTGAACTACTCAAAATCTTTTCTTTTCAAACTCTTCCAAGATTTACAGTGACACAGACAAAATTATCATATTTCTATATGTGGAGCATATATCATTTAATTTCACAAATTATTTTATTATGAAACTAGCTAGAAATACAGTGCATATAATTTGTGGAACATAAGAAAATGTAATATGAGACTGACACTCAAGGACAGTAGAGACAAGGGCCAGGAATCTTACCCCATAGTTGGGAGACTAAATCATGAGCTGGGGGAGAAGGCAGCTGGAATAGAGAAGGGACCACTAAGGCAATGGTGGTTGGAAGAATCATTCAGGATGGGGATATGAGTAGATAAAGGACCAAACATAATAACCTCTCAGTACCTGTATTGCAAATCATAATGCCCAAAAGTAGAGAGAGAGTATGGGGGAAACTATGTCATGGAGTCAGGAGGAGGGTTAGAAAGGGGGGGTATATTGGGGATATTGGTGGTGGAGAATGTGCATTGGTGGACGGATGGGTATCTTTGTAACTGTATCTCATGGTGATTCAAAAATAATAATAAAATAAGAAATACTGTGCATTGTATTTTGCGCTTAATTAATAAAAGAAAGTTCCATAATCACCCCAATAGCATTAATGTTTGGTTCAAAGTCATTTGTAGCTGTGGTTGGACGAAATTGTCTCCTTCTCCATGTTTCAGGTCTATTTTCCCTTGTGACCTTTCTACCATGAGGATGTGATGGAGGAGGAATAGGCACCAGGTAATTGTTAATGTTTGGAAGTAGATATGAATTCATTTCCTGTGAATTGTCCGTGAAGTTCTTGAACTTCATCATTGCCTTCTTGCCCTGTAATCATGACAAAAGAACCAGTGAAATTAGAATCAGTGACCCAACTTAACCTAAAATTAAAAAAAAAAAGGCTATGATTAACAGCACACAAGCATAACTAATGGTGTATACCTACTTGAAGCTCTCTGATCTGTTGGGGGCAAAAAAAACCCTCACAGCATTTTGTTGTATCTGCAGGAAATTTAACCTCCCTTGTTTTATATTCTTTTTAAAGAACATTTTAAAATCAAACACTTATTTTTATAGTACTTTTAAGATTTTTCTTCTCTCAATAATCCATTGAATATATGAAGACCCAATTAAAACATTAAATAAAAAGAATTCTGAAGTATTCTATGATTGGATAATCTAGGGCTGGATAATCCCCCTTAACACTATTAAGGAGTATTAGTACTTTCTTCACATTCTGATTTCACCTATCCACATATGAAAATATTCATTAATGAGATCAAGGAGCTAAACTTATACTCTGTTCCAAAGACTCTATTAGGCTTATTTTCTCCTAGAAATTCTATGTGTAGAAATAAATCCTCCAACTGTACAAAGTACAGTGATAATCTGCATAAGAGGATATATATATGTACACACATTTATATGTAACTAATTTAGTTGAGCTACCGAGTGCATCAACAGGAGAAATTTAACTTAGTTTTATTACTGTCAAATTTGAAGATATAAACTTGAACACAACTTTAATAATTTTCTATAGTATGCCAATTAATTTTATTTGAATTTTAACTGATTTTTGGCCTACTTAATCTTTGTCATTTTTAAGAAAGGAAATTCATTCTCCAAACATTTATCATAGTTCATATACTAAAAGCAGGTTAAATTAAGGCATGAATACTCAGTATTTTGTTTGTTTTGTTGTCTTGGGGTCACACCAAGCTGTGCTCCTTTCTGTGTGTGCAGGAATCACTCCAGGTGGGGCTCAGGGGACCATATACATGTAGTGATAGGGATTGAGCACAGGTCAGCCGCATGCAAGGCAGCTGCCTTTTCCACTGTATAATCTCTTCAGTCATTTTTATTGAAAGCATTATTTATATGAGAAGAAAGGGATTTAACTAAATAATAATCACCAAGGCATTTAGAATAGCTGATATTGCAAGAGCTGCTCATATTCTAATTTTTTCTACATTTTCTATGTTTTCTATGCTAGCAAGCACTGATATTATAATAATTATAAATTAAAGAAATTAAGATGTAAGAATGACAAAACGAATCAGGAGCTTCTTGTAAGACAATTTTTGAACTTGCTAAGTAATTATCAGTCAATTATATTTTGGAATGACTTAGCAAATATATATTCATATAAACTTCTTACTCTGCTTTTTTTAGTTCAAAGTATCTTGGATATCTTTTTATATAGTCAGCTAGCTTTACCTTATTTATTAAGCAAACTTTAATTAACATGACATTTATAAAACTATTTTATTTAATATTTAAGGGTAGCGTTGGAGCTTTGATTCAGCAGTAGCGCTCATGTCTTGCATGTACAAAGCCCTGGGTTTGATGACTGTACTACATAAACAAAAATACATAGGTTTAGTCCCATTGCTATTTCTGTAAATTTCTACTAACAATCATTCTTGAATCTTGTGGGAGGAGGACAGACCCCACTGTGTTTAAGGCAATTACTCTTGGCTCTGTGCTCAGGGATCACTTCTGGTGGAGCTCAGGATCAAATCAGGTCAGCTGTACGCAAGGCAAGCACCATACCTGTTGTGCTACCTCTCCTTCCCCTAAACATTTCTTTTCTTGCTAAATAAAGTTTTTTTGTGTGTTTCTGAGGTGTTTCTGGGGTAGGTCCTATATGCTAAAATGCTGAAGCACTTAAAATGTTGACAGAGTAACTTCTTTTGGAGTCATCAACACCCCAGTTCAGATGCATGATTTTATCTTCTTTAAATAAGGCTCTGTGGTCTCTTCTCTTTCCTTACCCCCACTTTCTCTCTCCTCCCTCATATTTTATAAATAAAAGATTTTCTTCACCAATTAAACAAAATGTTGATGAATGTTTCCATATTGCCATCACAAGCTGTTGCACCCATTTTTGTTCTTACAGTGCATAAGAGATAATTGGTAATAAAGTCATTGTTTTTACTCAGTTGCCCCTCAACTAGAGTTCACAAAATCACATTTGCCTAAATCATAAATCTTGTTCCTGATATTTAGAAATGTTTGTCTTTTTTGTCAGTTTATGGCTGTTTCACAAACTCCACAGCCTTCATATGTTTGTTTTTGTTGCCATTTTTGAGTCATACCCAGCAGTGCTCAGGACTGACTCCTTGGCTCTGTGCTCAGGGGTCACTCCTGGCAGGACTTGGGACAATAATGTTACCTAGTATTGAATTTGGATCAGCCTTGCACAATGCAAGTATCCTATCTGCTGTATTAACTCTCCAGTCCCCCTTTACTCTTTAAGAATGCAGTAAAAATTTTGTCAGTTGTCACTAAAACCTCGGGAATCATACAAATTCTTCGTCTCCTTTTTTTATTTTGCCACACCTAGAGGTGTTCAGGGGTTACTTCTGGCTCTGTGCTCGGAGTAACTCCCAGCAGTGACTGAGAGACAATATGCAGTGCCAAGGATCTATCTTTAACCACTGTATCCCTGTATTCTCTCTCTCAAATTTTATATATATATTTATGTGTATGCATATGCATAATATGTATGTACGTATTTTTGGAATCACAACCAGTGGTGCTCGAGGGGATCAAATCTCAGCCTCTGAGATGCAAAGTATGTGGTCTAGCCCTTTGAGCAGACTCTTTCCTCAGCAGCAAACTCCTTAGGAATCTCTAGTCTGATTTTATATTAATTACTATTCATCATCGATGTCATTCAAAAACTACATGCTTTCTTCCAACAGATTATTCTTTTTACATACATTATAATGTAAAATCCAGTAAGCTTGAGACTATCATCTGCCTTGATATCTGACAATCACAGATGTTTGCAGCGTATGAAGTATAAGTTTAATTAGTTAAAACTAACACAGGATTTATTTTATTATTGTCAGCAACTCTGAACTACCACTGAATTCCTATTCCCTCAATCACTCAAACCCCAAAACTTGGAAAGAGGAAAGTAAAAGACCCAGGTTTCTAAATAAATTCAGCTGGTGATTCAGAACAGAGCTGGAAAAATCATCTGAAGGGGAAAAAAAAGTCATTCCCTAGCCAGCAGAACTTGCTTACTTGATTGATAGTATTCACATATCTAACAAGAAAATGAGTATATTAGAGTTAACAGAAGTAGGAACTTAGAAAGGAATATAATCACCTTGACAAATGTGGAAAGTGCCCATCTGAATACTCTCTATGAGAGATGAATATTCACCCATTGGACTGAATAACTCCAGCCCGAAAGGCAAGTTATACCTGGAGGAAATAGTTTCAGCCAAAGACCTTCAAGTTCTCAAGAACCTTTGGCAAGCCCATTCCTAAAAGATGAGACCAGCTTAGAGCCATTAACATTCTATATCCTCTCATTGTGATGCTATGTTCACCAGGCAACTTTCTTATTGTGATCTTCCTTCTCATGTTGGCCTGCCTAAAGGAAAAAACTTCTGGTAGCTATGGTTATTTGATGTCTAGTGAACAAGAGCCTCTGTTTGATTATGATTTGCTTCTTTTTTTCCTTTTTTTCTTTTTCTTTCTTTCTTTCTTTCTTTCTTTCTTTCTTTCTTTCTTTCTTTCTTTCTTTCTTTCTTTCTTTCTTTCTTTCTCTCTTTCTTTCTCTCTTTCTTTCTCTCTTTCTTTCTCTCTTTCTTTCTCTTTCTTTCTCTCTTTCTTTCTCTCTTTCTTTCTCTCTCTCTTTCTTTCTTTCTTTCTTTCTCTCTCTCTTTCTTTCTTTCTTTCTTTCTTTCTTTCTTTCTTTCTTTCTTTCTTTCTTTTTTTTTTGAGCCACATTCTGGTGGGCTCAGAGCTCACTAATGGTCTTTGTGCTAAAAGATCACATCTGGCATGGCTCGGGGGACCATATGTGGTGCTGGGGATCAAATCCATGTCAGCCGCATGAAAGGCTAGTGCCTATCACACCAGCTTCTATACTTTATTTCTTGATTTTCAGTTTACTCTAGGGGGAAAAAAATGACCGTGTTGTGGGTTACTGAAATTACTCCTGAGCCTGTTGTGAGTTATTTTTGATGATTTGAGACAATGTCTCAGTACCAAATAATTCCTAAATACCAGCAGAAATGGGAAATCTCTGGGTCATCAATGTAGAGAGCAGATTTAAGAAAAAGTCAGCTTAACTGGTTTCTTATGCAACCAGTTTCTGTTCAGTACTAGGAAGGAAATCTTAGTCAAAGAACTGTCACTTATGGGGCTGGAGCAATAGCATAGCGGGTAGGGCATTTGTCTTGCACAAAGTCTGCCCAGGTTCGATTCCCAGCATCCCATATTGTCCCCTGAGCACCGCAGGGATGATTCCTGAGTGCAGAGCCAGGAGTGACCCTATGCATCACCAGGTGTGACTCAAAAAAGGAATAAATAAATAAATAAATAAATAAATAAATAAATAAATAAATAAATAAATAGATAAAGTGCTGCCACTTTTGGATTAACTTTTTTTGCTTTCTGATAAACTACCAAATTAACTAACAAGATTTGGAAAACGGGTTGGAGCGATAGCATAGCAGGTAGGGCGTTTGTCTTCTACGGTCCGACCCGGGTTCGATCCCCGGCATCCCATATGGTCCCCCAAGCACTGCCAGGAGTAATTCCTGAGTGCAAGTCCAGGAGTAACCCCTGAGCATTGCTGGGTGTGACCAAAAAAAAAAAAAAGACTTGGAAAACATTATTCATATGATCAAAAGGTTATTAAATAAAGCATTAGTATCATAGTTACATTTACATATTTACACAATTATTTATTACATTTCTTAGTGTCAAGTTTATGTCAGTTTTAGATAAAAAATATTTTAATTCCATATGTCCTATGTTCCTTAATAGAACTATATTCACCCATTTGAATATATTGATAATTATGCTTATGACAGTTAATTCTTAAGTTAGCAAATATTTCTTCTTTGTGTTAGATATAGAAGCAGTATCAGTAATTAATAAAGGTACTAGTTATTTCTCTTTAACCTCATATCTTAGGTTCATACCACCTTTCTGTGCTCTATTAAAAAAGTAAAAATTTCCTGAGATGAAATCTTGAAAAGGAATCAGAGTTAACCTCCTGGGGAATTAATTTGGCATTTTAAAAGATGGACATTCTTTTCCTTCTACATCCAACTTCTCCAGAGTCAAACTTAAAGCAATTTCATACACTGATGGTAAAGTAAGTCGGCATGCAAATGCAAACCTATTCTTGGAAAATTTCATTTTCTAGGTTTCATGCATCTAAAATTTGGAAGCAGTCAACACTAGGTACATTCTGATAGAAGTCATATCTGTCTATAAAAAGTTTTCCACTTTGTTTTCATATAATCCTTCAAATTAATGATAGCTCATATTATATTAGTATAAATCTATTCCTCACTCTATTTGTCCAGCAATACAGAAATTACAGTTAGAAGCAATTCAAGTATGCTAAATTAAAGTAAGAAGCATATAATAAATTTCACTAAGTGGATTAACTGAATCTAACATCTTAAAAACTATAATAATCTATGTTCAAATCAAAAACAAAAATATTTCCTGTACAAATAACATTTACCCCAGTGGAAAGTGGAGGTTCATTTTCCAGCATTGAGCCTTTTGATTTGGACCCCGGAATTATCTTTGGAACAGTTCCTACTGCAGGATTACTAGGAAGAGGCCGCAATCGAATAGGCGGTTGTATATTTTCCGGAGCAGTATATGGTCGAGGGGCTGTCTAGATAATTAAGAAAAAACAATTCAACTTAAATTAGTATCTTGACATGTCTCCAGAACCAATTAATAACCAACAAATTGCCTAGAGTAATTAATGGTGCTTTTTTACTGAACAGATTAAACTTTAATTATGTCTTTCCATTATACATACCCTTGTGACCCAAAGTATTTGTTAAAACATATGGTGTTGAAGTCCTTTACATAACTAAATGTCACAATTATAGAGTATTTTAGACAAAGGAGATGTTCTCTATTAGGTCCCAATATTTAATTCATACTGTAAACTCATTGATATTACCTAATTTATGCTAAGTGTAGTATGGTTTTGCTCCATTAAATGTTAGGTTGAATAATGTTCCTATTTTAGAGATCTAAAGGAATATTACTAGAATAGGATCATTTATATTTAAATGTTTTCAACATAAATTCTCCTATTATTTAAGTGTTAATATTGTTGAAATTAAAAATTTCAAGTGCTGAAAAATTAAAAGTGCTGAAATGGAAGCAGTCTATGTGATTTTTTTTAAAAAAAGAAAGGCAAGTGTTAAACAGCAACATATTACCAGTTATTCAAGTCCTCTTTAAATATAAGGCAAACAAACTTTAAAACAGTAACTAGCGACTTTCAAAAATACAGTGTAAAAACTGTGAGTGTGTTTGGGGGCATAAGAGCCCTAGTGCAGCAGGTAGGGCATTTGCCCTACACAAAGCCAACCTTGGACTGATTCTCAGCACCCCATCTCTGGTCCTCTGAGCCTTGCTAGGTGAGCCCTGAGTGCAGAGCCAGGAGTAAAGTCTTGCACTGCTAGATGTAGTGGGGAATAAGAACTGATATGTTTCGCTTAGAGATTTTCTATTTGTCCCTTTATATACACCTTCCCTGGTCTATTCCAGTCCATAAGAGTCATGCCTATATAGGCTATACAAAAAAAAAAAAAACTGAGAATGCCAGCTGGATTTGTTGATCAATCTAAGGCAGGAGACAGAAGAACATGGGAAGGGAAGGAAGTCAGGCTCTTTATTCCCCTTTCTATGCCAGTTGCTATGAGCCAGCTGAGTGTTTCTGCCAATGTCCACCAGCTCTCTCGGAAAGTCCTCTCCTAACTCTCAGGTGCCACCTGCTAGTTTGTATCCAACCCATCCCTCCTGCCTTAAGCCTAAATGGTATGTTTCCCACTATGCTGACCTTAACACACTTAACATCTCTAGCTGGTTTTCCTTAATCCTGACTTCATCTTTGTAAACAGTTTATTAAATCCTTCCTAATTACCCTATTTGTGTGAGCCATCTGTTTCCTGCTAAAATCCTGACTAATACATTTTCTAATCAAGAATATGCTGCAGAGAATACCAAAACTGTCAGTACGGAACATTACAAGTGCCTTTTGGGAGCACTGCTGAAACACTGCAAGTTTAGGCTAAAGATTATCAAAGTTAAGTGGGGTCAGTGGGGAGGAATGAAGTTGTTCACCCAGTTGTTTCCTCTACAATGGCCAAAACCTGTTTAGAAAAATAAAAGTGTACATCTTGGTAAGAGAATATAGGCTGTGGGATTATCTAATGACCCATGAAAAGACTTAATACAATTGACTCCAAACAATGACAAAGATTAAATTTTGGAAAGTGATGTTAGTGATAAGAATGCCCTTATAGCCAGAAATTGATCTTAGTGCCATATTGACAAGGGTATCATAGGACGCTAAATCTATTGTTTTTGTATGTTAACCTTCATTGAATTCCAAATATTAGCTCTATAAGCAGATTAAAAAGTAATTTTTAACTTTGAAAGGTGACATAAGATAACTAGCACCAAGTGAACTACACAAATAGAGTCAGACTGTAGCACTGTAATCCATTGATTTGCTCAAGCGGGCACCAGTAATGTCTTCATTGTGAGACTTGTTGTTACTGTTTTTGGCATATCAAATATGCCATGGGTAGCTTGCCAGGCTCTGCCATGAGGGTGGAATACTCTCGGTAGCTTGCCGGGCTCTCCAAGAGGGACGGAGATTCAAACCTGGGTCAGCTGCATGCAAGGCAAACACCCTACCCGCTGTGCTATCAAGAAAAATATGAGAACTCACAGAAAATTGAAACTGAAAGCAATTGTAAATAAGCCAATGAGACAAGCAAAAATGAAAGTTTGGCAAAAACAGTTATATTTTATCCAAATGAAAGAACAAGAGAAGAAAATGGATAAGCAGAGAAGAAAAATGGTAAATTAGAACATCCAAGTACGAAAAAACAGCTGGAAGCTAGGAAGAAGATGGGTAAGAAAGATAATATTACCCATGATAATATCTTTTCACCCTTTTTTCATAACTCATTTATTTAAATTAGGTAATGTTTTAATTCCCACCCCCAAAAAATCCTATTTCTCAACTTTTTTTTCAGTTCAAAATAATTGCCTGACTCAGTCTGGGTCAACAAAGTGTGAGCCTAAGTGACACATGAAATTTCCAGATCATGCTCTCAGAGAAACATGTACCTTCACTTTTTTTACTCCCCTTCCTGCTGGCTGGAATCTCCACATGGTGGCACACCATCTTGGCTTATGTGCCTGACAGCACAAATTGTTTGACAAAGCAATGACAAAAAAGGAGTCTGAGCTTTTGATGACATCATAGAGAAGAGAGGACAAGCCAATTGAGACCAGATATGTGTACTGGGATTGGGCGTAATCCCTGTGTTTTACTCATTATTATGTGGGGTCTCTGCACACAAACCTATATTGTGATTGATGGGGGGAAGCTAAGTTGACACAGAATTTGATTTAAAAAAATAGGGTATAAGTTTATATGAGCCAAATGGTGAAATCCCTTAAAACTCACACAAGAATTCCAACTTAGAGGTTTCTGAACGGGAAATCAAAACCACACAAAAGATTTTTTTTTTGATCTCTGTAGAACAAACAACCCCCATGACACTTCCTGGCAAATAATCCCACTGAACAGGTACATAAACTAGAAACAACATTCAAGAAAGCAGATCTCCATAAACAGAACCTCATTTGTTGACAGCTGTACTGTGCTCTACATTTTACTTCCTCGCATTCTCATACAAAACAATAGATGAATTTGATCTTTAAATGTCTAAATTATTACATTTATATCTAAAACCAAATAAATGTGCACTATCCAGCTAATAGCTCAAATACACAAACTGCCAAAATTCATATTAAAAGCTACCACAGGGATCAGAAAAACAGCACAGGGACCAGAGGTAAATGGTCTGCAAGCAGAGACCGCCCTGTTCATTTGCAGAAGTGTATAGTTCTCTGAACACACAGGGCCTGAGTAGCAACACATTCTCAGGACTTGGCATTGACTCATGCTGCTCACTTGGGCTGAGTATGATTGAAGTAGCCCCAGACTCCCAGACCTCTCATTGGGAGGCTCAAAAAGGTAAAAATTAAAAGAGGTGTTGGAGAGGTGTCTCAAAGACTATGCATAGGCATTGCATGCAGTAGACCACAGTATGACTATTGGTAGCACACGGTAACCCTGAACACTGCTGGTTGTGACCCCAAAGCCTAAAGAATAAATAAATAAAAATACATAAATTCTCATAAATTGCTGTTTTTAATTTTTCATAACACATTTGTTATAATAAACCACTGGAGATTAATAATTTCAAAATTTATAAGAATGAAATTGAAATCAATTACCTGATGACTGCTCAGCTTAACTGAGAATCCCGCCCACACAGCAGAGCCTGGCAAGCTACCCGTGGCATATTCAATATGCCAAAAACAGTAACAACAAGTCTCACAATGGAGATGTTACTGGTGCCTGCTTGAGCATATCTATGAACAACGAGATGACAGTGCTACAGCGCAGTGAAAGGTTTGTTGGGTGACTTTTTTCCTAAGCATGTGCACAAAATTTTGAATGATTCACCACGGATTTGATGGGAATGGTGTAGCAAAAAATGATATAAGCTATTTTGAAAGTTGAGGGGCCCTTCATGACCACACTTGATGCTGTCCTTACTAACACAAGAAAGTTACAAAGGAAAAATCAGTTGCGATGCCTTAAAAGGATTATTAACTTCATCTCAATGTCACTTGGGGGATCAGGAGTCAAATTTAAAAGATTTGTAACTGGACTGGGAAAACAAATAGGAAGACTTGAATTTCTGTAAAATAGGAGCTATAATTCCAAGATCACGTGATGTATTCCTTGTGTCGCAGAAGCACCATAGGAAATGACAGAATGAAAACTTTTGGCTTATCAGATATAAAAACTTGTGAAATGCTGGTGTCAGTGTTTCCTATAATTTCAAAATTACTTTCTCATTCCTGCCACATTAAGATCTCCTGGATGTATCATAAACTACTTATTGAGGGTGTTCAGCTGGAAAATTGAAAAGAGAGTCTTTCAAGGGGTTTTCCTCTCTGAAACAGGTGGGAAGTTAGAAAACCAGTACCTGATTGTTTCCTTTGTTTCACTCGGGTTAAGCTTTTGAGAAGCTAGTGAGTTTGTCCTCACAAAAAGGAGTTATTTGTGTGCATATTCATTTAAATGAGTCCAGAAAACATGGTAATAACCTAATGAAGACCGTTGCTTTTCTTTACTTGAACTGTTCATTGGGGATTGTCAAAACATATTTACCTTTTGAAAAATGACAAAGTTAAACACTATGTTGATGAACCCACATCAGCAACCTGTAAAAGCAACACTTCTCTCTAAATATTGTGCAATTTGAAAAAAAATGTTCGTGCTAACAAGGAAATATATCAAGTTACACAAAGTTAGAATAAAGATGTAATCAACCAATTCATTTACAACTTAATCCATGAACCTCAGCAAATATCATAGAAATCTTTCCTTGTGTATATATTGTTTCACGCTACCTCACCTTTCTTTAAGCAAATGCCATATCTAGATTATAAATGAATCAAACTAATGGAATGCCAGTACACCATTTTTTAAAATACATTTTCTGTACATTTATGTTTTTAGAGTATTTGGACATACTTTAGTTATTCAAAATCACAAAAATAAGGATCTGGTCCAAAATACTATATAGTATAAATTAATTTGTGTGCTATAAATTTTACAGACAAAGGTAGAGTACAAAGAATAAGAACATTAAATTCAGAGATAAGAAATATAGAACATGTATGGAACAACTACCACTGCAAGGTAGGTGTTAAAGGATATTTATAAGAGAAAATATTGGGACAGCCAAATCGAGGTGAAATATTATGCAGGGTCTTATGTGCCACATAAAATTTTCCACAGGTGTCATTGTCATATAGATTCAGAGCCTTGACTCAGTGTAAAGTGCATGTCTAGTACATAGGATGCCCTCGTTTCAATTCAGAAAGGAAGGGAGGAAGGACAGGAAGAAGGGAGGAATGAAAGAATGAGGAAGAATGAGAGAAAAAAGGAAAGGGGGAAAGAGAGGAAATATAAAAGAAGCAAAATGAAGGGAAGAAAGAAGTTAAGGAAGATAGAAAAAGAATAGAAGGGAAGAGGGAAAAGAGCATGAGAAGTGAGAGTAAGAATGAAAGTGAAAAGCAGAAGAAGCTTTTTCCCCTCTGGAAAAGTCTTATTTCTCTTTCTCCTTTCCCCACACATTCTCTAAGTAAATTTCTTTCAATAAAACTATTTTACTTCAGAAAAAAATACAAATCTAGCAGTAACAAGCAAAATTATTTGACAGAAGTGATGTCGATTATACATGGGAATTTCAGAAAAGGAGTTTTACTAATATAGGACTGCTTCCATTCAGTGGAATTCATGGGATTATACAGACATGTGCCAGAGAGCATCCTTTCTGAGAGTAATAAGACATAAATTAATTAGTTGGAATAGTGCATGAAAGACTCTATAAAATGACTCACCGGTGTTAATGGACTGGAATGTCCTTCATTAAGCAGAACACTATGGCCACGGTTTGTCTTTGGGCCAACTGGGGGGTGGGGAGACAAGATTGGCATGTTATCTTCTATAGACCATCTTGTGTGCTCTCCCTGGAATAAGAAAAATAAGGAACTGGTGTGTAATTAACAATCCCAGCTAATGCTTGTAGGTAAGATACTGAATGACTAAAGAAATCCTTTGTTTTGCCAAGAAGATACCTCACAGGGATGCTTTATTTCTGGCAATACCTGTGCCCTGAGCACTAGCAGATGTGACATTGATCATTATCCCGGGGCATCAGGTCCAAGCACAGAACTGCCAGACCTCACAGTATGGCTAAGTATCCCCAGGAGTAACCCCAAAGAGCCCAGCCTTATCACTGCTTGGGTGATCTTCCCACCCCTAAAAGAATATTTTTCATTTCTTTTGAGAACATTCCTTCTGATGCCTACCATGGCAGTAAGGAAAAATTTCCACAGCTATTGCATGTCATACTGTCACACATCAGAAGCTGGATATGCCAGTAAAACTAAGAAACAATCTTTGTTTTTTTAAGACAAATTAGATATTTATTTTTTTAAACAAACCTTTTCAATCAATAATATTTCCATTTGGCTAATGTACAGGGAGATTAAATACTTGGGTCAACAGAGGTATTAGGTGGTGGAAACAAAATTGTGATTCCAAGTTTAAGATATTTTTCTTTTTAAATTACATCTTATCTCCAGAATAAAATTCCCCTTATACTGTAAGTAGCAGTCTTTTAAATTTTTCTATGAATCTCTTCACTGTAAATTATCTTTTGTGTTATTATTTGAGTAGGAAAATTCATATTTAAGTCCTCTTAAGAAACAGCATTCATAAATTATTATGTAACTCAAGTTTTATCTAGATTTTTAAAACTTTTTTATTGAATCACTGTGAGATAGATAGACCCTTACAAAGCTGTTCATGATTGAATTTCAGCAATCTTCAAAGAAATCAGCCAATTAAATGAGCTACATTGCAGTATATCATCTTTAGCAATAATATTTATTAATTTGCTTTAAGTTTATCACTCGAAGAAGTAGAATGTACCTCATTACTTTTACCAGTGGAGAGTACATGAAGAATACTTGTGTACCTGAAGAATAATGAAACAATGCTCTAAGCAAGAGTTTCATACTACATAAAGGGACTCTCAAATACATCAAGTGAAACTATAAAGGGAAAAATCTTATAATTAAAAGTCATATAGGATGCTCGCTTAGGCAGCACATATACTAAAATTGGAATAATACAAAGATTAGCATGGCCCCTGTGCAAGGATGGCATGAAAGTTCATGAAGCGTTCCATATTTTTAAATTGGTGGAGAAGAATGGGCACTGGTGGAGGGATGTAAACCAAATACAAACATGAAAGCTTGTAAGTTTGTAACTGTACCCCACAGTGATTTACTAATAAATTTTTTTTTAAAAAGTCATATAGGGAGGAACTGGAATGTCTACTGGGACTCTGCCAATGCTGTAATATGTGCACATCGTGTAATTAGTGTGTCTGACCACCTAGGTGGGAGTAAATTAAGCAAAGACACAGCAGTTTCCTGTTTCAGGCAGTGCTGGTCATTCTTCACAGTAACCCTTCTTCTCCATCAATATTCCAGAAAATACATACGAACTCAGCTTTGATGTAGAAGAGATAATATTGGCAAAGTTGAGTTCACCATAAATCTCCAGACACCAAATTTTCTTATCATGAAAAACTGATATATCATCTGCCATTTAACATTTCTATAATAAGATTGTTTTTGACCAAGATAAAATAGGCAGGTTTGAGCCTATTGGAGAAAAGAGGAAAATTCCAGTCTTTCGTGGCAAGTTATTCCACAAAAGCTCTACAAATATTCATCAGCTTGTGAAATGTGTCCACATTTGTAATACTGTACAGAACATGAATGTGTTAAGTTTGAATGGCCCAAGGAATTGAGTAAGAACACAACCTAAAATGCAAACTTTCATTTACTCCTAAGAGAATCTTTCATTTCTTGATGCAAATTTATATATTTTGTAAGTTTACTGCAAACAATGCCTATTAAATATAAAAATTTAAGTGTCTTTGCAAAACAGCCAAAGTTTATACTAAATTTATTTGCCAAAGTAGACCTTTGCTGTCATGCATTATTCCAGGGCCTTGTTCACATGAAAATGTTTCATATAATTCTTTAAATGTTCTATTTCCCATTACATTGAAAAACTTCCATCTACTTTTACCTAACAAAAGACAAATTTGCTGGCTTCTGTCACAACTCAATCATAAAAAAAATTCAAACATGGTCTTGTCAAGTTTTTCTTTGAAAGATTTGTATATTATGAAATTTATTTTGCACACACAGTTATTTGTACATAATCATCTACAATGATGGTAGCCAAGATTTAAACTTGGTTGAACTATCATTTGACCTCAGATTTGAACTACAAAAAAGAGCAAATTTTCTAAAGAAATTTAATTATAGAATCATTATATTTCAATAGCATTATGAAGTAAAGTATTATGGAGCCTTACCTTAAATCTTTGGATCCGCTCTTTCCTAGCTAAATTCTCCAGTTTCTTTTTTATTTCAAGCTGGTGGTAACGCTAAATATATAGGGAAAAATGAAGGAGAGAATCATATCAATTATAGCAAAGCATTTTATAGAGGAAAATAATCTCACCAACTAACTGTATTCTCAATTACCCTTCTTGTCATTGAGATGAAGAAGAATCACCTACATAAGTGTGCAAGTGGGAATATAAATTGATACAACTCTTTGGAACGTCAATTCTTAACATATATTAGGCAGCTAAAAGTGTTCCTATCCTTTAACCAATAAATTTCACTTTAAACCGAGGGGGAAATATGAATAGTAATAAAAATGTTTTATATACAAATATGCTCTCTGCAATGGCATTTTTTTCCCTCCAGAGTAAAAATTCCAGAAGTAGTATCAGTCTTTGAGAGAATGATTAAACTTTTTGCATGTCTATGTGTAATGAAGTAAAATTCAATCATAAAAATAATACCCACATTTAAAAAAATTTAAAAGGCGTGGCTTGCACCCAAAAAAGGTAGGATACAAGAAATTGCATAAAAATGCACACTAATTGATCACATTAACATTGTCTATCTGTCCCTGTGTTAGAAAGGTGTTTTGCATGCATCATTTATTCTCAAATGATGAACTCCTAATTATTCGTATTTGCAAAGAAACTGAGGCAGCAGGTCATGAATTTGCTGCAGGTCATAAACCTAGTCAGTGGTAGAGCTGCAATTGGAAAGTTGGTCCATCTGAAAACTTTCTGTTTTTTACAAAAACCTGCTTTTCTCACAAATGTGATAGTTATATATTAAAGTATAAATACAAACAGAAAAGAGACTATAGGAAATGTAAACAGCAGTTATCTTTGAGAGGAATGATTATATGTGGTTATTTTCTCCTTTTATGCTCTTTGTGGTTTTTCAAATTTTTTGGTAATATATTAATTATATAATGTAAAAATAAACCTCATGCATATATAATATACATATAATTGGAGTTGAAATCATCCCAGCATATATAAGAGCATTATATAACTACTTCTTTCTGGTTTTGATCACTTCCTGCTGTCTTTGGGACCTGCAGACTTGATTATTTCCAGCCTAAGTATTATCAATCCTTTTCTGAGTACTTCATTTTCTTCTCTCCATCCTTCTGGTTCCCTCACTGACCTATCAACAATCCTTATTAAATTCACTATCATTTTCCATCTTCCATTTATTTCCAGCTTAGCACAGTCCTCACTCCCACCATCCCTTCTCTGCACCACCAAAGTCTTTGTCTCATTTCTGCCCCATCTCCCACCCACCGTGACTCATCTTATTTAACCATTCCACGGCTTATGAGCAATCCCTGCCTTCCAGAATCCTGCATTACCAAACAAACCCCATCATTTGAGAGTTCTTTTTCAAGCCCTAGGTGGTGGTGATTACCCACACTGTATATATCACTCACCAAACTGGAACCCTCAGCCTTGCTCTGGGCTCTCCCTGCCTCCCACCCTCTATTCAATAATACTCGGTCTCTCTCTTTTCTCTGTGGACAGCTGAATCTTCCCTGCATTTCCACAACTGCTGTTAGCTTGCACCCTTTGGCAACAGCTTCCTAATTGACCTCCCACCTCCAATCTTTTCCAGCTCATTAATCCATCTTCCACATTTTTAGTAACATCATCTTTCTCAAAGAGTTCTCATTTATTTCACTCCCCTGCTGAAAATCATTTCATCGCCTCATCGCCTACACTCTAGTACCTAGTTGGGAATGTAAGGTCCTTCAAAAAAACAGGACCCAGCTTTTTGGATAGTGTCACTCCCTACTACTCCTTACAGTAGCCCAACAGTGCTATCTGGCCTTGGTGAACTTTCCTTTCCATCCTCAAAACCCTGTCATACCTGCTGTCTCATGCTCTAGAATATGCCTCTCATGTTTTCATATAAAATCTCAGGTGTTAAGGTGCAGTTCAAATAGCTAAACCTCTTTGGGGCTTCCTCTGACTCTCAAAGACACAGGTCATGATTCTCTTATTTTCTGAACTTAGTGTGTGTCTTCTAGCATCTGGTCAATTTTGACAGAATGTTTTTCTTTAATTATATCTCACAGCTGCATCATATAATCTCATAATGCTACACAGTAAGCCTAAAATTAATATTTGCTGCATGAACGAATATGAGAATATTAATACAAGAACATCAGCAAACTATATTGGCGTAAACTGAATGTAATACAAATATGACTGTCATTGTCACTGTCATCCTGTTGCTCATCGATTTGCTCGAGCAGGCACCAGTAACGTCTCCACTTTGAGACTTGTTGTTACTGTTTTTGGCATATTGAATACGCTATGGGTACCTTGCCAGGCTCTGCCGTGCAGGCGAGATACTCTCAGTAGCTTGCTGGGCTCTCTGAGAGGGGCAGAGGAATCAAACCCAGGTCGGCCGCTTGCAAGGCAAACGCCCTGCAGCTGTGCTATCGCTCCAGCACAAATATGAAAATGGAGATAAATATTCAATTTTGTTGACTTATATGATATATTATGTTCATATAATATCAAATTATACTATGCAACATATAAAAATCTTTTCTTTTTAATTTTCTTTAATATGACACCATTATTTATAAAGCTGTTCATAATAGCATTGTTTCAAGCATACAATGTTGCAACATCAATCCCAACACCCCTGTCCCCAAGGTCCTTGCCATTCTCTCAGCCTGCACCCTTGGCAGGCACATAACAAATTTATTTCATATTGTTTGCTCCAACAAAGCTAATATGTGATGAAACTTGTAAAATATTAATATTTATCTATGATATTATAAACTTAAAGAATTCAAAAAGACTCAATAGCATGTTTCTCGTAATGTGTCATGCATGATATTTGAGAAATCAAAATTCAAGGACAAAGGTTAATATAGAACTTGATGTCAACTGATTTGGCTTAAAATTGGTGAAAGATTAATTTTATATTGTCACTGTCATCCTGTTGCTCTTCGATTTGCTCAAGCCAGCACCAGTAACGTCTCCATTGTGACACTTGTTGTTACTGTTTTGGGCAAATGGAATACGCCACAGGTAGCTTCCCAGGCTCTGTCTTGCGGGCAAGATACTCTTGGTAGCTTGCCGGGCTCTCTGAGAGGGACGGAGGAATCGAACCCAATTCAGGCTGTGTGCAAGTCAAACGCCTTACCTCTGTGCTATTGCTCCAACCCATATTGTACTTTTTTAAAAAAACAATAACTGTTATATCCCAAATAATTTTTTAAAACATCACTGTGGCCTCTAACTAATGCTTTTATAAGTAAGTGATTTAGGGGCCATAAACAACTTCTATGTACTCATGTTTATAATATAAAACATCTGATAAATTTCTAAATTAGCACTTCTTATAGATATAAAATGAACACAATCATGGCAACTTAGGTTAACATAACTATAATAATATTAGTAACAATAAATATTTTTAGTGGAAGTACATTTAATATTGGTTTATTGATAATTATACAGTTGTTCATACGTGTTGATTGCACATACAAGTCAATGGTTTTATGAGCCAAGTTTTCTGATTTATTGCTGTATGGTCAAGCCAAGAAGTGACATGCTTTTTTCACAGAGATTAAAATGGTGTTGATGCTTGAAACTACAAGTTCTATGGAGCAAGGCTGAAATAATTTATCAAGTTAGCTAGATATCCCACTAAAAATGCCATGTCAAATTTAAAAAAAAAAAGTTGTTGATGCTGGAGTTGTAAATCTGTGCTGACCAATTTGACCTAGAGTAGGAGGGACAGCAGATGTTTCCATGCCTATTCCTTGAAACTTAGCATACGGCTGAGTTTCAGTGCCTTAAAAGAATAACATATCTGAAATAATTCATGGCAGAAGAATTACTGATATTTAAACAGATGTCACTTTATTTTTTTTAGCAAATGGAAATTGAGGTACAGATGGTGAGGGCTGGTATGTTTTAGAGTAGCCATCATGGATTAAAAAATCTACATTTGTTAAATTAAATATCACAAAATATATAAGATGCCCATATTTTTCCTTAACTGAAAATGGAGAAAAGCTTACTTTCATCTCCTGGAACTTTGCTATCTAAAGAGCCATAAAATATTACTCAAGTCACCTTGTTCTATTCCTTTTTAATGAAATATAGTAATCATTCCTGCTTCCAGGTGTAGATGAATTGTTATAATACTTAAAATATAGGTTATAAAGAAAATAGTATATTTATACCTCCATATCAAGAACCTTACGGAAAATAGCCTGAGCCAAGCACTCCCGGACATATTTCTGGTGATCCCGCTTCATGACATTTAGTTTGTATTCTTTTTCAGAAAGTATTCTTCCACTTCTTGTGATCTGCCATAAAGAAATAAAACAAGAATAGATGCAAATATAGATCCAAATATGGAAATGTAAATGCAACCAAAAAGGGAGAGACAGACAGAGGAATAAGAGGGAAAGGCCCTGTCTTGTAAGCCCAAAGGAATACAGCATTATGTATACGTTTCCTTTTTCATGAAAATTTCTCAAAGAAAAAAAAATTAAGCCAGTCTCATAGACCTATCATATCAGAAAAGCACACAGGTGGTACACAATGTTTAAAACAAGGTTTTCATTAGAGGAACATTTTTTCCCTGATGAAACCCAGGTGTTCCCTTCATTTCTTTCTTTCCTTTTTTGAACACATTAGAGAGAAAGGTGCTACTTTGAAACAATGAACAGGAGCAGTAATCAGAGCGCTGATGACCTCACAGTCAATACTTTGAAGGGCAATGCATGGAAGCTGCAGAGACTTTCATCAGTTTGTTTTAAAAAATAATTGGTTTCATTACTTTGCTTTTATACTGCTTTTCCTTATTCTACTCTCCAGCCCAGAATGTAATTTGTTGTGATTCAGAATTTTTCAGATAATGTATTGCTGCAGCTATACAGTGTTGGAGAAAGGTTTCAATTGCCAATCACTGCAAGTTCCAGGAGCGGTAGTTTTGGAGTTTTATTTATATGCCTTCCCTTTAATCCTTTTTCTATAGGCATCTTTGTTCTATTTTTCCCTCTCATCTACAAACAGAGGGTAATAATTCTTCCCAAATTGTTCAGCTTCCTTTTCACTTATTTAACACTACTCACCATTTCATGTCTCATCTAATCCTACACATTTCTTAACTGGAATCACTAGCTTTTAAACACTGTTTTTGCAACAAATCTGACTGTTGAGATCAGCTTGAACTATGCATAAAGTGATAGTCTAATGAAATTTTTTTCATAAATACAGTTTTCAATACAGTCTCTTGCCTGCACGCCTAGCTGTCTTCCCCAGGGTCCTTCAGAAGGGATGGGTTCCAGCTTCCCTCCCACCCTGAGCAGAGCTCCCACGACCAAAGACCTCCAGAGCCTAGCCACAGCCATGCTCAAGGCCCCTCTCCACATGTTCAGACAAGCCTCAGGCATGAAGGTACTGGCAGAGGAACCCAGGTGTGTGGGACCCAGGGCTGAGACCTCCAAGCCTGCTTGGGTTGGGGCTGCGATTTCCCATGTTCCAGTAACTAGACAGTCACACCCAGGGACTGCCCCCAGCACCGTGTTATCCCACCAATGGCCAACACCAGAGACTTAAAACCAAGCTCTCGGAAGCTTATAGCCTACTTTCCCTCTGGGAGAACCTGGCAAGCTACCGAGAGTTTCCTGCCCACATGGGAGAGCCTCACAAACTCCCCATGGCCTATTCATATACCAAAACCAGTAACAATGCTGGATCTCATTCCCCTGACCCTGAAAAAGCTTCCAATGCGGCATCACTGGGAAAGACGAGTAAGAGAGTCTTCTAACATCTCAGGGCTAGGACGAATGGAGACGTTATTGAGACCACTCAAGAAATTCGACAATCAATGGGGACAGCTTTCAAGTAAGTAAGCTGACCCAAGTTCGATTCCCCCACCCCTCTTGGAGAGCCCGACAAGCTTCTGAGAGTATCTTGCTCGCATGGCAGAGCCTGGCAAGCTACCCGTGACATATTCAATATGCCAAAAACAGTAGCAACAAGTCTCATAATGGAGATGCTACTGGTGCCCACTCAAGCAAATCAATGAGCAAAGGGATGACACTGACAGTGACAGCTTTCAAATAGAAAAAAATAAATGTGTTTATATAAAATGTTTTTTTGGGGGCAGAGCAATAGCACAGTGGGTAGGGTGCTTGCCTTGTATGCAGTCACCCCAGGTTTGATCCTTGGCATCTAACATAGTTCCTTGAGCACTGCCAGGTGTTAATTTCTGAGTACAGAGCCAAGAGTAACCATATAGAACCTCCTAGCAAAGCAAACAAACAAAGAAACAAAGTGTTTTTGGAAATTAAGAACTAAATTGTAGTCCTTAATATATTCTATCCATGGGATATGCTGTATGCGTAAAGTTAGGAGAAAATGCTAAGAATATTTTGCACTATCTTAGACATTAATGTGTGCCATTGTTATCTATTGGGAATAGATCTGATCTCCCCAACTTACTGGAAGCCATCGTTATCTCCTTGGAAGTAGTCTGATCTTCCAAACTAAACTGGAAGCTCTTAAAGAGTGGAACTTCTTAAAAATGAACCTGAATCAGAATCATGTCAAGCATTGAAAGACAGGTGAACAAATAGCACCTCAGAGGTTGTGATTCAAAAGATTTGGTCTGGAGCTCTATAAACTTATTTTTCTAGGTGAAGGTGAATATTGTTGATCTAGAGACTATATTTAATAAGTTTTCTAGAGAGAGCCTTGTATCTTCTTTATTTAAGTTCCAATGCACTTAATAAATGTTCAGTAAATGCTTGCTAATGTTTGTTGATAGATCAATAGAAAAAAAATTCCCAATGAATAGATGAAGTTTATTTATCTATTCCAAAGAAGTACTGTTAAAGGTTGAAACAATAATCACAAAACCAATTTATCACATTATCTTTCATTTCCACATCAATTCAGCAGGCTGGGTATCATTATCTTAATTATACAATCGAGGAAGTTGGAGCTGTTCAAGATTCTGTGTCTTATAAATGCCAGAGCCACGTCAGCCAGACCTGATAACAAAACCCCAGGAGACAAAAAGCAAAGCTCCCTGAGATCTGCAGAGCTAGAGTGAGAAACACATAAACAACAATTAGAAACACCATGTATATCCTTTCAACACCATGGCAACAACAGTTGCCGAAACCCACTGTTTTATGAAGGTAAACAGCTAAAAATCATTAGTCACACTTTCTTTGACTACTCCCCTTTCTTTCAACATGAAGCTGGTAATTTTAAAAGATTTTCACATTAAATGTACTTTCAAGAGTAGAAATTTTGTGGCGATGACAGTTTTGGAGCCAAGAAATAAGCAAACTATCAATTAGACGTCACAGGAAATGAAAGAATCTTTAAAATACAAGACATTTGGCATGAGTCACATCTTCCACTCCACATTTTAAAAATAATTCAAAACAATATCTTTTTCTGAGTAAAGTCAAGGTTTTCCTATTGTTAATCCCTAACAGTTTCTAGGTCCTCTAATGTATTCAAAAAAGGTGTTGAATACATAAATGAGTAAACAAATGATTGAAATGTGCTATTAAAAACCCATCGGGATTTTTTTCTTAATAATTTATAAGTTGCTTCAGTAGTCATTGTGAGCTCTCCTCCTCTGTTGTAACAGTCTGAAATAAAGAAGGCAGAGCTCTCAAAAGGAACTCATTTTTTTCTTAAATAAGGGAGGGAAAGCTGTCTGATTAGCTCAAAGTGGAAACCAGAAAAGGCTGGACTTAATAAAATCAGAAAACAGGTAGAAAGTAAGCCAAATCTTACCAGTCCAGATCTTAAGAGATGCCGCCTTATCCTTGTATTGTTAAAATATCCAGCCAGGTGTTTATCGGTAAGACTATTGTATGCTGCAAGTAATCTGAAACAGAAAAATGAAACCATTAAGGTTTTATGAAGTGTTCCTTGATAACCAAGGCGATTCTTGACTTTCCAATCCCCAGCCTTTGCATAATCATTCACTCAACCAGCCAGCTAGTCATTTATGCATGTGTGTATACCAAAAAAAAAAAAAAAAAAAAAAAACAGGCACCTAGTGTTTCCTAGGTTTTATGATTAAGAGCTGGGCCAGAGTTTTGATGTTATTAATCCAAAAGACATGTGTGGGAATCAGACATGAACAACTAGACTGATTGTGGAAAAGTTCAAAGGTAGAAATATGCAAAAACCATGGACACAAAGAGATCATCAACTCCTGTTGTCAAGAAAGCCGTTGTGGAGAAAGCCTGAAAGAAAGGCAGGGGGTGCTTCAGAGAATTCTTCAGCCTCCTACTCTATACTCTAAATTCTAGTAACTGGAGCTTACCTTTGCTCCTGTATCATATTTGTATGTCTTTAGAACACAGGGCATACTCTCTAAACCCTACGCCTGGTCCTCAACTGTTAACTACGGGATAATGAGACAGTAGAGGGTTCATGTGTTTCTTAACCACAAAGTTCATTGTTCTGTGCTCATCACCTCTGAGGGAGAAATTAAATCACTTGTCCTTGAACAGCATGTGTCCCAGTACTAACCATTTACTTATTTTCCCCTGATATTATTACTAAAAATCGCACATGATAATAGATACTTAGCACTATAGCACTGTCATCCCATTGTTCACCGTTTTGCTCGAGCGGGCACCAGTAACATCTCCATTGTGAGACTTTTGGCATATCCAATACTCCACCAGTAGCTTGCCAGGCTCTGCCGTTTGTGCGAGATACTCTCGGTAGCTTGCTGGGCTCTCCAAGAGAGACAGAGGAATTGAACCCAGGTAGACTGTGTGCAAGGTAAACACCCTATCTGCTGTGCTATCACTCCAGCCCAATGGAGACTTAGCATGGTAAAAATAAACCCTGGGATGCAGGTGATAAACATGTTTTGTCCATTACATTTATGTACTCAATTTCCTCTGTCTCTCTGTTTCAATATCCCCTGGCTGCTATTTCTTTGCTGCCTCTACCACTTTTAAAATTTTCCCTGGCTTTTGTTCAAGGAGTCAGCCATTATATGCTCTCCAGCATTGTCTCTCCCCTGTGCTCAGGCAGAAGCTTCAATAAATAAATGCAGCATAAATCTCAACTTGGCCTCATGTCAATTTCTATTTATGCTCAAAGCCAAAAAACCATGAGGTCTATAACAATAACATCTGTGATGCCCAAACTTCTCCTCCCCTGGAATGCTTCCTGATACAACCTGGTTATGTGGTGTGATATTCTCCTCTACTTCCCTGAAACTGAGAGTTAGATTTCACACCACATAGTGCTATTATTTTTTAGCACCCTCTGTTATATTTGAAGGATAGGATACTACATTATTCTTGTTGTCAATCTTGATCTTATTTATTGTTTTTTTTAAAAAAATGTGTTCAATAAATGAAGATAGTTTTGCTGCAGATTTGTTTTCAGTGGCAAAGATTTATAAAACAAATTTAAACTAGTTTAGAAATGGTTAAATTTCTCATATATTCAGACAATTCCATTAATTCCATGACTAGCTTCCATACTCCAATTTTATAGATTTTCTTTGATTTTTAGGGTCTTCCATTTTAAGAGGTAAGGCAGTCAAATTCACTACTTGATTACATGCCATATCTTAGTCAGTTACTAAATCTATAAAAGTTTGAAAGTAAGTTTTAAACTATACTTATGTATTCTTGTCCCATGAAATCATAAATATATGTGCACATGTACACAAATCCCGTAATTATACTGATATACATGTGATCAGAGAGAGAAGCAGACATATGTAAACAGGGAATGAGATCACATAAGCCTAACCACAGCCCAAATAAGGGTTATTTTTAGGAAAAAATCAGATGTCACTTAGTTTGGTATGTTTCTATATAGTTTCACTCTTATGTGAAAGATAAAGGAACATAACAGATAAGACACCAAAACAAAGCAAAAGCAAATTATTAGATAAGAACAAAATGGTGGTTAAAATGAGGGGAGGATGAGGAGTGAAGATGACTAAACAAGTGAAAGGGATCAACTTAACAGTCATGGAGTGAAAGTATACTTTTGTTGGTAATCATAATACAATACATACAGATTTCAAAATACAATGCATTGATACAAAATCCTGATGTTATAAACAAGATACTTCAAAATATTTTGAATGTATACACATACACTATATCACTTGCAACCAAGATTTACAGTTTGTATTATGTATGAGCAGCTAAGCTTTTATGTATTCTGAGCCCCAAGTGTGAGCCAGAGCAGGAACTCAGGACTCATATAATAGAATCAAACAAATGTCATTAGCAACTATTTTATTTAGCTGTTTACACAGCATTAATTACATCAAGATGGTTTGGGTGACCTTTTCTTCTCTCTCCCTCCTTTCTTCTAAATGCCCATCACAGGAAAGTTTCATGCTGTCAAATAGTAAGGGGAGCTTAATTTTATCCACAAAAAGAGATTGATAAGTAGTCACAAAACACAGAAGTTAAGGTGCCACGTGAGGGCTTGCAAAAATATGAACAACTGTGGAAACCATTATTTCCTGGGTTTATGTAAAAAGATAACCGGAGGGTTTCAGCAATGCACATACAAAACCAGCCTTGGATAATACTTTGAAACCATCTTTTAAATGAACTGTCTTGGTGTCCTATAGTTCATCAAAGGTTTCCTGTCTCCAAAAGGTCAACATTGTATCCCTTACCCTTTCTAAATCTCAGAATATTTTTTCAGCAACTCATTTCAGAAAGGTGAGCAGGTGTCTCTCAGTCATAACAATCACGATTCCACAGTTCACAGATTCTTAAGATAAATCATTAGACCAGTATAATATATACTCTTTTGTCTGTTTTTTTCAGGTTCAAAGTATTGAGTTATTTTTTTAAAAAAAGAAATCAATGCTTTAGAATAGCTGTGAATTCCCAAACCGTGATTAAATATAAGGTCAAAAAGTTGAGATAACATTGACCTCAACTTCCCCAGTGACTAATAAAACTACCCCCTTTTTATTCTGACTTTGTAACTTTTTTAATATTTAGATCTTAATCAGAATGTTCCCAGAGCTTTGGTACTAACTAATTTTAATTCTGTGCTCTTAGGCTCCTAAATAAATTGGTGTACACAATGCCTTTCCAGTAGTTCAAGGTCAAAAAGATCTAGTTGAGTTGAAATTTTCACCCACATCAGTCTGCTCACCTTTTTCTTATATAGGAATGATTAAGAGTCTCTGCTTGAGTGCCATGTCTAAAGCAATTTTTACAATTATCATCCTGTGCCAGGCCTTGGCATATTCTACCCAGGCACAGTTCTTTATTCAGGCAATGTCTAAATTTCTTTTTTTTTTAACTGAAGGAGATACAAAGGAATTATTTAATAAGAGAATTTGCACGACTGTAAATTATACATAGATTTTGCACAACAGTTGTTAAAGACTGAATGTTAGTTTCTCTCCTTCCAAAATCTTATTTGAAATCCCAACCCCCAATATAATGGAATTAAGGACAGGGTATTCAGGAGGTGTCTAGGTCACAAGGGCAGAGCCCATGAATGGAATTACAGTTCTTATTAAAGAAGCAAGGAGATAGTAAAGCAGTGTTCTAAGCACAAATATGGCATGGGTTTGATTCCTATACCACAAGCATTATTTGGGAGGCTTGCAAGCACCATCGAATGTGACGGTAGAGGACCCTAGATACACTATGGTGGCCCAAGACATTGCAGAACCTGAACATCATTGCATTCTCAAGCTCTTGTATTGAACTAATCACCCATTTACTTAGAATTGCCAGTGGGGCTTTCCAGCTCTTGAGCACTGCGACAGAAAATTCCCCCCAGTGCGTTTGTGTGTGTGTGTGTGTGTGTGTGTGTGAACTGTAATGTCCTTTATCACCTTTCATATGAGAACACAACAAGAAAACCATCATACTGAACTAAATAGTGGACCCTCCCCAGACACAGAAATTGTTGCCATCTTAATCTTTAACTTACTGGACTCCAGAACTATGAGAAATAATAAATTTCTGTGATTTAAGCACCTAGTTTATGGTATTCCATTACACCAGCTGCAGCAGACTAAAATAGGTCAATAAAAACATTTCACTAAATGCAGTCAATTGTCACCTTCTGACCGTTAAACCTCTTTTCACAGGAAAATGCTAGCAATCCGGTGCTTCTAACATGTCACAGCATGACCCTTTCTATGCTGTGTCTCTTCATGTGTACTTGGTGTGGACTTAGAGCTTCCCCTTGCATTTGACAAAAATATTACTGACTCACAAACTGAGATCAGAGATTTTCTGATGGTTCTGTCTCTGCTCTCTCCACTTAGTTCCTCTATTTTTCTCCCCCACCACATTCACCCCACACACCCCACACCACAACACGCATAAACACACACTCTCTTTCTCTCTCCCTCTCTCTCTCGCTCGCTCTCACTCTCTCTCTCTCTGTTCTTATAAATTATAGAACACTGGATCAGACTAAGGTCACCTAACCTCGGACATGGTGACTGAGTCACACACTAAGCCAGTTAAGCATACCACTCATTTGTCAAGTCTCTCTGCTACTCTCTGGTCAGATAGGCTGTGATCTATCTTCCCAAATCCCCAACTAAAAGGAGAGGCAACAATATTATTCATCACAGTTGAGTACTGACTTTTCTCAGGGAAATCTGTAAAACACCGGGGACATTGAGTTGGCACAGACTCAATCACAAAGTTCTCTGTCTAGTGGGGAGTTTTGTGCCTGTGTGTGTACTTAATTATTTTCCTGTGTCAGGTTAATTCCTTCACAAAAACTTACTGAATATCTCTGCCTAGACTAGGGAAGGGGCTATCGTAGTTCCCCTTCCCTAATATATCCCAGTCCATGTCATAGTACTACTGCGTAGTTTCATTTGATTTTCTTTAGGCCCTAGGAATGTAAGCAGTATATAATTATTACCACTGTCATCCCGTTGTTCATCGAATTGCTCAAGTGGGCACCAGTAACATCTCCATTTTGAGACTTATTACTGTTCTTGGCATATCAAATATGCCACAGGTAGCTTGCCAGGCTCTGCTGTGTGGGCAAGATACTCTTGGTAACTTGCTGTGCTCTTTGAGAGGGGCGGAAGAATCTAACTCAGATTGGCCACGTGCGAGGCCAACGCCCTACCCTCTATGCTATATCTCCAAATCATCCGTCTAGCTTCTTAAAATTGAAAATATCAAAAATATGATTATTGGTTAATGTGCATCAGTCCTAGGAACTAAGGACAAAGTTTGCTGACTGAGAAAAGATAATCAGGAGAAAAATCTTGCCTGCAGCATTCTGGAACACCAACATCCTCTCCCAGTACTGCCATTCCCATACTGTTTAACCCACTTGAGGAAGCGGCATCTCATGGTTAAGAGTTAATACCTAATTCAATCCCAGTTTCACTCATTACTGGCTTCATAACTAGGATCCCTTGCTAGCGAGGCTTCACACTTCCTATTGTTTGCTTCACATCCAGGAGTCACCACCCTCTGTCTCAACTATTCTACCATCCACAATAGTCTAGAACATAGTCCCTCTATCTTTTTCTGACCATTATCCCATTCTGACCTGTTTTTCCTATCTGTTCCCTCTCTTCCTCCTGTCCACCAGTTGACACTTTGTCCCAAGTCATAGCCTCCCATTTATTCTATTTTCACCTGTGATCTACTTTGGTATATCCTAGGAACTCACAGAGGATCATATGATTCATCCCTTTGAAAAACAAAGCACTCAAACATGAACACAATTCAGATTTTTTTATTTATTGCCACAAGGATGACATTTTTAGCATGCTGCCTGTTCCCATCTGAGATTTTACCACAATGACCTTTACCATGCCCATTTCTACCAAATTTCTCTTCATGATGATTTATGGTTACCTATGTATTTTCTTAGAAGATGGAAACTTTTCTCTCTAGCTATTTTCTTTGAGTTTTCACTCCAGAAACACCTTTAAAATTTCCTTCATGAAAAAAATATTTACAAGCTATATAGAGGCAAAGGTCACAAAGTTCCACATTACCTGGGTTCCATGGGACTTCATTCATGTATGAGGCTCCACTCGAGTATGTGGAAAACGGCCTGGAGCATGGCAGCAGTTGAGTTGTGGAAGTCAGCTGCCAGGGCTGGGTCCCTTGGGGTGGGTAGGGCTCTCACCTGCCCCTTTCTGGGGTGCCCCAAGTGAAAACAGCCTGGCGCAGAGACCGGTCCCCCTTGGGACCCAGCCCTGGAAGCCAACCTCCACAACCCAACCACAGCCACACTCCAGGCTACTTTCCACACGCTTGGGTCGAGCTTCACATATGAGTGAACATATTCCTAAACCTATTCTTAAACATATTCCTAAATGACACATCATAAGACACTCCCTACTCATTATCCGTAATTACCACACCATGTTTGATTGGCGCCCATGCCGCCTGAACTCCTCACACTCTCCCAAACCCGGCTCACCATCATGCCTTAGACAACATGTGACTAAGGCATGGAACTCTATACATGATCCCTGTTGGAACTCTACACATGATCCTGATGGACATTGACAGCTGTTTTGCAAGATTCGAACAGAATGGCATTGGCGGGGCACAGACCAACTGTGGTGGCAGCTGCAGTGTCGTCGCCTGCCCCAGCCAGGCCAAGTCACAGCACCATTGGACATAGAGCCATGGCAGCAGTGCGCACAGTGGCTCATCCACTGAGGGGTGCTGTCAGCCAACCACTGGGTGGCCTGGGACTTGGTGCAGGTATTCAACCTGCACAGACCCTCCACAATAGGGTCCTTCTCTGCCAGCTGCTCAATAACCTTAGGATACACTCCATCAACCTCAAGGAGATCAACCTGAGATAGCAGATGTCTCAGGTGCTGCCCAGAGATGCAGGCAGGTGCATGTTTGTCAGTGTTCGGATCATTACATCATGCCAGTTGACCAAAAGCTTACATTCTGTAGACTGGGAACACCTGTAAAGGCGATTAGAAGCCATCCCAAAAGCCTCTGTGCCTTTCAGAGAGCCTGGCAAGCTACGTGTGCTGTAAGCAATATGCCAAAAATAGTAACAACAATGATCCTATTTCCCTGATCCTGAAAGAGTCCCCAATATGCCATCTAGCTACACTAGCACACAACAGGGATGAATGGAGACGTTACTGGCACCTGCTCGAGCAAATTGATGAAAAACAGGATGACAGTGACACAGTGATACGGTGATAGAGGCAAAGAAATACTAATATCCAAATTATATGAGAACGCAATAGCAAAAACCCAAACTCCAAATACTGTAATTTAAATATGCACAGTAGAAGTGAAATTGGAATTTTTCCAAAGAAGCATACAAATAGCCAATATGAAAACGTACTCAGCACCACTAACCATTGGGAAATGCAAATCTAAACTAGAGAGAAATATTGTCTCATATCTCTTAGATGGTCTATCCTCAAAAACAAAAGACATGATAAATACTAATAAGTCTGTGGAGAAAAGGGCACTCTTTGTTGATAGGAATATAAATTGGTATAATGAGGATAGAAGTTTCTCAGAAAAGTAAAAATCAGACTCCCCTATGATCCAGCAATCACACTTCTGGTTGTCAATTTGAAATAAATGAAATACAATAGTAAAGAAATAGCTGCATCCCATGTTTATTTACTGCATCATTATTCACAATAGGCAAAACATGAAACAACCTAATCATCCATAAACAAACAAATGAATAAAAACTTGTGCATGTACACACGTATTTGTATATGTATACAGGTTGGAATATTATTCAGACATCAAAAAACAAAAATTCATGGGGCTAGAGTGATAGTCCAGTGGGTAGGGCATTTGCCTTGCCCACAGCCAACCGAGATTCAATCCCAGCATCCCATATGGTCCCCTGAGCACCACCAGGAGTAATTCCTTAATGTAGAGCCAAGAGTAACCCCTGTCCATTACTGGGTGTGACCCAAAAGGCCAAAAACAAAAAGCAAAGAAAACAGAAATTACTTCCATTTTAAACACCGTGGATAAAACCTGAGGACATTATGCTGAGTGAAATGAGTCATATAGAGAAAGATGCATACAATATAATCTCATTTATATGGGGAATCTAAACATTTGAACCCACATAAATAGTTGGAATGATGGTTTCCAGAGAGAGATAGGTGGAAGAAATAAGGCGATGTTAAATAAAGGGTACAAACTTTCAGTTATAAAATGACAATATTCTGAGTACAGCATGATGTATAGCATGATGATTACAAGCACTAATATTTCTATCACATACTTGAAAAATGCTAAGAACATACATCTGAAATATGCTCTTTCTATAGATATGTATATACACATACATATATACATGGTAACTATGTGAGATAGTGGAAGTATTCACTAACTTTAGTATGGTAATTATTTGACATATGTATACTATATCAAATTGTATAAAAATTGTAGTTATACTTTAATAAAGATATAAGGAACTGTGCATCTCAAAATTTTCCATCTACATTTGTCACTAATTTTACAATTGCTTTATATTTTTAAGTATTTGTCATAGCACTCTCTTCTTGGTATTAAAATTTGCCCAAATCTGTGCAAGGTTTATAACATGATAGGAAGGATGGATTAACCCACATTTATTTCTCACAGTCTGAAGACTGGAAGTTCAAGATCAAGGTAGCCAGCCTTGTCATGTTCTTGGTGATGGCTCTTTTCTGGCTTTATAGATAGACTTTCTCATCATGTATTTACATGTAGAGAACAGAAAAGGCAAACTGTCTGAACTCTTTTATTACAAGGGCACAAATATCTCCACAAAGGCTCCTCTCTCAGGACTTACCTTCAAATACCATTTTTAAATATCATCACATTAGAGTACTATGGATTCAAAATATGAATTTCAGAAATATTAGAAGTAGAAGAAACATGAGGGAAACATGACAGAAAAAAGGCCTCATTTGTTCCAGGTGTGGGTATGTCCAAAGATCATGTAATTTAAAACAGATTCATAAAAATTAATAACAAGCCACTATAAAATACTATATGCCTGCCCTCTACCATTTCTCAAGCACAAGCATAAATGGGAGACCATGATTGAAACTAGGTACCAACTATGGTGAGACTCAGGATGATATTAAAATGATGAAAATAAAACATTATCATGAAATATTCACCGAGAAATATAATTCCACCGATTTCACAGTATAGATTTAGGAAAAACTTAAATGAAATCTTGCAAGTTGGAGTAAATAAATATATAACTTATGCTTGAAATTAGCATATAATTAGCATAAAGCCAATGTGCTGAGCTCTTTAAATCATCTTATTCTCTTAAATAAATGTTTCTACAATCTGCTTTATGCTACAGATTTTCTAGCAAACAGTTCGGAGAGACTATAGAAAAATAATTTTAACGCTACTAGTTTTCTTTAGCTCAAATTGTGACTTAGTTCATCTGAATTCATGAATTCGTACCTACTACATCTATGTACCACACATTAGCGCCTTAAAACAACACAACTTTATTATCTAGTTAGTTCTGGAGGTCAGAAACCCAAAATGTGTCTCAATGAGTTAGAATCAAGAGTCCACACCCATGTTCATTATAGCACTACGTTCAATAGTCAGAATATGGAAGCAACACAAATGTGTAATGACAGATGAATGGATAAAGAAATTTTAGTATACACATGCATAATGCAATCTTATGCAGCTGTAGAAAAATGAAATCCTGAAGTTCACTGCAACATGGATGGAACTTGAGGGAATCATGTTAAGTGAAATAAGTCAGAGGGAAAAGAACAAATACCAGATGATCTCACTCATCTGCAGAGTATATGGAGAAAAGGCAAAGAAGAAGACAGTAATGAACAATGACCAACTCTTGACTTAGGATGACAAAAGTTGCTAAGAAACAGTGGGGGTAGGAGAAGTAGAAAAAGAAAATTGGAACAGAGGTGACATAAGGACCACAGCAGGTCATGTGAACGTTGGTGATTGTGGAAATGTACGAAATCAATTTTTGTAGTAACTCTGTACAGTACCAAAACATTAACACCATTGTAACCAAATTACCTAAGCTATAATTAAAAATTTTAATAATAAATTCTATTAAATGTCATCATAAAAAATTAATTATTTTTCAAACAACAATATGCTAGCAGGGCTACATTCGATTCCTTTTGGAAGCTCTAAGAAAAAATGCTTTTTAACCTTTCCACTATCTGAAGTCTTCAGGCTCTGGCTTCTGATTCTTTACCATACCAAACTGAGTAATTGTCAGACAAGTCTCTCATACCACCCTCTCTCTGATTCTGGCCCTTTTGCCTTTCTTCCCCATTTATATACTTTTTGAGTTACTGGATTAATCGAGACTAGTCAGTTAATTAGTGGCCTTAATTCCATCTGCAACCAGAATTAGCCCTTGCTGTATAAAGCAGTGTATTCTTGCATTATGATGATTAAGAAGGTGCATCTTTGGTGTGGCCTCTCTGCAGCTGAACGAGCATGAACTCCAGAGGCCAGCTAAACTACTTTTGGTATGGGCAGCTCCTTGCAGAATGTCTCCAGACTGAGAACTAAGCTGCAGCCCCATGCCTGCCCAGGAGGGGAAAGGTATTCCTCTCTCTCGCCTTTTTTCTTGCCGGGGGTGAAGGGCGTGGTGATCACCATATTATGAGAACCACAGATGAGAGTTACAAGCTTGCAATGATCCAATATCTGAAAGAAATTTTCCTGGACTTAGTTGCTAAAATACAGAAATCCAAAACCTCATATCTCTTCACAACAGGTCTGACTCTAGTGGGTAACTCCTAATAATAATAGTGAGGTTTTTGTTGAAATATTGAATGTAACCAAAGTAAAGAGAAAGTAAAGTGAAATTTATCAGTTTGGGGGGTGGGGGCCGGATGGGAGGTATACTGGGTTTTTGGTTTTTTTTTTTTGGGGGGGTGGAATATGGGCACTGGTGAAGGGATGGTTGTTTTAGCATTGTATAACTGAGACTTAAACCTGAAAGCATTGTAATTTTCCACATGGTAATTCAATAAAATTTAAAAAATTTTTAAAAATAAATAAAAATTAAAATTTTTTTAAAAAGAAGGAGCATCTTTGAGGAAGCATTATTCGTATTGCAACATTTGGGTTTAAATATATATATATGTATATATATATTTATTTATATATATACATATATATGCTAAATGCCACAGATCAGAAACACTGAATCCAAATGTTATAGGAATTGGATTATAATACATATTGTTCTGTAGTCAATCATTGTTGCATTCCCAATTTCCAAAGACAACTGGATGAAAGAAAATTTTTATTGCATGGATGGAATGTTATTACCAGAAAACTTTCTATGGGGACCTCAACCAGCAGTGCTCAGAGCTTCCTTCTGGTTGTGTGATCGGGGATAATACCTAGTGGGGCTTGGGGGAACCTACATGTGTTCTGGGGATTAAACCTGAGTTGATTGCATGCAAAGCAAGTGCCTTAACCTTTCTGGTCCTTATTGCATTATTTGTATGTTCTCAGGATGTCAAAACATTGTGATATTTTGTGAAGCAAACCCAAGTTTTAGAAGAAAAGAAAAAGAAGCTACCCAGATGGTGAAAGGTAGTTCTTGATACCATACCAAGACATGCAAAACAAGTTGGAAACTATGTTTTTGACCTAATTAATGTTTAAATGTAAGTATAAATCAAAAGAACAAGAGATATGCTGAGGAAGGTTCCTATGAATTTACATTTTTTTCTCTTACGAATAACAGTATGGAGGTAACTTGCTTTAGGTGAACCTAATGCATGAAAAGATACACTATCTCACAGGATTAAATTGTATTCACTGAAAACACCCCTTATTAAGTACAACACATTTCATTATTATCAAATAATTACATAAAGCAATAAAAGAAGATAGAACTAAGTGATAGCACAGCGGATAGGGCATTTGCCTTGCACGAGGCCAACCCGTATTCGATTCCCAGCATCCTATATGGTCTCCCAAGCATTGCCAGGAGTAATTCCTGAGTGCATGAGCCAGAAGTAACCCGTGTGCATCGCTGGGTGTGACCCTCAAAAAAATCAATAAGAAGAAAATGTTTACAATAACATTATACACCATTGCTTATGCTTGCACCAGGAACACAAAACACATTCCACTGGGCTACACTAGCACGTGACAGGGATGAATGGAGATCAATGGGATGACAAGTGATATAAATGATGCCATTGTTTATGATCTTCAAATTATTTTATTAATGTTAAACTGTGGGTAAAAATCATCTTAGTTCTGAGTAAACAGGTGACTATGCAGGCTTACACTGAAGGCCTGTCTAGGGAATAGAAAATAGTAAGTCATATTTAAGATTATGCCATAATCCCTACCCCAAAATAGGCATACTCTACCCTCAGACTAAGTTGAAAGATTATATGAACAAAACTATTAAAAAACAAGCAAAACTATATTTACAAAGCACTAACAGTGGTATCCTAGAGATGATTCGTACTGGCTCTTATGAGACCCTTTTTAAAATTTAAAGAAATTTCCAAATTATTATTCGGTTTATATCTGGCTTTTGTAAAAAAATTATGAAACAGAAATTGTCCAACACTAGAAATCAAGGATATTTCTTACTTCCTGAAATTAACTTACACCTATTTGACCAAATGGGTTCATATACCAAACTTTTCCTATCTAAACCAAAGAAAACATAAAGACTTTAGCAAATACAATCATTTTCCAGCAGCATTTCAATCAAGAAATATCTTGATTTGCCACTTTTCAATGCCACTAACAAAAAGCTTCAATTCACCTACCCATCTAAAAAACCTGATTATACCATTTTATGCTCAATAGAAACAAATGAGACTTAGGTGAGCATAGTTTTATTACTAAAAACAAAAAGCCTACAAAAAGGTGCTCTGCATTTCAGAGCTCACTATGTATGCAATTTTTAGAGTCTGATAGTGTTTAAGGAGGGTCTATAGCAAATCTTTTCAGCCAAAATAGGCTTCCAGAGATGATAGACTGGTAACTTGTTTCTATAATTTACTTATCAAGTGCTCATATTGGGAAATCAAGTTATACAAAGTTCAGAATATTGTGGCTTGACTGTCTTATTTTGTTTAGGGGCTGGGTGTGGTCTGAAAATCAAAATCAAACAAACACAATCCCAAATATTAAATAAAACAAAAAGTATTTGCAAAAGGGTTGAAGAGAGAGTACAGAATGCAATGTGCTGGCCTTATACACAGCCATCCCTTGTTTTGTCCCCAGCACTGTATATGGTACCTGAAGTCCCACTAGGAATGGTTCCTGAGTACAGAGCCAACAGTAAACCCTGAAAACAGCTGCTTTTGTCCCAAAAACAAACAAGCAAAGTGATAATAATGATTTACAAGAATCCATCGAATTCCAACCGTAAGAACAAACACACTTTGTCACTCTATTAAGTCTACAGTTTGGAATTGTAGCAAGATTCTAAGAAAAGAAGTTAGTAAAAATCTAAATGGGAACATCTTTCTGCACAAAAGATAAGATAGCTTAAAACAGTGTCAATAATTCCCTACATACATAGAAATTAAATTAGTCAACTTTCTGTCACTTAAAGTTGCATGTCATTTAAAAGTTCAATAATTTAAGAAGTATCTGACCAGAAGTCTTAATTCTTAAAGCTACAATAATTTTATTGCAATAATTTAAAGTAAATAAATCTATATCCAATTCAAAGTAGATTTTATTTTTTAAAAAAAGGACAGCATTGATTTTTCTCATATGTAGGTTGTAAAGGAACATAGTAAATGAACAAATGAACAATTGAAAGAGAATTGGACCATTGGTCTACAGAACTAAATTTATCTGGGAATATGGGAAGAGATGGGAAGGATCTTGGAACATTGGTGGAGAGAAGCTGGCATTTTGTGGTGGGCATGTTGTAAAAATGATGTATGCATGGAACTATCACTAACAGTATTGTAAATCATGGTAGTTAATTTTTAAAGGAGGCAGAAAAAAAGAGAATGGGATCTGAAACAGAAAAACTTGAGGTCAAATTCTAATTCCACCCCTTACAAATGCATGACCCTGAAAAATTCAATTTTCTCCCCTTTACAATTATTACTGTGAAGTAAAATGCGGTAGCTTTCTGAAGCGAATGATCTAAGTTTACTGGTCTGGAAATGTATTTACTTAGAGTTACTACATTGCTGGATTATAGAAAAATAACATGTGAAAATGACCACCTGAGGTCTAGTCAATTATCTCTTTTTATATTCTGAGGAAACAGGTTCTGAACAAAAGTTCTCAAACTTATTTGGCCTATTGCCCCTTTTCAGAAAAGAAAATCACTCAGTGCCACTCCTGGTTTCACCTTCTTGTGAAAAAACAGAAAGCACCCCCACCCCCACAATTTCATCTAAAGCTACAATTGTCTCCTGAAGTGTTCTGTCCTCGGGAACAATTGTTCCCTTTGGGAACAATTCTAAAAGTAGGCATGCTGTTCATCAGTAACTTAAATCAAAGGCTGAAAAAGAACGTCACAGGATTTCCCATAGAATTGTACCTGCCCCATTTTCCAGGGTCCTTGTCTCACTACCTGCCACCAGGATTGATTCCAGCTGTGTTTAATCAACCCCTTTATGTTCATCCTTAAATCCTCCTCACAAGGCTCAGTATAGAGCCATGCCCACTACATATTTCATGATGACTAAATCTTCCTTCCTTCCTTCCTTCCTTCCTTCCTTCCTTCCTTCCTTCCTTCCTTCCTTCCTTCCTTCCTTCCTTCCTTCCTTCCTTCCTTCCTTTCTTTCTTTCTTTCTTTCTTTCTTTCTTTCTATCTTCTTTTCTTTTTTTCTCTCTTGTTATGTTTTTTTTATTTTTTAGGCAATAACATGCCTGGCGGGCTGGAGTGATAGCACAGCAGGTAGGGTGTTTGCCTTGCACACTGGCCAACCTGGGTTAGATTCCTCTGACCCTCTCGGAGAGCCCAGCAAGCTACCAAAAATATCCCACCCACACAGCAGAGCCTGGAAAGGGACCCGTGGCATATTTGATATGCCAAAAACAGTAACAACAAGTCTCACAACAGAGACATTACTGGTGCCCGCTGGAGCAAATCGATCAGCAATGGGATGACAGTGACAGTGTCCATGCCTGGCTTCACACAGGGCTTACTCCTGGTTTTGTTCTTAATGATCACCTCTGGCAGTGCTCTGGGAATCATATGGTGTGCCTGGGATTGAACCCAGACCCAGCCATGAGAAAGGCAAAGCCTTTAAAAAAAAAAAGGCTGAAAAGAAAAATAGCCTTTTACATCCACTGTACTCTGTCTCTGGCCCCGGGATTTATTTCCATTTTAATAACACACATGTAAGGACCATCACCTTTCAGTTCTTCTGCTTCAGGATAACAAGTGAAATCTGTTTATAACAAAGAAGATTCAAAAGAACGTTTTATGTATTTTGACTTTTAAAACATTGCTTAATATTTATTGTGGATTATGATGTAAACAACGTTAGTTTTATTATTTTTGTGTATGTCAAATACATGCCTTTGGAGTGTGCTAAAATAATGCATTAGGAAAAAAGATTCCCGGAGGATGCAGAAAAAAAATACTTTTGAAGGAATCTGAAATACAGAACAGCAATTGATAAAAGATGCAATTATTTCCCAACCTCTTTAAGAAAATTCTTTGTCAACTATAAACCATGAGCCTCTGATGCCTGCACTTTATAGTGGTGATTGAATTGGTTTCATATAAATGAATTTGGATTACACTCTTTTTTATTTGCATCCAAACCTGTCATTTCAGCAATTATGCAAATATTGATTTACTATTACTCTGCTTAGTCTAATAATGAAACTAGATGAGGACCCTAATATCATTTTATTTATAAACTTAATATGATGGTTTGAAGTCACTAGTAACAATAAAACTAGTCTCCAGCTGTGCAATGCTGGCAAGAGAGTTTTACAATGTTCACAGAAGAGATAATATAAAAGTGATGTTTTGGGACTAATGTTGATGATTTCTCTCTATGATGTGATTGGAACCTCCATATTCTTCTTTGATGAGTTCAGAATTTGACATATTTTAATTGGAGAAAAAAATAACCACTTGAAAATACTGTAGCACTGTAGCACTGTCATCCCTTTGTTCATCAATTTGCTTGAGTGTGCACCAGTAATGTCTCCATTGTGAGACTTGTTGTTACTATTGTTGGCATATCGAATATGCCACAGGTAGCTTGCCAGGCTCTGCTGTGGGGGCTAGATACTCTCGGTAGCTTGCCGGGCTCACCAAGAGGAACGAAGGAATCGAACCCGGGTCGGCTACATGCAAGGCAAATGCCCTACCCGCTTTGCTATTATAAATACATGCATTAAAAATAATATTCAAATTAATAGAGGTAATAAGACTTTTCAGAGGAAGAAAACTTGAGAGAAAGTTCTAGAAACAAATAATTTCATCACTAATATTTATTGGGCCGGAGCGATAGCAAAGCAGGTAGGGCGTTTGCCTTCCATGTGGCCAACCTGGGTTTGATTCCTTCGCCCCTCACAGAGAGGCTGGCAAGCTACCGAGAGTATCTCGCTCACACAGCAGAGCCTGGCAAGCTACCCGTGTCATATTCGATATGCAAAAAAATAGTCACAACAAGTGTCACAATGGAGAGAGATGTTTACTGGTTCCCGCTCGAGCAAACCAATGAGCAACGGGATGATAGTGATACAGTGATACAGTGAATATTTATTGAGTACTTACTCAAAATTTATGTAGTGCACACAGTAAATACTAAACAGATGATGTATTGTTTTTGTAATTCTCCAAACACCCTGAAAATTACTATTATCCTCTCCCTTTGTAGATGAATAAACTGAAGTGTAGCATGGTTGGAGTTTGGATAATTAGCTGACAACAGTGAAAGGTGGATCAGGATTCAAATTAGGATTGGTTCTGTTCTGTTGTATTCAATAAATTGAAGCATGTCCTACAAATTCAGTCAAAAGTCTTCTAGAACTCAGCCTACAGAATAATAGACATACAAGGGGTCCAATAAATAAATATCTGCACAAGATGCTAAAAAGAAAAAGTCTTCATAAATAATGATCACAGGGAGAACATTTTATTGCCATAATAGAAAAATAGTTGTTTTTGTTTGTTTGTTTTTGCTTTTTGGGTCACACCTGGCGATGCACAGGGGTTACTCCTGGCTCATGCACTCAGGAATTACTCTTGGTGGTGCTTGGGGGACCATATGGGATGCTGGGAATTGAACTCGGTTGGCCGAGTGCAAGGCAAATGCCCTACCCGCTGTGCTATCATTCCAGCCCCCCAAAATAGTTTTTAAACAAAAAGCATTGGTACTGAAAATATTACTCAGCAGTTAGGAATGTGTACAATGCACATGGCCAAATTCAAACCCCAGCACCAGTGTCCCTACACAGGACTGCCTGTCATAGCCCTAGAGGTGCCCAGTACCATAGCATCTATGCAGTTCTTCATTCATGGGCCTTAGCTATGAAATTTCAATCTCTGGGAGTGTACTGGATTCTTTGAGAACTGCTTGGGGTGCCCTTATGCCTGAAAAGTGAAAGGAATGACCCAGAGACTGGAGAATTTTGTTACAGTGAGGGGATTTCAAAGTCGGAAATGGCATAATCAGATTATTCTCTTTTATTTTTTTAATTTTTCTTTTGTTTTTGGGCCTGACTATGCTCAGGGTTACCCCTAGCATGTGACCATATGGGATACAAGGGATCGAATCCAGTCTGCCGTGTAAAAGGCAACTGTCCTATCTGCTGGACCATCTCTTCAGTCCATTTTCTAATTCTTTTAATACAAAACTCCTCTTGCTATATCTTGTAAAGGCAAGTATGGTACCTGAAAGTCTGACCTCTCAAGTCTAATTTCCTGAGTTTGAAACTTAACTAGGTTATTTAGTAAATTAGCAAACAGGGACAAGGTACTTCATTTCCTGTGCCTTATATCTTTCTCTGAAAATGGAAGTATTAATAGTGAAAGTCATTTAGAACATTAAGTGAGTCGATGTGCATAAGGTACTTACTTAGTAATTTACCTAGCACATAGTGAATGCTCAATGTTTGAAATTATCATTGAATATACATCTTCTGCTACCATCATAAGTTGAAAAATAAATTTAAGTAATAATACTATTCGAGAAAAACAAACTACTTTAAAAATTCCATTATGAGTAACTCCTTCCTGCATTTAAATTTCTGCATTGGCAGAAAAATTTTCCTTGGAGGAGGCAACACTCAAATCTATTTTTCCCTACTGGATCTTCAAAATCTACATAATCACTATCCTCTTAGAAAAAGGTTTATATAAATCTAAGCACTATCTTTTGGAAGTTAGAAAACCAGGTTTCTTAATTGTCTTTTCTCTACATAATAAACTCCATGAAGGCATTAACTTCGTCCTATCCTCTAGGGTCTAGTATTCCAAGTACACAGTTCCATGCCTGGAATATATTATTGGAATGTATAGATAGTGTTGCTTCCATAGATTTTAAAATAGTTTTCCAGTTATCAATATTAATTTTATGTAACAAGTTTGGAAATTGCAATCCTCTAGAGTCATCATCATCATCATCATCATCATCATCATCATCATCATCATCCCATTGACAGTCAAATTTCTCGAGCGGTCTCAGTAATGTCTCCATTCATCCTAGCCCAGAGATTTTAGAAGCCTCTCTTACTCATACTTCCCAATGATGCAGCATTAGATGCTCGTTCAGGGTCAGGGGAATGAGACACAGCATTGTTACTGGTTTTGGCATTATGAATACACCATAGGGAGTTTGTGAGGCTATCCCGTGTGGGCAGGAAATTCTCGGTAGCTTGCCAGGTTCTCCCAGGGGGAGAAGTAGGCTGTAACATGTTGCTTCAGGGAGCTTGGTTTTAAGTCTCTAGATGTTGGCCGTTGGTGGGATTACAGGACGCCGGGGCAGTCCCTGGGTGTTAACACCTAGCTACTGGAAAATGGGAAACCTGGGTGGAAAAGGCCAAGTCCCGATCTGAGCAGGCTTGGAGGTCTCAGCTCCGGGTCCCACACACCTGGGTTCCTCTGTCTGTACCTTCACACGTGAGGCTCATCCGAACATGTGGAGAGGGGCCTTGAGCATGGCTGTGGCTAGGCTCTGGAGGTCTTTGGCCGAGGAACCTCTGCTGGGGTGGGGGGGGAACTGGAGGCCACCCCCTCCGAAAGGCCTCGGGGAAGACAGCCAGGCCTGCGGGGAAGGGACTCCTTGGCCCTAGTGTAGATCTGAAAAATTCTGTTATTCATATCCCATATTCTGATATCCAGAAATGTCCAGGTAAAATTAATGAACAGCTTAAATATGGCCTTGAAAACACCCATTTCCTTCCCTATGTCTATTCTTAGTCCTAAATTAAATTTTCTGTATGTCATAATCATGTGACACCAAGTTCTTCCTCCATCTTATCTCATCCTTATTCCTCTTCTCCTTTTGACCTCCTTTTCCACACAGAGTTGCTCTCACAAAAGCAATTGTCAAAAGTGTTCAGAACATGTGCTGAAATGCAGTTTAGGAGTAAAATACTTATTAGGGAACATCATCTGTGAAAGAAAGAGGTGGAAGGAAGATCTGAAGAGGGAGAAGTCAAACTTCAAACAGAATTGTACAATCCTGGCCGTCACAGAGGGAACCAAATCTTTTCAGCCTTTCTCTCATGCTCATTCACCATTAAGACTTGCCAACAATTAAATTTCCTAGAAACTAAATTGCTAATTCACCAAGAAGGCCGAGATCTTGAATGAGGTTCAGCAGATATGAAGATGCTGACAGCTGGAATAGCTTATAGACCACAAGTCCATATACAGAAGCATGTTTTTCTTTGAAGGAGTTCTAAGTGGTCAATTTCTATGTCAACCACAATAATACATTCCTTCTTGAAGGAACATTTTTATTTTGAGAAGATCAAAGACTTAAGTCTAGGATATAAGGTTTGATTTTGAATTAGGTATTAGAAACTTGAGCCAGGATTTACTTTGGAGAGCAGAAAATGTTTTCTAAAATCCTATAAGGATGCAACTATCACCATTATTTTATATTTGCTTTAACACACTAAACTAAATAAATCATATAAATTATCACTAAGCCTTGATCACATAGCTAATTACATTTAGGAAGCTTCTTTTGTTTTTCCCCTTCACATACCTTAACCTGAAATTTTCTATGCTAACTCTCAAATTCTAAATAAAATTCAAAATTTCTAATAGAATTTTTAACTTTAACACTGTGCACTTCTGAATGTTCAGAATTCACAAAAGTAGTTTGGTCTCCACACTTAATATTCATTCCATCTACTGGATACAGGTCAAAAATAGCTATGGTAGGCAACTGTGGGCATGCATTTGACCTCTCAATGAATACACAACCATATATAACAATATCTAATGCATGGGTCCAACTAACTTACTGATTGGCAAGAGAAATTGTATGACATAGGTCACATTTAATTTTACTTTTTTTTAAGTAAACAGTTTTATATAGAAATTGTGAAGAAGGTGGGTGGAAAGAAAGAGAGAGAGAGAGAGAGAGAGAGAGAGTAACTAAGGAGATCAAAAGAGAACACAGGGAGAGTCAGGAGTATACAACTCAGGTAGAGATGCAGGGCACCCCAGAATGGGAGGGCCACTGTTTTTATCCCACTTTTCTAAATGAGTATATTATTAAGAAAATATTTAAAATAATAATAAAGAAATTCAGATAAATATGTTATTTTTGGCAACTGACATCATTTATTATCGGGGGACTGGTTCTTTAATATGTCATAATGTTTCTAATCAATTTTATGACCATGTTACCATTGGGGTGGCCACTAGATGCTAGCCTTTGGCATCAGAAAGAAATAGGTTAGATCTTTATTTTTGAGGTGGGACAGCCTGCCCAAGCAATGATCAGAAGACCAATGGGCCCTGCCAGCCTTTCATGGTCAATTGGGCTGACTGCCCAAAGCAAGGGCCTGAGGATGTAAAACTGCTCAGGCCCTCCAGTGCTGGGGATAACTGGGCCACTCCACTGGAGCTAAAGCCCACCAAGGTTGTCCAAATCCAGATCAGACACCTGCTAGGAATACACCCTAATCATTTTACTATCCCGTGGTCCTTAGGTTAAGTCTGACTCTATGAAATTTACTCCATGAGTAATCAAGCTGTTTAATTTTTTTTTTGCTTTTTTTTTTTGGTCACACCCCTAGATGCACAGTGGTTAGTCCTGGCTCATGCACTCAGGAATTACTCCTGGCAGTACTCAGGGGACCATATGGGATGCTAGGATTCGAACCCAGGTCGGCCATGTGCAAGACAAAACGCCCTACCTGCTGTGCTACCACTCCAGTCTCTGTTTAATTATTATTAATCTCGATTTCATTGCTTGTAAGAGGGGATAAACAAGAATCCCTTATCTCTGGAGCTTCTGTTAAATAAGATAATGCTAGCAAAATACATAGCACCATGTGACATCACTTATTAATGTTTTATTCTTAAATTAGCCATACGCTTTAGCTAGTGCTTTGAAAGCAGTAACTACCTTAAGCTTGGGGACTCTAGAGAAGCAAAGAGAAAGAAGTCAAAGGACGATCAAAGATTTCAGGAATAAAATGAAGTCCAAGCCAGAAAAAGGAATAGAATAAATGCCAGGCTTCATGAAAAGGAAATAAGGATACTTATATCAGGATTTATCTAGGATGTGGAACTAAATTATGCAAAGACTGGGGAGTATAAGGTGGGGGCGAGGTGGGGGGAAACTCAGCATTTTACTACCTTCTTTTCCTACCAAACTCCCTGCCTACATGTTTCCATCCTTGTTGTATGCACACATGCACATACATGAACACATACAAGCATACTTTCAGGGCCCCCATGAAGGAACCCCACTGTTTCAGAGGCCAGAGGATAAAAACGAGAGAAGGGAAGTCAGTGTGTCTGAAGATGAATAGTTTTTTTGTGGAACAATTGCAGTGTTATTGTCAGATTCCCAAGTCTGCTGTCATAGCCTCAAAGCTGGGTAATGGGTATTCTGCACTCAAGATACTGACAATCTAAATAAAAAAATAATAGTAGGACTGTCTGATATGATATAATCATAACAGTTACTTTTTTATTGGCCCAGTAAGCATGATTTCATTTCATCTTCAAAAAATCCCCTGGATAAAGTTTTAGGTCGAATTACAAATGAATGAATTATGCCTATACAGGATGGATATGTCAGAAGAACTGAAACCTGAGCCAAGTGTTAAATACCAAGTCAAGATGTGGATAGGTAACCATGAGAACAGAAGTACCATCGAGATTCACATTAAGAAGTGGGAACATCATAGATAAATGTCCCAGAGAAAGATCATAAAGTCCCTGTAATCAAGTTGAAATTATTACTTATATAGAATCAATGCACCCGGGTTTGATTCTTCCATCCCTCTTGGAGAGCCCGGCAAGCTACCAAGAGTATCCCACCCGCACAGCAGAGCCTGGCAAGCTACCCCTGGCGTATTGGATATGCCAAAAACAGTAACAACAAGTCTCACAATGGAGATGTTACTGATGCCCACTCGAGCAAATCGATGAACAACGGGATGACAGTGCTACAGTGCAGTGCAAAAATCAATGCAACAAGTGACAGTTGAGCTTTATAGAATTATTTAATCATTACAGTAATTTTGCCCTATATGTCAAGTGAGCTTTAGTGGTTATTTTTGGCTAAGAAATTCATCACTCCTTTCTTTCTTCTTCATCCTTCCTCCCTCCCTTGTTTCTCTGTCTCTGTCTGTCTCTGTCTTTGTCTCTATCTGTCTGCCTGTCTGTCTGTCTCTCTCTCTCTCTCTCTTTCTCTCTTTCTGTGTGTGTGTGTGTGTGTGTGTGTGTGTGTGTGTGTGTATAATGAGAACTAACTCCTTGGTCTTACACATGCAAGGCATGTGCTCTACCACTGAACAACATCCTAGCCATGATTACTCTTTAAACTTGGAAAAACAAACTCCATGTACCAAAAATGATAATACCAAAATACTGTGTGTGTTGAGAATGCAAGGACAGCATACTCAACCCCTTTAAAAATCTTCCCTGGGGCTGGAGTACATCAAGTAGGGCACTTGCCTGGCATGCAGCAGGCCCAAATTAATTTCTCCTGGTATTCTATATGGTCCTCCAAATCATGCCAGGAGTGATCCCTGAGAGCAGAGCCAGGAATTAGCCCTGAGAAACTGCAGGATGTGACCCCAAAACCAAAACACAAAATTGAATCTTCTCATTCACAAGTAGTAAAATTTAAAATAATACAGCTAGCTGGTCAACTGTTTAAGAGGTTGGCTGTCTATTAACCAATCATCTAATTTTAAAGTATATTTTTTACCAGTCTCACTACCATTTATCAATGTCAAAGTAATGAAACAGTTTCCTCAGTTTATTCTGAATCCTCAAACTAGATAAGCATAAGTATGCTGATAAGTACAATGACACTGGTTCAAAGTTCCCATTTTTATTCAAATTCTCACTTCTTTCTATCATGGTTTCTTTAAACAGGCAAGCCCATTTCAGGGTTATGAATAGGTGGGTTATTGCTAATTTGCTTTGTGAAAATTCAATATAAGTTAAATTAATTTAAAAATATAAATTTAAATATATAAATTAAAAAGATGATTGTTTAAAACAAATGAATTGAACAAGAGAGTAATTTTTGAAGTGAAACCACATTCCTTATTCTTATCTCCATTTACTTTGAGACAGTGCTGTGGTTTTCGTTTTGTTTCATTTGGGCAGAGGCTGCCCACATGGGCACACCCTGGCAAGCTACCCATGGCATATTCGATATGCCAAAAACAGTAACAATAGGTCTCATTCCCCTGACCCTGAAAGAGCCTCCAATCGTTGGGAAAAATGAGTAAGGAGAGGCTGTTAAAATCTCAGGGCTTGGAGAAATAGAGATGTTACTAGTGCCTGCTCGAGTAAATCGGACGAACAATGGGATGACAGTGACAGTGAAACAGTGATTCATTTGGGTACTATACCCGGTAATACTCAGGCCTACTCTTGGCTCTGTGCTCAGGGATCACTCTTTACAGTGTTGGTGAGCAAAACCAGATTGGCTGCATACAAGGTAAGCTCTCTACCCACTGTACCATCACTCTGGCCATATTATATCCATTTTCAATAGGAAAGTTGAGGCACAAAGAAAGTAAATTTTCTAAGGTGCAACTGAAATTTAACCCTGTATATCTTTTTTATTTATTAATTAAAAAGAATTTATTATTGGTTTACAATTTATAATGCTATAGATTTAAAGCATATAGTTTTACACTACTCTTTGCCGAGGATTTATCTATAACTGAAAGTTCCAGCCTCATCCCATCACATATTTCTTATTCTAAAAATATTCTTCTTTCCCCTGCTGCAATGCCTATCTTCCTTTTTAATGGAAGATTGATTTTCTATTTAGAACACCATTCATTTTCATTTCGAAGAACACACAAACATAAGAAAGACAGTTTTCAGTTTGTTCCAATTCTTCAGACACTTCCACCTCTTCTTTGGCCTTCCTTTGAAATGCTCTGACAGTGTCTCCACATTTTCCACTATAGTTCCTACATTGCTGTGGGCTCTGTCTCATCACTTTAGCTCCTTGTGTAAGCACCTATCTCTGGTCATAGGCCTTTAAGATCTATTTACTTCGATAGGCTCTTGCATTTATCTTAGAAACTTCCATTTCCCTTTGTTCACCCCTTTCCTGAACCAATCTTCTTTGGTTTAAGGCTCTCCTTACTCACTACCAAAGTCCTTGTTCTGGAATATTCCAGTCTTAAAGCTCTAATTAAATTTTCAAAGGAAAGAATTTGTAAGAAAGAAGAATTTTGTAGGGAATACATCAAAGAAATCGCTGGGAATCATGGAGAAATAGCCAATTGTTGGTCGTTCGAGAGGTTTCAAATTATAGATTTTATTTTTTTTTATTTATTTTTTTTTCTTTTTGAGTCACACCCAGCTATGCACAGGGGTTACTCCTGACTCTGCACTCAGGAATTACCCCTGGCGGTGCTCAGGGGACCATATGGGATGCTGGGAATCGAACCCGGGTCAGCCGCGTGCAAGGCAAACACCCTACCCGCTGTACTATCACTCCAGCCCCAAATTATAGATTTTAAAGGGAAGAAACAGTCAAACTCATTTTAGGAAGATCTAAAAGATGACTGCAAATAAGCATCAAATTAAATTCTGATCTCATATAGAAAGCAAAGTTATTTCAGATAAAGAAAAGAAAAACACTGGGCTGGAGAGGTATACAGAAGGTAGGGTATATTTGCTTTTCATCTGGCCCACCTGAGTTTAATCCTAGCAAATACTGTGCCCTAAGCTCCACCAGAAGTGACTCCTGAGCACAGAGCCAAGAGTAAATCCTGACCACTGCCAGGGGTGGTCCAAAAAAAAAAGCAAAACATCTCAAGAAGGAAAACCCTAATGTGCACACCTAACACTGTATCTGAGGTACCAAAAATTAGCAGTCGCAGAAATTAAGGACAAAACCAAACTGAATGATCAACTTCTCAGGCTGTGTCACTCTCATTTGGTTTTATGACATTCTTTCCTTCTCCCAAGAACATGTCAATTAAGAAAGCCAGTAAACTGTTTCTCTTCTGACTTACTCAAAGTCAGTAAAGATTATTGTTGCCATGGAAACAATGATTATAATTACAATACTATGCTTTTTGAGAGTACGTTTTATTTTTTTTTACTTTCTTTAAAGATTTCCAGCAATATTGTCTTTTGTTTTTCCCCCTCCTTCAACAGTCTTCCCCGACATTTCTCTCTTCGGTTCATTGTTTTGTCTGATAATTCCAACACCATATTTAGTTCAGTACTAAATAGGGTAGTTTTCCCACAGAAATCTTGGTTTATTCAGGGACCACTAGTAATTCAGCTTTTAGGTACTAAGTTCCCATATAATCTACTTTGTATGTGCCAGGCCCAGACTTAATGCTTTAAATGATCTCATTTAATCTACAAGGCAGACAGATTTGCCCCAAGTATGAAAGCACCAAGAACAGAGGGATGACAGGGGATATCCTTATGTTTATACAGGTGCTTTGTGGCAGACCTGAAATCAGACTGAGTCCAATAACTGCTAATTACTAAGAACGGGGCTGCATATTGTTGACTGACTACCAGAAGCTAATTCCGACTATTCCCCTTTGCATATCTTCCATGGTAAAGGTTGTAAAAGTTGAATACATTTGTTTCCATTGTCTTTTATGGCTATATTTGTTCACTAGTACCTTTCAGATCAATGAGCTGTGAGGCAAATCCATTGACAAGTTCTGAAAATGTGTTTTTTAATGGTAAATTCATTTCCTTCCATCTCTCGCTTGCTGTTTGGGATGCTTTCATGAAGGTATAATGCAGCAGGGCATTCCAATTTGTTCTCTCTCTCTCCTTTTGAGTGTTGTGGTTTGCAATAGGGGTATTGAGTGGTCATCATGTTAAGTCACTAGTCCACTTTCAGCATGCGTCTCCCTTCCCGCAAGGGATCTCTAATCACATTTTACTTGGTGTTTCCTTCTCTATTTGGGATGACTTTCCCACGGCGTATGAGGCCTGCTTCCAAGCTATGGAGCCAACCTCCTGGTATTATATACTACTATTCTTGGGTATTAGTCTCCTACTCTGTTAGTTTTACAGGCAGGGCGGGGTGAGGGAGATGGGATTGGGAGGTGGGAGGGATACTGGGTTCATTGATGGTGGAGAATGGACACTGGTGGAGGGATGGGCTCTCGAACATTGCATGAGGGAAAAACAAGCACGAAAATGTGTGAATCTGTAACTGTACCCTCACTGTGACTCACTAATTAAAAAAATTTAAAAATTTTTTAAAATAAAAAGTTTACATTTAAAAAAGATATAATGTCTGGATTTGGGGTGATCATCTTGCTACCAGAGAGAAGAAAAGACCAAGAAAATGGTAGCAAATTAGCTTTAGATCCTTATTACTCCCAAAAGTAAATAAAAATCACTGTCTCCAGAATTTTTTATTAAATAAGTAATCTTTCTATGGTTTAAGCCATTTGTATTTTGTTTCCTTGTTACTTCTAGAACATAGTCCCAGCTAATACAATCATGCTGCCCTAGGACATTAGTTTATTGATGGTCACTGACTTTTAGAAACTATTTTTCAAAAACATAACTTATGCTTTTTACAAAAATTAAGGGAAGCTCTGTGAAATGAATTCCTGAAACAGTGTAAGGAATTATGCTTAATTTGGTAGCTAGTGAGATCATCATCATCATCATCATCATCATCATCATCATCATCATCATCCCGTTGATAGTCAAATTTCTCGAGTGGTCTCAGTAAGTCTCCATTCATCCTAGCCCTGAGATTTTAGAAGCCTCTCTTACTCACAGTTCCCAGTGATGCTCTTTCAGGGTCAGGGGAATGAGTCACAGCATTGTTACTGGTTTTGGCATATGAATACACCATGGGGAGTTTGTGAGGCTCTCCCATATGGTTAGGAAACTCTCAGTAGCTTGCCAGGTTCTCTGAGAGGAAGAACTAGGCTATGAAATGACTTCCAGGTGCTTAGTTTTAAGTCTCTGGTTGTTTGCCATTGGTGGGATTACACGGTGCCAGGGGCAGTCCCTGGGTGTGGCCGAGTGCTGAAAGCACTCACTTATTAATTGAATAGATGAACATATTCAGATTTGTCATAGATGATCAATAAGATATAGGGGATATAAGTCAGCAATTATTGAGTTAAACTAAAGGCAAAAACATAGAAGGCAAAAAAAAATTGGAAGTGTGGTTTCCAACCCAAAATGTGCAGTTTTAATGAAACACAGACAATTGGAATGCTATGAGGGGACAATGTACATGGTATTAATGGTATTGAATAACTTTTAAAACATACTATAGGCCTGGAGAGGTAAACAGTCAATAAGATGTTTGCCTTGCACACAGCAAACCCAGGTTCAATCCCTGGAATGACTTATGGCCTCTGAGCACAGAGCCAGGAGTAATCCCTAAGCACCACTAGGTATGGTCTCCAAACAAACAAAACAAAATTAAAAATTTTTAAAGAAAGCAAAGTTTATTGCTATGTTAAAAAGTTCTGAGGGGCTGGAGTAATAGCACAGCGGGTAGGGCGTTTGTCTGGCAGGTGGCCAACCCGGGTTTGATTCCCAGCATCCCATATGGTCCCCTGAGCACCGCCAGGAGTAATTCCTGAGTGCATGAACCAGGAGTAACCCCTGTGCGTCGTCAGGTGGGACCCAAAAAGAAAAAAAACAGTTCTGGGACTGGAGCAATAGCACAGCAGGTAGGGCATTTGCCTTGCACGCGGTCGACCTGGGTTCAATTCCCAGCATCCCATATGGTCCCCTGAGCACTGCCAGGGGTAATTCCTGAGTGAGAGCCAGGAGTAACCCCTGTGCACCACCAGGTGTGATCCAAAAAGCAAAAAAAAAAAAAAAAAAAAAGACAGAAAAGAAAAAAAAACGTTCTGGGACTGGAGCGATGGCACAGCAGGTAGGGCATTTGCCTTGCATGTAGCCAACCCAGGTTCGATTTCCAGCACCCCAGATGTTCCCCCTTGCACCTCCAGGAGTAATTTCTGCGTGCAGAGCCAGGAGTAACCCCTGTGCATGATGGGTGTGACCAAAAAAGGAAGAAAAAGGTTCCTCATAATATTGTAGCCTTAGAAATTTATTTTCAAATAATACAGTTTTGTCAGCAAAGCTTTAAAAATAGGATCCACAGGAAAATGGAGGGGAAAATAAAATAACAAGATGTCTTTAGTGATTATTTTTGGATGGCAGAATTTCAAGCAATGTTTATTTTTCTCTTTATACTTTTCTTCTCAAAGTAGAAAATCTAAAAAGTACAAATAAATATGAGGAAATTTTTAATTGTATCTTTAATAATCAAAAGATTTTAGATGACTTCTATTATTTTAATTTACAACAGATTATTTTTATTGAATCTAAACAACAGAAACAAAATTATTGTAAATATCTTGGAGCAAGCTATGAAAAGAGACAACTTCTTAACATGAGAGACACATAACATTCATAAATATGAAATATTACAATCCATGGCATATAGAGAATGCCAAATTAACTGCTACTATAAAACACTTTGATTCGATTCAATTTGAAATCCTTAGTTTTTAATGCTGTTTCATAACTACTATGTGCAATTTATACTGTCTGTTTAGTTTCCTGCTGTTTTTCCCTTGCTTCAATATTTTGCCTGAAGAATTCTCATTAATTTATAAATGTTTATTGCTATTATAACAAAATAATAACAGTCACAGAAAAAATGAATCACCAGCTTAAAATGTTCAATTTTCTATCCCAACTAATGCCAGACATGGAGAGCTGGGAAGTAATTTGATTACTAATCAGACCCAACAAAAGGAAAGTTCAATACCTACCAGTGGAGATCATTGACTTATTATCTCAATTACTTCTACTTACTGGCCCTTTAGTAATATTTTCTCTTTACTTTGAATTTTATCTTCCTTTTGAACTTTTGGCTTCCAATCTTCTACTCTCTATGACCCTCGTATTGTTAAATCATTTATACTCAATGACTGCATTTCTCATCAAGGCTATCTCCAGCTTTTGTAGCAAAGCAATGAAGCACACCAACTGTTGCAAACAGATTCTATTAGTGTGCTAAGGCTACCATCATACAATAATAGACTGGATGGCTAAAACTACAGGAACTTATTGCCTCATAGTCTTAAAGTCTAGCAGTGTAAAATCGAGGTGTTTGCCTGGCTGGTTTGTTGTCACATTCATAAAGGGTATTTTGCTTATGAGAAGCCCTGGGTTCACATCCATCTTTATGTGTCCTTTCTCTTTGGCTAGAAGTAATGATGTTTTTCTCTGTGTATATGTTCTTGCGTTCTAATTTCTTCTAAAAACAACACTCATTCCGTGGGATTAGGACTCATCTCAATGACTCATCTCAATTTAGGACTCAATTAGGATTCATCTCATTTAAACTTAATAAGCTCTTTAAAGATCCTGCCTCCACATTCAGGGACATATGAGGTACCAGGAATTATGACTTCAACGTATGCAGTAGGAGGAAGGCACAATGCAAGTCTAACCAGATAGCCTTGGATATAGACAGAAGAAAGAAAGAACATCATTCCTAGGCACACCAAATCTCAAAAGGCTGTTTGCTTCTGACTGCGGTCGGTGGCCAAGAGAAAAGCTTAATCAGATCAACCAAAAGGGGGAACATACACCTTCATGATCCTGCAACATTCTTGCAATAGTTAAATTGGTTGAGGATAATGAAGCTCTGCAGTGAGAGTCCCACATGCTGAGAGCTGAAGAAATGGTAATTCATGCTAATCTGCCAACTGGCCAAAAATAGTGACCCATACAAACAGACAGAGAAGCAAGAAGAAGGGAAGTGTGAGAAAAACCACAAGAGAACAAGAAATGGTTAAGCAATTCAGATCTAGCAAAACAAGTGTTCTTTACTTTTTTTAAGTATGTTTCTCACGGCTCAGTTACAAAGTTAAAAATATTGACAATAATTCTCAAAAAAATTTAACCCCAATTTGGACAGAATTTCAGCAAGGCACAATTTTCCAGGCATCATTTTATTAAATTTGGTATATCCTTTGTTCTTTTCTTCAGGAAAGTATTAATCTAGAAAGACAAGTTCTCAGATAAATTCCTTTTAAGCCAAATATATTTTCTGATACAATCATTTTCAGCACTAAGATGTGTCTTAATTTAAAAGACTTTTAAGGAATCAAGTTGTATTGTCATTTGTATAATGCAGTGCTCATGGACCAGGTGGTGAGTCCCTACCACACAGAGGGTGGGAACACAATGACACACAGAGATGGATGTGAACCCGGGCTGTGCCCAAGCAAAATGTCATTTGATTCTCTACCACTTGTGCCACATATCTGGCCCTTGCACAAAAAGAGAGTTGATACAGAACTTCAAGGAGTAAAAGAATCAAAAGTCATATACTCAGCTAGAAAACAGATATATGAGACAAGATGCAAATATACTTACTAAATGGTCCAAAATAACCTTAGAAACATTTAATCCATACACATGATCTTGTGTGCAGCAAACTATTCAGTATTTTCTATATGCTAAAATTTGAGAACCACAGGATTAAGTCAAAGCAAGAAACTACAGAATGCTTTATAAGCAACTTCTTAAAACTCAAATAATACCATTTTGAAGGCAATGAATACATATTATTCAAAGCAGTCAGGGTTCATAAAATGGGAACACAGGGTAGGAAACTACTTCTTTGACTCTTTTCCTGTGTCTAGTCGGATGGCAGGAAAGCAGCAGTTTTTAGCCACAGGCATACAAAGAATAACCAAAGGACAAAGTTCTGGGCTTGAGCCCTGGAAGGAGGAGTGAAAGAGTCCAGCTACAGGGCAGATGCCTAAGACAGCAGAGTTGTTCACGAGCACCATCTCATACACAGACAGATTATACAAGGGCCAGGACTGGAAATACTCCCTAGACCCAAAGAATTACTGGGCAGAGAAGTGTTTTGCCTTGAAGCAAGTATTATGAGGAATTTTCAGGTTAGGTTTCTTGATTGAGGTGAAAGACCAAATTCCATCCTCATTCCATCTGAATGAGAACTGAACATCTAAGAACAAGGGATCGTTGAAGTACTATTGATACCACAAAAGGCTTTTGTGACTAAACAACAAATATGATTGCAAGTATTTACTACACATTTGCTTTCAACACAATTAAAAGTAGATATAGCTGAGTTGCTATTTGAACGATCATGGAAAACATTTTTTGCAGGTATGTCACTAGGTGGTTTAAAAATTTATTTGAGACAACTAATCCCCAGAAGAACATGATGCTGTCAAATCTTTTCAGGTAGACTGGTCTGGGCTGAGAACTCTGGGGCCTTCATGGAATGGGAATAGGCAGATTGCACTTTCTGTCTGAAGACAAAGCAGCCCACAGCCACACCCAACACCCTCCAACATAGAAATGGCCTCGCTCCACAACTGAACCTCATCAGACTGCCAAATCATTTCAGATTCGTAGCTCCCAGATACTTCCAAATTCCATAGTATTGTCATTCCAGTAGGATCAGAACAAATTTGATGGGAAAGTTGCACAGAACACCAAGCTCAAAGAGTCTAGACAATACTACAGAGGGCTCAACTAGCACTAACCAGCATAGTAGATCTTCAATGACCTCAGTAACATCGTCTTTAAATCACTGTCATTCCATTGATCATTGATTTGCTCAAGCAGGCACCAGTAAGGTCTCGATTTGTCCTAGCCCTGAGATTTCAGTAGCCTCTTCTTTACTAGTTCTTCCCAGCAGTGCTGCATTGGAGGCTTTTTCAGAGTAAGAGGAATGAGATCCATCATTGTTACTGTGTTTGGCATATCGAATACGCCATGGAGAACTTGCCAAGTTCTGCCTTGCAGACAGGATGCTCTTGGTATTTATCTGAGAACTTGTCTTTCTAGATTAATACCGGGTTCTCTGAAAGGGAGAACTAGGCTATAAGAGGTCACACAGCTGTGCTTCCAGAAGCTTTGTTTTATAGTCTCTGGATCTTGGTCATTGATGGGATTACACAGAACTGGGGACAGTTTCTGGGTGTGACCACCTAGCTACTGGAAAATGGGGGATCTGGGTGGAAGAGGCCCAGTCCCGATCTGAGCAGGCTTGGAGATCTCAGGCCCGGGTCCCTGCACACCTGGGTTCCTCTGCCGGATCCTTCATGCGTGAGGCTCATCCAAACATGTGGAGTGGGACCTTGAGCATGGCTGTGGCTGGGTTCTGGAGGTCTTTGGCTGCCAGGGCTCTGCTAGGGGCAGGGAGGGAAACTCAACCCGCCCCCATCTGAGGGGGCCCGGTGAAGACAGCCAGGCATGGGGGCAAGAGATTCTACAATCACAAATTAACTCTTAGTAATCTAAGATTGATAATTCCATTTACTTTGTATTCTAATAAATACTATGAAGTGAATTTGTTTGTGCCTGCAAGGGGGAAGGCTGGGGTAGTGGGTGGGAAACAGGGGACATTGATAGAAGGAAAGTCACACTGGTAGGGGGATGGTGATAGAACTGGTGTTGGAATTTTCAATGCCTGAAAAAACTGTATTCTGTATTACTTGGAAATTCAGTTTTATAATAAGAATATTAAAAATATACTTGATACATCATACTTTATAATACTGTTAGTAATTCTCTTCATACATACTACATTCCAACACCACAACATCCACAGAGTTCTATTTCCCTCCACCATTGTCTCATTGTGTGACTTTGAACATATAACTCTAAAGCCATTCAAAGAATTGGACACTGTTGTACAACAAATCCCTTACCATTCTCATCTGCTTATAAAAACAGGTTTGTTACTCAAAGGGATAAGAGAATACATCACATCCCTAAAAAAATTAAAAAGCAAAGTGTATGATAAAATGATCAGAGAAGATGTCAAAGCAAGTGAACCTGTTCACTTGCACTTTATTTCATCAAAAATTATCTACTCCTTGCATTTACTAGTAAATTACTCAATTTGGATCCAAATTACTTTAAATCTGATATTCTGTGTAACAGAGATAATATTGGGTGAGGAACTGCTAAACAATGAACAAGTTAGAATGCTACTGCATTCATCCTAAGTACTATATATTTTGTTAAGTAAACAGGCAAAGTGTAGTGGCACCCCTTTTATGAATAAATATGATGGGCCTGAAATTTTTGGTCATTTTCAGATATACATAATGGCTATTTACAAAACTGACTCATCTTACCATTTTTGGTGAAGAAGGGCTGAATTCTCAGGAAGTACTAAGGATATGTTCATTCTTGCTATAGCACACTATTGTGTGTTTTGCCATATAGAAACACTTCTCTACATGAAGAAGTTGTAAATTAATAAGTCTGAACAAACAAAGCTTCTAAAGCTTAGAATAATCTTTGCAAACATACAACAGCTTCTGCATTTTTATCCTGTCATAAAGTGTGATTCTTCCAATTCTTCCCTCAAAGCAAATTTATAGATGAGCATGACTACCTCTGCTTAAAGCCCCACATATCTTTCACATAAGGAGCCAACTTCACATAGTTTCAGGGTTTATCCTTTGAAGAAGCCAGAAGAGCCTGTCATTATACCCTCATGCATGACCGAGGCCCATAAAATTTCCATGCAACTCTCACGACTACTGGGTACAACCCACAAACATAAACACAAACAACTTGGGTGAGATTTAGCAAACCAGGTTACTCACAGAAATTTTCCACTCTACAATAATTTCACTAAATATGTCCATGACAGAAACAGTGGGTATTTTATCGTCAACTTCCCCAAATTATAATGCAGCTCAGAATTTCTTTCATGATCATTGTCAGAAGATTTTTAGATCATTTTTATTTACTCCAAACTATCTGAACCAAGTCAACACAGGCCTTTCACAATTTGCACATAAAGTGTTTCATGCTGTAAGTAAGTAGGCAGCAGAACTCAACAGGAAGCACTCCAGGAGAACCAGCATTGGGGACCATTTATTGATTGGTGGAATTCTGGGGATCAGAATGTGCTGTTTTATTATATAGCTGCACTTTATTATATTACCTCGTCTCCTTAAAACTTACAAAGTAAAGACTGCTTCAGGAATGATAAAGAAGCTTTCTCAGCTTTAATGAACCTTTTATTTGCTACTGAAAATTTTATTTCCAAATGGTAACATATGCGAGAAGAATCATCATTTTTGATGAGGGAAAACTTTAGTTAGTTTGAATAGGTCTGTTCTTGGATGATTATGAAGGTATTAGAGTCATCTATTCTGATTGCTTTCATTTATTTATTTATTTTTGGATGAAGCAAAATCAAAAGGTATCCATCTCTGTACCACTACAGAATTATTTTCTACTCATATAACAAAATCTAGATAGTTATGTATGTTTTACCTTCAACTGTGGCTCTGGTCTGGCTAATAATAATTCCTATACATCTAGAGAACATGCCACAGCATGTCCCTGCTGTTGCTCATGAGAGGTGATATAGTGTCACCTCTTCATACGTACTACATTCCAACAGTACAACACCCACAGAGTTCTACTTCCCTCCACCATTGTCCCATTGTGTGGCTTGTTAGGCCAAGTCTCTGTGGGTTCACATTCCAGCACTGACCCATCCTACCTGTGAGACTTTTAGAAACTTCTCAAGTCACAGTTCCAATAACGTCTATGAAAATAAAGGTGAACTGAACCTGCCTTATGGAGTAGGTAGAATATAAAAATGTGGTGTTCTGGGTAAGATATTTGAGTAGAGCGTGGCGGCACATGGCATGTACCTAACAAATGTTCTGCCTGAACGTGTATTTTGTTTTAGAGGAGCTCTCCAGAAGTGCTCCAATGAGACCTACTCAGATTTAGGGGGTAGGTAGGGTCAGGCAGTCCTCAGGGCGCATGATGTGGAGAAGCTTAGGGATAGGGGGTGGGCATGCAGCCACCAGGGGCTACAGCCAGCAGTCTCTGGGACACCTGCTTGGGACCTAGGTCTCTTGCACATGACATATGTGCTCCACCCCTGGAAGCTATCTTGGCATAGCCCCTCTGTTTTAATTTTTTAATTTTTATTATTATTATTTTTTTGCTCTTTGGGTTACACCCAGCAATGCACAGGGGTTACTCCTGGCTCTGCACTCAGGAATTACCCTGGCGGTGCTCAGGGGACCATATGGGATTCTGGGATTGAACCTGGGTTGGCCGCGTGCAAGGCAAACGCCCTACCCATTATGCTATTGCTCCAGCCCCACCCCTCTATGTTTTTAATATGTGAACATATCCACTTCTCACCATGTCTAGGGTAAAAGTACAGGCTATTCATTCAACAGATATTTGTTGAAATATGCTTTATGCCAAAAACAGCCCAAGGTAAAAGGAGGTCACAAGAGTTAATACATCATAGGACCCACACTCTAGGAGATTATAATTCCAGTGCACCAATTCCTGATGCCACCTTGAGAAGTAGCAGGGAGCACCATCTCCCACCACACTGCAAGTTTTTCTCTTTGTCGTGTGCTTGGAACTGATTGTGCTTCAGAAAAAATTCACTTTGGTTTCTGAAATCTTAATCAGGCACAAAGTCATAAGCAGCTGCAGTACCCCGCCCCCGTCCCCATTTTTAAAATAGGTAATTAAAAGGTTTAATCAGATTCTAACTTAGTTCCAACTTGAAAAGCATCGAAGACACCATGACTGACACATTCATCTTCCTGAATGTGGTCACACTGCACATTGCTTCAGAGAAAGGATGTCATTTCCGTCCCACTCAACCCATGTCAGCCTGAAGTAGTACAGGCCTGAGTGCATGAGTGCAGACCCGATGAGAGAGAGGGTGACTGGTAGCCACTTCTCCCTTTCCCCAAAATTCTGAAACTGACTTCCAACATGGCACTTTATAGGCCTTTAACTTTTTCAACCATTCTGTGTGTACATGCCATTAGGCTTGGAAAATTCATTAAAAAGTAAAATCATTTAAGTTCCACTATAAATCTGAAGCACGGCAACTAATGCGGCATTTCAGACATCACAAACTCCAAATGATCTTAAATATGTTGTCCTCTGCTAATCTGCTGTTCTTGAAAATGTGCAATAAATTCAATTAAAAAGGAAAGCAACTTCAAATTAGTTGCAAGATCAACTAGGGTATTATCTGCTTACTAGATGTATCATAATAATAAAAATCTAATATGCATTACATTGTTTAATTCAAAAGGAAATTGGATATTCTCCCTTCCAATAGAAACCTTATTTTTTTGGGCGGGGAGGGCAAAGAGCTTTAATGACTATGTTAACTTTCTAGAATAGATTGAATAATTGCCAAAATATGTCACCCCACCAAAGCAAACATACAGGCACACAATTTCTTCCTTCTCTCCTTCCTCTCCCGGCGTCAGACCCACTGACCCCTGTGAAAGGATCTTTCAAGGGCCCTATGATCTTTTTAAGGTTGGGCAGATAAAAATCCTGAGTTAACGGATACCACTCACTAGAAACCTTCAACAGCAAATCAATTTACACCTCGCTAATGAGCAGGCCTGCGGGTCAGCGTTTGTCTCCCTCAACCCTTAATCTACACACGAACTGCATATTTCAGTGACTTCAGTCTTTGCATTTGAACACATGTTCCGCAGCCCAGGATCCTCTTGATCCCAGATACCATCCCTGCCTAATGTATGCGTTTTTCACATGCGTTCCTTAATCCTTCTCCCAGTGAACATTTTCGACTGGGGGCGAACGGCGGTGAGAGAAGCGAGGAGGGGAAGGGTGGCGATAACGCAGCCTGGGATTTCTGCCATCCTCGCTGCAAACGCAGAATATGCGTCTCCTTTGCTTCCTCGGCCCAGACCTTCCGCTAGCCCCGTCTCTCCCCCTTTCCTGGGCAGCCGGAGGGAGAGGAGGAGGAGGAGGACGAGGACGAGGAGGAGGAGGAGGAAGAGGAGGAGGGACCGCTGGCTCCCGCCGCCACCTGCAGCGGGGTGGGAAAGCACCAGTTTTCACTTACCCAGAGGGGTGAGAATGGCTCATTTTTGCAAGATCCCTTTTGGGCCCCCGCGGCAGGTGCGGGGGGTGGGTGCGCGGGGCCCCGAGCGCGCGGGCGCTGCGACTGTCGCGCTCGCGGGGCGGCTCCGCACTGCGGTCGCCGGGCACCTGGGCTGGGCCGCCGCCGCCCCACTGAGCCGGGTCTGCCCGCAGCCTCCCGGCCGCCACCCGCGGGCGGTATCCACAGCCTCCCGGTTGCTAAGGGAGGAAGGAGGGCAAGTGCGAGGCTCTGGGGAAGCAGGAGTGCCGCTGGAAGCGAGCCTGGGCAGGCTGGTAGCTCGGCTCAGCTTTCCAGCCCCTTTGCTGGGCCTTTGCTGTGGGAGGAGACCTAGGCGGGCCCCTCTGTCCCGTTGCTCTGGTGCGTGGTTTCCCCAGGCACCTGTAATCTGAAAACACACACACACACACACACACACACACACACACACACACACACACACACACACACACACACGTTTGGTGTGCTTGCTTCCTTCCTGCTAGGCCTCTGGATTTGGGGGTGAAGGGGAGAACTGGTTGGTGGTAAGGCTACTATAAGATGCAATAGACCCTCCAGTTGCAAGTTCAAAGGCCAATGAAGAAGTCGTTCTCAAGCTGCTGGCAGTTTTGATTTTGTTTCTGCATCAGCAAGCTATTGTGATGGGCTCATTTCCCCTGGAAAAATCCCCAGGCTGGCTGCTTAGATCAAGTCCCGGGGCCAGCAGGAGAGGCAGACTGTGTGCAGTTCAGGTGGGGAAAATGAGGTTACTCTGTAAAGCCCTCAGGAACTGGACTGATCGCTGAGTCAGTATCTAGAAATGTAGGGCTTAGATGAGGATGCCTGGAATTAAATGAGAAGGCCTGGGTGCACAGAATGCTAAAGCCCTGGCTTTGGAGAAGCTAGTCCCAGTTCTTGTTCTCTTGGATTTTGTCTGGGAATTTGATCTCTATCCTCACTTATCTCAGGTGTCAGTGCAGGGTTGCAAACATACGAGAGGTGACTGAATTCTCCTTAGTTCTCTAGTCTAGCCCGGCTGCAATGGCCTCTTCAGTGGCTTTCTGCTGTTCCACATATCCTAAAGCAATCCCCCCTCCCTCCTTCAACTCCCCCCACCTCCCCTCCCCGCAGAGTGAGAGCCCCCAACCCCCCAGGTTCAGTTCAGTGTCTTTAATAAGACATTTAAAGATCTTCATCATCTATAGATATGAAAGCTCACATCACTCAACCTTTAACAACATGTTAGTGATTATCCTAAAGAATGTCTTAATGGCCCCTGCCAAAATAGAACAATCTTCACAGTTTCCTCTATGGATACTTTTTTGTAGCATTTTCAGCAGTTTTTCATAACAGACAGTACACAATATATTATTTCGGTTGTGCTTTGGGACAGGGATTGGGGCTTGGAATGGAAACATCCCAAATTTGGTGATGGGAAGGTGTAATGGTGGTGGGGTTGGTGTTTGAATATTAAATGTAATCAAATATTGTGAACTACCTTATAAAATAAAAAAAATTTTAAAAAAAGAAAAAGATCTTCATCATCTGGCCCCAATATCCTTTGCTGGCCTCACCTGACACCATGTTTTCCATCTTTGCTACCCTAGCAAAACTGTAGGAGATCATCAGCCTGACAACTGTCACTGTCACTGTCATCCTGTTGCTCATCGATTTGTTCGAGCGGGCACCAGTAACGTCTCTCATTGAGAGACTTATCGTTACTGTTTTTGGCATATCCAATACTCACGGGTAGCTTGCCAGGCTCTGCCCCACGGGCTTGATACTCTCAGTAGCTTGCCAGGCTCTCCGGGAGGCGGAGGAATCAAACTCGGGTCGGCCGCGTGAAGGGTGAACGCCCAACCGCTATGCTATCCTCCAGCTTAACAACAACAACAACAACACAAATAGAACGGGAAACTGTCACAAGTTTATACATTAAGTATGCCTGTTGATTGGCTATGTGAAACATCCCAGTCTGCTCTTAATGTATCCATTGGCTTCTGATGTGTTTACTAACTGTTCTTAATGTCTCAGTCAACTTAAATTATAACTGATATGTTGGAAACCAGAGTGGGATAGCAGTATTGTTTTGAATAAATGGCCAGCCTATGTTCTCACTTATGGCTGCCCAGTGACCATAAAACCTTGGATAATCCATATATCCATTCATGTCCTTATATGTTTCTTGGTCTCATTCTCTGTGACCAATCCCTGCTGGATAAAGGTTAATGGTACCAACTGATTGGCCTTAGATGTAAAACCAAATTGGCACTTTCTTTCTAATGGAAGCACGTTTTCATTCTTCTCTCCCTGGCAAACTTCTGTTCACCCTCCAATAACTATATTTTTATGCTCCAAAGTGTTTAGGTAGCACTTCTATACTTTGGGGACAATTCTGCCTGGCACACTCCTGTTTTAGACTTGCTTTCTGTATGGTACTAGTGTATAGTTCCCTTTCCTACTTAAATGTGGGCTCCTCAAATTCACATTGTACGTCTACTTTGTTTTTCTGTATTCCTAGAAGAAAACAGCAGTGTAACAAGTGTTTGAATCATAAATGAAAGAAAAAGAAAATTCTTTAAAGTCGTAGCAATTTTAGGAGTACTTGCTAAATGTTTTCCCCAACCTTTTATTGAATACTTACTATGATCTCATTTAATCCTCATCTCTGCAAAGTAGTATTTCTCCTCCTTTCATTGCTATCTGAATTAAAGCACAAATAACCTAATTACTTTCCCTGAAATCTACAATAGCTTCAAAGTGGAAAGACTAGGATTAAAATTCAAGTCTCTGTGATTCCAAAGACCACAGCCATCCCATTGAGATAGGTTCCTATCTTATTGGCTTATAACTATAGAGTGGGAAATTAAGACTGCTTTAGAAACCCAATGGGGGGCTGGAGAGATAGCACAGCGGGTAGGGCATTTGCCTTGCACGCGGCCAACCCGGGTTCAAATCCCAGCATCCCATATGGTCCCCTGAGCACGGCCAGGGGTAATTCCTGAGTGCAGAGCCAGGAGTAACCCCTGTGCATCGCCAGGTGTGACCCAAAAAGCAAAAAAAAAAAAAAAAACAAAGAAAAAAAAAAAAAGAAACCCAATGGTTAGAACTACAAAGAGGCGGAAGTTGAAAAAGAAGGACCAAGTGAGATGTAAAAGTGGCATCATATCCATATGCAAGGAAATCCTATAAAATCTAAACATTCTGTGGCTATAAAAAGAACTTGAGTCAGCTCTTCCCCCAACTTGCCTATTCTTACTGATTACAGTGCCCATTTGAGGGTTTCCTTAATATTGTAACTAGATTTCATGTGGATAAAAATTGGGAGAGAGGGTGAAGGAACTAAAAAGAGTCATAATTTCTCCAACTGTTGCAACCCCTAAGACAGTGTAAATAATATAATCTTTCATAGGTACTAGTTTTTACATAGTAATTCATTTGTACAAATAGAAAATGATACTCTCCCACAGATGGAATGAGAAAGAAATTTAAAATACACTATTTAGGCACGTGGGATTCTGTAGAAAAGAATGCCTTGCACCCAGCAGATTGTGAGGTACCTTCAGCAGCATGTATTAATTCATAAATGGGATTGGAGTTCTCCACCCCTGCGAGCTACACAATTTCACATCCCCAATGAAAACTGCAAGGAAGCTACTAATTTTCACTTCAGAAAATGCTCACTGTGAAAATGTATTGGGAATTTAGCCAGAAGGAATTTTTATGTTAATTTTTAGTATGGAGATAGGGAAAGAAGAGGAAAAAGAGAAAAAAAAAGACACTAAATTAAACTGTTTCAGTGGTGAAATAGTCACTGGAGTCATTCTCATTTTCTCCCAGGAAAACAAGCTCCTGGATGTCACCAGTAGTATCATAAATTTATAAAATGATTTCTGTTTTATAGAAAGACCTGTGGAGTTAGGGCTGGGAGCCAAAGTTGAGAGTAGGATGAAAGAAAATGGATTACCCCGATTATACTAACTAGATCTCTATTTTTGCAGAACTAGAGGATCTGGACACAGGCATCAGATCAGAATTGTCATTAACCATCAGCTAGGTCAGGGGTGGGCAATCTGCAGCTCCAGAGCCAAATTCAACCTATTGCCTATTTTTTGCACATTCTATAAGGCTAAGTAAGAGTGGTTACATTTGTAAGTGAATGGTGAAAAATGTTAAAGAATAATACAATATGACACAAGCATGTTACATGTGCTTCATGTTTCAATATCCATTGATAAAATGTCAGTGTGGCACAGCCATATCCATTTGTTCATTAATTAGCTGCATTTGTACTTCAACAGTAGAACTGAGTCCTGGAAACAGTAAGTAAACGGCCACCAGCAAAATCTGAAACATTTACTCTTTGGCCCTTTTCAGAAAAAGTTTGTCAACCCCTTTGTCAACGAAGATCAAAGACATAATTTACCTCATGGACTCTGACCACATCTTTCACCCTTTTTGGCCATAACATATCATGATGCTTTTAATAGAGAATATACTCAATAGAGAAATGAAAGACTATATGACTAGCTGGCAGGAATACATGTGTCTATTAATCTTTCTCTCACAGATAAAGGACAATTCATGAAAAATTCCTTCCAAATATAATAGGCCAGCATAACCCCATGCTGTGAAACTTATTTTTGTGACCACCATATAAAATCCCAGTGGGAAGTAAATATTGTAAGCATTTCATGAGGATCTAATCCATCAGACGAAGGATACATCATACAAACATCATATGTTTCTAAGAGAACTTCCCAATACTTCACTCCCACAGCACTAGTTTGAGTTACTCAAAGTTACAACATTGAGAAAATGGAAAATGGAGCAAGAATGAGCAAGGATTTAACTCCAGCCCTTCGAAAACAAAAAGAGAAGAATACTGTATTCCCCCGGAATGGTTTTCCATTTTTCCTTCATAAGGTTCAAAAGGAACCATTTAGGGACATATTTTTATACAGGAGAGGCTGAGAAGGCATTTACTATGAATAAAGGGACAAACTCAAAAGATCCTTGTAATTTTAGAGTTCGGAGTAACCCCAATAGGAAAGGTATATCTAGATTCTTTTTTCCCTATTTCTGAATTGGATCAAATCTGCAAGCAAATTAGTTGGAATGGAGCTGTCAATGTACTTCTTTGGTGACCATAGGAAATCAATGGTATTTACTACACCCTGATCTCAAAAACGAAAGAATTCCTCACTCCTCTTACTCGGGCTTGAAGTCTAATGGGTACTGAGACTTGCAGACAAAAAATGACAAGGCAGCTTGTTAAGTGCTGTGATGGCAACATATTTCAGCTGTATCACAGAGGTGTCCTCTTATGTAATGTTTCTGTCCTATCTCTATCACCCACCATTTCCAGCCATTTGCCCAAAGTTTCTGATCCTAAACCTCACTTTCACTAATTATATCACTATTGCCTCTAATACTGACACTCTAGTTGCTCCTCACCATCTTCTTCCAGAGAATCTATACCAGGAAAGTTCAGACACTGGCTATAATGAAGAGAAGGGAGAAGTGGAGACCATTGGGAAGGTATAACTAATAAATACATAATAAAATGGAGTTGCTTTATATTATTTTCAAATAAATATTTTAATAACAAATACTATAGCCACTCACAGCCTAAAAGATGTGTCTAGAGTCACCCCATAAGTACTTACAGAGGAGACAATGTTTAATATCCAACATAAATGCAGTTATCTAGATAGAAGAGGCAGAACCTTCCAATTTAAACTTCCCAGCTAATCATGGATTCAGTGTCCATAGATTATTACCTAGTTTCTGTTACCCAAACATTAGTGAGGATTGTGATTGAAATAGAAAAGAGGAAGAGGAAGAAAGGGAGGAAAGGGAGAACATAAGATTTGAACAAGAATCTGGTATGGCAAGCCATTGCTGAAAAGTCACCTGCTCTTCTGATGTACAACATTGAGTCTGCTCTTGCTATATATTAATGCAGTGTTGTTTCTATGCATGTACATCTCTTCTAACCCAAGAGAACTCCATACACGGTTCTAATCAAGTCACCAAAATTTTACAAACTATTTAATAATTATTGGACTGAAGCGATAGCACAGCTGCTAGGGCGTTTGCTTTCCATGTGGCCAACCCAGGTTTGATTCCTCCATCCCTCTCAAGAGCGTGGCAAGCTACCAAGAGTATCCTGCCCATACAGCAGAGCCTGGCAAGCTACCCGTGGTGTATTCAATATGCCAAAAAACACATAACAAGTCTCACAATGGAGACATTATTGGTGCCCGCTCGAGCAAATCGATGAATGGGATGACAGTGCTACAGTGCTATTTAATAATAACTAAATAAATAAGGGATATAATTCATGTTTTCCTCGAAACTCTAATGGAGGGAGAAGAGGAAACAAACGTGACATAGTATGAGTCATAAATAATAAAGTTGCAGGATCTCACCTAATGTTAGTCATATTAATGTATGAGTGCACTTGTTAGGTATTAAGGATCTTAGTACGTTTATGCCTAACATAAACATACTAAGTCTTCAGTGCCACCCTGGAGAAAATCATGCAATGACTGGAATAGGAAGGAATGGGAGTGAAGATAGACGGTCAGCAACTACACCACCTCCGATTCGATGATGACATCATTCTAATAACACCAAACATTGGCCAAGCGGCACAAATGCTGGCCAACTTCAACTGAAAGTGTGGAAAGGTCGGACTACAGCTGAATCTCAGCAAAACAATGTTCATGAAAAATGAGCTAGTCCCTGACATTCCATTTGCTCTCAACGGAATGAACTTCTCTGAATGTAGCAGTTATATGTATCTGGGTCGAGAACTCAACATGAGGAACGACTTGGCGCCAGAACTGCACAGGAGGAAGAGAGCAGCATGGAATGCTTTCAAGAGCATCAAAGAAGTGATTAAGAGGACGAAGAACTTCCAGCTCCAGGCACATCTTTTTGACTCCATTGTTCTTCCTGCACTAACATATTCCTCAGAGACCTGGGCCCTATGAAAACAAGATGAGAACACTATTTGGGTATTTTGGGTATCACAAAGAGGAATCGAAAGAGCTATGCTAGGAGTATCACATTTCACTCAACTGAGAAAAGGAATCTGGATTTCCGACCTCCGTAGATGATCGAGAATCAGGGACACTGTCTCATTTACTGAGGCGTCAAAAATCAGATGGGCCAGACACATAATGCAATTTAGAGACAACTGCTGGACTAGAACTGTTACCGACTGGATTCCACAAGACATCAAAAGACCACATGGCCGCCCACCTACGAGATGGTCAGACTTCTTAGTCAAAAACCTGAAGGAACGGTTTGACCTCTTCATGTTCCTGGAGAGAGCAGATACCATTGGGCTACACTAGCACAAGACAGGGACAAATGGAGACATTACTGGCCCCCACTCGAGCAAATCGAAGATCAACGAGATGGCAAGTGGCAAGTAATACAAGTATTCAAAATCAAAGGCAGTATTCAAAATAAAAGTTAGCTCTGCTAACTTTGGAAGAGTTAGCAGAGCTAACATGGCCAGTTGCAATGACAGACTAGGTTTGCATGTACATGATCCAGTATTTTCTTAGCAGCTACAGATAGCTGACTTTACTGTTCACAATGACAGACAGAGAGCATACTTTGAATACACAAAATTCAGGTTTGATTCACCTTGGCCAAGTATCAGAGTATATCCATTTTCTTTATTATGTTAAAACATAAACATATAAAACACTGTTTATTGTTCCAATGACTGAATCCTCACAATGATAAAAAGTAGGTTGACAAAAACAAGGCTTAACCTTGTTCATAGATGAAGAAGCTGGGGTTAAGACAAGTTGAATACCATCCAGGAAGTAGCACAAATGATATGCAAAAGGATCAATAGCACAGCGGTTGGGCTTTAGCCTTTCACAGGGCCAACCTGTGTTTAATTCCTCCGCCCGGCAAGTTACTGAGAGTATCGAGCCCTCCAGACAGAGCCTGGAAAGCTACCCGTGCATATTGGATATGCCAAAAACAGTAACAATAAGTCTCTCAATGAGAGATGTTACTGGTGCCCGCTCGAACAAATTGATGAGCAACAGGATGACAGTGACAGTGACAGTGACACACTGAAACTCTTCGCTCTATTTCTTCCCACTTTCCAGAGCTAATACAGGTTGATGTGAATTCATGGCTTTGGGTAGAAACATGGGATTGCTCACAGGAGAAGTAAGTGAGGTTGGGCTCAAAACATAAACCATCTGAACAAATAGTAACTATTACAAAATAAAATTAAAGTTTTTATTTGCAAATCCATCTTGTAATTCAAACTGGATTATGGGTTGTGACTCAAATTATATTCTGAAAGTACTCCATGATAGAGTCTCTGAGAAATAGATATTAACCCGATAAAATTTAATGAGCATGACAGGTTTTTTTCATAAGAGCTGGGAATTTTAAATATACTTTCACTAATAATTGTTCAACTCTTGCTTTCTGACTAAGAGCACAAAAAGGGAAATGGTTTTATACAAATTTTGAATTATTTCAAATTTCTGATTTATTATTATAAAAATATTGAATCATGGCAGAGCATCACAGAACATACAAAGGGGAAAATATATTATCGGGTGGGAAGTGGGAGACAGAGATGAGCTACATACTGGTCAATTGTAGGAAAACCCAAAGCAGTGAAGATAAATCAGTAGGTCAGCAAATTAAAAGAGTAAAACCACAATCTCTGAAGCTATACAAATTCATTGAGTTAGGACCAGTTTGTACCATGATCTCTTCTCCTTTGGGACTCAAGATCAGAATATGGGATTTCTCTTTATTCTCTCTCTTTTTAAAGATGTTCTCCCCACTCTGCCCCCTCCCCAGCCATTTAATTAAAAGTTCCATAGTTTGCTTGGAGAGGAATGATGATGACAGAGTTTTTCTTGTTTTATCTGAATAGGCCGTAAGGATAGGGATCTTTTATGCCTCAGCTAAATGGGCACTCAGGTAGAAACACAGAAGTGCTCTGATGAGTCCAAGTTTTACAACACTGAAAATGAAAGCATAAAATTTCTTTGACCCTCTGACATGATCCATAGTTTCACACACACACAGCAACTCTACTTTCTTCACCTATAACCCAAAAGGAGAAAGCAAAGTTACTAACACTGGGGTAAGGCATTATGTGGAGAAGAAATAAACAGAATACAGATATTCTGTTAGCATATCAGGCAAATGAGTGACTAGGGAAGAGGCTAAGTCTTAAACAGTAGGCATTTACTCAGTTTGAATACCCATAACCGTAAAAATGAGAGATAGATCTGAGTTATGACCCTGGGTTTGATCTACAGGTCCCCCGAGCACTGCTAGCTGTGGCCCAAACAAATAAATAAACATAAAATGACAACCCATGATCCACCTTCATATTGTTTTGCCTCGGGCCTTTACATTTAGACATGGTTACTGATGCACCATGAAATATGTACATTGTGAGGCCATGTCATAGAAAAATGGTTTCAGAAGAGATGAGAACTCATACCTCTGCTAATTTTGTCCATAAGTCAGTCAGAAGTCTGGGTTTCAGTGAAAGTTTTAATTATTCACCTAAATCTGTATTTTTCTCTACCTCAGGTTGTAGAAGAGGCTATCAAGTCTCCATCATCTTGAAGTTAGATAGCACTGTAAGCCATTTTTTTTTTTACTCAATCAAGCACAAGTGAAAAATGACATGTCATTTCTGAGTGCAATCTTTCAAGAGTCCTGCGGTCTTCTCCATCTTTCTTTTCTGGTCCTATCAGTAGCAACAGTCCAGATGGTATGCTTTCCTCAGCCCATATTTCCCAGTGAGGAAATGAAGAACAGAGAAGCCCAAACACATCATAAGCACAAACAATTAAAGACATTGCTGTTTAGAAAGATTTTAGAGTTATTGCTTTCCACAGCAAAGCTGACCTAAAATGATTAATACAGCCAATATTAGTCCAATGCACACATAATAGCTACGTGACAGTCTCCAATTGTTTCCTCTTCAGAAAATGAGGAATGGTTAGTAAGAATCTATAAAATGGAAACTTGTTCATCCCATAATAAAAACCACATTTTAATAACTACGTTTACTGTGCCCATCATTATCTTGCTTAACATGCACCAACTCTCCTCATGGTAATATGACAAGGTAAGTGTTCCTGATACTTTATTGATGATGAAATCAAGCATCAAAGAAGTACTAACATCATGAAGGTCAGTCAGAGTGTAAAAGAAGGATCAGATCTTTTTGATGCACAACTCTTGCTTTTTTCAATCTGTCTCCTCCCCTGAAATAAAGCAGTTAATTCATTTCTAAATAAGTGAGAATTTAGTTACAATATATTAGCAATCATCATAAATACCTTAATGTTAATGAAAATAAAGAGGGACTAAATGGTTGAATTTTTAAATCATTCTCTTCTTAATATTCATTACATCTTTCTCACTTAATTTTTAAATGACTTGATTTTTAATGACTACAATCAAAGTCATACCTAGCAATTCCTAATCTGGGACTTGCTGACTCCTCACAGTCTTTTTCTCTTTTCTTTCTTTTTTTAGGTTTTTAGGCCACACCAACTGTGCTCAGGGCTTCCTCCTGACTCTGTCCTATGGGATCAATCCTGGTAGGGCTCAGGGGACCATACAGGGTATGTGAGCCAGCTGTGAGGCAAACGCTCTACCTACTGTCCTATCTAGTCCCCCCGACAGTCTATTAAGGTTTAGAAGCTAGTCTCAGAATTTCCACAAAAGTGGGAAAAATCAAACCATTTTTACAGAGAATAAGATGGGCCCAAACTAAATAAAGACATTTTTTATTATCAGAATTTAGTATATTTAACTTTCCTGGTGGAAGACAATACTTTTTTTATTCCTGAATAAAAATTTCTTTCAAAAAATCAGGTTATAATGATTTTTAAGATGTATATAAGCAGCGGACAGGAGCGATAGCACAGTGGGTAGGGTGTTTGCCTTGCACGTGGCTGACCTGGCTTTGATTCCTCTGCCCCTCTCGGAGAGCCTGGCATGCTACATAGAGTATCTGCCCTCATGGCAGATCCTGGCAAGCTACTGTGGCATATTCAACATGCCAAAAACAGTAACAACAAGTCTCACAATGTTGATGTTACTGGTGCCTGCTAGAGCAAATTGATGAACAACGGGACGACAGTGCTACATATGAAGTGCCCCAGGGCCACTCTAGCCTACCAGCAGTGATCCTCAAACAAAGAAACAGAAATAAGTCCTGAGCATTGCTGGGTGATTCTCCAAACAAACAAAAATACCAATAAAAAGGTTCTTTATGTTTTCCTCACTCTCAACTAAAATCTTTTTTTTCTTAGACACAGTTATACCCCATATTTCAAGTTTGGGCCAGGACAAGTCAAAAATTTTACCTTTTTCCTCTTTTTGCAGCTTAATTTCTAATAGCTCAGGTTGTCACCTTCAGTCTAAAGAGGTCCTGGGAAGCAACAGAGTGGAAAACACAGGTCACCTCGGAGGAGGACGGCAAACAATGCAATCTAGGGCTGGCAGTCCAGAGCAACCCAAGGGGAGAGTAACTCCTCTCTAATTAAAGCAGTGAGAGGAAGCGCTGAGGGATAAAATGAAAGTGACACAATCGAAGTAATTGTTCATTGAGAGATACAGATAAGAAACCTAGAATTTGGAGGAAAGATTCTTGTTAGAAGAATTGACGAGATTTTTATAAGCAATGTAGGTGAGAATAAATAAGGAAGAGTTGGGGGCTGGAGCGATAGCACAGCGGGTAGGGCTTGCACGCAGCCAACCTGGGTTCGAATACCAGCATCCCATATATGGTCCCCTGAGCATTGCCAGGAGTAATTCCTAAGTGCAGAGCCAGGAATAACCCCTGTGCATTGCCAGGTGTGAAGAAGAAAGAAAGAAAGAAAGAAAGAAAGAAAGAAAGAAAGAAAGAAAGAAAGAAAGAAAGAAAGAAAGAAAGAAAGAAAGAAAGAAAGAAAGAAAGAAAGAAAGAAAGAAAGAAAGAAAGAAAGAAAGAAAGAAAGAAGAAAGAAAGAAAGAAAGAAAGAAAGAAAGAAAGAAAGAAAGAAAGAAAGAAAGAAAGAAAGAAAGAAAGAAAGAAAGAAAGAAAGAAAGAAAGAAAGAAAGAAAGAAAGAAAGAAAGAAAGAAAGAAAGAAAGAAAGAAAGAAAGAAAGAAAGAAAGAAAGAAAGAAAGAAAGAAAGAAAGAAAGAAAGAAAGAAAGAAAGAAAGAAAGAAAGAAAGAAAGAAAGAAAGAAAGAAAGGAAGAAGAGTCAAAAATGGCATCCCAGGGTCATTCCTCCTTCTCGTGCTGGACATCACTCCTCATTGTTGACCGATTGGAAGGCACTGCAATCATCTCCAAAGCAAGCACAGAACAAGTAAGGTAGGTCAATGATGCCTTGTGTTTAAATTTTGAGGAGACTATTTAAGTCACTAAACAAACAGAAAACTCTCCCATATCTATAAAAGCAATAGTGTTAGAGAGAGAGAGAGAGAGAGAGAGAGAGAGAGAAACAAAAAATCGGAAAACATGCCAGGATCCAGGCTCTGAGCTAAATGCTTAAGTTTTATATGATCAAATATTATTATTTCACACTTGAGAAAGGGTCCTGAGAACCAGGTAATTGAAGTGAGTTGCCTAAAGTCACACACTTATAAGGGATAATACTTTCTTGGTAACAGTTCCCAGACCCTCTGTTATACTGTGTCTTGAAGGGTGACTGGATAAAGCCACAAACTCGCAGTATCATCAGGAAGGCAGAAGAGACCCATATTTAAGATTATTTCTAATATGGTAAACATAGGCACCTGCATATGAACACATTAAATTTTCAAAATTCCTGAGATGTGGAGGGAGAGGATATTAAAATTTTCAGGACGCAGATGAGAAAATTGAGAATCAGAGAGATCAATAGGTAGCCAAAAGTAGACAAGGGGAAGCATAAACCAAGGCATTCTAAATCCACATTTAATGACACTGCCTCTGTAGCAAGTTGACTCCGAGCTCACTTCAAAAAATTATTTGCTCATATAAAATACCAAGCTATCTGACTGAATTGCAGTTCACATGAGAAATATCTGGATGGTTGCTTAGAAACTCACTATAAGGCAATTTTATGACATGGCAACTAAAACCAATGTGATTTACATTCTCAGATGTACAAATTCTTCTGTTTATTTTTTTTTATTGATCTATTCTCTTCTAGAACACTGGACGTACATGATGGAGTTACATGTCAAGGTACATATCAATCACTTCATATCTTCAAATTCAAAGGCAAGGGCCACATTTTCTACATTGTTCCCAGAACGCTCTCTCTTTTTTTGGTTAAAACATGCCCTATCTCCTGTGGAAATTGTGTGGGAACATGGAAAAATCGAGACATTTATAGTTTTCTCTAGTAAAATCCTTACTTCCAGCTTCTTACTCTTATAAAGATTTCTTCTACATTTTTTTCTTTCTTTCTTTCTTTCTTTCTTTCTTTCTTTCTTTCTTTCTTTCTTTCTTTCTTTCTTTCTTTCTTTCTTTCTTTTGTGTGTGTGTGGTGCCAGAAATCAAACATAGGTCTTTATAAATAGAATGCAAGTCTACTGATGAGCAATATCACTCTTGACCTCTGGTCTTTTTATATTCTGTAGTGAGTGATGATGGTTCTATTTATAATCATCAATGCCCATGCAGAATTTCTCTCTAGGATTTGCCTAAGATTTCTACCTATGTTCACCGAGATTGGCTTGGCACACAAAACTTAAGTACACTGTCTATACAGAACAAACTGTGAAAGGTGCTTCCTGTAGTCTTATAATTTGCAGTCCTATTGCCATCTATTTTTTTCATTCTCTGTCTATAAGATTGCTAATGAAATTAAGGCAGGAAAAAAAGGACTTCATTTACTTCTGGATATTATTTTCAACACTCCAAAATAAAAATGCTGCATTTAAAAATGTCTTAGGCAATATATTTGCTAACACATCAGACACCCCAGGAGCCATGTCATTGGACCAACCTTGGAAATAAAGGGCGATGTTTAAATTAACTATGACAGGACTAAGCAGTGTCATTGAATGTTGAGAATTTTATGCAGGAGAGAAGCATCTAAGAAGCTTCATCAGATATAATACACAGAAATTATCAAATGAGTTTTGACTTAGTAAAAGAAATAATTCCATAAACAACTAGAAACATTACTGTAATAAGCCTATGAGAAAAGTCATTCCTTACATCTATTGTAGAATAACTGTCTATAAATGGAATAACCAGTGTTTGAAGGTAGAGAACTCATTTATTTAGAATCAATTAAAAAAAAGGGAACAGTGTTCTGTAAGGAATCCTCCCACAGAATTATACTCAACTAAATAGATTAAAATCTCTTCCAGAAAACTTTAACTATGTGACTGTGCGGTGCATAGAGATAGTGACAATCCTCTGCAAGTCAACAGCAGCCCTGGAAGAAGGAAATCCCTTTCACACCCTCTCACAAGGTTGACACTTTATGTTAGGTGTTTGATCCAACTCTCATGCGTAGCAATTTCAAAGTTTCTGTCATGTCTTATGAAGCAAAGCAAATAGTCACAGAGATATGGTTTAGTAAAGAAAGTGTTTTCATTTTATTCCTGGATAACTCAAGAATGGCAAATTGCAAACAGTGAAGATAGAAATAAAAATCCAGAACTACATTGTACATTGATGAGTTCTGCCACTCCATTGTGAAAAAGATAAATGATCTAGATGATGTTCACTTCTTACTTAAACCAGGAGAAAGAAACCCAAATCCAGGAACTTAAGACCCAAGGGAGGCACAGGCCTGTCGCAGGTGAGACCACCTAGCCTTTCTCAAACACTGAGCTTCTAGGCTCAGTAGTTTGTCTTTCAGAAATGCTTTCCAAGATTGCTACATCTTCTGACTTCTCCAAAGAAGCTAAAAATAACAGGTGCCTCTGATGACATTTTCTAATTTTCAGAACTCTACACAGACCACACAAATATCTGCAGATAGAGTTCTGCCCACCGGCTTCCAGCTTATGACTTCAGATTGGACTCCAGGGATGTTGGAAAGAAGACTGGGTCTTTTAGCCAAGGGCAGGGGCAGGTGGGAAATCCACACACACATATTTGTATCCATGGAGCCAAAAGATGCCTAATGAGCAACTGGTGATAAAGAAAAGAATTTTTCAGTTTGTACTGATAAGAAATATCAAGCTGGCTGAGTTCAGGCGATGTCCTCTTCTGTGAGAGCTCTGTGGGCCTGGACAAGCTGGCAGGCAGCCTACACAATCCTACTCAAGTTCTTGCGGTTGTCCCCTGTTCCCTGAATAGTAGACCTGGAAAGTCTCTGGGTCTGCACGAAGTCCCAACCCCTCCGAGTGACTGTATATTTCTCAAATGCTAAATAAAAATCCCCAGGGCCAAGAATAAAAAGAAAGACGTTCATAGGAAAGAACAGAGACCCGGTAAAGCTCAGCAAAGACAGGATGGTCACCAGAAGACCTTTGTGAATGCTTTCATACCTTGATGTTTTTCTTCCCTAGAGTTCAAGAAAGGGTTACTATTTTTAGTGGGAAAGTTACGCTCTCTAATTTTAAGTGCCCTTCCTTAAGTAAGGTATAACTGTTCAATGTATAGTGCATCTGACACCAGCTCTGTTTTTAGACATAAGCTCTGACAGTCTGTTCACGTGCATTTGGTTAAAAAGCAGAGCACTAGAAACACTGGGGGAAATGACAGGCATAGATTAATTCTGTTTCACTGTGTGGGAGAAGGTGTTTATGAAGAAAAAATTCTGGGGGGACATGGGGGCTTGAGATAAGGTTACATTGTAAAAGTGATGCTATACCACAAAGATACTACAGTGATCTCTCTTACAATCATAGATTTTTCTCTAGAATTATAAACAAATAACAGAGACAGTCCTTATGATTTTCTGGATGGATGAGAAGTGTGATGAGCAACCTCAGGGCTGAGCCATTGCTCATCCTTAGTTCTCTGTTGCTGGACGCACTCAGCAGTTGGGAGAAATCTGTCATCATGGACAGGACGCAGCAGACGGCCAAGTCAGACCAGATGGCATCAGGCCTGAACTATCCCCCTACACAAATGGATGTCAAACAGGTTGTCAGTAGGCCCTGTGTTACCCAGACTGTCCTGCTCAGGGCTGGTCAATGAGGCAACAAGCATCGCAAACACCTGGGTGAGAATGTGCCGCTGCTCCTCCCCAGAGCGATTTGGTCTCATCAGATCTTCTGGCCTCAACTAATGTCTTTGGAGTAGGCCAGCCCTGAGTGACTGAGTGCTAATGACTGTGAACCAGAGGATCATACACCTGCGGATATACATCTGGCTGTCAATCATTTCTCAAATTTGGCACCTCTGCACAGCCTGACAATGAGCCAGACTAAAACTAAGGTGATGTTTTTAGTTGCCCCGGGCAAATCAGGCAAGCACCCAAAAATTACCATGAGTGGTGTGGAGTTAAAAGCCATATCGAATTCTGTTTATACAGTCTGCTGTCTAATGACAGGTCCTCTGTTTTGCTTTATTGTGGTTCTTTGAGCTCCATTGGAAGAGGAGCTCATTATCAGAACAAGGAATAACAAACGGTATTAATAAATCCATCTTATTTATAGGAACTTGACAGAGAAGATTTGTGACGATAAAGCATATGATTACAGAGAAAGACCAAAGGGCAAGGTTGTCCTTCTGGCCAGCCTTCTTTGTGGATGTGAAATTTAGTTCATTACCATAGCCTGCTAGAATAGCATTAATTTCACTTAGTACAAAGCATCAAATGATAGCACTGGTAATCTTGTCAAGGAATAGAGTTACTAATCAGCAAATGGCATATTTGATCACCTTTCGAGTAACTGACAATGGTTTCAGTTCAACAGCCATGGATATAAGGCTGCACAAGAAAATCCAGGAGAGATATAATCCATAGAATAGATCGCAAGATATTCAGTGTTTGTATGCTAGTGATCCAAACTTACACATACACACTTTAAGATCAAAAGTTTAATTTCCTGTACTACGTTTTAAGCACAATGGTTTTGGAGCTGGTGTAAGTTAGTGAAAGCAATGAAGAGCGCCATCCCAGTTTCTTTTTTTTTTTTTTAAATTTATTTATTTTTAATTAGAGAATCACCGTGAGGGTACAGTTACAGATTTATACACTTTTGTGCTTATACTTCCCTCATACAAAGTTTGGGAACCCATCCCTTCACCAGTGCCCATTCTCCACCACCCGTAAACCCAGTGTCCCTCCCACCCTCCCCAATCCCATCTCCCCCCCACCCCACCCTGCCACTGTGGCAAGGCATTCCCTTCTGTTTTCTCTCTCTAATTAGCTGTTGTGGTTTGCAATAAAGGTGTTGAGTGGCTGCTGTGCTCAGTCTCTAGCCCTCATTCAGCCCGCAACTCCCTTCCCCCACATGGCCTTCGACTACCATGTAGTTGGTGATCGCTTCTCTGAGTTGACCTTTCCCCGGAACGTGAGGCCAGCCTCGAAGCCATGGAGTCAACCTCCTGGTACTTATTTCTACAGTTCTTGGGTGTTAGTCTCCTACTCTGTTATTCTATATACCATAGATGAGTGCAATCTTTCTATGTCTGTCTCTCTCTTTCTGACTCATTTCACTCAGCATGAAACTTTTCATGCCCATCCACTTGACTACAAAATTCTTGACCTCCTTTTTTCTAACAGCTGCATAGTATTCCATTGTATAGATGTACCAAAGTTTCCTCAACCAGTCATCCGTTCTGGGGCATTCGGGTTTTTTCCAGATTCTGGCTATTGTAAACAGTGCTGCGATGAACATACATGTGCAGATGTTGTTTCGATTGTACTTTTTTGCCTCTCTGGGATATATTCCCAGCAGTGGTATTGCTGGGTCAAATGGGAATTCAATATCTAATTTTTTGAGAGTCGTCCAAATTGTTTTCCAGAAGGGCTGAACCAGTCGGCATTCCCACCAGCAGTGAAGAAGGGTCCCTTTCTCCCCACATCCTCTCCAACAGCGGTTGCTTTTGTTCTTTTGGATGTGTGCTAGTCTCTGTGGTGTGAGGTGGTATCTCATGGTTGTTTTGATCTGCATCTCTCTGATGATTAGTGATGCAGAGCACTTTTTCATGTGCCTTTTGGCCATTCGTATTTCTTCCTTGGTAAAGTTTCTGTTCATTTCTTCGCCCCATTTTTTGATGGGGTTGGATGTTTTCTTCTTGTAGAGTTCAACCAGTGCTTTATATACCATTGATATCAACCCCTTATCTGATGGGTATTGTGTGAATATCCTTTCCCATTCTGTGGATAGTCTTTGTATTCTGGTCACTGTATCTCTTGCGGTGCAGAAGCTTTTTAGTTTAATGTAGTCCCATTTGTTGATCTCTGTTTTTACTAGATTGCTTAGTTCCGTGTCACCTTTGAAGATACCTTTATCTTCAATATCGTGGAGGGTTTCGCCGACCTTGTCTCAATGTACCTTATGGTTTGTGGTCTAATGTTGAGGTCTTTAATCCATTTTGATCTGACAGGATGGCCACTCCAGCTTTTTTAAGGGGGTTGTTTACTTGGAGGATTGTTTTCCATCCTTTGACTTTGAGTCTATGTTTACTCTGTTTGTTCAGGTGTGTTTCTTGCAGGCAACAGAATGTTGGGTTTAATTTCCGGATCCATTTAGCCACTCTGTGTCTTTTGATAGGTGCATTTAGGCCATTGACATTGAGAGAGATTATTGTGATGTGATTTTGTGTCATCTTTCTGTGGGATTTGTTGTTCTTATGGGGCTCCTCCTTGTCTTACAGTAGCCCCTTTAGACCTTCTTTCAAGATTGGTTTTGAGTCTATGAAGTTCCTGAGCTGTTGTTTATCCGAGAAATAGTGTATGGTTCCTTCGAGTTTGAGTGAGAGTTTAGCCGGATAAAGTATTCTTGGTGAGGCATTCATTTCGTTGAGTTTTTTCACTATGTCCCACCATTGTCTTCGGGCTCGGAGGGTTTCTTCTGACAGATCGGCCGTAAATCTGAGGGGTGCTCCTTTGTATGTGATTTCCCTCTTTGACCTTGCTACTTGTAGAATTGTGTCTCTATCTACAGCATCCGCCATTCTGACTATGATATGCCTTGGAGTCTTTTTATTTGGGTCTCTTTTTGCTGGCACTCTTCGGACTTCTTGTATCTGGACGCCTGCTTTCTCCAGCTCTGGGAATTTCTTAGTGATGATGTCTTTGACTATGTTTTTTTCATTGGGGTTACTTCCCTGTGGTTCTGGTACTCCAATGATTCTTATGTTGTTCCTCTTGAAGTCATCCCCCAGGGCTCTGATTCGCTCTATAGCCATTTTGAGGTCTTTGGCCATTATTTGTTGCTGTCTGTAAGCTTTCTGCAGCTCATCCTCAAGCTCGCTGATTCTGTCTTCGGCTGTAGTCATTCTGCTGTTGAGGGCATCTAGTGAGATTTTTATTTCATCTACCGATTGCTTTATTTGTGAGACTTCCGTTCGAAGGTTTGAAATTTCTGCTCTCATTTCTGCTCTCATTTCTTCCTGTATTTTCTTGGTAGACCGTTCCAGCGCTTGATTCATCTCCTCCCTTAATTTATTAGATGTCTGTTCCATAGTTGCTTGGAGTAGGTCGACTCTCCTCCATATTTCCTCTCTGAATTGTTTATCTGAGAGGTCGTAGATGTTGGGAGACTCTTTTGAGGTTTCTAGTATCTTTTCTTCTCCCTCTCTTCGTGGAGGGGATTTTCGCCCATCCCAGTTTCTTGACACTGTCTGACCCCTCGCGCTCTCCCAAACCCGGCTCATGATCTCGTCTTAAACAACATGCAGCTCAGCAAGCCAGGCATGGAACTCTATGCAGGATTCCTGATGGACATCGCCGGCTGTTCTGCAAGATTCGGACAGAATGGTGTCTGCGGGGCATGGAGAAACCATGGCAGCGGCCACAGCATCACCGCCCGCCCTGGTCAGGCCTAGACGCAGATAGATAGATAGAGAGCCAGCCATGGTGGCAGTGCGCGCAGTGGCTCATCCACTGTGGCGTGCTGTCAGCAAACCACCTGGTAATCTGGGACTCGGCGCAGGTGTTCGACCTGGCACAGACCCTCTGCAATAGGATCTTGCTCTGCCAGATGCTCAACAGTCTCCGGGCACACTCCATCAACCTCAAGGAGATCAACTTGAGGCCGCAGATGCCCCAGGTGCTGCCCAGGGCACAGGCAGGAGCATGTTTGTCAGTGTGCAGATTGTTACAACATGTCAGTCGACCAAAAGCTTACATTCGGTAGACTGGGATCACCTGTAAAAGTGATTAGAGGCCGCCCCAAAAGCCTCCATCCTTCTCGGAGAGCCCAGCAAGCTACCGAGAGTATCCTGCTGCACGGCAGAGCCTGGCAAGCTATCCGTGGTGTGCTTGATATGCCAAAAAATAGTAACAATGATAGTCCTCATTCCCCTGTTCCTGAAAGAGTCCCCAGTACGCCATCAGGCCTCACTAGCATGTGGCAGGGATAAATGGAGATGTTACTGGCGCCTGCTCAAGCAAATAGACGAACAACGGGATGACAGTGATACAGTGATGTTTAAAACAACAAAGACCTCAAATGTCATCTATATAAATGACAAGGATTAATAAAAGAGGCATTTAAGATTGAGTACAGACATTGCTCTAGAGTCTACTTTCTCTACTTAAAGCTGAATAACATCTTAGAATTTCCTTTCTCTTTCACTATTTTTTCTAGTTTGTTTCCATCCAGTCTTATAAGACTCAATAGACTAACAACACTCTTAACTCCAATGCCTCCAAAAGAATATACATGCAAAGAAACAGATTTTTTTTGTCTGTCCAAAGCCACCTATTTCTGGAAAGAAATTATAAAAGACTAAAAAAATCTAAAATCCTCGGTGTGTATTTAAATGGACTTAGAAACATAGATTGCCAATATTGCTGGATAGACAGACTAATGATAGTTTAGTAAATATCTATTGACAACAAACCCAGAACAAGATTTTTTTTACCCCAAAGTAACATCTTCCCAAACTGATTTTACCAGTAACAAGAAACCTTTGAGTTATTATTTAGAAGCAAGCTTTGGGCCACACCCAGTGGTGCACTTGGTAATGGTTTGTGGAACATAACTTTCTGGATAGCCGATTGGGAAAATCTTTGAACTGAAATTGGGCCAGGGAGATAATTTAGTGGGCAGAAGTACAGGATATGCATGCAGGAGGCCCAGGTTCAATGCCCAGCCCAGCCCAGGGGTGAACCCTGAAGACTGAAGAGGGAAAACCCAAGAACCAAAAGTATGGCCCCAAATTCTTCTTTAAAAGTTTCTTCAATCCACCTGACAAAGTCTAAAAGGTGTATGTGATCGCAATCTCGACCTGATGACAAACTTGCTGCATCTTTTTCCTCTGAAAAAGAGTTCTGTAAAGAATTTCTTAATAAGTATGTCAAAAGCATTCTTGGCAGGTTATTTTAAGTTCTCACTACTAGAAGGCAGTTGTTAGCCAGTTGTGATCAAAAGCATCTCTCCTTGAAACTCCTCCTAACCTCAGGGTTGGGAATAGTTAAAATTTACATAACAACAAGGTAGTAGCTGGAATTTGGTTGTGGGGCATTAAGGGAGATCCAGGGAGGAGGGAACAGTGGTTATGCTTCACCAGCAAACTGTCAAACACAGGATAATCTAAGGTGCTTTTATGAAGTGTTTCCTACTTACCTGCCACAGGCTAGATGCTCAATAAATATCACCTTCTCATTTCTGTCCTAACATATTTTGTAGTCATATAGCACTTTAAAGAATTTGATGAGTTTTTACATGGATTATCTTACTTGATCTTTATATCACCAGTTGGAGACAGAGTTTATGTTTCTGAACATTAGTTGAGGGGCTGAGAAGCAATACAGATGGTAGTGTGCTTGCCTTGAACATGGCCCACGTGGGTTTGATCACCAGGACCCCATACAGTCCCCTGAATGACCCCTGGTCTCAAAATTTACAAAATTTCAAAACAATAACAAAATATTTTTTCATTAGGGTCATAAAAATAATATATGAGTTGAGCTAATTGCCTTGTGTGTAGCCAACCTTGTTCTAAGAACACATATAATCTCCCAATCCCTATAGGTGTGTCCCCAACCCCCTCCAACACCCAAATAATCACTATCACTGTCATCCCATTGCTGGAGCGGGCACTAGTAACATCTCCATTGTGAGACTTGTTTATTACTGTTTTTGACATATTGAATACGCCACGGGGAGCTTGCCAGGCTCTGCCATGCAGGCGAGATACTCTCAGTAGCCTGCCGGGCTCTCGGGGAGAGGGGCGGAGGAATCGAACCCGGGTTGGCCATGTGCAAGTGCCCACAAGGCACTACTGATGTGCTAGATTGAAAACCTAGATCAATGCCACAGTGAAGTCACGTAGTTGCTAAATTTTAGAAACCATAATCTGGGTCTTCTGATCCCAAGACTCTCCTTGGAGTTTAGTTGCTTTAAACTCCAAGTACTCCAAGAGCACTTCCTGTGCTAGTAGCATTCTTTTCCTGTATGCCTTCACCCTGTCAAGGACCATTGATCATCTTGCTTTCCTATCTGATTCTCAGGCTTCTCCTGTTCTTCACTTATGGTAGTGTTTCGTGTATGTTCATAGGTCCCTGATCTTAACCCAGGATATTTAGCTTCTCAAAGACACACTCGCTACAAACACATTTCCTCTGGATCTGGCTTTTCTTGGAGTGCTTTGCCCAAGACACTATTTGCGTTTTGTTTGTAAGAATGAAGTAGTTGTTATTGTGTCAGTACCATTAAATGGTATTGTGCTTGTGCTTCACATTTTTCCGTGTGAAAATTTTTTCTGTGTTCTCAGTTGATGCACTATGTTGAATTTTTATTTCACTCTAATCATTTTTAATTTTTTAAAAAAATATTTCTTTTACTTCGGCAATTTCATCTGGAATGCCGCATTTGAAAAAAATGTTCACAAGAAAACTGAAGGTTAAATCAGTTTTTACTCTGTAATCAGTGCCTAAATTATCATCTCCTTTCCAGAACAACCCAATTAATATGTTAGAACAAAGCTGAAAAGCCAGCCCTGGGCGAAAACATAGAGCTATGGTGACACCTCCTGGTGAAGAATAAATTACACATTGTGGACAGCAACTAAAACAGATTCAGACAATGGTCCTTGTTGATGTTTTTTATTGTAACAAACCTATCTTTGATGTATACCTGGCGTGTGGCACTCTGTGACCAATGCTGAGCTAGTGGTGGGAGAAGATTTAATTCTTACACTCCAGAATCTCCCCCTGCTGGGCTAAAAAAAAATTCTCTTCATATATAGCTAAAGAAAGCAGTATGTCAGAATGACAACAGGTTATGTAAATGATGTAAGAGCCACTGTGGAAACGTGCTCTTATGTTTCAGGAAGGGTCTGAGAGGGGGTAACGCAAAAGGGAGAAAGACTGAAAGGGTTTTTTTGAGGTAAAAAGGGTGCTGGTGTTGGGACATGGGGACAAGTGTCACCCCTCTGAGTACTTCAAAGGCTGAATACTGAATGGATCACAACAGACTTCAGTAGAAGGAAAAATGATCAAATCAATAGCACTTCCATGGAGAATTTACATGACTGTAAATTCTAAAGTAGATGGGGTAAACCCAAAATTTATATCCTGTGTTAGAGGTCCTGAAGTATCAGGAAGAGAAGGTGGTTTTATATGAGAGGATGGTTTCTGATAAAATTTGCTTCTGGATATTCATTCAGCCTCAGTTTAGGTTTTGCTGATTAAAAACAAACAACAATAACAAAAACCTTGGGTGGTTGATTATTTCAATTCTGGGGGTGTGTTTCGCTTATCTGAAGTCCTGGATCGGATCTCTGGCACCCCATCTCACCTCCCCAAAGAAAGACTGAGATATCCCTGTGTCAGTTCTTTATAGTCTTTTTAAGTAGCACTGTAGCACTGTCACTGCCATCCCATTGTTCATCAATTTGCTCAAGCAGGCACCAGTAACATCTCCATTGTGAGACTTGTTACTGTTTTTGGCATATCGAATACACCACGGGTAGCTTGCCAGGCTCTGCCGAGCAGTCGGGATACTCTTGGTAGCTTGCTGGGCTCTCCGAGAGGGAAGGAGGAATTGAACTGGGGTCGGCTGCATTCAAGGTAAGTGCCCTATGTTTTTGTGCTATTGCTCCAGTCTTTAAGTAAGGGTAACAATTTATCCTGCAGTCTATAGAGCTCAGTTGACCTGAGGTTCACACACTAAGGTGATTGGTTTTAGTAAAGACCTGCTCTGAATATCTCTGAAAAAAGTCTTTATGCTTTGGGGGAGACTTCAGCCATGATAGGAAATAGGGTCTGCAGAGAGGCAATTCAGTTGGTGCACAGAGATCATGGAGAGAAATTTGGGGATGGAAACAGCTCACTCCAAAAGGGCCCTGGATTCTCAAATAGGAGGTTTGAGTTCTTGATCTAGGTTTCAGGAACCCGGTGAGAGACATAATCCCACTAGAAAATTTACCCTGACTGCAGTGTGGAGGGAGGGAGAAAGACTAGTAAGTAAGGCTCAAGAAGGTAAAATGTGAAGCCGTTAAAAGAATTCTAGAGAGTCTGAACTTGGTAGAGGAATTTGGAGATATGCCAAGTAGAAAGTGTTTTTAAGAAAAAATACAAGCCAGTATTAGAGCATCTTTGGATGTAGATTCTGAGAAGGATTTTAAAATATCCTTTATGCTAATAGAATAACAAACAAAAGAAAACATCTCTTTTTCTCAAAATGATAATAGAGGTATCATCTTTTTCTTTGTATGTGTTCTTAGGAACGAGTTAAATCATTTCTTATCAGAGGTAGAGCATAATTTCTCCACAAATCCAAGCATGTAATTTTACAAGCTAAACTTGGAGACTTTCAAAAAATATTGATCACACCTGAAAACATTTAATGAATGCGTTTTGGAAACAATGGGCCCAGGCATTTGTATCAACAGTGCTTAAGCATTACAATAAAAGAAACAAACATGTCTGAAAATTAAGATCATTGTAATGTTTTCCAAAGGAAGGTTTAGAGTTTTCAAATGAGTGGCTATAATAACAAATCAAGAAATAAAACATCATGCAAAAGAGCCATTGATTTCTCTTGGTGTCAAGGCAATTCTAAAGAACACATTTTGCCCATTGAATATTAGTTTGCACTTATATTCATTTATTCAACAGATAATTTACTGGGCATTTGTAAAATGAGCAACCATGGGAGATACAAATATGAAAAGCAATATAAATCCCTTGACTTGCAGGAATAGAACATACAGATTATTTAAAATATCTGTACACATACATTTATGTATATATATACATATATATAAACATGTTCAAATATACGATATGCTTTAGCTGTAGATTCAAACAATGAAGTCTGAGGAAATGTTCTAGAAGTAACTAAAAACATATTTTACCCATGACAACAGGAGACAATAGATTTCTTCTTTTTTTATTTTTTTATTAGAGAATCACTTTGATGTACAGTTACAAACTTATGAACTTTTGTGTTTGCATTTCTCTCAAATGGTGATTGTTTACCCATCCCTCCACCAGTGCCCATTCACCTCCACCAATGACCCCAGTATCCCTCTCACCACCCACACCCCATCCCCCACCACCCCACCCTGCCTCTGCAGCAGGGCATTTCCTTTTGTTCTCTCTACTTTTGGGTATTGTAGTTTGCAATGGAGGTATTGAGTGGCCTTCATGTTCGGTCTGTAGTCTACTTTCAGTTCGTATCTTCCAACCAGAATGGGTCCTCCCAACATCCTCTACTTGGTGTTCCCTTCTCTATCTAAACTGCATTTCCCCCCAGTGTGTGAGGCCAGTTTCCAAGCTGTGGGGAAGACCTCCTGGTCCTTATCTCTAGTACTCTTGGGTGTTAGTCTCCCACTCTGTTATTTATATTCCACAGATGAGTGCAGTCTTTCTATGTCTGTCTCTCTTTTTCTGACTCATTTCACTTAACAAGATACTTTCCATGTTGATCCACTTATATGCAAATGTCATGACTTCATCTTTTCTAACAGCTGCATAGTATTCCATTGTGTAGATGTACCAAAGTTTCTTTAACCAGTCATTTGTTTGGGGCACTCCAGTTGTTTTTTTGTTTTGTTTTGTTTTGTTTTCAGATTTTGGCTAGACAATAGATTTCTTGATTTCAGGTCTTTTAAAAAATGTCTACCAGGACAGGGATGTGACTCAGTGGTAGAGTTTGTGTCTTGCATTGTCAGGCCCTAGGATTCAATGTCCAATGCCACAAAAAAAGCAAAAACTGTTTCACAACTTTGAACCATAAATTATACCTTTAACCATCTATGCTACTTAAGAATATGCTATCCCTTCTTTAATAAAGCACATTACAACGATGTTTATAGAAACTTTAAAATAGAAGAAATAAAGTATTGAATTAACAATCCCAAATTATCTATATATAGTAGGTAAGTATCTTAAAATTATTTAATAGTATATTATCTAGTTCCACAAGATAATCATTACTGTATTCTTTTCCAAAATAAAGTATGCATTGAATATGTTAGAAGCAACACAAAAGAAAGTAAAAAAAAAAATCAAACATAAAATGACAATGCTGCCAGGTAATGTGGTTACAACCATCACTTCTGAAGAAGCATCATCTTCATTACTTAGTAACCAAATAAGCAAACAAAACTACTATTGCTTATAAAAACTGACCATGATATTATGTTTAATGTGATGACTATTTTTGTATAATCTGCTTAACACCCTTAACATATATTTCAGACATAATTTCACTAACATTTAGTGATATTTAGTTTTATATTAGAATATTACAACAAACTAAACAAATTTAGAGAATTAAGTGATCTATTTTAAAAAACAACTTAATCTTGATTTGTTTTATGTTGACCTATCCTAACCTATAAATTAATGATTTTCCATGAGGGTCAGATAAATAAGCAATAGTGTCAAATATGCAAGGTATTTTGGCCTCTTTAGGCCAGTAAGGAAGTAATTGCCCAAAATTCATTTTCCTACAAGCTTTAACATACTTTATATACAGCTATATGAAATCAAAATAAGAACTAAAACAATATTTATTTTGAGATGAACAACAAATTTAAGAATTCATTTTTAAATTAATTTTAAAAAATTATTATTGTTGTTTGGGGAACATATTTATAATAGTGTTGATGTTTATAATTTTTGATGTACAGTTCCTATACATCAAAGTGCCCACGAGCCTTTGTCCCTATATTACTTCTAGTCCACCTCTTCATTCTCTTTTATTTGTCCCCACATATGCTTGGTGATCTGAACCTTGCAAACCAAGGCCAAGAGTTGTTCATCAATCAATAGTGTTTGTTTATTCCCTGTTTTAATTATATACAACAGACAAATGAGGTCATGTGGTATTTTTATTTCTCCTTGATTTATTTTGCTAAATAAAACATCTAGTTCTATCCAAGCTGCAGCTAACTCTAAGAGTTCATCTTTTCTCATTGTTAGAGTATATATGCCATAGACTTTATCACTGGACATTTGTGTTGTTTCCATACTTTGGCAATTTTACTAGGCACTGCAATGTGCACAGATCTTTTCAAAAAATCTACTGAAGTTGTTCTACATATGTAACCATCAAAAGGAAGATTTTGAAATAAAATTTAGTTGAAATTTCATTGTTAGTTTTACATAAACATTTAATTTTTAAAAATTTTTATTTTTTTTTCTTTTTGGGTCACACCTGGCAATGCACAGGGGCTATTCCTGGCTTTGCACTCAGGAATTATTCCTGGCGGTGCTCAGAGGACCATATGGGATGTTGAGAATCGAACCCGGGTCGGCCGCATGCAAGGCAAACACCCTACCCGTTGTACTATTGATCCATCCCCTAGAAACACTTAATTTTTTTTATAATGTAGGAGCACTGCTATTTATTCAGCCATTGGTTAAGCTGATTGAATTGGGCAGGAACTCCACATTACTTTTTAAAAAATTTTTTAGTTTTATAATTTAGTTCTCAATGTTTGATTACATGCAATATTCAAACACCAATCCCACCACCATTGCACCAAGATACATTTAATCTTTAATAGAACCACATATATTCAAGATTTAGAAAGGCAATGTAGCACTGTAGCACTTGTAGCCCTGTTGCCCCGTTGTTCATTAATTTCCTCAAGCAGGCACCAATAACATCTCTTGTTGTTACTATTTTTGGCACATTGAATATGCCATGGGTAGCTTGCCAGGCTCTGCTATGGGGGTGAGATACTCTCAGTAGCTTGCCAGGCTCTCCGAGAGGGATGGAGGAATCAAACCCAGATCGGCCGGTGCAAGGCAAATGCCTTACCTGCTGCGCTATCACTCCAGAAAGGCAATATATTTCTGCAAAGTACACAAACCACTGAATAAGTGAAAAAAAAATTAAATAGTTCAATGAGTAGTTGTATTTGTTTATAAAATACCATTTTTAATACAAGATTATATAAAATCATCATCTCATTTGATTATGGCAATGGTCATTCTTTAATGTTCATTAAGTGGCTATTCTTTTTCTATTATCTTTATACCAGCCAGAGTGATTTTGTTAAAACTTAAGTCAGATCGTGTATTAACTTTTTTTCTTCCTGTGATGAAGAGTGAAATGAATTGCCCGTAATTGTATCTCACCATCTACTGGTGCCTCCCTCTAGTCAGCTTCCATGTATTGCAAACACTAGAAAGCTTTTTTTGGGGAATGACAAAATTAAGTTCTCTCAAATAGAGAGAACCCAAGTCAGATTTGAATGACATAAATTAAGTTTGGCTGTCATCAGCCATTATAATGAGCAGCAGCATTGTGGACACTTAGGTTATTCTACACCAGGGACCTGATGTTTGGTCACTAGATCTGATATTTCAAGAACTTTTGTTATTTCCCTGATTGCCACTAAATTCAGCCTACTAACTCCCACCTCTGATATAAGCAGAGCTAACAAATCCCCTGATAGGCATTTTAAAGCCTTCTTCATTCTCTGGGGTCCAATTAGGCCTCAGCCCCTTATATCTTCCAGCAAGGCTCAAACATTTATTTCCAATATAATCCACTTTCTGCTTTACATTAGTGCTCTTATTTCAGTATCCAAACCTTAATGAATATACTTTCCAACTGACCATTTAAAATTCTAAACACATCCCCTGACCTAGAAGGCTCTTTGCTACCTCATTGATGTCATCTGATTTTTTTTCTCTCCCCCTTATTTTGCCAGTCAGATACTGATCTTCTTGAAACACATCACACATACTCCTTCCTCAGGATTTTTCCACTTTTTATTCACTTTGCTTAGAAACCTCACATCCAAATATGTAGCTACATTTCTTTTAGGTACGTCATAAGGAAGTTTCTCTGATCAAGTTATATAAAATGCCAATGGTGCCTTACACTTTTTGACCCTTACTGTAGTTTTCTCTGTAGCTCTGATAATCATAAATACATGTTCATCATACTCAACACAAGAACTTTTCTATTACTCATTTTCTCATTACATTAAAATATAAAAACTATGAAACCAGAAACTATTGTTGATATATAACTTGCCTGTAGATCAAAGCCTGGCTCTGAGCAGGTGCTGCACACATCACTGTCCCTGTCACTGTCATCCCGCTGCTCATTAATTTGCTTGAGCAGGCACCAGTAACATCTCCATTGTGAGACTTGTTGTTACTGTTTTTTGCATATTGAATACGCCATGGGTAGCTTACCAGGCTCTGCTGTGTGGGCGAGATACTCTCGGTAGCTTGCCAGGCTCTCCAAGAGGGGTGGAGGAATCGAACCCGGGTCAGCTTCGTGCAATGCAAATGCTCTACCCACTGTGCTATCACTCCAGCCTTGCGCTGAACACATATTTGTTACAAATATGATGTGTATTGGAGGTATTCATGAAATCTTATAGTCCAATTGGCAAGATAAAGGCTTTCATAATTTACTGATGACCCTGATTCAATCCCTAACATTCCATCTGGTCCCCCGACCACCACCAGGAGTGACCCCTGAAAACAAAAGAAAATTACTAAGCTCTGCCTGATGTAGCACCCAAAAACAAACAAAACAAAAATTATAACCTACTTACCACTTATGTGCCATCCTTTACTATTGGTTACCATTGTCTAGCTTATCTGAATAAAAAGATTGTTATCTCACCACTGGGTAAAGTAAACATAGTGGAAATTAGAAGAGTCAACAGATGCTATAGCCAATAACACCGCAGTAATGTTCAAAACGACAATTACAATCGATTCATTCCACATGAATTTATTAAATAATAAAGAAATAAATTTTTTACACGTGAGTATGAATATGTGTGAATATCACACAGAGTATGAATTTTGTTACTGTTTTTGGCATATCAAATATGCCACAGGTAGTTTGTCAGGCTCTGCCATGTGGGTGGGATACTCTCAGTAGCTTGCCGGCTCCCCGAGAGGGAGTCGAACCCGGGTCAGCCACGTGCAAGGCAAACGCCCTACCCGCTGTGCTATCGCTCCAGTCCGCCACACTAGTAGAAGATTAAAAACTAGACCCAAGCTCTGTTTCTAAATTGCTATTCTGTTTAAAGGGATGTGGAGAAAAATCTATCTAATCTGCCATTAGTGAGGTCAGAACAGTTTTTCCAGTAGAAGTAACGCCTAATATAAACCTTCAACAGTAATATACTGGTGGGGCTGGAGAGATAGCACAGTGGGTAGGGCATTTGCCTTGCACACAGCCGACCGGGGTTCAATTCCCAGCATCCTATATGGTCCACCCCGAACACCACCAGGAGTAATTCCTGAGTGCATGAGCCAGGAGAAACCCCTGTGCATTGCCGGGTGTGACCCAAAAAAAGAAAAAAAAAGTAATATACTGGAATATGGAAAACAATAAAGGGTAGGGTGTCATAGTTGAGCAAATAGCATGCATAAAAGAACATTATAATACTGTATATAAAGAAATATGGATTTTGTAAGCATTTATTTTTATTAATAAAACAGATTAAATGTTGGCTCTCTGAATTAGTTACTGAAATACAACCCTAAAAATATGACCAAACACAAACCCTCACATAGCACTATATAAACAATGGTAAAATCAATTTAATATGTTATATTAAAATCATGCAATGAAAATAATCAGGATGAATAAATGGTATATAAATGCTAGACTGAAGAAGATCTAGTATTCCAGACTTTAACAAAAGAGATATGATTGCCTATAAACAACATTTTCCATTTATAGCATATAATTAAATAACTTATGTGGCAATTAAATTACATGCCAATTAAATAGAATTGCAAGCTTTAATAAAACAAGTTAAAAACAAGTGGAAGTTATTACCAAAGCCCATCAATTGCTTTTTTCCTACTAAGTCGAACTGACATTTTAAAAATTAATACTGACCTATGTTATGCACTTTCTGTATTTAGAATATAAGTTTAAGAGTTAGGCTGTTAAAAGTTTTCAAGGTAAAAAATCAAATAAGGTTAAGAGGGTTAGATGCTTATTTGATCTAAACAAAATAACAAAGGAAAATAACCCTTTTAATGGGCTGGTTTTACTTCTTTGAAGAATTCCTTTTTATTTTTCCCTCTTAACTATCTAAACAGATTTTTCTCAGAAACAAGAAGGTTAGTACCTAAAGTTGTGCTTTGATAGAACATTGTAGCCAATTTTCTATACTGGATCCAAATGTCAGATTTCCAATTTACAGTTAATGGACAAACATACATTCATACCTCTGCTGTTTCGTGTGATACAATTTACACTTTAGATTTAAATATTATACATATGTATACATATGTATACCAACCATACATCACATCTATCACAGTTAAACTATACCATATATCTAAGATCTAGAGTTTATAAATAAGCAAATATACCCACTATGACATTTCATAAGTTCTCAAACATTTGGGTAACTGGCCTCTTCTAGGACCATGTTATATCTGACTCCAAACCTCAAGCAGATTATGTTCAAATACTGCATCCAGAGATCTACACAGACTCTCAAATTTAATCAGATGACTGATAAGCAAGTATATTTAGAGAAAGGAATAAGTATGGATAATAAGTATCACCCTAAGGAGAATACATGATATATAATTATATCACTGTCACTGTCATCCTGCTGCTCATTGATTTGTTCGAGCGGGCACCAGTAACATCTCTCATTGTGAGACTTATTGTTACTGTTTGTGGCATATCCAATATGCCACGGGTAGCTTACCAGGCTCTGTCATGCGGGCACAATACTCTCGGTAGCTTACCAGGCTCTGCAAAAGGGGCGGAGGAATTGAACACGGGTTGGATATAATTATATATAATATAAAAATATTTGTCAGGATATAAAATGAATTTATTCCATAGACATATGCTACACTCCGTCAATATCTGAGACACAAATATGGATTTAGAAAATGAAGCAATCCTTGAACTCAGGAAAGTTAGAGCAGGGAAGCAGGTCAATAAACAAAGAGTAAATTTATTTACTACTGTGTAGTTTGCTTACTCGTTTCTCTTTGGTGTGAATGTGTGTGGGGATGAGGGGTAGAGGGAGTATATGTTACACGTAGACCCTCGTCTTTCAGAAAAGACTTTAACTTAATGAAGAATAATAATTTATCAGATTTATTCAAGGCATAGAGAGAACAGGTGCCTAATTCTGAAAAGAGGTATTAAGGGCAGATTTTCTTCAGAGATTATTTTATTATGTCTGGAATTCAATGTGCTATCTTGATATCTTTGAGCTCCATAAGACAAGCCATGAGTTCCTACTCTTGCCTATTGTGCCAACTCTGCTGGTTCCTCCATCAGCTGAACTAGCTTTAATACAGTAGATTCTCATTTGAATGAGTCTCACTCCTCTCTATTAGCCTATAAAATTCTCCAAACAAGTGGATCACACAGCACCCATGGAAAGTTTCTCAAATTTGGATCAAGTTTCCATGGATCAAGATCCATGGATCATGAAACTTGATCTCATAGATCAAGTATCCTCCCTCCTGAAAATCTTTCTGGTTAATTGGTTAGTTTTTCCCCCAAGAACAAGCCCTATGTGTGTACTTGTATAATCATCACCAACCATTTCGCCTTGGCTGTGAATAAATATGACTAATAACCATTGCAAGTATTATCTGCCCAGTGCTGGGTATTTTTTGTTTGTAAATATCACTTTATTTGGGGGAGAGAAAAGAGATATCAAAGATTGAATCTAAGACCTCTTATATGCAAAGAATTAAGAATTATCGGCTACATCCAGAGATCATCTCACTTTTTGTTTTTTTGTAGTAAAGGAATCCTTCTTTTTCTCACTACGTGAATAGGCAGGTGGTCAATAGAGTTAGATGAGTTTTACTTTGAAGGGAGAAAAAGAATAGGCAGGAATGGAGAAAAGTAAGTCAGAAGAGAGGCATAAAGAGAATAGTGTATTCAAGAAAGACAGTAGGTTGGAAATATGAAAGGATAGTGATAGGTGAGGTTACAGAGGCTATACCCTTTGTGCAAAAACCAAAGTTTTTCCCCCTAAAATACATTAATGGATTTTAATCAGATATTTTGCCAAAGATTACTTTGATGTATGTTATCAACAGATTTAAAGTAGGGCAAGAATAAAGATTGAGCAGCAGGGAGAAGGCCATGCCAGAAAGCGGGAATTTAAAATAAGGTTACACAAGAGCTTAAACCAAGGTTCTGGCAGAGTCAGGTACAAAGGTAATAAAATCCATTCAACTTAAAATCCAAGGGGGGAGAGGGCTAAGGACACTAAAAAGAGAAGAACTGAGAATAAATGTTAACCTTGGCTAACCAGGTACGTGTTTTCTTCTAAGACAAGAAGAATAAGTGCTTTGTAGTTAGAAAAGGATTTAATCCGAGGCATAAGGATTTTGAGAAGTTGCTTGACTGCCCAAAGAAAGTCCAGGGGAAAAAATCCATATTTGGGCCTTAAAATAGACTGGCAGTAACGCTTTGTGATTCATTAACAAAAAAGCAATGCTGATAACTTGAGTTCCTAGGTCAGTCAAGGAGAATGTATAGAGAAAAATATCAGACAATAAAGCACACCAACATAGAAGAAATGTTTACAAAGGACATTAAGAAGGCATCAGGAGAATGACATCCCAGAGGTCTGAATGATTGATAAACTGAGATATTTATATTTTTAGGGAGATGATAAAATCACAGGTATTAAGGGAACAAAGCTCATATAGATGTCAACACAATGAAATTCAGGAAAAAAAGAGAAATTATGTTCATGTAGAGTGTCATTAGTTTCAATGAAACAGGAAATATTGATAAAAGGTACATATACATATATTTTATATACATGAGCCAGTTTAGTACTTTCTTCCTTATGAAAAGATTCCAAATAAATTGTCTACTGTTGAGTGAAACAAAACATTAAAAAAGAGTATTCCTTATTTGTTTAACCAGGAAGCTGACAATAAAGAGGCAAATAATTCTAGAAACTTAAGAGTTTTCATTTATGAAGAAAAACAGTTTGACAGACATAAAAAGCAACATAATCTAAGAAGCACTTAGAAGTTATAGTGATAGGTCTATAAACAAGACAACATGAAACCAGCTAATAAACTCAAAACCAATTCTAGGATAAAAGAAACTGCAAGATATGTAAAAAATTCAAATTACATGGATAAACTGTGAAACAAAATTACAGCATTAATTTCTAAGCAAAATAATATTTTGCTAAATAATAAAGGGTACAGTTTTGTTAAAATGCACTTGTCACACCTACTGAAAATGCTTTGATTGGAAGTGATGCTTCCAATTGGATTTCAAAGGTGATGCTACAATCAAAATAAAAGTCCAAAACTAATTTGTAAACCAAACTTCATCTTGCATTTTACATTAACTATGAGATAAGTTTGGGAGTTCATTACTAGAAATATAAACAGAAAGTTTTCTCCCAGATCAGATAGTTCTCTTGATCTGAACAATTATCTTTCAAAACCAAATTGGACTTGTCAAAGTCTTTTATAGCCCTGCCCCTTCCCCCTCCCCACCATGACAATATTTGGAATTCTCTGAGATTAGGGAAAAGTAAAACAGACAGGTCTGACCTTTCTAGTTTGGAAGGTGTGACAATCTTTTCCAGGGAAGGACACTCTTACATTCTGTTGGCTCTGATTGGGCCAAGATAGAACCTGAAGAACACTTTTACACTCTAAGGACCCTCGGTGACAATAACAGCCAATGGATCTTCTTGTACTCATTTCCTTGCTATTCATAGCTACACTACACACACACACACACACACACACACACACACACACACACACACACATCCATACCCCTAATGTATTTCTGCCATTTTCTGTACTGTGATGCGCTCCGCATTGTATGTTTCTCAATTGTGCAAATTTGCTGTTCTTCCCTCATGAATATGTATGAGTTTTCTGAAAAAATGACTAGAATAAGCATAAACTGTTATGTCACTCTGTCTCTGCTGAACACCAAACCAGATTCCCATTTCCCTCTCTTCAGAGAGGGCTGTTCTCCAGCTCGTGGTAGTGGACATCCTTCTCAACTTAAGTTGTCTTTATGCCAATTTTAAAGCTCCTCTGTTCTATTCCACCGTTAATGTGCTTTTTCAAATGAAGAATTCATTCAGGATTGTAGGACTGTAAACTGGTTCAGTCTCTATGGAAAACAATACAGAGCTCTCTCAAAATACTAAAAATTGATCTACCTTATGATCTAGAAATTTCATTACTTTGCTATATATTTGAAGAGCAAAAAAAACCCCACGAATCTAAAATGATATGTGTACATCTATGTTCACTGCAGCATTATCTACAATAGCCAACATATGGAAACAACACAGAGACCAAGAGCAGATGAGTGAATAAAGAACACACACTCACATACACACACACTCACATGCACATACACACACACACAAAGATAGATTAATTCTTGCTTTCTGGAACATGAATAGAACTGTAAGATGTCATATAAAGTGAGATAAGCCAGAAGGAGAAATACAATACCAGATAACCTCACTTTTACGTAGGCTATAAAGAAGGAATTCAAGGAAATGGTAAAAACAAACAAAAAGGCAGAGGTGAAAGAGAAGCAGGGAACAGAGGAGGGCTGAGATCCAATGGACTGTTGTGAAGAGATATTAGTACATTGGGTATCGTGAAAACTATTTTACACAGATATAAAATTGTACCACTAAACATAAAGTCATGTAAACTGTTACCTCATTTTTTAAAAAGGCATATTTTCAAAAGACAACTATTTAAAAATAAGGAAAAAATCATTATAATCAATTTGGTATAGGTTTAATACAATTATACTACAATTTATTGAGCTGTGTTACAAAAACAAAACATGTGGGTCAGGTGGTAGAGTGGGTGGGTCAGTTATTGCCTTGCACACAACTGACCCAGGATCAATCCTCAGCATTGCATATACTCCCCCACCTGGTGTAACCCAACCACACACCACATACACACACACACACATACACACACACACACACACACACACATGAACAAACCATAAATTTCAGCACAGGTAAAAATAAAAAATAACTAATGATAAACATACAGACTTGCAATTATAGAGGAAAGACAAATTTATGCTTTTTGAGAATTAATTTTTGTCATTCCCTTTTATATTAAACTCTCTTGATCATGTTAGTACTTATTATTCTTTATTTCAAGTATAATTTAGCTACTAATCTACCAAAAATAATTTTTATTACAAATACTTGTATCATCATGGGTGTTAGGAGAGAAAGTCACATGCCTGCTACCATGTCAGTAATCCTATCTGTGAACACAGTGTCAAAAGGGCAAAGAAAGGAAAAGAAAAAAGGTGCCTGCAAAAGAGGCAGGCTAGCGGTCCCGGAGGGAAATGGGGATACTGGTGGAGGGAAGTGTACCCTGGTAAATGGATTGGTGTTGAAACACGAACTGCCCAAAACTCAATCATGTATGATTTTGTAACTTTGTAATTCATAGAAATTCAATATTTTTTAAGTTTTGGTTTTTTTTTTTTTTTTGCTTTTTGGGTCACACCTGGCAACACACATGGGTTATTCCTGGCTCTGCACTCAGGAATTACCCCTGGCGGTGCTCGGGGGACCATATGGGATGCTGGGAATCGAACCCGGGTCAGCCGTGTGCACAGCAAACGCCCTACCCGCTGTGCTATTGCTCCAGCCCCAATATTTTTTAGTATTTTTAAATGCTAAAACAATTAAAGTGGGGGAAAATAGACACAACAATACATTAGAAAAAATATTTTGATATGAAGTTACCAAGTATTTCTTTAAATGCATAACATAATTATGTAGAAATGGAATTATATACGTTATCTGCTTTATAAACTTAATAATAAGTTTGCATGGAAACTCCCATATTATTAACTATTCCCCTATGGTATAATGGCTATTTTTAAAACTATATAAATGTTTTCTTTTTAATCATTCAATTAACGGAAATTTAGATTGTTTCCAATGTTTTACTATAAGCAATGCTGCAGTGAAAACAACCTTATTATCTGTCTATAAAGAAGATTTATTTATTTATTTATTTGCTTCTTGGGTCACACCCGGTGATACACAGGGGTTACTCCTGGCTTTGCACTCAGAAATCACCCCTGGCAGTGCTCAGGAGACCATATGGGATGCTGTAAGTCAAACCCGGGTCGGCCGTGTGCAAGGCAAACACCTTACCTGTTGTGCTATCACTCCAGCCCTGAGAATGTCTATTTTTTTTTAGGTTAATTCCATTAGTAGAATCAGTGGGTCATAGGAACCCACGTTTAAAATGCAAAAACGTTGACTATCTGCTCTCTAGAACAGAAACAATTTTATACTTCCATCAATAATCCACAGGCGTGTTTAGTTCTTGCATTGTTGAGGTTAAACAAAAAATTCCACAAGTTTGCTGTTTATATGTATCGATTTTTATATGGATAACACTTTTGGACATTCTGGTTTGCAATACAAATACTGAGAGTCCAGCATGTTTTGTCCTTTGTCTACTTTCAGCACATATCTCCCATCCCAAGCAATATCTCCAACCATCCTTGACTTAGTGATCATATACCTTCTCTATCCCAGCTGTCTTCTCCCTCAGCTTATGAGGAAGGCTTCCAATTCTGGAGCAATATTCCTGGCCCTTGTGTCTACTGTCCTTGGGTGTCAGTCTCATGTTATTTTAAAATACTGATAGATTTTAAGGGTCCAACACTACCACACTAAGTCAACTACCAAGGTGCCCAAAGTCCTCAAGCACAGTACGTAAGGTCTTTCAGCCCATTCCCTCTACCCCTTATTAACTTTAGTTTTATCATAAGATTTTGAGTTTACATTTATTGGACACTCTGCTTCTTTGTTAATTTTCTTTATATGCCAATAATAGGCAAGGTAATTTGATGTTTTTGATTTTTTCCTTCTGACTACTTTACCATAGTACCATGCAGTTTCATTAGTGCTGCAGCAAAAAGTGAAGGTTTCATCTTTTTGTCTAATTAATTTCCACTGTGCATATATATACCACAGATTCTTTATCCACTCATCAGTTACTGGAAATTTGTTTCTAGATATTGACTATAGTAATTAGTGCTACAATGAACATTGGTGTATATATGCTTACAAATTACTGGGGTTATTTTTGTTCTGGAGATAGATAACTATGAGTAAAATTGCAAGATCATATGGTAAATCTAGTTTTAGTATTTTGAAAAAACTCTATACTGGTGTTAATGGAGACTGAACCAATTTACAGTCTTACAACAGTGAATGAAGGTTCCTTTTTCTTCATTGAATCACGGGTTGTTCCTGGTCTTTTTGATCTATGTTAGTCCCACTGGTCACTGTCACTGTCATCCCGTTGCTCATCGATTTGTTCGAGCGGGCACCAGTAACGTCTCTCGTTGTGAGACTTATTTGTTACTGTTTTTGGCATATCCAATACGCCATGGATAGCTTGCCAGGCTCTGCTATGCGGGTATGATACTCTCGGTAGTTTGCCAGGCTCTCCAAGAGGGGCAGAGGAATCAAACATGGATCGGCCATGTGAAAGGCGAATGCTCTACCGCTGTGCTATTGCTCCAGTTCAGTCCCACTGGTAGGAGGTGATATTTCATTGGAGTTTTAATTTGTAATTTCCTATTAGCAGTGATAGTGAGCTTTATTCTTTCATGTGCTACCTGGCCATTTGTATGTCTTCTTTGGATAAGTGTCATCTTTCCATTAGTTTTTAATGGGGTTGATTGTTTTTCTTGTTGTTGAGTTTTGTGACTTACCATTGTCTATTAAATGGAAAATTATTACACTTAACTTTTAAAGCACCTAAAATTTTCTACATTATATGTACAGAGTCTAGCTTTTTTTCTTCCAAATGTGTCAACAGTTCTCTTACTGAATAACTTTTTTCCTCCACAGAAAAGCCATTTTTATCACCACAAAAGTGAGAAGCATTTCTAGACTTTTCCCTTCACTGATCTACTTATTCTTGGACTTATCTGACTCTAGTAACTCTAACTTGGGAAAAAATTTTCATATCTTCTGGGACTCATTCCAACATATTTTTTTCCCTGAATATTGCTTGGCTACTTGCCTTTTTTTTTTTTTCCACAAGAAACTTTAGAAAACTTTTTTTCAAGTTCCTAAAAAGTCCTCTGCAGGCTTGGTTTAAATTACTTTGAATTTCTAGAGTATGAAGAAATCATTACATGGATCTGACCAAGAAGTTTTTTTGAGTATTCCTTTCTGTCTCCCAAGAGAATGTTATCATTTCCTTTTGAAAAGTTATGTACATTTCTTTTTAAATTTAATCACCTATATTTCACTGCATTTTAAATTAGAAATGGTAGCACTGCTATTGCAAATGAGATCTTTCTCCATTGTATATTTGAACTGACCTACGTTAATTTTTATGTATTTATTAACCAATTGCCTCCCTACACTCATTAGGTTTTTCTATTTCTTCTCTCATATTACTGAGGTTTTTAAGAATATAATAAAAAATCCTTTCTAGTATTTTCTTCAGTATTTCCTTTCTCTAGTATTTCCTTTCTAATATACAATTATGTGATTTCTAAAACATTTAATGTCTTATTACTAGTTTTCATTAATTTTGCATAGAAAAGTAATAAATACAATCAGTGAATAACTTTAACTTTTGATTATCTCAGAAAAGTTTTTTTTATTGTTTGTTTTTCCTGTTTCTTTTTCCTTGAGTGTCACACATAAAATTCAAAGACTGCATTTCATTTTTAATAAACCCTTTGTGCTTCCTTTACTCTTTTTTTCTCATCCTCCTTTCACTCTACAACATTGAAGATTTATCAAATTTACCCATAGGACCTGTGAAGTTAGCTGTAAAATCAGCTCTGTAGCTCAGATTTTACCTTTGCTTTTCACATATTTCAGAACGCTTTCCCTTCCATTCCTCCCCTTTATCGCAACCTATTCTTTCCTTAGAGCTAATAAAAACGAAAGGTTAACTATTTAAGCAATTCTTTTGTGCAAGACAAAGTGCTTGGTACTTCACTGGCGTTATTCTATTTAAATCTTCAGTCCAAGGCAAATGTTACTTTCATGTCACATGTGAAGCCTCTGAGACTCTAAATGGTTAGTTAATATACCCAGGACTTCACAACTGGCTAGCAGTACAGCCAGGATTTAACTCATAACCCTTGCTTCTGACTAACAATACCAGAGGGCTCCATTTGCCCTGGCCCTCCTCCAGGGCAAATGAAATGCTGTATCTTTCAGAGCTATACGTCAAACAAGGTGCCCTTCTAAGTACTCATACCAATTCCCTGTCTGCTGGACTAAGGCATGAGAAATCTCTGCCCTAAAACTTAGATAATATGTCTTTGCTAGACACTAGACAAACGTTATTTGCACAAAAGTTGTACATGCTCCAGCACTTGCTTAGCTCAGATTTCCTCTATAACCCATACATATGCAAGTCTTTCTCTGTGATAACTGTACATCCAGAGATGAAAGAGTCGCCTACTCTCTCCTGAGCTTGCAGTTGCACCAAAAGTTGGAAACCACAATGTCTAAAATTTGCAAGAAAAAGCAAGAGACTGAGGCTTACTGAGAAATGGGCCAGGATATCTAGTATGTTTACATTTTTAGGCAATTAGGTGCCTGATTTTCCAGGCAATGTAGCTGCTTGTATCTTCAGCTAGGAGTGGTGACTAAGTTAAGGTTTTTCCAAAACTCCTTTGCAACTAATTTGGGCCAATGAATCAGATGACTGTCATTCAGGTTAGTGAAAATTCCCAGTGGGTTTGGCACAGGGTTTCTGCTTATCTTCAGTTTGCAGTACTGTTCAAGTCTTTGCGGATATTTTTATATAAAGCTGAGAAAGGATAAGTCAGAGGCTGTTAATCTCTGGCCATATTTAACACATATTTAATGAGCTTCTCGATCATGAAATGGGGTTAGGATTTAGGCTGCTTCTTAAAGAACGTCATCGGTGGTCCCCATCAGTACCTTAGCAGACAATGACAAGAGACCAAAGTGAATCTTAACTTCTGTAAAATTTCTTAGATTCTTGCCTTGAATGTAAGAAGTTTCCACAATATGAGCAATTCCTGAAACCCTGTGTGCTGTGTACTAGAAAAATTGTCCTATGACAATTTTCAAATGACACTTTTGAAAAATTGCTCTTCTGAAAAATGGCAACACTGAAAAGAGAATTAAGGATTGAGCTGAGGTGTTTTGCTGTCAGCAAGAGGCTGAGAGTCAGGTCAAAGTGACCCAACAGGTTTTACTGTTCCTGGGAGTTTCCTTGTGTAGGGGGAAAAAAAAGCGCTCTTTATACTGTGAATTGTGATGCCCCTTGGCACACATAAAATTTCTGGCCTCAATAAAGCTGAGCTAAGAACATTATAAAATGCTTTTCGATTTTTTTTCTTTTCAAAAGCATCCAAGTTATTGTGTATATGTCTAAAGCTATTATGGACACAGGCAACTAGCACTTTTACTGAAAATATTAAATGTGTAATTGGAAATTCCAGGCTGCTCTAAGCGCTCCCTCTCTTCTCTGTCCCACTTCATCCCTTGTTTGCTAATTTTATGTGTTGGTGTAGTCACGATGCTCTACTCATGTGCTCACAAAGAATCCTCAGTTTGCTTTAGGTAGATGACCCTCAAAAAAGTATGTAGGCCTCATTTGGTAAATCCAAATCCATTAAGAACAAAACCAAAGCTTTCCAAGGAAAAACATCAACTTGTAAAACGCTGCTAGTCTGTCTTACTGATTTTTTTTTCTTTTTGGGTCACACCTGGCATTGCACAGGGGTTATTCCTGGCTCATGCACTCAGGAATCACTCCTGGTGGTGCTTGGGGGACCATATGGGATGCTGGGAATTGAACCCGCGTCGCCCACTTCAAGGCAAACGTCCTACCTGCTGTGCTATCGCTCCAGCCCCATGTCTTACTGATTTAACTTGTCAGCCCCACAACTGGAAGAGAGTTTCTCGAGACTAGTCACTTTACTGATGCATATATATTTTGCTTGGCTCATACTTATCTTTCAACAGTAAGTTCACGGGCATGGACTATGTCTATATATTATTGTACCCTTTGAATCAATCACAGCGCCTTCTTTAATTCCCAGTACTCAGTATGGCTAGGAGATAACCTCAAAGGGATGGAACGCATGTCTTGCATGCACGAAGCCATGCGTTCAGCCCCTGGTACTGTGTGGGTTATTATCATGTGGGTTGTAGCCCTGATGAACCCGCGGACCATTGAGGCTGTAATGCTGAGCACCAAACCATCAGGTCTGCACCACCAGACCAAGCATCACCAGGAGTGGACAGAGTCCCCAAGCACTGTTGGGGAGGCACCGCCAAAAACAATATTCCATAAATATTTTGAATAAATGGATGAATAGAATTATCCCTTCACAAAAGACTGTCACCAAATAATTGAGGTAAGAATGATTAATGAGGGCAGAACTACAGGAATCCTAGGCAAAATGAGCTTGAAAATAAGCAGCTCACCTCCTAAAGTAGCTGAAAGTACAAATATTTATTTTTAACTTTTTTTCATTTTTAAATAATAAAAGCCAAGTCTAAAAATTTAAATTTAGTTTATGTAACAAGAGCAAACAAAAATATCAGCTGAGTTTGAACCTTCTGGTCAGATGCTTTTTTGCATGTCATTTCACTGTATTAGGTCCAAGGTGGTTAGCATATTATATTTTCTAAGCAGATGTGATTTAAAGTGAACAAATGGAAACCAAAATTCAGGCAGCTGAGATGTGAAACAATGCTTACTGATTTTAGAGAATATTTTCCACTTTTTTATCAGGGACAGGCACTGTGGCCCTTTAGCTATCTGCACCACCATGCAGCAAATTCTGTTGGTGGAGAGTTGGAAACAGAACGATAGAATTACAAACAGATTCAATTAGGAAACATTTAATACTATATAATCTCAAACATGATGGTAAATACATAAGGTTTATGTAGCTTTGCCTTTGAAATTAACTGAACTGTACCTATGGGTTGTGAAATAGTAAGTCATCAGTATGCTATAGCTCAACCTACAGGTGAGGCAGATGTGAAAACAGATCAAGCTTTTACAGAATATTCTTTTATCATTTTGTAGGGGAAGAAAATCTCCATTTAGGATGTATATAAAATGCTAGTCTAGATTCCAGACATTGCCTTTTTATCACCTTTTCACAGGAAGACTGATCTGTGAAAGCATTGAGAAACTTGGAAACTCTTTATAGTACAACACTTTGGCCATGGCACAGACACCAAGGAATCAGTGACACACCTCATCATACAACCTAGCAAGACTTTCTGCTCATTCTCAAAGCAGAATTCTAGGTTCAAACTTGAAACTATGATTCAACAGAATGCAACAACAGATAGGAGACAATGTTCATAGGGAGGAAATAGAGAACAAAAATAGCAACCAAACCTCTTTTCCTTAGATACAGTATTAGCGGCAAGATTTCTACATAATGATTCTTTCACTTAGCTTAGGTGAGGATTTCCGGCACAGGACATTTTAGAAGTGACCATTAGAAGTGACATACACGTGAAGAAAAGCAAGGAATACACAAAGACAAACCAGGTAAACACAGTGTTTAATTTCCCAAAGAACTCACTATAGGTTACCAAGTAATGAAACAAAAACAGATCATTCTTTTTTTTTTCAATATTTATTAGTGAATCACAGTGGGGTACAGTTACAAATTTATGAACTTTCATGCTTGTATTTATTTTACATCCCCCCCACCAGTGCTCATTCTCCTCCACCCATGATCCCAGTATCCCTCCTACCACCCCCATCCCAACCCCCACCACCCCATCCTGCCTCTGCGGTAGGGCATTCCCTTTTGTTCTCTGTCCTGTTGGATGTTGTAGTTTGCAATAGAGGTATTGAGTGGCCATCATGTTCAGTCTATAGTCTACTTTTGGTATGCAGCTTTCAACCCGAGTGGGTCCTCCCAAAAAACAGATCATTCTTAAGATGCCAAATGTTTTATTTTTTGCACAAACTGGTAAGTATCTATTTAGATACTATATATGCAGGATCAAAATGCATGTGCCCCATTAATACTCAACTATAAACAGAATGAAATGTTCTTATATATGAAAAATTTGAAAAACAAACAAATTTCTCTGTGCATTATTTATTCTTGCTCTCCTAAGAGATTTCTAGTGTCACATAAAATTTATTTGGTAAAGGAATCCATTTATTTAGCAAATCCTTGGAGTTCAATACAACTTGCACTAATAAAATACTATAAAACCCTTATAAGAAGAAGCTTTGAAAAAGTGATTTTATATTATTTTGAATTACCATGTTTTAGTCAAAGGGATGAAACTAATGATCATGTATCAGTGAGGAATTTCTGAGATGCATCCCTATGGCTAAAGATCACTAATATTCTTTCTACTGCTAAACAGAAGACATAAAAAATATTGCCAGCTATAAACTGAATTGTACCCCAATGCCTATTATCTCTAAGGACAAATTTTGTTTTTAATATAAAAATACAATGAATCAAATGGATGCTAATAAACTATAGTAAATCAAGACTAAGAAATCTAAAATTAATGTGAAATACACAAGAATGTCATTTACTCTAAAAGAAGAATCATTTTTCCAGTGGCCCCACTGCTATGAATGATATTTTCATGAGCTTGGGACACCTTTTCCAGTGGATACTGAGAACCTATTACAGGTCTCAGCCAACCAATTTCCATTCCAGCTTGAAGGGCTGCTGCAAATTGCTTAAACTCCTCCTAAGTGAAAGAAAAACAGTTGGGTTTTTTGGAGGTAGGGAAATGTATAACTTAATTTCCAGCAGTTTTAAACAGCCTCAAAATCTAAGAGTTGTAACACCGATTCTTATTATATCTAGCTTTTCCTAACTTATTCACATTTACAGAAAAAAAGGAACTCTTATGGAGACTATTAGAAAAATTAGGACATATGTGTTACTCCATTAAGGGAAATATAATATGGAGACTACTTCTCTGGCCTCTAATTCAGGACAATTTGTAAATTAAAACTATTAGAAAAATTAGAAAATTAGGCCAGAGAAGTAGTCCGACAGGCAATGGGTATGGGACTTGCTTTACACACAGGAAACCCAGGTTTGATCCCCGGCACCCCAGGTAATCCGCTGAGCACTGCCAGGAGTGATTCCTGAGTGCAGAGCCAGGAATAAGCCTTGAGGAGGTGTAGGTAAAAACAAACAAACAAACAAACAAAAAAAACCTCCAAATTTTCCTGAATTACAGCTAGCCGTATTTCCTTTTTCTCTCAAAAGTATCTTGACTAGGAAAACAAATTATATTGTCCTTAATTAGCTGTTACTGACTAATTCAGTTTTCACACTGACTAACCTTTAATCCACTATCTTATGTATTCTACACCATAAGGCAGGAGTACCAACGTTTAAGTCACCAAAATAAAAATCTTTACTTACCTTTGTTGATGAGTAGAGAGCAACTCCAATTATACTAGATTCTTTGGCCATCGTGTCCCGAGGGTTTATTTCAATAGTACCTCTGTTGCCAACAATCTAATATGAAAAGAAGTTCTTAAATGTCTTTTTTTATATTTACAGTTAAAGATTACTGAAAAATAGTATTATGATAAAATTTCAAATGGATTAATGGGGAAATAAGAATACTTACTATTACTCGTCCTCCATATGACAGAAGACTCAAATCCTTATTGAGATTTTTATTAGCTAACATTTCAATAATCACATCAATTCCTTTCTCACCAACAGATTTCTACAAAATATGAGTACAGAGTAAGACAACGTGTTAAAAAACGTAAACTATTATATATTTTAGAAATGTGTATTATATCCTACCAATGTATAATGTATTATAGAAATGTATTCTAAGTGAAACAAAATGATGTATTTCAAGACTAAAAATGTAAATTATAGGTGATATAAAAACATAAATTTTAGGTGATTTAAGTCTCACAATGGAGATGTTACTGGTGCCCACTCGAGCAAATAGATGAACAACTGGACGACAGTGCTACAGTACTACAGTATACAACTATACATGTAGTTTTAACATACTAGCCACAAAACCTAAAGTGGTAAAGATTTTTTACTAAGTAAATTGCTATAAAGAAATAAAATTTGTCTGGAATTACCAGGTTCTTAGAGTCAACTGTAAAATACTTTTTCCTTAGTTGAACATATATATGTGTGTGTATATGTATTATAAGTGTATTTTATTAGAAGTGTACTTTAATAAGAAAGCAAATAACAAAACAGAAATCCAAAACTCCAATGGGTGTTCTATTTTTATTAAAAAACAAAGTTACTGGTAGCACTTTTTGTGTGAGTTTTCTAAATGGTTTACAGTAAGTTTGGCATTATGAATATTGGGGGGGCAGGGATCAGGGATAACCAGATGATCAGCAATGTATAGAAGGCTGATGACACGGAGGAATGAAACTCACGGCAAACAGTGTGAAAACTGAATGAAGCCATGAATATATGTAAAACTGATCAGAATGGAAGTCTAGCACCAGAAGACCAAACCCTGGAGAAATCATAAAAAAAAAAACCCAATGTTTATGTAATACAAAGAGCAAGAAAACCAGAAACACAATAAGGAAAAGTATGAAGATGGAGAGACTAACTGGGAAATGAATAGCAGACTGGGCATTAGGAACTTATTAGAGACTTTAATAAGCAGGGTAAATGCAACAATGCAATAGGTGAAGAAGGGGTTCATCTTATCCCAGCAGTACAAAGGACCACTAAGGCTATATCTGATGGGTGGTGCTCGGGATACTATCTAGTGCCAGGAAATCAGATTTGAGATCTGGTTCATGGCAGCTCCAGTCTTTGTACTATTTCCCCAGCCAGTGGACTTGCTTATAGGTTTCTAGTTGTGTTTCACTAATTTCTTTGTCTGTTTGTAAGCAAATACTATAATGTTTTAAAAATAAAAGTTTTCTTGCAAAGTTTGAAATCATGCACTATTACATTCTTTCTCCAGATTGCTTTGACTAGGCAAAGATTTATATTGGTTCCACTGTATGAACTGGTTTAAAAGACATATTTACTTGGTTTCTGTGCCACAACTGGTGGTCCTCAGGGACTACTCTTGGCCCTGTGCTCAGGGATCAGTCCTGGTGATGCTTGAGGGGCCATATACAATGCCAGGGATTGAACCTGGGTCAGCCATATGCAAGGCAAGTACCTTGCTCTCTGTACTATCTCTGCAGCCCCTGAATGGCATTTTTTAAAAGAAAAATATAAATATGACTAAATGTATATTAAATGATGCTCAATATGACTAATCATTAAAGAAATGCAAGACAAAACCATAGTAAGCTTCCACCTAATAGCTGTTAGAGTGACCTATTTCAATGAAATACCAAGTGCTGGGAAGGATGAAAAGAAAAGGGAACATTTGTGCATGGCTGGTAAGAATGCAAGTAAGAGTAGTCACTGTGGAAAACAGTAAGGAGTTTCCTCGAAGACCAAAGAGTAAATGAAAACAGAACTATCATACATATGATTCAGAAATTTCACTTCTGGTGTTTATTTATCTGAAGAAAATATTAACTCAAAAAGATATATACATCTCTATGTTCATTCTAGTACTATTTACAATAGCCAAATAGAAAAGCAACGAAGGTATTCATCATTGTGATATACACACGCAAATATAAACGTAAGTGGATCTTATTATTCAACCATAAACTAGGAATGAAATCCTTTCAATCTACAATAACATGGATGAACTTTGAGGGCACTATATTATATAAAATTATTCAGAGAAAAAAAAAACATAAGATCTTACGTAGGAATCCAAGAGAGGGATGGGAAAACGTAAGTTGGTCATGAGGGTAGAGTAGGCAAAATGGCAGAAGGGGATTAAGAAAGAACAAATGTTCGGGTATAAAATATATAAATTTGAAAGGTATGAATAGAATAAATCTTATAAATTGATATCAGAAGGAAAATATCTGTTAACTATGTAAAAAAAATCCTTTAAAACATACATAGGAATAAAACTACATATAGGTATAAAACTCTTGGAGCTTGCCAGTTTCTCCCAGAGGGGGAACTAGGCTATAAGCTACTGAGGATTTCCTGCCCACATGGGAAAGCCTTGCAAACTCCCCATGGTGTATTCATATGCCAAAACCAGTAACAAGCTGGGGCTCATTCCCCTGACCCTGAAAGAGCCTCCAATGTGGCATCATTGGGAAGGACAAGTAGAGAGAGGCTTCAAAAATCTCAGGGCTAGGACGAATGGAGATTTTACTGAGATCGCTCGAAAAATTCGATGATCAACAGGATGATTATGATGATGATGATGATGATGATGATGATGATAGGCATAAAAAGACAAAGCAAAGCGCTTAAAGAGCATTCTTGATGAAAGAACTTAAAAAAGCCATGAAAGTCACCCAAAAGACAAAATTCCTGTGTTTACACAACTGTAGAACAATCTTACTTTAATTGCATCAATGTAATTATCTTCTCTGTGATTAAACACTTCATGGGCTCCATTTTTCAAAACGATGTTTTGTCCTTCCTCGGTACCAGCAGTGCCCAAGACTGTCAAGCCATAAGCTCTAGCAATCTGACATGCAGCTAGTCCGACCTGGAAAACAAAATACAACTAGTAGTTTGGGATTTGTACGTTCCAGTAAACAATAAGTATATATAAATACACACACATCTATGTACAAACAAGCACACATATATTTATGTGTGTGCATATAGTGTATATATACATATATATGAATATATGTACATTATATGCACACATGTATGTATATAAAATGACCTATTTTCTTCTGGGTCTTCCCCTATTGCTACGGAACTTCAAGTCTAAATGATGCAGCAAGAACAATAGCTAACTTCTTTTGAATACTTATAATGTGCAAGATAACACATCTGTGCACTGCCTTATTTTATCATCACAATAAATCTTAACATGCTGATATTTTCAAACAAAACACACCTAAAGATATTAGGTAATCAGTTGGGTTTTGGGAAAGATTTGGAAGAATTCAGACTTAGAAAAATAAATTTAAATGAATATTTTATTCATCAATTTATAGGTAGTATTAAAAGTTAGATCAAGGAAAATCACTAGACAACCAGATGCAATGTATAAATAAAAAATAAAATTAATTTAGAAATGTTGATAAAGGCAAATTAAAATACTAATACAAGAAATTATATATTTGATTTTATGTCAAATGAGTGGAATAATACATACAGATAAGAGTCATATATATTTGCAATAAGGTTCTACAAACTTGGTATTATGATATTTGGGGCTGGATAATTCTTTTTTTGTAGGGACTTTCACATGCATTGAAGGACATAAAGCAGGATTTCAGACTTCTACCCACTAGAAGTTAGAGCCCCTTTATCCAATGGTAAGAAACAGAAATGTCCCAAGACACTACAAAGGATCCTGGGTGGGGACAGGGGGTGATGACATAAAATCACTCCTTTACAAAAAACATTGATTTATTTTTTTTTAAAAAAAATTGATTTAAAGGAAAGCAAAACCATTATGGATTAGACTTGGCAAAAATAATTAAAATGAAAAATAATGAAAGAAACTACTTTTTTGGGGGGGCCACACCCGGCGATGCACAGGGGTTATTCCTGGCTCTGCACTCAGAAATTACTCCTAGAGGTGCTCAGGGGACCATATGGGATGCTGGGAATCGAACCCAGGTTGGCCGCATAGAAGACAAACGCCCTACCCGCTGTGCTGTCACTCCAGCCCCCAAGAAACTAATTTTAAAAAATAACAGAATCATATACTTGGGCCTACAAATGCCTTAAAAACTGTAATGGAATACATGAGTGATGAGCCTGAACAAAGTTGGGTTATGAAAAAATTTGTATGATTTGTCCAAAATAAACAATGAAACACTTAAGTCACTGATGAATGAGCTGGACATTCAGTCTCCTGAAATACAGTACACTGTGGGTTAATGTGACTGATTGTGCTGCTTTATATTTAATTAAAAATAAGAAATAAACCTATAATAAAGCCACATTTTAAAATAAAAGATTTCATGTAATATCTTATACTTTACTCAGTAGCTATTCTAAACACGCTGGGTACTCTTGTCAACAGTTGTATTAGCGATACTCTTTCAACAGCAAATACCAGTATGTGTCAACAATTTTCCTTCTGTGTATTTTGCTGACAATAAAACCGGGCATTCCCACCAACATTCTGGATAATAGCTATGTTCATAAACTCCACAGCATTTTAAATATCCGGCACAGTCCCAAAGGAATGGAATTAAATGAGGACAGAAAGTACAAACAGCAGCAAGACAAAACCCAGCACAGCCTCCTTCTGACAGGGCAGGGAGGATCAGAAGCCTTCACACCAGGCTGCCAGCCTGTCCCTGCCAGCCAAGGATTTAACAAACTTAGTCAGCTCTGGGAACAGTGTGGATTTTGCCTTGGGGGAAAGAAATCATGGTGAAGTGACTGGGCTTTTTACAAGAAGGTAAAGGGAATAAAGAGCTTTTCTCTAAACTCTTTTTTCTTTCTACTGAAATCTCTCTTTTCTATATAGAGCACGAGGTGAACTCTGAAAACCAAAGCAATTTAAATAAATGCAAGCGGTCTGACAGATCCTCTGGCAATTGGGAGGGTTAAGTTTAATTTAACCTCAAAACAGCCTCCTCTGTGCAGCTAAACAATGGGAATTTTTGACTAGCTACAGCTATCAGGTTTTTCTCCGTTTTCTTGAAGACAATCTTGGTGTTTGTGTTTTTTGTTTTATAAACTAGTCTGGTGTGTGAAATCGTCCGGAATTGACCTGCGGGAGATACACTGGAAGCTGGTATGATTATGATGCATGGAGAGATTTATGATTTCTCTCTAAAGTAACGGAAACACAGTGGACTGAATGTTCGTAACATACTGGCTGCCTTTCGAGCTCAATTCCTAGTTTCAGGATGCAGTAATTCATTATTCTCGTGACAACAGTTCATTAGTAGGGTTCTTCTTCCTATCTACTCTGAAGTAGCCACCTTGCCCTGAAGGGTTAATCAGCTTTCTCCAGGTGAGCCGTCTAGCCCCAGGCCCTTTCCTTAAACAAATTCAAAATTCTGGACTCCAAAATTCCTAAAGCCTCCAAACGCAGGAGAGAGGTCATGTGGATTTCTTGTTAAAGTCCAACCTCGGAGCTCTCTCCCTCTTAAGCTCCTCCGATGCAGACTGACAGCCAGTTGTTTTGAAGAGGCTTCTGACAGGCCCACGTTGGATGGTTTCACCGAAGGGTTTATGCGATAAATTGCGAGTTCCCCCTCCCCGCTGCCCCATTAGCATTTTAAGCCCTGGGTTACAATGTTCAGGACACAGCTGTATACTGTGCGCTCAGAACATCATCAAAGCGCAGCAGGCTAGCCGAGGAAGGGAGCGAGAAAAGGACCAAGAACGCACTGGGGCTCTGCCGGGCTGTCTGGGAAGAGCGGTGCAGGTAAAGCTTTAATGAGCCTGATTTCCTTATCCAAGGGAATAGGGGATTCATATTAACCTTAAGGAATTGTTTGAAATTCTATGCTGGTAGAATATGACCCTTAAAGACAAAAACAAAGTGAGTTTCCCTTGGCCTACACCTAATACACAGGGAAAATCTAATACATATCCTTTTTTGGTGGGTTAATGTGTTGAGTTTGTTTACCAAGAAATGCAAAACTAATGACAAGGAATCACCTTTAGAAGAAAACATAATTTAAGGAAACCACTATATGAAGGAAAAAGACACCCTAACTATGTGCGTGCATGTGCGTGTGCGTGTGTGTGCGTGTGCGTGTGTGTGTGTGCGCGCGCGCGCGTGTGTGTGTGTGTGTGTGTGTGTGTGTGTGTCCTTTTAAAAAATGACTTAAGGGGCTGGGGCAATAGCACAGCAGGTAGGGCATTTGCCTTGCACGTGGCTGACCTGGGTTCAATTCCCAGCATCCCATATGGTCCTCCGAGCACCGCCAGGAGTTAATTCCTGAGTGCGTGAGCCAGAAGTAACCCCTATGCATCGCCGGGTGTGACCCAAAAAGAAAAAAAAAAAGACTTAAGACATAATAATACCAAACCCACAAACATAAGATCATTTAGAATTAAATATATATATATACTTACTCCTCCACTAGCTCCATGAACCAAAACATTTTCTCCGGCTTTTATACGGGCACTATGAAAGAAAATACAAATATATCTCCTTACTTTGAAGATAAGTTTAGGTGTTCGTAATTACCCTTAAGGAAACTGTACCCTCAGTTTGACTAATATGTTTCCTAAGAGGAAACTCATCCTAATACAGCTCAATATATTCTCCAACTTCTGCAAGATCAACGGATGGTTTTTCAGAGCCATAGGTTTAAAAAAAAAAATCCTTCAATACATTTATTCACTTGACAAGTGTTTTGGTACCCTATTATGTGCCTGGCCCTGTGATGAATGCCAAGACCAATGCATGGTGCTTCTAAGAGGCTGCAGTCCTTGTGGGTGTATTAAGTGAAACTGCTGAAACTAGAACTCGAGGCTTTCATTGATTCTTACATGTTCCCCTAGAGGTCTGAAAAAAAGGTTTATGGTAGCTCTGTCTTTATTTTGTGGTACAGAAGAATACCCAAGAAAACACAACAGCTGAATTATTTCTTGCCAGGTGTAAACATTTTCACTTCTCCTTGCATTTGGACCTAAGGATGTACTGCCTACAAGTCTTTATTTCAGAAAGCTGTGCTGATTCAGCCAGGTAAGAGAGTCAGAAATATAATAAATCCTATCCAAAGGCTCCCCTGTCAATGTTAAAATGTCGAATTCCTCTGGTGAAATGACATACCCTTTTGACTTCTGGTTCATACTACAACTCTGCAATTACAATGAAAACAGGGAACACGCAGCAAAATAGACTACGGGATGCTTGATCATTCCAGATGGGCAAGGCAGCTGTGGTATGACCCAGACTTGACTCTGAGGGAGGATCTCTTACTGGAACAACAGGGGGTGGCCACATCATAGATGTCCAATCAATGATGAGCATGGTAACCCAAAAGCCTACTCAAGGCTGCATGCCAACTGACAAATGGCAATTAAGAATAATAAATGAAGCTTTCCCAATACCTTTGCTTTATAAATTAAAGGGAGTATCACTAAAGGTTTGAAATGATAAACTGAGGGAAATATTACCCAAACACTTTAACAAGAAACTTATTTTTAAATAAAATACTGGAGAAATAATACAGCGGGCACTTGCACAGAGTCGATCCATGATCAATCCCCAGCACCCCATGTGGTCTCCCACCCAAGTCATTCTCAGAGTGATCCCTGAGGGTTCAGGGTTACTCCAAGAAACAGGTGGGTAACCCTGAACATACTGGGTATGGCCCCCAAAGAAAAGAATATTTTAATAAAACTATTAGATACTGGGGTTAGATGGACAGTTCAAAGGACTGAACACAGCAAGCAAGAGGCCTGGATTTGATCCAGGTACCCCAGGTACCACATATGATTACCAGAGCAGAGAACCAGGAGTAGGCCCTTAGCTCTGCAAGGTACAGCCCCAAACCAAAATAAATAAAAAATAAAAAGTAAAATACAAGTGTACTGGAATAGTATTGCTACAAGATTAGAAGTATTAAGAAGGATTCCGGTATGTTTTTAAAGCTATACACAAGTAGTATTTGTTTTGTATTGTTTAGTATATTATTACTACTGGTATACTACAAGATTAGAAGTATTAGAAGTATCCCAGTATATGTTGTTAATGTTATAAACAACTCCTAGAGCACATTTTTTTTTTAAACTCCTGCACCTTGAATGGGTAGAAAAAGAGCCAGTTTACCCTCTCAAAATTCCCAATGCTGGGGCTGGAGCAATAGCACAGCGGGTAGGGCATTTGCCTTGCATGTGGCCAACCCGGATTCGATTCCCAGCATCCCATATGGTCCCCTGATCACCACCAGGGGTAATTCCTGAGTGCAGAGCCAGGAGTAACCCCTGTGCATCGCCAGGTGTGACCCAAAAAGCAAAAAAAAAAAAAAAAAAAAAATTCCCAATGCTATCATTCTATAGCCTTGTACGGAACCATCCAAACAATGAATTTCATGTGCTAACTTTGAGTAAGGATGCCAAGTCAAATATTCTGGATATTCCTGTGAAAGTATTTCTTATTTCTAGTTTTAGACTTTAGTCTTGAATCTAGTTTTATTCTTTTGCTTTTTCAGACTGAAATTGTTGTACCACATTATTGTGTATTTTCCAGGAGTGCTTTCTCATACACTTTTTCAGAAAAAGTTGTCACCCACACTCAACACTGAAGTGACAAAAATCTCTTCACCTCCATCTACTAAATCCTCTTTACCCACTGTGCCTCCCTTTTACTCAGCCCCTCTAGCGAACAGTTTTGGGGTCCCAATCCAAAAGTAAATGTACTGGTTTTATATGTTCCTTTGCTTAGTTTCTTTACATCCCACAAAAAAGTGAGATTATCTAGTATTTTTCTTTCTTTTTTATTTCACTTATCATACATTCTAATTTCATATGCTGTCACAAATAGCAAGATTTTATCTTTTCTTACAGCTGAGTAAGTAGTATTCTATTGTGCATATGTGCCACCTTTTACCTATTTCACTAGGCTCTTGGGTTGTTTCCCTACCTTTTTACTAGTAGTATAGCAATGAACAGAGGAATATATATGCCCTTTCAGAGTTTTTATATTATTCAGACAGATATGTAGTAGATGTACTGAATCATATGGTAAGGTATTTTTAGATTCTCAATAAACCTCCATACTATTTTCCAAAAATACTGGGACAGCTTATATTTTCATCAAAAGTGTTAAGAGAGTTTCTTGTTCTTCAAACCATGCCAACATTTGTTTCTGGTTTACATGAGCTAGGCCATTATCAAAGGTGTGAGGTGATTCTGCATTGTAGTTTTGACTTGCATTTCTGGTGGAAGTCATGCTGTATATTTTTCATTGGTCTGTTGGTCATCTGAGTATCTACTACAGTGACATTTCTATTCAACCTATTGGCCGATTTCTTTCATAAGGATCTTCTTTGTTACTGTTGAATAATATAAGTTCTTTAATACCTGCTAGTTATTAGCCACTTATAGATATGCTGTGCAAATATTTTCTCCCATGGAACACAATAGCTTTCCTTTTACTGATAGTTTCTTTCAGTGTCCTGAAGCTTTTAATTTGATACTGTTTCAACTATTTATTTCCCTTGCTGTGGGAGTTGAAATAACAAAGACATTACTCAAGTCAATATCACAGAAAGTTTTGCTACATGCTTATGTATTTTATGCTTTTATGTCTTATATAGCTTTTTATCCATTTGTTAATTAATTTGAATTGTTTTGTGTGCATAATTTGAACTTCTGTTGTTGAAGAGAATTTTCTTTTCTCTTGACTCCTATCGAGGAGTCTCTTGACTCCTTTGCAGCAAACAAACTGCCTACATGTGTATGAGTGTATTTTCAAATTCTCAATTCTATTCCATTGAGGCATACGCCTATTTTATGGTATGATACCATACTGTCATTACTATCACTCTTCAGTATAGTTTGAAGCTGATATCATGATTCTTCTGATCTTTTCCCCTTAGGATTACTTTTGCTATTTCGGCTTCCTTATAGTTTCATAAAAATTTCAGTAATATTTGTTCTATTATTTCCTTAAAGATTTGTTCTATTTTTTTTATAGAACTTTAATAGGGACTGTATTCAGTCTATAAACTGCTTTGGGTAGAATGTTAATTCTTCCATTTTCTTTGTCCTTTAATTCTTTCAAAAATGTTTTAGTTTTCATTGGATATATCTTGTAATTCCTTTGTAAATTCCTACATACTTAATTCTTTTGAAGCAGAGTGAATAAAATTGCTTCCATGGCTTCTTTCTCTCATGAAGGAGAGTTTTGAAAACAAATTAACATTTAAATTTGAGGGGTGGTGGGGGCACACCCAATATGCTCTGGGATTATCCTTGGCTCTGTGCTCTGGGGCCCTATGGAATGCCAGGTATCAAACCCGGGTCAGCCACATGCAAGGCAAACACCATATGCACTTTACTATCACTAGGGCCCAACATTAAAATTTTAGTAAAACAGATTGCTTTCCATAATGTGAGTGAGGTCTCATCCAATCAGCTGATGGACATAATAGAACAAAGATGATTCTCCTGAGCAAGAGATCTGTCAGCAGACTGTCTTAACCTGAGTAACCCTGTGTCTCCCTCAGAAAGAGAGATAAACAGAGAGACACACACAGACACATACCTCACTATCTACACTAATTACTGAGCACTTAGTGTCTGTGCCAGATTCCATACTAAGAGTCTCGTATGTATTAGCTCATTTAATTCCCATCACACTTATATTAGGTAGATGTCCATATTTTACAAATGATCCCTATTTTTCAAAACAGTACACTGTAGTTGAGAACGTGATATAACTTGCCCAAGGTTACAGAGCTTATACTAGGTGAAGACAGTACTCTTAAACTCTCGCTTCTTAAACTATAGGTTATAACTAAATGTAGGGGCTGGGAAAAGTTTGATTTAGTTAAAAGGTTCCTGAACAAAAAAATGACCAAAAATTTAGTCAAAACCAACCACATAATGAATCCAAGGTATTTCTGGCAGCACATGTCTGTATTGTATTTCTTAAGTGAAAAGAGGTCACAAGTGGAAAAAGTTTAAGAACCTCCGGCTCTAAACCAGGTTTTCTTATCTTCAAAGCCTATGTTCTTAACAGATGTTTAAGGATACTATGACCTCTCGAGTCCTTTGGCTTTGAGATACACTCTCTTTGGTATTCTTAGGACTTTGTCTTCTGCCTCTGACTATACTCTTAAATGATGCTCATCAGGTTTTTTTCTCAATCCATTGTTCTTTTCACTCCAAGGGATTTCAATCACTTTCACCTTGTCTACTTTCACCTACATGCTGTTAACTCCAAATTTATCTCTCCAACTTTTAAGCTCCAGGCTCTTTCATCCAAGGGCTGTTGGACTTCTCTATTACAAAGTCTGTCTCAGTTTCAAGTCCAAAACTGAACTCAGTTTCCCTTCAAAACGTTTTTTCCTTTTCTTTGTCACAGTTAAGCATAATCCAAGCAGGAAGTCTGACAGTGTCTTTTTTTGGGGCGGGTGGGGGAGGTGGAAGGGAGGCGAGTCAGGGGGCCATACCTGGCTCTGTATTCAGAGATCACTCCTGGGGGATTCAGAAAACGATATGGTATGGTGCTGTAGAATCCAGGTCATCCACATGAAGATGAGAGCCTCGCCTGCTGTACTACCGCTCTGGCCCCAAGGCTGACAGTATCTTAAGCTCTTCCCTTCCTTATTCTTCACATGCAGTCACCATATATTTCTGCTTTTACTCCCTAAATAGATTTTTACCCTCCTCCCTTCCCCACTTCTATTTATGTCACCCCTGTTGTAACTCCAAAGCATTTTGTCTGGAGGATGTGCTGAGAAAACCCTCCCATCTCTCTCATTCCTGTCCCCAACTATATCCTTCACACTATAGTTAAGTAATCTCAGTAAAAGGTACAACTCGCCTGATTAAAACGCCTCATGACACCAGTGCTTTACAGAATAATGTATAGGTTCTATAATCTAGTTGTTGTTATTTTATAACCTGAAACATATCTCCTTAATGACAGCTAGCATTTACAGGTTACTATGTTTGAACTCATTCTTTGTCCTCCTTCTCCTTGTAGACTTCTATCTGACTAAACCTAACTTTCGCTCTCCCTAGATAGCAGGATGTTTCACCCTATATACCAGTCTGTTTGGTAAACTGCATAAATTGCCCCCTTTTCCCAATTACTATTCCACAAGCTTATTCTTTCTGATAGTGATACTTTTCAAATACAGAGACTTTAACTAAAATTATCAGGTCACAGTCATGGGCATTGACCAGTGGGTCTAAGGTAGAGACCTATCTTGTATTTTAAAATTGTACAATAAGAATCCATGGCTAGATTCCAAGACTCTTGTATCATGGCTTTAAAACAACCAAGGTTTTATGCCTTGCCCACCACATCACTACAGATGTATCCATTGTGATCCCATAATCCCTATATCTATCACTGCATTTTCCACCCTATATGTACATATAAAAACTGCTCTTACATCCGTCATCTCTTACTAAACAAAGAACATCTTGAAGATAAAAGTAGTCCTTTGCTTTTCTTGTCATGCCAGTAATGAGAACAATCTTCTCCCGAGCAGTTTTTGTTCTCTAAAAGTTAAAGAGCATTTCAAGGGGGACCTGAAACATAGCTCCATGGGCTGGGACACATGCTTTGCATGAAGAGAGTCTGCAAAAGACCCCCGACTCAGCATGATCCCCCAAGCACTACCAGAAGCAACTCCTAAGCAAGTATCAGGAATACCCTCCACGACACAAAAGAGCAACTACATGGCAACCCCAAATAGCAGACGGATGGTAGGAAGAAAGCGATCAATACCTCCCTCCCCAGCTATTATGTTCACAATCAACAGAGTGAGATATTACCTGTGAAGCAGAGCTCGGTAAGCAGTAAAATATGGGATACCAATGGCCGCTCCTTGTTGGAAGCTCAGCTTCTCTGGCAGTGTGTAGACGGTGTGTTCTGCAGCAAGAGCATACTCGGCATAGCCACCAGTGATCGTGCTGGTAGTAAAAACTCTATCACCTTTCTGGGGAAAGCAATAATTAAAGTAATCAAGGTATCATGGATTAAAATGGTATCAATAGGGCTATAATTCCTTGTAATCTAGCATTTTTTTTATTAATTTCTAGGCTAATTTTGGGTCTGGGGCCAAACCTAGTGGTGCTCGGGGCTTATTTCTGTCTCTGTGCTCAGAAGTCACATGTGGGGGAGCACGGGGGCCCATATGGGATACCAGGTATCAAACTAAGGTTGGCCATAAGTAAGGCAAGTATCTTACCTGCTGTACAATTTCTCCAAAGCAGTGCAACCTTTCCTTTTAAAGGTGAGTTTGCGGGGCTAGGGAGTACAGCAGGTAGTACAGCATGTGTCTTTCATGCGGCTGACCTTGGTTTAATCCTCAGGACCTCATTTTGGCCCCATTATAAAGCTATATTATAAGATCCCTTTGACCCATTTTTGTGAGTTCCACTGACCCATTTTTGTGAGTTCCACTTTAATTCTTCCAAGTGGAAAAAACAAACAATAAACAAAGTGATGAAAGTGTATGGGAGTGGCAGGGAAAACAGTTCCTGACTTAAAATAATCTACAGGATGAGAGATATCAGAGCTGGAGCATAAGCTTTACACATGAGAGGTCTGGGTTCAACCTCTGACTAAACTGCATGATCCCCTGAACACAGCCAGAACAACCTCTTGAGTACCAAGCCAGGAGTAGCCTCTGCTGAGCACTGCTGAGTAGCGCCCCAAACAAACTACTAAATAAATATATAAACAACCAGGCAAAAAGAAATAGGAGATATGACTTGAAGGATATGCATGGCGGTCTCTTTTCATAGCAAAAGCGGTATGAACAATACTAGAAATCTGTAAGAACTTATGCAAGAATTAAGACCGAGTTATAAAACAGTAAGATATACATTTTAGAAAGTCACCATTATAGAAATCCAAGGGGCTGGAGCAATAACACAGTGGGTAGGTCGTTTGCCTTGCATGCAGCCAACCCAGGTTCGATTCCCAGCATCCCATATGGTGCCCTGAACACCACTAGGAGTAATTCCTGAATGCAGAGTCAGGAGTAACCCCTGTGCATTGCCAAGTGTGACACAAAAAGCAAAAAAAAAAAGAAAAGAAAAGAAATCCAGGTAAAGATGGAAGTAGTTTGAGCCAAACTACAGGCAGTTTGTGGGGTGGGGTGGGGATTGGGCAGCAGGGGGAAGAGTCAGGGATAAAAAATGGTTTGGATAAGAACAAATGAAGATTCTACTAAGGATATCTAGAAAAGATTCTTCTAAGAGAGAGAGAGAAAGGACAAAAATAAGCCTAGAAACGCACTTCCAAAAGACACACGAGAGAAAAGCAGGTCTGACTGGAGAAATGATAAGGCAGTTTCCAACATTCCGGACCAGAGATTCTTGGACAGTTACCATGTGGGTCAGCCCATTCTCCAGTCCAACTGTCTGTGATGATGGAAATGGTCTCAATCTGTCTGGTCAATGGGATAGCCACAAGTCAAGCAGCTAAGCTCTTAAGAAATCTGAAACATTGCTATTGTAACTGAGAAGCATTTGATTTTAAAATGCCATGTGTAGCTAACGGGCTGCCATTTGGACACCCCAGTTCCAAAGTATAGTAAAAATCTGAAACATATGATTCATGATTATAGAAACCTAGGGGCATGCAGGAGACAGACCATCATCAAGAAGATACAGGATCCAAAATGCAGAGGTTTGTGTGACATCAAGATCCGAAGAGAATCTAGAGAGGGAAAAATGCTGGGAAAAAAGGATGCCCAGAGAGGCAGAAGGAGGAGATCAGGAGAAAATGATGTCATAGAAGCTAAAGAAAAATATTTTTTTTTAAAGAAAAAGTAGATGAGAATGTCAAATGTCAGAGAGAAGTCAAGAGAGATAATGACATAAAAGGGCCCATTAACTCCAGCAATATAGAGGCCATTAGTGACATTAGCAAGAATCATTTCAGTGCAGCATGGGGCAGAAGCCAGATTGCCAAGGGCTCAGAAGTGGGAAACCATAGGAATCTGAAAGTTTTCCTCAGGAAGGGGGTGGGGTGAGAGAACATTCATCTCTGTCGAAAACCAATTTGGGTAAATTGTGCTGCCAAAACTAAGCAGGTCAAGGAATTATGAGGAAAGATGCTAGAACATAAATACACTATGCTTTATATGTCTTTCTGGCATATAAATAGAACAGCCCTGATCGTAACATTTTCATTGACTCAGTCACCTTCATTTGAAACAGGGCTCTAAAAAATGGATAATGACCTTGGATCCGTTTCATCTTTATTGTTCAAAAGAATTAGCATGCCCCTTAATCTGTGAAGTTGAATTATGGAAGGAATGAAAAATTATGCTGGCTTGTGTGTTACTGAGAGTTGGGAAATAATATAATTTCCTTGTTTGTGGACTTACATATTTCTGTTAAATCAAATGTATCATCATTGAATTCTATGAGGATTTGAAGGTATAAAAATTATCCAGTGTTTATTCCTCATAATGCAAACAAGCAAAAATCTCTGGATGAAAAATTTGGTTTTTGACTACAGGAGTCCCCCAAGTGGCAGAAATCGTGTAATGAGGCCTTTAAAAGACTTATATAGTCACATTTTTAAAACTACATGAAGTTATGTTTAGAAAAAGTATTGAGCAAAAAAATAATTAAGAAACGTGATACCTTGAAAGTAGATACATTATTTCCAATAGCTTCTATTATCCCAGCTACATCTGTACCAGGAGTATAGGGTAAGAGTGGTTTTCTAGCATAGGTTCCAGAGCGAATATATGTCTCCACTGGGTTAATACCGCATGCATACACTTTAATTAGAACCTGCAATGACAATATACCTGATTTTACAAAGAACACTTAAACATTCATTCGGCACCCATTACTTTCACGCTGATTATGAGTAATAAAAATGGGACTTTCAATAAACATGTTCCAGTACTGTAAAACAACAAATAAAAACCTAAGACAAAAGGCTTATTGGCATGCAATCAGCTTAATCAAAGGCTCAATAAATAGCAGTACTCCTACATTATATATATATAAAAAAAAGGCTCTGCGCTACATAAAAGCATATTTTGGGTTAAGAGTGGCAAAAATACTGTGTATCGAGAACACAATGTGCCCACAAAACATTATTTCTTCCTCCTTCTCAGTACATAGGAATATTACTTGCTGGCTTGCTTTATAAATATGAGTGACCAGTGACTGAGTTCTAGCCAATGGAAAAGCAGCCGCTCTCAGACTTGTCCATAGTGTCCATAGTAGGCAATCCACGCTGTGCATCTTCCCAGGTGTGGAAGGTGACAGAACCACATAATGCAAGGAGCTGAGATTTCTACGTATATGCAAGAAGTGAGCAACCCATCAACGGTAAATTAGGGGATTTAGTGGATACAAATTAATTTTCTATTTTCCATTCATTAATATTTGGAGGTGAGGTATACCACAGAAACTTATTTTACTTCAATACAAAGATAGCAGTATTTGAGTGAACTGGAATTCTTTCAGTTCTGGGAGAAAAAGGATATTTGAGGTAATAGATATATAGGGAGATAAAGGATGAAGGAGAGGCTGTCTTGGGGAACTAATGAAAACCTGGATATTGTTATAGAAATCTATTGATAAAAATAGGCCATCATCAAACAGTCAAACTTCTCATAATGATGACAAGGAAATTAGTCCTAGAAGTCATATAAAGTAGAACAATAAAAATACCTATTTTTCCAATTGTTACAGTAACAATAAGTCTCACAATGAGAGATGTTACTGGTGCCCGCTCAAACAAATCCATGAGCAATGGGATGACAGTGACAGTGACAGTGATTTTTCCAATTGTAAAAGCATATTCTTACAGTCACTAGAAATAACTGAACTCTACATTTAAATTCTCCTTGTACTTTTTCCTCTTTGGGGGTGGGGAGGGATATACCTGGCAACCTGACAGTCCTCATTGGAGTTTACTCCTGGCTCTGCATTCACTCCTGGCAAAGCTAAGGGAACCATATGGGGTGCCAGGGATTGAACCCAGGTCAGTCCCATGCAAGATTAGCACCCTATCTGTTGTACTATCTCTCTAGCTCCTACATTTAAATTCTCTTAAGCCATGTGCAAAAACACGAACACATGTCTAAAATATTATTTTCCTATCGTGAACAAAATAAAAATCATGAAAGTTTGTAATTATATAATTTGTTTACACTATTTTTGACTTCATGCAGAAAAATCCCATTATGGCATGATACAGATAATTCTCAACTTCTATTAGCTTTTTGGAAACCAGGTTATTCCTGTTTGTATATTGAACACATTAAATTTAAAAATAAGTTATCTTCGTCATAATGTATGCATATAGACTATAAACCATATACCAATTTAATATATTTATAGACTATTGTGAATCTGTTTCTTCTGAACATTAACTTGATATGCTAGAGAGTCATACTCAGTACAGTCATTCCATTTTATTTTTGTAGATACCATGATACTTGAGTGCAATTTGTATAATGTAATTTCAGGTTTTTTTTTTTAATGGTACATGGGGTTCTGGCTGGAGTGCTAGCACAGCGGTAGGGTATTTGCCGTGCACACGGCCCACCCGGGTTTAATTGCTCTGCCCCTCTCAGAGAGCCCGGCAAGCTACCGAGAGTATCCCTCCCACATGGCAGAGCCTGGCAAGCTACCTGTGGCGTATTCAATATGCCAAAAACAGTAATAGTGTCACAGTGGAGATGTCACTGGTGTTAGCTCAAGCAAATCGATGAACAATGGGATGACAGTGACAGTTGACAGTGACAGAGGATCAACCCAGGGCCTCATGCAATAGAGATATGTGTTCTACCACAGGACCACACTCCCAGCTTCTTATCTTAAAAGTCATTACAGCAACCTGATTGTCTTTTGGAAATGGCACTGCAACATCTGAGCGGAGTTTTAGCACTTCTGGTCCACCAAATTCAAAAACTCTGATAGCTCTCATCAACTTCTGTCCAGTCGCCATGGGGATCGAGATACTAAGAAAAAAAAAATATTGTCACATTGTATATCTAGGCTATCATCATTCTTCCCCTGGAGGGACAGATCAAACAATTTAAATCATGAGCTTACTACTGATCTTATTTCATGTTAAAAGACCTTTCATCTTACAAATCCTTCAGCTACAAAGCAAAATACTTGATATTATTTCCTGTAGAGATTCCGTGCTTTCAACAAGGAAATCAAACATGCAAACAAAAACATCTGAGTAGACATAGCATGATACAATGGCTTAGGTTTCTTTTTGTGTTGAGTTTAGATTTCAATCAGTATCTTAGAAATTTTAAGAGCTAAATATTAACACAAAATACTTCCTTTTTTATATTATGAACTATTTCAAATACAGATAAAAACAAATACTGTCATGAATACATTTACACGTCACCCCAGCTTCAACATACATTTAAAAAATCTAAAACCCTACAGATATGAACACATCTCCTGTATCCATCCCCCAACTCCTTGGCTCACCCTCTTCAGAAGAAACTGTTATCATAAACTCAGTGCTAATCATTCCCAAGCTTCATGTTCTATATCTACTCCACGCACGGGCGTTAGTAAATAATGTGTCATTGTTTTGCATTAGGAAATATTACACAGCTCTTGAACCTGAAAACTAAGTTCCCATTCCAGGCTGTGTGTTAGAGAGAGGCCAACATAATCAATTATTCACCAAAATATTTTTGATTCTACCATTCTATAAACATGTTTGAGTTATTGAACAATATTTATAGTACTCTACTTATTAAGCCCTCAGTTTTAAAGCATTCAGAAAAAAAATTAATTGAATCACTATGAGATCGAGCATCGCCAAGATGTTCACGATTGGGTTTCAGTCATACAATGTTCCAACACCCATCTCTACACCAGGAATGTTTAAACAAAACATTAACACCAAATATTGCTTGTTATTTATTGAATGCCTATTCTGAAACATTAGCCATACTGCACTGTGCTAACCCCAGAGAACAAAAGGGCAATGATGCCTCCATCTCTGCTGTAGCTCCTGCTCACTCTGCTCGCATTCTCTCCCACATCCCGAGCACACACACGAGAGATGAGTATCTTTTCTCTCTTTCAAGAAGATATCAATATCTTTATCAATATCTTTCTTTCATTCATATCTAATTTTTCACCAACAGACCTTATTATTATGCTCCCAAAGTAATAGATAAGTGCAAAATTGTTATAAAGCAAAATCTGTCAAAAATATCTGGCACCATGGTCTTCGTTCAGCCCTGGGTCGGTCCATGGGTGTGGAAAGGTTGAAAACCTCTGATCATACTGCCTTAGTTATAACTGCTGGTCTGTGGACAGATGCTAGCCAGCTGTTGTTTAAAAAAGACCGAAGAATATTCATCTAGTTTATATCATTTTTCCATCTACAGTTGCTAAATTGGGAGAAAGAGAATGAAGAAGACTTAATCCTATCCCACCCCCACACCACATACAGATACTGCTGCCTTTCCTTAGGTTTGTCAGGATCTGGGGCACGACCAGGACAGTTCTGTCTTCTACAGTGCCTCAATACATCTTATTTCCCACCAAAATCCTTTGTCATTCTGATAGATCAGGTTCTAATCTTCACTTGGCTGTGAACTAACTCAATAACCACAGGGTCACCATCTGCTTCATAATACAAGAATTACGTTAAAAATAAGTAATAATAAAAGATTTTGTTCTCCAAGCAGGATTCTACTTATTAAGCCCGTAGTCTCAAAGAGTTCAGAGATGTTTAAACAAAACATTAACACCAAGTACTGAATTATCCTAAAAGTACTGTAAGAACCAAGTTCTTCTAATGTCTTTCAACTCCAATAAGACAACTGTTTTCACAACAGGTTGAGAAGCAACAATTATTTTTTTTTTATTTTTTTTAAATTTTTTTATTGAGTCACCATGTGGAAAGTTAAAAGTTTTCAGGTTTAAGTCTCATTTATACAATGCTCGAACACCCATCCCTTCACCAGTGCACATATTCCACCACCAAGAATCACAGTATAGCTCCACCCCGTCCCCCCACACCCCTAGCATCCCCACCACCCCTAGCCCCCCCTCTTGCCTGTGTAACTGATAAATTTCACTTTACTTTCACTTTGATTGCATTCAATATTTCAACAAAACTCACTATTATAGTTTGGAGAGTCTCCCTCCCTAAAGTCAGACCTGCTGAAAAGGAAGCATTTGGCAATTTGTTTTCCATTGCTGAGAATGAAGAGGTATGAGGTCGAGTGACCGCACCTAGTGGCCTCAGGTTTTGGGTTTTTGTATTTTAGTATTTTAGTAACTAAGTCCAGAGAAATATCTGCCAGAAGTTGCATCACTGCAAACTTGCACTTCTCAATTATATTATATTCCACATATGAGTGCAATCTTTCTATGTCTGTCTCTTTCTTTCTGACTCATTTCACTCAACATGATACTTTCCATGTTGATTCATTTATATGCAAATTTCATGACTTCGTGTTTTCTGACAGCTACATAGTATTCCATTGTGTATATGTACCAGAGTTTCTTTAACCAGTCATCTGTTTTGGGGCACTCTGGTTTTTTCCAGATTCTGGCTATTGTAAACAAGAGAAGCAACAATTATTAAACCACTATTTCATAGTATATAGAAAAGTGAAGAAAAACAATAACATCATTTTAGGAATTAAAAAAATATCCTAAGAGAGATCAAGACTCAAAACTCACCAGGGCCACACCGTGAAACAGTGCTAGAACCAACATTCTATGCTTTAAATATCAGGTGATAATTTCCCGCTCATGTATAACCCTTTCCATCTCACACTTTGAAATGCTGGCAAGAAGGATCCTTAATGTCTTAGAAGTATATTTTGTGATAGTGAGACAAAGTGAGTTTGAAGCAGAAAACTGAATTAACGCACACAGGAGTATACGTTTTATTGTCAAAGCATCTGCTTAGAGTTTGAACTTTCTCAAGGGCATTAAGTTAGGGAATCCACTAGAAATACAGTATGAAATTCTTGTGGAAAATGAGTAACTTCCTTATCAGAAGAATGGGGCTAGTACTCTCAAGCAAAGGTCCCTTGTGACTATCAGCTATAGTGACAACAGTGCTCCACACAGTACTCCCTGCCTTTAGTAAATTCTGTTATTCAGACCGAAGCATTTGCAGTCAGGCCAGTCACCACATCGCTGCATTCTTTAAGTAAACTGTACCTCCAATAGGTATTTCTGCTTGCTCTCCAGATGTTGGGGGACCAGAGGTTGCGGGATTTACCACTGATGACCACTCACGGATCGTCCTGGCAGTCGTGTGAATCGGATCAGTAATTTCTGTACCGGGACAGCAGTCCAAACTTCAGCGTTAAAAAGGTTCAATCATTAACACATATTCTGTTTCTGTGCACTGAGATGAGTCTCCTCTAGTAAGTGGGTAATCATCCAGACACATGCTAACAGGGTGACTGTCAATTTTTTTTTTCTTTGAAAATTATTAGGGGAGACAGGGACTGAACTACACATTTCATCCCAGAAGAAAGCAACTCAAATAGCCACACAGGCGGGCGCTCAGGGCCTCCTGCAGCTGCAGGCCCAAAGCCTGGAGATGGAACCGGCTGGGCGGGCCAGGGACTTTGGCTGCAGAGACTGCACTGAGGCAGGGAAAGGTCCAGCCCAGGCCACCCAGGCACGGAAGTTCCAGATGGACGCGGGCAGGGATGTAGGAAGGGCCGAGGGGCGCCCTAAGGTGTGGAGCCTCAAAGCAGTTTCTGCTAGAAGGCAGTGATGGGTGTCAGGATCGGGCTCAGGGGGCTGTGGGTGGAGTGGAGTGCGGACAAAGCTCCCCGGGTGATTTACCAAATTTTAGGAACTTGCATCAGGATGGGGATCGATCGGGGGCTTGGGGGCGGGGGTAGGGATAAAACACTCGGGGTAATTTACCCTTTAGGAACTTGCAGTCCCTTATGGGGAACGACTGAGCCACGAACTCCGATTTCACAGGTTCTCAGCGCAGAGCAGGGACGAAGCCCAAATCAAACTCCTTCGGACGAAACTGCAAGGGAGTTCGGCCGCCTAAATCACTGAATGCACCTACCTGGTACACCAGGGAACTCACACTTCCTCGAGCTCCGCCGGGTGGCACAGAGAAAGTGGGCAGGGCCGCACAGCTCCGACTTCTGCGGACTCCGCCTCGCCCCGCCCACAGAAGAAGGCACGAGACGCTCACGAGTTTGTAACGTCGAGGAATTTGGGGCCTTCTCGGCTGCCGTAGGTTTCAATATGGCTGCCCCCAGGGGCGCGCTAGAGTGAGGCCGCGGACCGCGTTTCATCTCCATCGCATGGATCGCAGCGCGGAATTCCGGAGATGGAAGACGCAGTGTTTGAGCAAAGCGGACCTCAGCCGGAAGGGCAGTTTGGACGACGACGTGGTAGGGCTTGTGCAGCTCCTGAACGAGCAGGAACAGTTTTTCACCACTAGTTCCTGCTCGGGCCGCATCGTGCTTCTAGATGGGGTGAGGATCCTTTATGCCGGGTGGTCAGCAGCACACAGGAACCCGGTTCTCGAACTCGGTGCCGCGCCCCAATCCAGCCTTTCTCTGACCCTCCGGTGGATGGTATCGGTTTCTTTTCACTTACTTTGGTTTGGGGTGGGGACCCTCAGCTGTCCCCCAGGCTTACTCCTGGCTCTGAGCCCAGCGATCACTCCTCCCGGCGAGGCCGAGTGCTGCCTAAAATGTTGGCTATCACCCGCGCATCCTGCAGATAAATAACTGATTTTGTAGGTCTCGAATGGGTTCTGGTAGTCAGAGTGTCTAACACACCGCCGGTAGTGTGGAAACTGTTGGTCTGAGAATGATCTTGAGCTGCAAGGGTTAAATGATTTGGTTTTCTGAATATGCCACGAATTAATTTCCTCATAAAAGACGAATGTTTTTCTCTTACCCGCTTCTGCCCATCCCCGTTTCTACTTGGTTTGAGTGTTGTCAGGGGTGAGGAGTCCAGTGGGGCCCCCTGGCGGCCTTCCCAGTTATTACAGCTCTGGTGTCTGGCTAAGTGTACGTAATCCCAGGCTTTGCGCCAGCCTCGGGTTTTGGTTTGATAAAACCTATATTCAGAAAATATTTTAGAAATGGTAGGATTTGTAACCTTGGGAAGGTTATGTAAGGTAAGCCCCGCCCTACTCTATTCTCCAGTCGCGAATAATCAGGAACATGGGTTTCAGAGATATAGGATGATTGGGAACGTTTAGCATTGTGCTTAAACCCCATATTAAGGACACTGTCAGTTAGCTGTGTGCTGACTGTATTAGTTATTTTAATATTTTAATACGGAGAGTGAAAGAGCATGCTCAGAAGCTCATTCTTTAGATAACTTCTCTGGTCTTTAGGTAACTTCACCCGTCATTTGCTCTCCCACTTGAGCAGGGAGGCTGCCTGCTCGTATTTTATCTTGTTTCTGTGCCTCTGGGTACTGACTAGTGTGCTGCTGGCCCTCTCCCATTAGCTTGCTGTCTGTTACTACAGTCCTATCTCACCTGGATACTCTAAATATCTCACTTTTCACCTGCTCTGTCGCCTCAGTGGTTCTCAGGCAGGTGCCAGAACCCTTAGTGTCTACTCCACATGTTACACATTGCTAACATACTTAACATACTTATTGTTTTGAAGTGTAGCTCAGCATATCATTTACTTATGCAGAAACGTTCCACTGTTTCCAGCGTCAGAGAATCTTAAACTGCTTGTACTTTATGTTCAACCCTCTCTGCCATTACTTTCTGCATCTGTGTTTACTGAAGTTAAAGGGTTTTTTTGCGTCTGATGTTTACCTGCTTTTGCTTTCACTACATTGTCCCCTTCTCTGCTTGTCTGGGTTACTACCCCCAAACTACCCCGACCATCCTGAACACTGATGGTGTTCATCCTGAACTGCTTCTTCTGAACTGCCTTAGGGCTTTTTCTGAAACTTTTTGTGTATTCTGTTGTCTACCTTGCTTTGTTTATTTTTAAATTCCATTTCAAGCACTGTTCAGAGCAGCTTACAAAAGCAGGGGAAATCTGAACGAAAGAAATATAGGTAAGATGGAGCTTGAGTGGATATAAGATGAAGCCACAGATCTCTTTAGTTCCTCAAACTTTCCATTAGATTATGCAATTTTGCTAAAGATGATTCTACTTTCTGGTTCTAAGGTTGAGAGCAACCAGCTCAAGTTCAGATACATAGCTCAAGGTCACTTGCTAAATTAACAAAAGGTAGTTATTTAGGACAAGCAGAGATCTTGGCTCCCAAGGCCAGATTACAACATCTCTTATGGACCCATATTATATAAATATTTACTTACTTAGAAATATAGTGATATAAAAGTGCTGAATGTTACTGTTTCCACTATCTAGTATTCTGAAATATAGAAACTAGTTGTACCCAAAATACCTAAGAAGAAGAACCTAATAGAACTTTGCATAGAAAGACTTTTTCAGATAATAAGCAGAAATTGATGGGAAAACATTTTCTTTCTTGAAACTTTGATTGTTCTAAGCTCAGCCCTTTGAGACTTTATATAAAACCTGATTCTGAATGACATACTTCACTCAATGACCAGGGACATGAAGGGGTGGGCAGCAGGGACCAGGGACATGTAAGGGAGTGAGTAGGTTCTATGTGTTATTACAACCATGTGTTCTTATGAGAATTAAAATTTATCTACCCTTAATACTTTTTGCTAGCCAAATAAAAAACTGCAACTGGGCTACTAGTGTACAACTCCCTATAAAGATACCTCTCATCTGACAAATCATATTTTTGAAACTATTCAGGCCTTTTTACCTTCATTAGCAAAATTCTTTTTTCTATCTCAAGTAATTTGGTATCTTTTTTTATTTGGGATTGACCTTGAAGTCTTTTGAATTGTTTTCAGTGATATTCATAGTCACCATTTGTGCTTACTATTTTTAAAAGTTTATTATAATATGCATTACACTATGTTTATTAGTTTTGCTCTTTATGTTTGTTTTGGTGCTGGGAGCTAGCCTTTGCAATGCTTGTAAGTTATCTCTCTGGCCCCTGTAAATATTATATGATATACTAAATCATGTTACTTATTATTTCAGGGTACAAATGGTTTTGAGATTCAGAAACAAAACTGTTGCTGGCTACTAGTTTCACACAAACCGTGTGTAAAAGATGATGTGGTAAGTATAACTTTAGAAATAAATATTTATTTCATTGTTGCTTTACATACTATCAAAAGAATACAAAATTCAGTGTTATTGCTGCATAATTGCAGTACTGAAGACTATAAAACATAAAGAACATTTATTACAATGACTGTTTTGAATTATAGGAAATAAAAGGCATATTATGCAAGTATTAGAGCTGCTCAAGAAAACACATCTTGGACACAGTGAAGATTTCATGAAGGTTGGACATGTGTTGAATTTAGTTCTGCCATGAGTCTGTAACTTGGCAGGGAGTTAGGAAAGAGAGAATGACATTATGTACTATGAACTTGCTGATATAAACATTATTTACTGGGATGGATTCTTTAAAAATTTCCTATCTGCATTGGATTATTAAGTTTCCAAAGTTAAATGTTTTGATGAGTTCTTCTAAGTTGGCATTAGTCAGGCACTTTACACTCCCAGTGAATATAGAGACCCAAGTCTAAGTTTCTCGAGCCAAAAAGAATAGTTGACTTAACTGGCAGGGACAGAGTTGGGCATTGTGGATTAAGGTACTCAGATGTCTTTAGAGTATTTGTTCCATCTCTGTCTTTGGTTATTGGTCCTCTCTGCGTGTTTGCTCTTACTCTTTTTTGCAATAAATGATCCTTGTGTCAAAGAAGGTAACTGTGAGCAACCTCATCAGAAAAACATATTTTTTCCTATATCATTTTTCAAGATTGATTTTGGGTCATTGTGTTTTGGGTTAGGTGTCGTGTCCCTAAGATCAATTATTTTGCCAGTAGAATGGATTATACTCATAAAGAGACCTGGGCATGTGACACCTCTGATACTGTGAGGAGTATCTCTGAGAGTGGGATTGATGAGTGACAGGGTCACAGTTAACAATCTCAGCAGAGTCAGATGGTGTGAGAGAAGGATACTTAGAAATAACTCCTTTATATGAATTCTTGCTAAAATATAATACATGTTCTTCAAAAATCTTAACAAGAAATCATTTCAACAGACCTTCTAATATAGTCTTTACATCAGTGTTCCTTAATGAGAAATCTGTTATGGAATTCTAGAGGTAGATTGCTTTGTAGTGATAAGGATAGTCAAAAGGTTTGTGGGAGAATCGGAAATTGGGTCTCTTAAAATAAGTGCCAACGCTAGAGTGAATATTTTGCCTTCAGGAGACCTGCATTGGACCTTGCATGTTCCCCCAAGAAAAACCAGGAGCTCTTCTCCTCTCCCCACCAGCACAGAGCTAAGAGTAGCATCAGCAACACTGGGTGTGGGCCCAAATAGGCCTATAAATGGGTGTCTAGAGGATGGAAAAAGAGGGACTAATTGCTGTGACAATAGTCTGCTGCATGAGTCTGGCAGTCTCTGAGAAAGACTGAAGTTTTTTGTGGGCATTAGTATCACCAAAAGACAATGTATCAGTGCTGATACTAACTCTTGTTTATTTAGATTGAAGCTCTGAAGAAAGTGAATGGAGATGCCATTTTGAAATTTGAACCATTTGTTCTTCATGTGCAATGCCAAGCGTTGCAAGATGCTCAGATTCTGGTAAACTTTTATCACTGAATTTATAGGTGTGTAGGTAGATTTAATTTTAACCTTTAATTCTACCATAATTGGGGCAATGTTAGTTTATTCATCTGATTTTATTTTATATAGATTTTGGGTTAGATGTGTTTCTGTAGTTCTTTGAGCTAACCTATAGAGTTAATCAGTTTACCTGATTCAACCAAATTATCAGAATTTAACAAATGTTATTTTCTTACAGCATTCTGTGGCAATGGATTCTGGTTTTCGGAATTCTGGCATAACAGTAGGAAAGAAAGGAAAGACTATGTTGGTAAGATATTTTTCAGCAAAATATTATTCAGCAAAAAGATAGTTTTTAAGCATGGAATAATCCAGATGACTGACTAGACCTAATTAGATTCCTGCCTTTAGTTACTTTGTCACTCCTCAAATCTTGTTTTAAAATGAGTGTGGTCCCTCGTTTAAAAACCTCCAGTGGGTGTTGGGGGTTGGGGAGAGTGTCACTAGTGAAGAGATTGGTGTTGGAACATTGTATAATTGAAACTCAATTATGAATAAATTTGTAACTTTGAAATTCATAGTGATTCTATAAAATGTTAATTTGCTGGTCCATGGAAATGGCTCAAGGGTTAGAGCATGTGCTTTGTGATGGGAATATCCTCAGGCTACAGGGTCTAGCCCCTCTCCCCCCACCCCTCCACCATTCAAGAAATTAACCTGCCAATCTAAATGTGTAACAAGAAGGAAGTAGCAATACAAGGCTAAGGATAGTATTTACAACAGATATTTTCTGGGGAGTGTGGAGGTGTTGGGCCACACCCAAAGGTGCTCTGGATCAATCCCAGCCATTGCTCTGGCAACCAGATGCAGTACAAGGACTGGATTAGAGCAGGATGTGCGCAAGGCAAGTGCCCTAACCCTTGTACTATCTTCCCAACTCCAAACATTTTATTTTCAGTCCTTTAAAAAGGTTTCTATAGCAGGGGCTAGAGCGATTGTACAGCAGTTAGGGCATTTGCCTTTCACATGTCAACCTGATTCAGCCTCTGGCACGCCAGACAGATGGGTTCTGAGAGCCTGCCAGGAGTGATCCCGGAGTGCAAAGCCAGGAATAAGCCCCGGACACCACCTGATGTGGCTCCCAACCCAAAGAAATAAAAGGGTTTCTATGTCTAGAGAAAATTAAATTTGGGGGGGTGGTCAAGGAGGTGCTCTCAAACTGCACTTGGGCAAACAGGGGCTACTCCAGGAGTACTGAGCCCAGTGATGTAGAAATGCTGAGACCGGAGAGGCTAGAGGGCAGCAGGGCAGGGCTTGGGGAGACCTGGGTGCTGAAGACTGAGGGCCAGCCCTACTGCAAGCGCTGCAGCTGTGAGCTGTCATCTCCCTAAAAAAATAAACCTTCAGTGGGCCAAGGCTGTAGCTTAGCAGTAGGGAACTAGCCCTCCATGTGTGAGGCCCCGGATTCAATTCCTATCACAGAAAATAAATACTTAAATATGTAAATAAACAAACATGATCCATGACTTACTACTCTTTCTTCCTGGGAATTTAATCCAGAATTGTTAGTCTTAGACCCAAGGTCTTATCTTACAGTATTCTTCCTTCTCATCCTAAATAGTCAAAATCTTATTCAATAAGCATGATGGTAGTGGAGTGGAAAGATTGCCGAGTCTAATTTCCCCTAGATTATATGACTTTGGGCAAAGACTGCCTTAATCCCTCAGGGCCTGAGATTTCTCAGCTATATGGATCTGGGGTGCAGCTAACTACTCTGTGAAGGTCAAGGTCAACCCATCAAGGAACTAGATCCCAATATACCCATTTGATTAATTATTGTCTGAGACAGCATTTGTACCGCAATGGGAAATTTGAATGGTGACAGATGACAGATCTAAAAACAGTTACCTATTTACCTTTTACCAAAAGAGTTTGCTACCTTCTGAACTAGATCAGGATTTCTCAACCAGGGCCATATAGCTCACCTCATGGGCTCCAGGATATACCAAAAGGGGCCCCAGATGAGGATCATGCAAATGTGGGGGGCACAGCATGAGACTAGGGGCCTAGTCAGTATGATGGGGGCCACAAGAAGGAGAGAATCAGAAGGAGGCCATGGTCAGATAAACTCTGGACTTGATCTTTTAAAAATCTGGTAGTCCAAGCAAGAACGTAAGCACTGTTAGCGACCCTTCCTTTGTCTTTCATGCTGTTTGTTTCAAGTCCTATAACTTTTGCCTCTAATTTCTCCCGACGTCACCTCTCCACTGCTTCTTGAACTTCCCTCATCTCTGTCTTTCCAGTTGTCTTCTGATTTATCTTCCATTTCTCCATATTATTCATTCTCTCATATACCCGTGCCACCAGAATTCCCCCTTTATAAAAGTTGAGAGTCTCCAGATACTTTTCCTCATATGAGAACAAAATCATGTTCAATAAGCATGATTATGATGTAGTAGAAAGATCGCCAAGTCTCCTGCATTATCTCATTTTGGGCTTTACATAAACTATTCCATGTCTACCTTATTTATGCTCATCTCTCAATCTTGTGTCTCCTGTTGGAACTCCTCTCATAAAGTAATTACTTACCTGTGTATTTCCTGTTCCTTAGAATGAACTTCTAAGGGCAGGAACCCTGTTGTATTCATCCTCTTTCTCCACATCTTATTGGAGGCCTAGAACATTACCGAAGATGCTTAGTAAAGTGTCAGTAACTCAGTTTCAGTTCCTTGTAATAGCTTTTATTATTGTTCTTAACCTTATATCCAGTGTTAGAATCAACTTGGGACTGACTGCTTCATCAACGGAGCAGCCCTAAAACAATGAAACCACTTTTCTATATAGAAGATACATATTTATTCTCTTAACAGTACTGCTTAAACTGAGCTAATAGGCTCTCTGCTATTCACTCTACTTTTATTTTCTCTTAAAGCTTCTGTTGTGGTTCCTTTTTATTTCTTCTCTTCAAAATGTATATTGGAGCTTTTTAAGCTTTAGTGAGATTGAAACTGTTAAAGTTATTGGATTGTTTGATATTATCTACCTCTCTGAAAGACAAAGTATAAAATTCCTTTTCTTTATAGAATGGAAAAAAAATCTAATCTCTTTTGATGCCACTGAGTTTAGCTAAATTATATCGAAGTCTAAATTTAAAAGCTGTAATGGAACTAAGTTGTTTAAACACAGTCCTATCTGCCTGGGACTGACCTGTAGTTATCTTCAGTGTCTCTTGTAGTGTAGAAATCTTTATACCTAAATTGTTTGTATGTTATAGGCTGTCCGGAGCACACATGGCTTAGAAGTTCCGTTAAGCCAAAAGGGAAAACTGATGGTGTCTGAGGAATATATCGCCTTCGTGTTAAATATAGCAAATCAGAAAATGGAAGAAAATAAGAAGAGAATTGAAAGGTATATTAATTGTATATTTCCGTGTTCTTATTCTGTGCTTTGGTTACCTTTAAAAATATATGTGCCATTTTTAGTTTATATTTTCAGTTTATGCTTTTCAATTTGTACCCCTAGTGAACCCCCCAAAAAAGATGGTCAACATGGCATGTAAGCATTGATTTTGGAAATAGCTCAAAGGGGTTGTGTGAACACGGTCCTGAGTTCAGTCCCCAGCATGCATGTTCCCTACCTCTGGACCTCTAGCCTTGCAAGGTGAGGTTCTGGTAGGCCTAAGCACTGCCCAGGTTTAGCACTGAACTGTCTAATTCAAAGAACCAAATACTGCCAGAAATAGTCCAAGGAAAGCCCCACCCTCCTTTTTAAAAAGGAAAAAGGAAAAGCATAGGCTAGATTATACTGGACATGGGATAGACTATGAGGTTGGGGGTCATAGTGGCACCTTTGACTTCCAGCTACAGACATTAATAGGAGAGAAGGTAATCACTGAAATAAGAGAGACCATAGTTACAGGAACTGGAACTGACTAAGATAAAGGCTTCTGGGAAAGAAGAATGTGATTTACTAGAGATTACATACAATTTCCTATTGAGAAGAAGATCTTGCTAACTTTTACTTTGTAGAATTTAAAAGTTTTTTTTTATACCTTTGGCTGTTCAGTATCCAAATCTTATCATAGATTAGATCTAGATTTTTCATAATGTACAAAATGAGGTTTATGGCTCATTCACAGTTTTATAATTCTCTTATTCTTTTTTGCTTTTTTGCTTTTTGGGTCACACCCGGCAATGTACAGGGGTTACTCCTGGCTCTGCACTCAGGAATTATTCCTGGTGGTGCACGGGGGACCACATGGGACACTGGGAATCAAACCTGGGTCAGCCCCGTGCAAAGCAAATGCCCTCCCCACTGTACTATCACTCCAGCCCCTAATTCTCTTATTCTTAACTGTAGGATGACATTGCTTTGTCCTTTCCCTAACCTGCATCTTTTGTTAGAGGAAACTTTTGCATTATTTTCCTTTTAATCTTTTTGCTAAGAAGAGTTTTATTTATATTCATATATGAAATATATCAATATAGATAGATAAAATGGTATATTATCAGTATATATCTTTATATGTAAATATTAATGCTTTCTGATCTACCATCAGTAAATGATTGACTTTTTTCTGAGGTTTCAAGAAGTAATGACTACCTTGATGTCATTTTTTTTTTTTTTTTTTACTCCTTTGACCATCTTGTCACTAAGTCAGTCTGACTAAATAAACCTTGAATGGTTCTTCTTTCCCTTCTTTTCTGCCTGTTTCTTCACTCAAATCATTGCATCAGCCTCATTGACTGGCTTTATAGTACAGCTCTTTTAGTATGTTACTGTTTAGCCACTCTCATAGTCTGTAAAACATGAAGGAATGTTATTATTTAACTTGTCTATCTAAAATTCAGTTGTGCCTAAAACTTTTTTGGAAGCAGCTAACACTGAAAGTGTTAAGAGTAGCAGTGTATGTTGGTGTGAAAAATAAGACCAGGCTTCAGTGGTAGACTTGAATTCAAATTATAAGTTCAAATTCAGGTTCCACCAATATTTAGTCAATTCTTTTTGCTTCATTTTCTTCTTTTTAATTTGGGGAAACACCTCCTTTAATAAACAATATTGGTCTACATTAGAGATGGTCCCTTTCCCTGTTTTACCGTGAGAAGTCTTTGGAGAGCAGAGATCCTTTCTTCCTTCATTGACTCATATAGAGAATAAACCCATAGTGATCTGGACTTTGTCGTCCAGGATTCCTGATTTGAACCACAGAATCTGTACCATTATCCATGCTCTTGCAAGGTTGCTCTATAATTTGTACCTTTCTAAAAAACTTTGAAAGGATTTTTTTTTTCTAGATACGTTGAGAGTATAGTTTATTCTATACAATAGACAGCTAATGTCATTAGGGTTTAATTTTCTAATGGAAACTTAGTTGGAAAATAACAGAAGTTGGGGGTTGCCTGTCTGTAGGATGCTTTGAGCAAACATTGTAAATAGGTGATGATGCTAGTACACACCTGCAGAGCACTCAGCCGCTCCACCTGGAGACAGAACCTGAACTGTTTGTCGGCACTTACTGGTGCTATTCAAAAAGTTTACTATAGTTGTTAGATATTATTCCAGTGAGACTGTTTGCTAAAACATAGGAGGTAGCAAATCAATTTCTCTGTTTCCTTACTTGAATTTCAACTAGACTATAAATATAGCCCAAGATCAACTAACTATACACCTGGTGAAGTTAATTGAGCTGCGTTCACCAACTATAAAATCAAATTATGCTTTAAATCCATTGACTCAAAAAAATGTTTTGAGATTATAGTTTGCATGCTGCTATCAGAAAAGCCATGCTCATCATATAAAATCAGGAAAAAATTAAAGAAGGGTAAAAAGTGTCTTAAGATACTGATTAGAAGATTATATGTGAATTCAGAAAGGGTGAACCAATTACGAAGCGCCTTTGGGAACAGCTGTACATTCCACCAAATGCAGAGAAGAGTTGCTCTTTTGATGTTGAAAAGAGAAAAAAAATAATAAATGCTAGAGATGATGAGTTCTGCAATCAGCTAAAATTGGTTTGTCATAAGACCAAAGTTTCACAATTCAGATACTTCTAAGAGAATTTTTAAGAGACTTCTAATCTATATTTCAACAACAAAGAATAGCCTTAGATGTGAAAATCAAATTTAAGGTAAAATATTTTTAATAGAATGGTCTTACTTCTGAAAAATATTTCCCAGCCCCACTTCTTAGTGTGAAGAGTATGATAGTTTCATGTAAAAATGATTTCACCTGAAAAATACGATATTTGAAGATAGGTTTACAATTACATGAAGATTATCTTTGTATCTGTTAATGAAAGATCAGAACTGATGTGGATTGAATGAAACCATCAGTTAGCTATGAGAAGAATAAAATTAACCACATGCTTTTAGCTAACTGGTACAATGTCAAATAAAGAATAAAAGACCAGAATATTGGCATATAAAATTGTTGAGGAATAAATTGGGAAAAATTAAATGAATTCATTATTATTATTTTGTTATTTTTTTTTGTACTAAAACATACATGACATAGAATTTTATTATTTTAGTTATTTTGATGCTGGTAGTTCAGGTAGCATAAAGTATATACATATTTTTATGCAACTGCCACATTCACCACTTTCTATCTCCAGACCTTTCATTATCCCAAACTGAAACCTTATTTATTTTTTTTTTGCGTCACACCTGGCAATGCACAGGGCTTATTCCTGGCTCTACACTCAGGAATTACCCCTGGCGGTGCTCAGGGAACCATATGTGGGATGCTAGGAATCGAACCCGGGTCGGCCGTGTGCAAGGTAGATGCCCTACCCACTGTGCTATTGCTCCAGCCCCAACCTTTTACCCCTTAAATAAATCTCTCTTTTTCCAGATACCTGGCTCCTGATGAGCACTATTTTGTTTTCTGACTCCATGAATTTGACAGTTCTAGATACTTCATATCAGTAGAATCATATAATATGTATGTTAGACATTTGTGATAGACATTTTTACTTAGCATAATGTCATAATGGTTCATCCAGATTATATTGAAATTTTATTTCTTTTTAAGGATGAATATTTTATAATATTCTTATTAATATTTCATAGCATTCGTATTCCGCAGTTTGCTTGTGAAAGTGAAGATTGGGCTTTTCTTACCTTTTAAGTAAGTGCTCATATTGCTGCTATAACCATCTATGGAAAAATACCTGTTCTTAATCCCTGCTTTTAACTCTTTGGGTATATATCCCAAAGTGAAATTACTGGATCAGAGAATAATTTTGCATTCAGTTTTCTTAAAGTGTCGCTATGCTGATTGTCACAGAAGCTGCACTATTTTACTTTACTTCCTGCAAACATAAGTCTTCCCTTTTCTCTACATTCTTGCTAATAACACTTGTTATCTTTGAGTTTTGTAATATAATAGCCATTTTCACGCTTTCAGTGGGAGGTGATATTTTATGTAGTTATAATTTGGAGTTTTCTTGGTGATTAGTAACATGGAGTATTTTTTTTATGAATTTTTTTTTTTTATTGCTAGGCTTCCCGAGAGGGACAGAGGAATTGAACCAGGGTCAACTGCATGCAAGGCAAACCCCCTACCCAATATTTTGCTTTAAAAAGACCGTTGGCGGGGGCTGGAGTGATAGCACAGCGGGTAGGGCGTTTGCCTTGCACGCGGCCGACCCGGGTTCGAATCCCAGCATCCCATATGGTCCCCTGAGCACCGCCAGGGTGATTCCTGAGTGCATGAGCCAGGAGTGACCCCTGTGCATCGCCGGGTGTGACCCAAAAAGCAAAAAATAAATAAATAAATAAATAAATGAATAAATAAATAAAAAGACCGTTGGGGTATGAGATGGCAGAATGGACTCTCAGGATCTATGTCCAGATTTTCATTAATTGGATATAATTCACATGTAAAATGGTGGAACCATAGCGTTCAATTCATGGGGTAGTTGTGCCAGTGAATCACAACCTCTCTATGAACCTCAGTTTCTCATTACAAAAAGGGAAGTGATTTTTGATAATGGGACTCAGAAGTAGGTGGGAAAGGCACACTTGGGAATAAGTAGGAACATGCTTCATTGATTGGAAAAGAGCTATATGGTTGTATTATCTCTAAGTGACTGCTCAATTATTTGAAAGTTCCCAGAGACCTTATATACTTTTCTCACTAAGACACTGGGCAGGGAGATGGCTCAAAGGGTTAGTATGCATACTTTGCATGTGCTTCCTCGATTCAATCTCCAGTACCATGTGACCTCCATGCCTGCCCCTCCCCCACAGTAATATGCTTATAGTGAACCTGAGCACCTTTGGATATGATCAAAACACAAAAGAGAGGTCAGAGGTGCTGGAGCGATAGCACAGCGGGTAGGGCGTTTGCCTCGCACGCGGCCGACCCGAGTTCGATTCCCAGCATCCCGTATGGTCCCCTGAGCACCACCAGGGGTAATTCCTGAATGCAGAGCCAGGAGTAACCCCTGTGCATCGCTGGGTATGACCTTCGGGGGAGAAGGAAACGGAGCAAGGATGTGTGGGATCGGGGCCCTGGGAGGCGAGGGGTATGCCACAACATGGAATATTTTTTCTTGTACCCGTTGCTAAGAACTTTTCCTGCATTATTGTGCTACTTCCCTTCCTGCTAATGCTTCTTGGCATCCTTATGGATTTTTCTCTCCATTTGTTAAAATACTCTCTACAATTCTGTTCTTGACCACAGTTTCAGTTCCTTTCCTGTATGCTAGTAGGTCTTTCGAATTCCTCTTGTCTTGGACCCAAATAAGCCATAACCCATATAATCCAGTAACCTCTTGCATATATTTAATCAAAATATCCCACTAACCTTTTCTTAAAAACTTTTTTATCCTAGTCTCAGCCCCACAACCATTTCCTTGGCTCAAATTCCTATTACTGTTTTTCACTATCATTGCAATTTATGCCCCAGTGGAAAGCAGAAATGTGAACCATATTGAAATACAATTATTATTTGCACGTGTCTTTTTTCTTTTTTCCACTACATCATAGTCACAGTGAAAATAGCACTTCACTCCCAACCAAGCACACGAACACGAGCACGCGCACGCACACACACACATTTTAAATATCTCTTATGCTAAAATCTTGTATATCGTGTTGCTTGTAGTAGAAACCCAGGGGGTGTTTATAGAATGACTCAAAGAATAAAGTTAGAAGTCAACACATTATATTGTGTTCCCCAAGGACAAAGACAGTTTATCATCTTCTCAGCAGTATGAGAATATGGTTAATGTTTACTAAATTTAGCTGACTTGACTTTTCAAAAAAATAGTATTGTTTCTAAGGCTTCATAGACTTATGGGAATTGGTCTAGACGACACAGAAGATAACTCAGGGATGGACCAAATAGCAATCAGCTTTTACTGCATCGTGCAGGGAAGAAAAAACAGGCCCCTGAGTAACTAAACACATGGGAGTGATAGAGCAGGTTAGCACCCCAACATGACAGCAAGTTGGAATTGGAATGGAGTCAAGGTTAAAAGCTTTCTTGGGCTCATATTGCTCACCACTTAAATAAAAAAAAAGAAAAAGAAATGAAACAGCTGAAAAACATACATTCTTTTACATATTAAAGACCAAAAAAGTAAATAACATAATGTAAAAAATGCTTAATTTCTGAGAATCAAGCTCCTCCTTGAATATCATCTTTACTGGATTTTTTTTCCCCCTCTTTTTATAATTCGCATCCCATTTATTAGCCAGTTTTCATCCATTCTTGCAATTTAGCCTGGGTTTTTTTTCCCAGGGAACATTTCATGATCCCCAGTTGGAGGGGACCTCTCCCAGGGTGCATTTCTTCTCTACCTCACTTCATCTTCTCTTTCTCTTGACATGTGACATGTTTCTCAGCCCTGCAGCTCCCTTTAAATCTGTGCAGCTTGAGTGTGCTGATTATGCACATTAACCTCTGTTCCCAGCGCCTGGTACAGACTGACCCTGGAACATTCATGAGTTTCATTTTTTTCATTTCTTAATTAAAATACTAGATTTGGATCCGTTACAATCCAGACTCAGAGAGATGAGACTACCCTTTGGTATCTGTGAACAGTGGAAAGTCTGGGAGGGTGTGGAACTGTACTTAGGTTTCATTAATTTGTGGTTCCTCTCTCAGAAGTCAAAGAATTCTCAGCTTTTGATTGCAAATGGTCCCCTAGCTGACCTCAGAAACATGAATTCATTTTTCCTAGGGCTGGCCTGAAAACTTCTCCTGTGAAGAGAATTAAGTATAAGTCGCCCTTTGACATCATGATCTTGACAGCAGAGATAGAAAAACCAGAGAGAATTTGATTTTCTTCTGAACAGAAATAGAAATAGTTGCTTGAACATACATTTTTTTTTTTCCTATACTGCAAATTCTTTGTTGCCTCTGAGAGCTGAGGAAAGTATACTTTGAGAATTGGGCTTTAGATTGCTATATCGGGTCATGCTATGATGGAAGAACATATATTTGGAAAACAAATTTTTAACTTACTGGGCAAGAGGACTTCTTCCCAGAGGACTTATTAAAAGTTCTCTTAAAAAAGAAAGAAAGTATTAGAAGTTTTTCCTCTTGACTTTCATCTCAAAGAGTCTTTGTTCCATTTTACCACTTGTTTTCTGGTGCTCCAAAGATGTGGTTTTGAATTCTTGGCTTTTTTTCTTGGAAGCTTAAAGTTGGACCCTGTTTAATTACCTTTGTTATGTGATTGACAGACCATTTTATGCTATTGTTAATTCTGTTATTATAAAAGATATATTTATGCTTATGCTTATCTTAAGGGCTGGAGCGAGAGCACAGAGGGTAGAGTGTTGGCCTTGCATGTGACCAACCTGGGTTCGATTCCTCCGCCCCTCTTGGAGGGCCTGGCAAGCTACCGAGAGTATCTCGCCTGCACAACAGAGCCTGGCAAGCTGCTTGTGGTGTACTCAATTTGCCAAAAACAGTAGTAACAAGTCTCACAATGGAGACATTACTGGTGCCTGCTCAAGCAGATCGATGAGCAGTGGGATGACAGTGACAGTGATGCTTATCTTGACTTTTCTAGGAATAACATATACTTCTGGAAAAACAAAAAAGACTTGGCCGCAGGGTGGAGTGAGGAATGATAAATGAAGTTGTCAGATACAGCTATATGATCAGACAAAGGTGATTCACCCCCATTTTGTGTCAGGCCTGGATTTATGTCTAGATAAAATGAGTCATTTTATTGGATCATTTTTTTAAATTAAGTCATTCTAAATAGACAATGTGGAAGATAAGAACAAAGCCAGACATTGAAGTCATTCAAGAGAATGGGATGGCTTGCTAAGAAAGATTAAACCTTGTATAGACAGTTTCAGGAACACAGAGGACTGAACACAATATTGGTAGATGATGTGAGGGACAGAATGGAAGGAGTCAGTCTGGAGACGTGTTGGTGAGCTAGCTGAACTATAACCTCATCTCTGTAATTGGTGGAGTATGGAAAGAATGAATCATTTCCACTGGAGAAGTGTAGTGTCGGACAGGCGGTGTCCTTGGGGCAAGGGAAAGGTTTCAGTTAATGCTATAAATATAAAGAACGTGTTCAGTGAGAAGGTTGTCACTATGGAGCAGAGCCTAAAAACTCAATGTCAGTATATTTCAAAGCTTTTGCTGTGCTGCCAACTATTACATATTATTGTATAGTCTTTCTTTGTGGGTTGACTTATTTATTGAAGAAATATTTGTTAAGCACTTTATTTATACATACCTCTTGGAGAGCCTGGTAAGTACTGAGAGTATCCTGCCTGCATGGGCAGCGCCTGGCAAGCTACCTTTAGTGTATTTGATATGCCAAAGACAGTAACGATAGGTTTCATTCCCCTGACCCTGAAAGAGCCTCTAATCATTGGGAAAGACGAGTAAGGAGAGGCTGCTAAAATCTCAGGGCTGGGAGGAATAGAGACGTTACTAGTGCCTGCTCGAGTAAATCTATGAACAACGGGATGACAGTTGATACAGTGATACTTACTTGGTGCTAAAAGTGTTATGTACAAAAGTGTACAAGTCCACAAAAGTGGTCAGTCCATAGTGCTTGGAATTTGGACAGAATGTGGAGCAGTCATGTTAGGTCTCTATTAAAATTTGGTGAAGCATTTGGAATATGGGATGGAGCTATAGCACAGCGGGTAGGGCGTTTTCCGACCCGGGTTCAATTCCTTCGCCCCTCTTGGAGAGCCCGGCAAGCTACCCGTGGCGAATTCAGTATGCTATGCCAAAAACAGTAGTAACAAGTCTCACAATGGAGGCATTACTGGTGCCTGCTCGAGCAAATTGATGAGCAACAGGATGACAGTGATATAGTGATTTGGAATATATGTGATAGGCTTTAGGGTGGTTTTAGAGCCTAATCTGTTTATTTAATTAATTTTTTTAGAAAGGATTTATCCACATAGCAATCTATTCCATAAATGTCAAAAACTTCCTGTCATAATGCCCATTTCAATAGGTCATAGAAGCATGATAGGTCCCTAAAGTGGCAGGAGAATTCCTAACTCCCAAATCCCAATTTGAAATATAGGAGGACATGTATATATTTGCTTTATGTCAGTAGTTTTCACTTATTTGGTGCATTTTTTATCCTGTGGTACACTTTATCCTATCATCTATTACATGATAGATTATATAGCAGAAAACAGGATAGATGGCTTTTGGTCTCATGGAGTTTATATTTCCTAAAACTAGTCTTTATGAGAACTTACTCTATATCTAAATACATATAGATAAACTTATCACCTATAATCCTCTATAGCCACACTAGCTACAGAATATTATCCTGTTTCTGAATGATTTACCAGTAAGTAAATCAAAACTTACTGGTGTTGGTATGAGCTGAGTCTCAGATACCTGAAGCCTGGTATGAAGTGGATTCGTGTCTCCTTCCTGCCTTCCAATATAACACTAAATGCCTTTGTGTTAGGAAGACTTTGGAATTATGTGGTAACTGGGAACAGAAAAGAAATGATGCTTTTTTTTTTGGAGAGAACAGATATATTTGATTATAGGATTAACAGTAAAACTACCACTAGAAAGATGAATAGAGGGAAAGAAGTTGCTAGGCGTTAAACGTTGCAAATAGCTAACAAATAAGGAACATTTGGTTTCAGTTGCAGAAAAGCCAGGCTCTGGCATCCAGGCAGGATACTCTCAGTAGCTTGCTGGGCTCTCTGAGAGGGATGGAGGAATCAGAAAAAAAAATGTTTTTGTTCTTCTTAACCTTCTCTGGTTCCTGCATCTGGAATAGAAATTAATGTAGGGTAGAGGTTGTTAAGATTGGGGCCAGAGAGGCTAAGGTTCTTATATGGGTTAAGATTCTTACTGCCTTTTATGTAGCCCACCCTGGTTCACTTCCTTGGACTATAGGACCCAAGCAACCGAGTTATTGGGCCTTAGCATTATTGGCCAGGAATCCCCAGGAGGGATTCCCCAACCCAGGGCCTTATGAGAATGGCTTGGGAGAACCCCCGCCACCAAAAAAATAAAAGACGTTTATTCCGACCCATTTTGCTTGGGATGAAAAGAACTTGTCTATTCTTTTAAAACTGAAAGCAAATTTCTTTTTCTAATTAAAGTCATAAAAGCACAAAGCGTGCTATTTTATAGTACATGAATATTTCATTGATTAATTTTGTATTTTAAAGTAAATGCGAACTTCCAAATTTTGTAAATTGTAAGTCTTGTGTACTTATATGAATCTAAGAATACTTAGTAGGAGTCAGAAGGAGAGGGACGCACAAAATGATTGTATTCATTTGTGGGATATTAAAATATATATATATGAAACTAATACCCAAGGACAGTAGAAACAAGGGCCAGGAGGAGTGGTCCACAGGTAGAAGCTTTCCTCAAGTGCTTGAGGAGAAGGCAATTGGGATAGAGAAAGAACACTATGACAAAGATAGTTGGAAATGATCATCTTAGATAAGAACTGCGTGCTGAAAATAGGTAAAGGAATAAACATTATAACCTCTTGGTATCTGTATTGCAAACTATAATGCCTAAAAGGAGAGAGAAAGAGAGAGAGAGAAAAAACCTGCTATAGAGACTGGGGGGGGGGGTTCGAGTGTGGTGGGAAGGAAACTGGGGACATTGGTGGTGGGAAATGAACACTGGTGGAGGGATGGGTGTTGGAACATTGTGTGACTGAAACCTGACCATGAACAGCTCTGTAACTGTATTTCACGGTGATGACAAAAAGAATACTCAGTGGTATTGTTTATTTCTTTGCAGATTTTATACCTGTCTACAAAATGCTTTGGAAAGAGAAGCCAGTAGTAACTCACATCTCAAAGTGAAAAGCAAAGAGAATAACTCATTATATACTCATAAGAAAAAAAGAAAACCAGAAAAAGCATGTGACAAATGTGTTATTGAAAAAAATGATAATGGCCTTGAAAATGATGAGGATGATGCTGGACTCAATGTTAACATCTTCCCTGAAGATTACTAACATTTGGTTCTCAAGTGTCCTGATAGACTGTTTCTAATGAGTATTACAAAATTGCTCTTTATAAGAGTATTTTAGTTGCTGAATATATCAATCAGGAAAACAATATTTTCTCTATATTTTAGAGAAACTGTTCTTATTAACATAAATGACTTTTTTGAAATAAATGTAAATGATATTTGTCCACTAAATGCCATTTCAGTCACATATTCATTGTAAGAATAAAATTATAATTTTCAGTGACTTTTTTTAAAGTTTCAGTTTCTCTATAAAACAGGAACTAATAGAATGCCAATTCGAGATTCTTAACATCAGGGATATTTGAGTAAATACAATAACATTTAACTATTAACTTTGGAATCATTAGTATATAAGTTTAATGACAAGTTTCTTTTCTTTATACTTTATGGCAAAACAGTCAATAGACCTTTTGTCCAAGACAAAACACCTCAACCCACTTTGCTCATTATTTCTTACAAACCAGAGCTTGCCATTGGCATAGTGTCCATGAAACAGATGAGCACAGCTTTTCACAAAAGAGAATATATATTTGCATTTTTTTCTTCATCCTACTCTTCAATTCCATTAGCCATAATCACTGAAACAATGACTTGCAGCTCTTGCCCTGATTCTGTCTCGTAAGTGCAGCTAGCTGTGCGGTCCCCTCCAGCAGAGACAATATTTTCTCAATTTGTTCCCTCTTTAGACTTTGTCTTAAGTACTAGATCCTTAGCTGTCATTGAGACCTTTGGGGTCTAAACGCATTGACATTTCTGGCTGCTGACTTTTCTAGTTTTCTGTCCAGTATATGTGAGGTTCAAAACCTGTTCCCTCTTACTGCTTTAAAGTCCCAAGAGCTCTAGCTGGCTTAGCTTTTCTTCACCTTTCAGAGTCTGTGGATATTTGTTTTATATATACTGTCAACAGTTTTTGGTTATACCTAGTGAAGAAATGGGAAGAAGTGTATCCCTTTCCAGAATCAGGAGTCTAATGTAGCTTTTCAGTTATTGATATCACATTATTGGGATACTGTTGAGGACATCTTTGAAGCCTATCCAACTCTTTTATCAATCCCCTCTCCACCAGCTTCCTCTGCCTCCTGCCCCAACACACACACACACACACACACACACACACACACACACACTTGTACTGTCTCATAGCCAATAATGACAAATACAGAACTTTGAAAGACAATTTCATTGCCCGGGAATTAGATGAACTTGGATGTGCAGTTGCCACTTAAGCTCTCGGCAGAAACAGGCTGAGGCTGTAACTTCATCTGAATCCGGTCATGTTTTTCCCATTCCTTACTCATATCTCCTGGGATCACCTGCATAATAAATCACTTGTGCTCGCATATTGTCTTTTGCGAAAACCTGACCTAAGTTAGGGGTTGATATTGTTTGAGATTTTTTTTAAAGTGGAGGTATTTAAAGAGTGATGTCTTAATATGCTAGAAATTATATCGCTCGTAGTGATTTATGATGTAGACATGAAGCAGATAAATTTAGGATGTCAGTACATCATAAAAGAACATTCTTTTATGGGGTATGTAATAATATGTATTGTTTTTAGAACTTAAGAGACCAATTCAAAGAATCCAAGACTAATCTAGGAAATAACCATGTCCTCTAGGTCTTAAAGGACAGTAAAAACGTTTAATTGGCAGAAATATCGAAAGGAAGCTTTTGGAGACACAAGAAGAATGTAGTGTCATTGGAATACAAAGAGTATGATATATTCAGTACTAGCAAATACTGCAGAAAAACCAAAATGTATCATACATTATAAGTCAAACTGGTTGGAGCACAGTTGTGAAGATTAGACCAGTGCTTCTAAACATAGTCATGTTTAGAATACATCAGTATGACCTGGCTAGGACAGGACTAACTTCCTCCTATCATTTCTTTCTTTTTCTTGATAGGGTGAAATGGGGTGTGTGGGTGGGGCTTCAGGAAAGTACTTAATGGTGTTGCAGGTGAGGGTCACACAGTGCTGAGGAACAAACTCAACAACCAGAGTTTGTTAAGGATGCCCCCCTCACCCTTCATCTCTTCAGACCCAGGCAGTGAGGTGTGCTTTTAGAAACACTGATTTCTAGGCCCTACTCAAGACCCCTCAAACCAAATTCTTCAATGTGATATCTAGAAATCTTTTTTTTTATAAATATATATATATATGTATATATGGTGCCTGGGATTGAACCCAGGATATATACATGCCAATCAAACACTCTACATCTGAGCTACATTTCCAGCCTGAAAATATTAACTTTTTAGTTAGCAACTTCTTCAAGTGGTTCTGATAAAAATCAATTTAATATGGTCATATATATATATATATATATATATATATATATATGACAGGGTTGAAGGTTCTTTTCTTGCTAATGGTCTACCCTAGGCCAATTCCTGGCACTACGTACTGGTCCCTAAACACAGAATCATGCATAAGCCCTGAGCACTGTGGGATTGGTTTGTACTCTCACTCTCTCACACTCTCTCTGTTTGTGTCTCTGTCTCTGTCCTCTCTGTCTCTCACACATCACATACACGCATACACACACATACATGAAATCCAACATTTTGAGAAAAACCACTGATAAAGGATTTAAAACAAAGCTATGGAGACAAGAAGATTTTGTTTTTTAAATGAAAATAACAATCAGGTATTGTGATAAACCTGTGTCATAGATTTCATATTATTCGCAGGATGAGCAGAAACTTTCAGTATAAGTTGTCACTGTCTTTACTCTTAGTTTTAGAGGGATGGCAATATATGGAGAACAGCAGAATTCCAGGAGGGGACATTCTCCATAGCTGACAATATGAGTGGTATTACTTGAAGTTGTGCAATGTACATTCTGAAATTATACAGTAGTTTTGCCAGAAGGGAAATTGAGCAGGAAAGAAATCTAGTGTCAGAGTGTCTAGAACATTTATCTAGAAAGAAAAAATATGAGCTTTGAATACACAAGAAAAATTTCCTCCTTTTTCAGTTGGGAAAAAGTACCTATGGTGTAATGATTATATTTTCACTTAGTAAATATCTCTTAAGAATTCATAATTCATTAATTTTTCTTCAACTCATTTAAACTAATCCCCAATTTTTGTTTATGTACTGTTGAAGTGAGCACAAGACACATGTACTCCAAAGATTCTTCTGGAAACAAAGGGTTACCTTCTTAATCCCTTTACTTACAGTCCCAAAATTGCAGTGAACCTCTCAGGTTAGTGAAGAGAGACCATAAACCCAAAAAACACTGAGCCTCATTGCTTAGCATCCTTGGTATGTATTTTTCACTCACTGTCACTGTCACTGTCACTGATTTGTTCGAGTGGGCACTAGTAACATCTCTCATTGTGAGACATTGTTACTGTTTTTGGCATATCCAATACACCACGGGTAGCTTGCCAGGCTCTGCTGTGTGGGCTCAATACTCTCGGTATGCTTATTAACTATTAATAGCAGCAGTGGGGGTGACCTTTAAGAGATGATGATGGGAATGAATGGCAAAGCAATCAGCCTTCCTTCTCCTACTAAGGAAGTAACCAAGAGAGGTACTGGTGTCTGGATTTGGCCCTTGTGATAAGAACCTGTAAGAACTGAGTATTCTTCACTGATTTTTGAAAGCTAAAGCAAAAAGCTCAGTGGCTTCACAGTAAAATGGAGACTGTTCTGAGCTACCAGACTCCCAGTAAGAACAATGGTAGCGCCATGTGGTGGTAGGGTGTATCGCACCAAGAACCCAACATATGTAGGGCTAGGGCATATGCTCTACTGGGAACACATGTCCCATTGAGTAAACCTTGCACGTAAGGTTTACTCCATTTTTGATAAAAATTGTTTATGTCATGGGGGTGTTTGAATCTTGTAAAATGACTTGTCAGACTTTTAAGGGTGGACTCGGTCTGACTTTAATTGGATTGAGGGAATAAAAATTCTAACACTAATAATTACAAATAAGGTTTGTAATATGGAAAGTTTGGGGCTAGGATTTTTAGCCTTTAAATATTGTCTCTCCGAGGGGCCCTGGTAAAGACAGCCAGGCTCGGGGGCAAGAGGTTGAGTTTCCCTCCCCGTCCAGAGCAGAGCCCCCGTGGCCAACAACCTCCGGAACCCAGCCACAGCCATGCTCAAGACCCCTCTCCACATGTTCAGTTGAGCCTCAAGCAAGAAGGAACCGGCAGAGGAACCCAGGTGTGTGGGATCCGGGGCCGAGATCTCTAAGTCTACTCAGATCGGGACTGGGCCTCTTCTGGACAGATCCCCCATTTTCCAGTAGCTAGGCGGTCACACCCAGAAACTGACCTTGGTGCCCTCTAATCCTATCAACGGCCAACATCCAGAGACTTAAAACCAAGCTCCTGAAAGCGAGTGGCAACTTTGCAGCACACAACACCTTATAGACTAATTCTCCCCTTTGGAGAGCCTGGCAAGCTCCCCCTGGTGTGTTCATATGCCAAAAACAGTTTAACAATGATGGGTCTCATTCCCTGACCCTGAAAGAGCCTCCATGCAGCACCGTTGGGATGGACGAGTAAAGAGAAGCTGCTAAAATCTCAGGGCTAGGGTGAATGGAGACAGTGCTGAGACCGCCCAAGAAAACAATCAACTGGATGATGATGATGATGATGATGGATGATGATGATGATGATGATGAAATATTGTCTCTAACCCTCAAGCCTCTCCCTCCCTTGTCCTGCCACGTTGCTCTCAGATGCAGGTTTTCTCTTAAAATGAAATAACTCTAATGCCCATAACTGCTTATGCTTGAAACCGCTCTGGTGAGTCTCCTGGATGTACATCCCATTCTTGCTGAGCAATCACGTTTTACTTTATGCCTTTAAATGGATCCACTTAAACGTTTTTTTTCTTTTTGGGTCACACCCGGTGATGCTCAGGGGTTACTCCTGGCTCTGCACTCAGGAATTACTCCTGGCGGTGCTTGGGGGACCATATAGGATGCTGGGAATTGAATCTGGGTCGGCTGCGTGCCAGGCAAACGCCCTACCCGCTGTGCTATTGCTCCAGCCCCAAGATCCATTTAAACTTTAATTTTAACTCATTGCACATGTTTTTATTTTAATGTATTTAATTAAATATAATTAAGATGTTAAGTTTATTACTTTGGAGCATTTTTGGGTTACAGAACAATTTGAAAGTTCAAGTGAGTTCTTACGTGCTTCCTTTATCATATGACACATTTCCCCCTACCACCCTTCAACCCATTTCCCTGGAACTGCTCCAGCATTTAAGGCCTGACGATTTGGTGCTTTAACCTTTGATGGAGTGCTGCTCAGGGCAGGTGGCATCCCAGGCCCCAGGACCACACCTGGTTGAGCTCAATGGTCACATAATATTATGCAGGATTGTTATGGGGGTGAGGGAGGGGTTCAGTGCGGCTACCAAGGATTGAGCTATGGGCCTCACACATGTATCCTTACTTACCATTTGAGCTTTCTCTCTGGCCCTGTTTCTCCCTTATTAACACTTTACATCAATGCGGTGCTTATGTTATAATTATAAGCCAATATTAATACAGCATTATTAAATAAGGGCATAATTCATACCTCTCTTCACCGCTCTTCTCTCTTTATTGAAGATACTGTTGGTCAGACAGAGGCCCTACATCTCTTTATTTCCATGTGTTCATTAAGTCAGGATATCTTTCTGTACACTTATTCTCTCTTACGCTTTTTTTGATTTACTAACAAATTTACTGTTGTACATTTCAAAGCCTAAATTTGATTTCTAGAACTTCCGTTTGGTTTATTTTCTAATCAGTGCCTGATTACTTTAAAGTTCTGGAAATCAGCAAAAAAAAAAAAAAAAAAAAAAAAAAAAAAAAAAAACAAAGGGGCTGGAGAGATAGCACAGCGGGTAGGGCGTTTGCCTTGCACGCGGCCGACCCGGGTTCAAATCCCAGCATCCCATATGGTCCCCTGAGCACAGCCAGGGGTAATTCCTGAGTGCAGAGCCAGGAGTAACCCCTGTGCATCGCCAGGTGTGACCCAAAAAGCAAAAAAAAAAAAAAAAAAAAAAAAAAAAAAAAAAAATAAAGTTCTGGAAATCCCTTTTCTTTTCTTCATATGTTTCCAGATATTTCTGTCAATTTTAAAAAATAAAAATTAAAAAAAAAACTGTTGTGGTCTGACTCTAGTGGGGTGCTCCTAACAATAATGGTGAGGATTGTGTTGAAATATTGAATGTAACCAAAGTAAATAGAAAGTAAAGTGAAATTTATCAGTTACAAGGGGAGAGGTGCGGGGGTGGGCGGGATGGGAGGCGTACTGTGTTGTTGTTTTTTTTTTCAGTGGTGGGATATGGGCACTGGTAAAGGGATGGTTGTTTCAGCATTGTATGACTAAGACTTAAGCCTGAAAGCATTGTAATTTTCCACATGGTGATTCAATAAAATAAAATTTAAAAAAAACTGTTGATTTATCTTGGAGAAATGATTTTCCTTGGTTATTCTGAGAAAAGTCAAAAAAGCTCCCCTTCAAACATAAGTCATCGGGAAGAATACTTACATCTTTCTCAATGACCAAATGATTTGCTTGCCTAAACCCCTAACCTCACAGAGCTTTCTCTTGTTTTTTGAAAATGGAGACCCACCCACATTGCTCAGGAGTATTTCATGGCTTTGTGCTCAGGAGTGACCCCCGATGGTGCTCAGGGGACCACTGGGTGCATAGGATTCCAACCAGAGCCCAACCTACTGTGGCCTCACACAAAGAGCACAGCCTCTCATACTCGTCCAGAGCTTCCCTCTCACCTGGACACTCTCTCATGAAGTTGCCAGGCATCCTTTGTGCTCAATAAATTCTTTACCAATGTTGCTTCTCCTAATTTCTGACAAACACATTTCAGGACAAATTTCTTTCACCTCTTCTCCCAGAGAACTTCCCCATTACTATGTTTATATAACACTTTGTTTCTATGACCGCACATATTAATGAGCAATGTAGTTCATCATCATCATCATCATCATCATCATCATCATCATCATCATCATCATCATCATCATCATCCCATTGATCGGCGAATTTGTCGAGCTGTCTCAGTAACGTCTCCATTCGTCCTAGCCCTGAGATTTTAGCAGCCTCTCTTTACTTGTCCTTCCCAACAGTGCCGCATGGAGGCTCTTTCAGGGTCAGGGGAATGAGACCCAGCACTGTTACTGGTTTTGGTATATGGATACGCCATGGAGAGAGAGTTTTCGAGGCTCTCCCATGGGGGCAGGAAACTCTCAGTAGCCTGCTGGTTCTCCCAGAGGGAGAAGTAGGTTATAAGATGTCATGCAGCCGCTTTGCGGAATCTGGGCGGAAGAAGCCCAGTCTCGATCTGAGCAGGCTTGGAGGTCTCAGCCCCGGATCCCACACATCTGAGACCTCCATACCTGCTCGGATCGGGACTGGGCCTCTTCCACCCATATTTCCCATTTTCCAGTAGCTAGGTGGTCATACCCAGGGACTGCCCCCCCCCCCTTAATCCCATCAACGGCCAACATCCAGAGACTTAAAAGCAAGCTCCCGGAAGAGAGCGACGCAGGGAGTCTCTGGCCCGAGTGCCTGGCTGTCTTCCCTGGGCCCCCTTGGAGGGGGTGGGCTCCAGCTTCCCTCCCTGCCCCAAGCAATACTCCTGAGACCAAAGACCTTAGCCACAGCCATGCTCAAGGCCCCTTTCCACACGTTCAGATTTCCCATTTCATGCCTCATGCATTAAGGTACCAGCAGAGGAACCCAGGTGTGTGAGCAGTGTAGTTATACACAAAAAATATATCCACCACCATCACCTCTTAATTTTTAGCCACGTGAAGGAAAAAAGCTATATTTACATAATTTTGTGTCTCTCATGCCTGGTCCATTGTTGGTTTCTGACAAGAACTTTCAGAACTTTTTCAATTATTTCAAGGCATTGTTGTATGAGAATTTTAAGTGTATTGTACTTTTCATTGTTCTACTAACAAATGACAAAATTCTTAATCAAATCCTATTACAGCTGTTGTAAGAATATTTGTAATATGATCAATACGATTAATGAAAAAATATGCTTAGAGAGCAATGACCACAGGCATAGTATTGTGCTTCATAAAAACAAAGCATTCAGAATTTCAGACTCATCATTTCAAGGTTCTAAGATATATTCGGTTACAAGAGGTAATGTGGTAAGTGTTTTCAAAAACGTTTTGATGTGAAATAATTTCAAGTTGATGGAAAAGTCATAACACTATAAAGAACTCATGAATGTACTTTACCTAGAATGACCCCTCTTTTTCTCTCCGCATTTGTGTCAATGGATATACACACATATATACGAGTTCCTTCTTACTCTCTCTCTACTTTTGGGCATATGGTTTGCAATACCTATACTTAGAGGCCGTCATATTTGGTCCTTTATCATGGTCCTATTTCAGCACAAATGTCACATCCCAAACGATCCCTCCAACCATCATTGACTTAATGATCCCTTCTCTATCCCACCTGCCTCCTGCTCCCACTCATGAGGCAGGCTTCCAATTGTGGAGCAATCTTCCTGACCCTTGTCTCTACCTTTTTTAAAGAAATTGTTTTTCTGACCCAGGATCCAATCTAGGAACATAAATTGTATGTACCTTCCACGTTTCTTTAGTCTTAGTTGATCGTTAGTAATAAGTAAGTCTTTGTCTTTTATTAAAAAATAACATTTTGGGGCTGCAGCGATAGCACAGCGGGTAGGGCATTTGCCTTGCACGCGGCCGACCCGGGTTCGATTCCCAGCATCCCATATGGTCCCACGAGCACAGCCAGGAGTAATTCCTTAGTGCATGAGCCAGGATAACCCCTGTGCATCACTGGGTGTGACCCAAGACAGCAAAAATAAATAAATAAATAAATTTAAAATGACATTTTAAGAAGAAAGTTTTTTAAACAGCAATAGATTTACATTTTTCTTTCATCTATTCATAATGTAGTTTATAATTTTTGGAAGTATAAGTGATATTTGTGTTTTTGTCCATGTATAATATTAAGGAGACATGACTACAATTTGTCATATTAAGAGTTAGCATATCTTCCCATTAGCCTGATGCTGGGGCTGTATAGCTCAGTTGCAGAGGACTTGACTTTTTATGTATGAGGTCCTGGGTTGATCCTTGGCAAAACACACACACACATTATTTTGTTCATTTTGTTAACATAGTATCTTCCATATTTTTGCACCGTAAAATATATTTTACCTTTTTCAGTTAACGAGAAGTATGCCAGATACTCAGATACTCTATTTTGAGAATTCGAAAATAACCTGTTCCTCTTCAAAATTTTGCTGATTAGTTTTAGCAACCATCTGTAAATCTTGTCTCAACGAGACATTACTGTGATAATTGAAAAGTAATAATTTGGTATCCTCAACCTTTCTACATTTATTTGAAGACCTTCGACTTCAGGAGGAAGCTTCTTCACTACATATGTGATAAATCACTAGGATTTATGTATATTTACTGTATTCTATTGGTTATACTCCATTATCACATTTTTTGATGCTTATATTAGCCCAAATTTGGGCAATGAACTTCAAGCTAGAACCTTTGATTTTTTTGATATTTGATCTCAAGTTTTGAGCATTTTCTTATTATCTTACACAAGAAGATATTGCAGGTTCATTTTATACTGGCTCCACCCATAGAATCAACTCAAGAACCTGACTCCTTGACTCTTAGAAACTAAGTTTGAATAGTAATTGTGTTTGTGACGGCAATAATTCATCAGTTTTAAAAAAGATCACTAGTCGGGGCTGGAGTGATAGCACAGCGGGTAGGGCGTTTGCCTTGCACGCGGCCGACCCGGGTTCGATTCCCAGCATCCCATATGGTCCCCTGAGCACCGCCAGGGGTAATTCCTGAGTGCAGAGCCAGGAGTGACCCTTGTGCATCGCCAGGTGTGACCCAAAAAGCAAAAAAAAAAAAAAAAAAAAAAAAAAAGATCACTAGTCAAAGGTTGGCTCTTTCAGTTTACATCATCTATGAAATGTGTTGACAGAATTGACATCGAAAACTATCAACTAAATACATTTCTCTCTATGTAGCAGTAGGACTGTTTACATTAATACATGTAATGAATTCTTTTGTTTTGAGGCTTCTCATAACTTAATAATGACTATAACTACCAATTCATATGATATTGTAAAGACTAAATCTATTCTCTTATTACATGGAGAAAAGCATAAGACAGATCAGAAATTCTAGCTAATTTCATTTTACTTATTCAAAGGTCCTGTTTAAATCTTGAGCTTAATTTGTGCTGACACTTTGAAATTAGGCAAAGTCCATTACCAAACCATGTGAACTAGCTAATGTTTCCCACAGCAATGGCATATTTTCAATTTCAAATTAATTTATTAGGAAAAGAAAGCAGAGGGTAAAACTGAATGCTCATACCCAGTTTAGGTTTTGTTCCATAAATAGCCACCAGGTGGCAGAGCACTACACACAGTGAACCTGGCAGAACACTTGAACTTCAGAATTGAAGTGGTAAGTGTGGACTTTGGTTCTTTTTATATTCTTTCTAAGACCTTTATATTCTTTATAAACCTAACTAGAATATTTTGATGTTGCCATTTTTTACCAAATCAAGACAAAATATCTGTCATATATTCTAAAAAAATTAGTAATTAGGTATTTTCACTAAAAAGATATTTTAAAGTTATATATACAGACATTTTTACCTTTGTAATTGCAGTGAAGTGAAAAAGATATTGGGAAAAAGTTTTACTTCAAAAATTTTAAATTGGCTTCATTCTAAAATCTATTAGAGTTAGAACTTTGACATCATCTTTATGTCTTTTTTTGTCATACAGAAATATAGGCTATCTTGGAAATAACTCAATCACTGTATCACTGTCATCCTGTTGCTCATCGATTTGCACGAGCGGGCACCAGTAACGTCTCCATTGTGAGACTTGTATATCGCCCACACAGCTGAGACTGGCAAGCTACCTACCTGTGGCGTATTCGATATGCCAAAAACAGTAACAACAAATAACTCAATAAACATGTTAAATATAAATTTTAAGATGAGTATATATTTTTACAGGTCACTCTACCTATATATATATAGATTTTTATTTATAAAAAACCTGTAGAATATATATATATACACATATATATGCACGTGTGTATGTGTGGGTGAGTGTATAACCTACAGGTGTCCTCGAAAAAGAATGAGCAATTATACTTAAATTTATCAAAACTGTAGATTTCTTTGTCAAAATTTTTTAGTATTTTTTGTTAGTATTCATTATGTTAAATACAATGTTCACTACTTTGACTAGTTACAAAATTCATTTTTATACTCAATCACCAAGTCTATAAATAATTAATTACTTTTGGTATAAAACAATCATTTTAAGATTGATATTCATTGATTCCTGATCAAAATATTCTAGATTTTGTGCAACCATTAACAAATTATTTTAACTACTTAATTTCTAGGGACTTTTGTGATACTGAATTTTCTTTATGATAAAATTAAAATAGTATATACTTTCAGTTTAGTCTGAGGTACTGCGAATATCAAAATACAGCATGATTGGGTATTTAGGACTGCAGTATTATTTGGTGATGAAATATTAGAAATAAATTAAGAGAATGTGGAATTAAAACCTGGTAAGAAATAGCATCCGCAATGCAAAAATAAAGATACCCAAATGTTCAGATGTCTTAAGTGACTTGTTTCTTTGTTACTGCAATTGTATGTTAGATATAGTTGCAGTAACATCTGGTTTATCCTTGTAATCTCTGGTTTACACTCTGGTTTTGGAAAACAAAGAAGAATTTTTCTCAAATATTACATTTGTCTTTTCACTTACAGACTTCTGGAGAAATCTGGCATGCGTTCCTTCATGAACTTAGCCTTTTGCTTTCTTGCTTGATTCTCCTTCCTTGGATCCTAATTTTAACTATTTCCCCAGACTTTTCTGTACTGCACTTGAAGCAAATCATTCTCTTAAATGTGAAAATACAATTTGTGGGACATTCTTCCACTCAAGGAATAAAGAACAGTTCTTTAAAAGGGTTATGTTTCAACAGTCATTTCTAAAGTCACTTATTTTGCCTTTCCATATTTTTAAAATTGGAAAGCAACACATAATGCTTTAAATCTGGGTTGGTTGGTCAGTGGACCATTGCCCTGTTGATACGGAGCCATCTAGAAAGAGAACTGAGCATGTAGTTTGCATCAGTTCCAGTATCATGCCTTGTTTCTATGAAAAATACACGACTCAATTTAATTACATAATCTGTCTTTCTCTAAGACACAGCTTCCAACAGAGCCAAACAATTCTGAAGCGGGTTTCTCTCTTTCTCTCTCTCTCTGTCTCTGTCTCTGTCTCTCTCTCTCTCTCTTTTTAAGAGAGCTAATCAGAAGGGATTTGTGATATTGAAATCACTAAGAGGTAATTATGAATGATTTTGGGCAATTCAGAAATGAAAAATTCCTCCCCAAAGCCCCAAATCTTTGAGTCTATTTTGTTTTAAAATAATGAAAGTTTGTTGCTTCACTTACCTATCAGGCTTGTGTTATGCATGGATTTCTCAAATGCCAAAATAGAAAATATGTTCCTATTTAAAAAATGAATAGAATTCAAGTGACAATAAGAAATTATATATAATATACTTCTAGAAGCAGAAATTTCCACAATGATGAAAGATGAGAGCATTTATTTCATGAAAATGATATTAATAATGGGTTTCAACATTGAATTTTTTTCATTATTTCTTTATAATCAGAGAAGAAAAACATTTTCTGTAAAACTTTCCAATAGTCTGTTGACATGAACATCAATTTTTGCTATTAAAGTTGAAACTAGTAATTACATTTTTAAAAATTACACTCTGGTAATTATATATTTTAAATATGAATCCTGATGTTTAATTAGGTCATATGACTGTAATATCAGCTTACATTAGCAGGAGATTATCAAATCCTTGCAATTCATCCCATTGAAAAATACAAGAAGAAAAGCCTGCTATAATTGTGAGATTTAAATAGAATAAACCATAATACAGCACAGTATTCTTTAAATATTTTAATGTTTACCAATGTTATTGAGTAATGAAATTTATCATCACGGCATATTCTTCTAAGATAATTACTCTGGTAGCAAACAAGCACATAGGAAGAAACATTTTTTTCTTCCAGGAAAGCTTTCAAATTAAGCTTACAGTTTAATTCCAAATTATATTTAAAATTTGTTTTGTATGTTTTTAATAAGCATGTATTTTTGCAATTTTTAATAAAATTTATTACATTGTGCTTGGGTGTTAGGTAAGTATTTTTTATTTTTTAACCTATATCATCAGTCTATTTTATTTTATCATGTTTTTTTTTTCTAATTTTCATTTATACATAGTACAGTGTGAATAAAAACTACTATTATAAACTAATAAACTAATATTATAAATATTATAAATAAATATTATAAACTATTATAAACTAATAAAAACTATTACTACTATATTTTTTACTACTACATTGTTTATAATTAATGTTTTCTATGAAGTTTAAATATATTCCTATGTTTTATTTGTCTTTGTTATATTCACAACAGGTTTTTATATTATTTTTAACATTTTCTTTCCTTTATAAATCATACTGATCAATGTTCACTAGTTTCTATTGTGCAAAACATAAGGTCATAATAGGGTGGGTTTTCTTATTTATTATAAATCTTAATTAAGTCATTTTTGGTAGTGTTCTGCTTTCAAAGATCTGTTTACAGTGTAGTTGTTGCATTTCTTTGATACCTTGTGGGAACTCTATTCCTTAATTAGTAAGCTTTATCCCAAAATTTGGTCTTTAAGATACAAAAAATTATTAACTGGGTGTCACAAAACTTATTTGAGCAGATATATAAGTGCTTTTATGTGCTTATAAAATTTAGTGTCCTTATAATGTGTTCAATGAGCCATGCAGATGAGACAGATTGAGCATTTTCATTTTTTCCACAGAAGCCAGGATTTCCCAAATACAGGTAGCTTTGCTACTCTTAAAGCATGTCTTGAAAGTTTTCTATACATTGTCCTAAACAAAGCTACCAGTATTTTTGTTTTAGAGGTCCTGTCTTTGTTCCCCTCCTTGTAACCAGATCTACTATAAATCATATGTATAAATAAGCATTTTAAAAAATAAGTATAAGTTCTTTTTAAATGACAAAAAGCTAATACTGCTTCTGTGGATCTGAAGATTAGATAGTCTCTTATGAATGACCAAGAAACTGAAAACCTGCCTTCACCATACACTTTGTGTCACTTTGTGTGGACTACTACAGCAGATAAGTGTACTATAGACTGTGATAAATGTGCTAACCTTATTGCATGTATAAACATTATTTGGTGCTATGATCTGTCCTAAAGGATCTATTTCCTAACACTAGGGGTCATTTTTAGCTTGTGGTGATATCCTAAGATTTTTCAGTCTTAATGAAAGAGAAGGTTAGGAAGATGACATGTTCTAGAAAAGTGCTGCCCTAGAAAAACGTTTTCCTGGTCTCAGCTCCCTAATTTTTCACCTAGTTGGACTGTGAAGATATTGTTATTTTGTCTAATTTAAAAAATGTAAGACAATTGTATGCTTTGAGTTTCATCATATCTGAAGTTTGTTTTTGTTCATTCTACTAAAATGTTCAGGCCACTTCTCCGAGCACGGTGTTTTTCTTATGCCTTTTCCTAGGGTTGCTACTTGAAGTTTTGTCAGCTTTGGAGCTGGTCTCGTTCTATACTTCAGGCATTTCGTGCCTTCTGAACTACAAACACCTACAGATTTTTTTTTTTTACTAATTTTCAAAGTGCTATGAAGTACAACAAATGCAGTCACCTAAAGAACTAATTTTTTCTTTGTTATATCAGATTTTCCTCCTACTCTAAATACTTTAAGATTTCCTTCCTAAAAGTTCTTTGTTTTCCCTCTCTGGGAGTTTGTAATTCCTATTTCTATTCTAAAAATTCATTTTAAGATCACAGTGCCGGATTTTAGAGATGATATAAGAAAAATGTATTTTTTCCAGTGCAACATTTTGTATTTTAGAATGTGTTATAGATTTGTAATATGAATTATGATCCTGTTTATATTGAATGGAGTCTGTAATTGCAAGCTATAAATCATTTCTGGGTATCTGAAAAATTTAGTCTTCTTACTCTAGTTACACACATAAATAAAGTTTTATTTGTTTTTCTAAATCCAGTTTTTTAGACCTGCTTAAAATCTGTTGTGCTTCAGAAAGCATAGTGTAATATACTTAACGCTTTAAATTAAAAATCAAAGTTTTTCTTTTGATTCAAAAGCTAGATGTTTTTTCTAGTTCTAGTTTTTGCTGGGCATATAGAAAAAATACCCAAAGAGACAGTTATTTTAGCTACTAAAAAGAGGGAAAAAAAAGAATCTTAAAGTGCCCATTTAACTTACTTTGATTTTAAAATATGAGGAGTTTCAAACTTTTAATTTAGTATCAGTATTATGGTCTGGTTCATTGGACTCATTGGTTACTCTTTATATAAATACAGCTTGCAGAGACCTCTTCCTGCACACAGAATTCTATTGGTTGTGTACCTTTAAAAGAAAAATGAAAGGACAATACTTTGATTCTGCTCCTAATTGTCTATTCAGTTTAAGGGGACTAGTCTTCATTGGACAATGAAAGAATAAGAGATATTTTTAATAAACTTATACCCAGGAACAAAAGGGTTCTAATATATGAATTTTTTATTGCAAGGATAATGAAAAATGGCAATAGGAAAGCAATATTCTTGCTCCCACTATAGGCTTCAAGTTCTGCCTTAATGTTAAGCACCCCCAATTCCCCCAAATCACAGATGTTTATGCTGCATGTGGTGAATGTGCCATGTTCCTAAAAAAAGCATAATTTAATGCCACTTGAAAGAATAATGTTGAAAAGATATAGAGCAAAGATACAGTGATAATTGGGAGTAAGGACATTCAAATTTTAATTTAATCTCTGTCATTTACTAGCTATCTGACCTTTCAGAAGCCACTGCTGCATCTAGCTTTCATTTCAATAATTTACATAATAATTAGTCACCACTATTTTCCCTGTGATATAATATATTCTTCTGTTCTGTACTCAGCTGACTCTTTTCCTTCTTTTATACAATATAGTATTGGATATATAAACTCAATTGCTTTGTGAAAAGAATATGGTATACACAAATGTGTGTGCATACACACATTGTGCACCTTCCTTGTAATTGTAGAAAACAATTATACTTAATTTCTAAAATAGTGCCTATATCAAAGTTATTACTTGTCAGTGAAATGTTTAGTATAAATCTATATATTTTCACTCTAATGTAGCTATTTAAGAATAAGAATTTAGAATATAACTGCATCTTATTAATTATCTAGAAAACTTATCTGAGTTAAATGCACCAACCCTGCAACAATTAAGGAAAATCCTGGTGGATTTAATAATTAACAGTATTATTTTTTAATGAAGTCAAAGTCTCCAAAAGCTTGAAGTCCTTCCCCCAAAGGGTGATACTCAAAACATTTTGGGGGATCCTGTAGGCAAATGTGTACAAATAATCAAGAGATTCCCCACTTCGCCTTTTCCTTGGGTATCCAATAACCTTGACAATATGAAATGTGTGACTTGGTATAAAGATTCACCAGGTAAAAAAAAAATTTCCAATATACACATATGTTCCATTAGCATGGCAACAATGGGATTTGATGTCATGGAAATGGTAGCCTACAAGAAAACCAGATTACAAAAGCAACTCCGTTCGACCCTCCTCCCTTCCCCCTGAAATAATAACAATTTGCTAAATTGTTGGGAAGTTGTTATAATTCCTTTTCCAAATTATTACTCGCCCTTTAGATTAGAAATGAGGCCAGGGTTAGCAATCAGCTATAAATGGTAGGATTTTTCAAGTAAGAAGCACTTGTCTGATTGTGAAGTGGAGGCCATTACAGCCTTGATTGGGCCCCCCTTTTTTTTTTTTCAGTTCGCTTGATTTGTGGTTGAGAGCGCGTATTCACTCCTGTACTGTGAGCAATCAGAGCCTCCTCCTCTCATTTTTTGCTCAGCGATTTAGGGTCCACTACTTTGGCACAGCTGCCACCTTTTAGCCTCCATCATGCAGAATATATCCTTTAAAAAAATGGAGTGGGGGAGGGGAGCAGGTAACTAAGGTACATTTGGCCTTATAATGTTTGATGTTTTCCGGGGCAACTTTCTTCAGGGAAATTAAGAGTCATGGTGGAACTTGAACTTCTACATTTTAATTAAGTTTGTTAAAACATATTTTGCGTTTATTTGTTTACCCCACCAGAGCTGGTGGGGAACAGAGATAGGGGTACAAAAATTGATACTGAAACATCTGAGGGCACATTTAGCTTTAGCACTGGAGTCATCTTTGTCCTCTGGGAAAATATGCAGAAATTGGGGCTTTTAAATTTTATTTTAGAGGCCACTGCATAATGGCCATTTCACCAGATGTAAGATCTTTTAGGAAGAAGGTATTAAAGGATCTTAAAATTGGAGTCCATTTTTCTCAAGTTAAACTTTTATTTTAACCCCTCCTCTAATTTAAGATGATATTCTAATTGACCCCAGGAAATAAGTTCACTATGAGTTGAGTTTGCCTTGGCTTGCTCCCTGGAAAAAACTGGAACTTCAAAGTTGGAATTAGCTCATCTTCATGGTCACTTTCTTGGATCCCGACAGACATCTAATAATAATGCATGTATTGAGACCCTGTGTCTTACAACCATAACTCTATCAATCTGCTTCAGCTCCCTCCAGTCAGAAATCCTAGGAAATTTGCATGAAGTGTTTTTTCTTGGTATACTGTCTGAGTTTGTATCATAATAAACCTGTTTAATAAAGTGAGACATCCGAAAATTAAGAATACTATTTCATGAATAGTACAAGATTGTTTTTTTTTCCTTGTCATCTTTACTAGGTATAATATATAACCATAAAGTTCACCTATTTTTTAATGTGTAATCAAATGAATTTTAGTATGTTACAGAGTTGCACCATTATCACTACAGTTGAATTGTATTACACTTACACAGACTAAAAAAGAAATTTTGTTCCCATTTACTTTCACTCACTTCCATTTTCAGCTGTGTTCAACCACTACTCTAATTTCTGTCTTCACAGGTTTGCCTTTGGGTGGGCGGGGGAGGGGATTCCATACATAGAATAGTATGTTTTCTCTTCTGTCACCTCTTTTACTAATATATTTTTGAGATTAGGAGATTCTTCCACATTGTAGTAACTATTGTTTTTAACTGATAAAGAATGCACATACTGTTTGCCGGAACTATACTTTGTCTATTCATCAGATGTCAGATATTTGGATTATTTCAAGTTTTGGTTTATTGTTATTGGTGCTACTACAGACATTCATGTAAAGTCTGTGTATGTCTGTTTTCACATTTTTGAGGTCAGACAGTAATAACAGAATTGCTGAGTTATCTGGCAATTCTATGATTACTTAAAAAGTGGACAAACTGTTTTTGCAAAATTACTGCCTCATATTACACTCCCACCAGCCATGTATGAGTTCCAGTTTCAACACATTCTTGCCAACACTGAATTACTGTCCATCTTTTGTAGCATGATAATTCCAGGGGTGAAAATTTATCTCATTGTGGCTTTGATTTGCATTTTTCTAATGACGAGTAATAATGACTTTTTTTACATATTTGTTTGCTATTTGTATATTTATTTGGAGAAATGTCTGTCTAAATCTTCCGTCCATTTTTATGGAATGTTTTTCTTATTGAAGAATAAGAGTTCTGTGTATACTTTGGATCTATGTTTCTTATTGGATATATAATTTGTAAATATTTCCTCCCAGTTTTTGGCTTTGCTTTTCACTTTATTTGTAGCACAAAAGCTTTTTATTTTGAAAAAAAATCTCTTTTGAATTCTTAATGGAGGCCAATATGCCATTAGTTCTGAATACAGTTGTTTAAAGAGTCAGAAAAAAAAGTAGTAAAAGGTTTTTAAATAGCCAATAATTATATTTTAATCAACCTGAGAAAAGGAAGAAACAATTTTATTAATACATTTTATTTCAAGTCATATGAAAGTTTTCACTAGGAAAACAAAGTTGTTTTGTTTCATATTTTAACTCTTCCAATGCTAACTTCATATGAACCAGTTGAGTCTCTTTTAACTAATGTAACAGAAGTTAAAAAATCAGCCCTGCATAGGTCAAGAAAACGTTTTGAACAATAAATATAAACAAATGAACCATAATTCACAAACTCTACTATTTGAGTTTCTGCTCCTGAATCATAGTTAATGAGCAAAGAAAAATCAGAAATGATTAATGATAGCAGCAACTTTACAACTAGGGCACAATATCAAAGTTTCTCAGATAAATTTGATAGGGATGTGCATAAAACAAATAACAATAAATGTTTCTGCATAGAACTTCCTTTTGGAAACAACAGGTTAAAATTTTTAAAAAGAAGCTTCTCTGTGAACAGATCTAGAATATTTTTATAAAACTAAGGTACAGGGGATTCGTGCATCTTGCTTTTAGCAATAAGAGTCATAAGTACTTCACATTTTCTAGTGCCTATATTCTAAAAGTGCCCTTCAGTGAATCCTTTTGAATTAAATAATCAACGATTAATGTATTTACTTTACAAGGTCAGACTTTTATCTGGTATTTGTTGTGTCTCATAATCAAGACCTGCCTGTTATGAGATGTGACTACTGTCATTAATGTCTCTTTTCTTTCCCATTAGACACGAGGGTATTAGACACTGATACCCCAGAAAACATAGATATTTCCTTGAAATATTGAGAAGCATTCTCACTTGACTTCACATACTAAAATTTTGTGGGTTTTTTTTAAACTAAAATCCTTTATATATAAAAGTATTCATCAGTAGCTATAGTGCTACATTTTATCTTATAGCTGTGAATGTTGTTGTAAATACAGTATCAAATATGGCAAAATTGTGTCTGAAAGTTTACTCCAGATTCCTTTGCACAGGAATGGGAAGATGGCATAACTGCATTATTTTTGCATTGAAATTTGTACTGTTTGTCACCTATATCACTTTTTTTATATCACTTTTTAAGCAAGTGACTTTTAAGTGAGGCTCTGCTAAGAAGAATATAACTGACTCTTTAAGACACAGTTAAATATTTTCCACAGAGTTGCTCATTTGTTCAAATGAATATGCTGAAAGATGAACTGAAGGATGGTGAAATTAAAGCCTGTGATTGTAATCAACCTAGTGAAATTGAGATGCAGTGTTAATAAGCAATTAATTAAAATAGAAAGGCCTATTAAGTATAGTCAAGTTTCACCAGAAATAAAAGTAGGTGAGTTGAGAAAAAGAAAATGTCTAGACTAATGTAGAGCACCTAAGGCAGTTCCCCTCGTCCCTACAACCCCAAGAAACTCTGCTCTGTAAAGCAAAGAATTCCAAGTAGGAGGAAAGAGTTTGATTTCTCTTAGGAACAAACAGAGCCATCAGCAGTCCATCACATATAATCAATAGACATATTTTAAAACAAGGTGATTACTTTTAAATCTCATAAACAACTTAAGAACTTTCTGCACAGGAAGGAATAAAGCCACTTTTCACCATCATGAAAGTTCTGGAGAAAGGAAATAAAATTTGTTATAATTTATTAAAGTCTCAATTTACACAGCCCCTCACAGCCTATTTTATTGCTGGACTAATTGCTGTTAACTAATAATCCAGGCTTCATTTATTTTTACCTCCACATACCCTGCAAGATCTCAGGACTCTGTAAAGTATACAATACTTTTGCAGAGAGTTATCAGAAGATGCTGTTTATTATTTACAAACTGAGCAAAATATTCTTTACTTTGTGTTTTCTTCCTATGAAGCGCAACCACATTTAGGGAACTTCATTCTTCTTTATGGTATATACAAATACTTAATATTTCTTCTTCCCTTTTTTTCATCCCTATAATTTTCAGCACATACTTTGTGTGAATTTTCTACATGTAAATTAAAGTGCCAAGTACTGGCCCTGGAGAGACAATATGGGGGTTAAGATGTTTGCATGCAGCTGATCCTTGATTTAATCCTTGCCCAGCATGTGGTCCCCAGGCACTGCATACCATCCCAAGCAGCACCAGCGTTAATCTCTGAATAAAGAGCCAGGAGTATGCCCTGAGCACAGAACCAGGAGCAAATTCTGAGCAACACTGTGTATGGCCTACAAACAAATTAATTTTAAAAAATTGAAAATTTATGAGCCAGAGAGATAGTACAGAGGTTAAGGAAAATTCCTACAAGTGGCTGACCTTGGTTCTAATCCCGTCTCTTCATATGGTCCCTGGAGCCCCACTAAGAGAGATCCTTAAGCACAAGTCAGGACTAAGCCCTCAGCACAACTGGTTGTGGCCCTCAAACCAAAACAGAAAAATAGACAAACAAGTGCCAAGTACCATACACAGAGTATTCAGGTTTGTTCCACTATCCTTGTTAGGCTACATCTCATCATTTCCATGTCCATACTCAACCTTCTCATCTTTTCATGCTTGTTTTCACACTTTCTATTGAGGTCCTTTAGTATTTGTACCATTATTACTTGAAGTTCTGCTTTGATAATTCCAACAAACTGGGTCATCTGAGTGTTCCATTCAAAGTACTTCCTCCCAACCTCACTTTTATTGCTTCTGTGTGAATATTGTAGAATTTTATTGTATTCCAGATATTTAAAGAGAGAATATTAGAAAATAAGGTATGTAATATCTACTAAAAATAGCACATACTCCTTCTTTTTCTTGCCAGGCCGTTTGAGTGGGAAGAAGGTGGTAGGGCTTACTCCTGGCCCTGCACTCAGGCAGGGCTCATGGGTCAGCCATGTGCAATGCAATCACCCTACAGGCGGTACTCTCTCCCATCTCTAGGTTTATTTTTATAAAGATGGGGTTGGGTTTTATTCCATTAGTAGAAGTTAGTCCCTGCGTATTAATGAGATTACTGAGATCCTCAGTACCACCATTACTGAGCTGTGGGAGATCTCCGCTCATAGCCAGGATGCCAGGTTTTGCAGTTGCTCAGAAGTTTTTTGTTCTTCATATATTTTTGGATTTATACACGTAAAAATTCTTTTACTTATTATTCTGCTGCCAGCTTGAAAGGGTAGTCTATTAAGATCCAGACCACGTTGGAGAGCTTTCTCTTAGATCTCCTGACCCAATTACACATTGATGGCTAGTACCCAAGAGTGCCTGAAATAGGTTTCTTAAATATTCCTGCTCTTTCAATTGACTTTGAGATGACTGTCTGTCTCATACTTTTCTCACCTTTCGTGCTCTGCCTTTAGCCTTCAGCATATTACCTCAGGTACTTTAATATAGCACAGTGGGTAAGGCGTTTGCCTTGCACGAGGCCGAACCAGGTTTGGTGGGTTCGATTCCTCCGTCCCTTTTGGAGAGCCTAGCAAGCTACCGAGAGTATCTCGCCCGAATGGCAGAGCCTAGCAAGCTACCCATGGCATATTTGATTTGTCAAAAACAGTCACAACAAGTCTCACAATGGAGATGTTACTGGTGCCCACTTGAGCAAATCGATGAGCAATGGGATGACAGTGACAGTGACCGAAAAATAAGAGATGGATAGATGCAGATTTATAAGCTCTTTAGAATAGTAACTGTCATACCTGCATGTTTGTAGCTATTACACATGCAGTAAGAATTTCATTGGGAAGATCCGGAGCTGCTGTGCTCAAAATAGACCCTCTGCTCCTAAAGACTATGATCCGAGAGGTCTTCTAACCCATTTTGGCACCCAGAGCAACTTCTTACAGAAATGCATCTAGACTGTGAGCTGTGCTACAACCTTGTGCCGCCCGGGGAGGGATTTTCCCTCTCTACCCTGTTTTTCTGTGCGGAAAATGGCGGCAGCGGCAACATCCACGTGGCAAGAGCCACCTCCTAAGACTCCCAACCCAGAGGTATGACTTTTGCAGTGACGTGGTTTGTAGGCGATCATGAGACGGGGGGGTGTTACCGGCACACCCTCCGCCCATATAAGATCTGGAGCTGCCGCACGCAAAACGGACCCTCTGCTCCTAAAGACTATGATCTGAGAGGTCTTCTCACCCATTTTGGCACCCAGAGTGACTTCTTACAGAAATGCATATAGACTGTGAACTGAGCTAAAATATCAGAAATCCAAAACCGTGAGGCCGTGCAAGCTCATAGAGTCTTCATTCTCAGCAATGAAATGAAATTATTAAATGATGCCTTTTCAGCAGGCCTGATTGTTGGGGGGAAAATTCCAAACAATAATAGTGAGTTCTCTATTGAAATACTGAATGTATTCAAAGTATAGAGAAAATAAAGTGAAGATCATTAGCTACTTAGGTGGGGGGTGGGTGGGAGGGGGTATATTGGGGTTCTTGGTGGTGGAACATGTGCACTGATGAAGGGATGGGGGGTTAATCATTATATGACTGAGACTTAAAACTGAAAACTTTGCATTTTTTCACTGTGATTCAATAAAATAAAACCTTAAAAAAAGAAAATTCTATATAATAGAAAATTAAAGAAAAAAAAAGAATTTCATTGGATTCTCCAATGTCTTTATCTCTGGTAAATTCTTCTTCCAGATCTTCCACTGTGCTTTAAGTTTTTTTTTTTAAATATCAAAAGAATCTTAACATCACTGTTTTTCTCAGTCCTCAGCTTACAGATTATTCAGAAAGTAAACATTTTACCTACTACCGCTGCTAGTTTCTGCCATTTGGAACCACAATCTTTTGTCTACATTTTGATATCAACCTCTCAATATATCTAGCTATCCTCTAGCTATCTACTTATCTATCCCTGTTATAATTGATGTTACATCCTTCTTATCTTTTTAAAGAACCTTTAACTAGGATATATAAAACCAGATAAAAGGGCTGTGTATGCTTCCAGCTTTGACTCATGGCTGTTTTTGTAGAGTATTTTGAGGGGAGCCAGTGTTATTAAGACTATGTGGTATGCTGACTGTCCAGCCTTTCTGTAAAACAATATGGACAGTCCTTCAGAAACTAGAAATTGAGCTTCCATATGACCTTCGCAATACCACTTCTGGGAATATATCCCAAAGATGCAAAAAAGCACAGTAGAAATGACATCTGTACCTATATGTTCATTGAAGCACTGTTCACCAAAGCTAAAATCTGGATACAATCCAAGTGCCCTAGAACAGATGACTGGTTATAGAAACTTTGGTACATCTACACAATGGAATACTATGCAGCTGTTAGGAGAGATGAAATCATGAAATTTGCTTATACATGGAGAGTATCATGCTAAGTGAAATGAGTCATAAAGAGAGGGACAAACATAGAAGGGCTGTATTCATTTGTGGAGTAGAGAATAACATCACATGAGGCTGTCACCCAAGGACAGTAGGGACAGTAGATACAAGGGCCAGGAGGATTTCCCCATAGCTGGAAGCCTGCTTAATGCATAGAGAGGAAAAGACAGATGGAATAGAGAAGGGATCACTAAGAAAATGATGGCTGGAAGAATCAGTCAGGATGGGAGATGTGTGCCTAAAGTAGATAATGAACCAAACATGATGACCTCTCAGTATCTGTGTTGTAAGCCATAATGCCCAAAAGTAGAGAGAGAGTATGGGTAATATTGTCTGCCATGGAAGCAGGGCGAGGGTAGCAAAGGGAGGGTATACCGGGAATACTGCTGGTGGGCAATGTGCACTAGTGGAGGGATCGGTGCTTGATCATTGTGTGATTGTAACCCAAACATGAAAGCCTGTAACTATCTCACAGTGATTCAATAAAATTTTTTAAAAAGACTATGTGGTTCTTATGTATGGATGCTAGGATTTGAAATTGTTTATTTTCTTAGCTGTTGGTAATTGTAGGGGCTTTTTTCCTAAAGGGGGCATATTTATCTGATATATCTTTAACCCACCCCCCTTCCTAAACTGGTATCCTATCCATGCTAGAAACTTTGCATGTGTTACCTTGTGAAGCTTCACAAAGTTTACTAAACTTGAGAAATAAATAGTATTATTAACCTTGATAAATAAGTAGTATTTTTCTCTTTTTAAAAATGAAAAAGAAGGGCTGAAGTGATTATGCAGTGGGTAGGGCATTTGCCTTGCATGTGGCTGAACCTGGTTCAATTCCCCGCATCCCATATGGTACCCCAAGCACTGCCAAGAGTAATTGCTGTGCAGAGCCAGGAGTAACCCCTGAGAATTTCTGGGTGCAGCCCCCAAGTAAACATACAAACAAAAAAAATGAGAAAGACCAGAGAGATAGTACATCAGGTAGGGCACTTGCCTTGTATACAGCTGACTCAGGTGCAATATCTGGAACCACACATGATCACCATGAACTGTCAGAATGATCCCTGGATGCAGGACCAGGAATAAGCCCTGATAACAGTTAAATGTGACCTACCCCAAATACCAAAAAATAAACAAGCAAAAATAAGAAGAGTAGACTCAGAGAAGTTATAAAATAAAAATTAGTTGTTTTTATACCAGATAAAAGGATACTTTACTTTTGCTGTATCTACAGATTGCATGCATGTCTAAAAGTCCCTAAAAGGAGGAGTTTTGGGGTTGAAGAGATAGTAAAGTATGGTGGGTAAGGCACTTTTCTGCATGTGGCTGACCCAGATTTGAACCTTGGCATCCCACATGATCCTCTGAGCCCACAGGAGTGATCCTTGAACACAGAGCCAAGAGTAAGCCTGCTAAGTGTGCTCCCCCCAAAATTTTTTTTCAAAAAAAAAGGGAAAATGAGCTGTATTAATAATCACTGTATCACTGTATCACTGTCATCCTGTTGCTCATCAGTTTCCTCAAGCGGGCACCAGTAATGTCTCCATTCATTCCTGTTGCATTCAGGATCAGGGGAACGAGGCCCATTATTGTTACTGTTTTGGGCATATTGAATACACCACGGGTAGCTTGTCAGGTTCTGCCATGCAAGATTCTGCAACGCTCTCTTCCAGGAGCTTTGTCTTATAGTCTCCAGATCTTGGCCATTGATGAGATTATATGGCGCTGGGGGTAGTTTGTGGGTGTAGCTGCCAAGCTACTGGAAAACTGGGGATCTGGGTGGAGGAGGCCCAGTCCTGATCTGAGCAGGCTTGGAGATCTCAGCTACAGGTCCCGCATACCTGGGTTCCTCTGCAAGTTTCTTCATGGAAGAAGCTTGTCTGAGCATGTGGAGAGTGGCCTTGGGCATGGCTGTGGCTGAGTTCTGGAGTTTTTTGGCTGCCAGCACTCTGCTTGAGGTGGGGAGGGAAACTCAACACATCCCCCTCCAAGGGGGCCCTGGTGAAGACAGCCTGGAGCACTGGCAGGAGATTTGAGCGAACAGGACCTATATTCAGACTTTGCCTGACACTGCAGGGTCCAGGAGAATTAAAGAAATATGGAATGAAATGAAGAAGATTAGCTCAGGATTATAGGCTTTGAGGACAAACACCTCAATGAAGTGAAGCACAGACAAGCTCCTAAGCTGTAGTTTGGAGGAGCTGTGTGTTGGGAGAAGATGGCGGATCCAGGAATGATGAGTCTCTTTGGCGAGGGTGGGAATATTTTCAGCGAAGGTCTTGAAGGCCGTGGAGAATGTGGTTACCCTGAAAATACAGTGAATCCTATGGGTCAGCAAATGCCAATGGACCAAGGCTTTGTCTCCTTACAGCTGCCCCTTCATCATCCTTCTCCTAATCAGAATCAAACAAAGCTGACCCATTTTGATCACCATAATCAGTATGAATAAAAGATGCATCTGATGGATCAGCCAAGCAGAATTATGAATCATGCCTGGCGCCTTCTCACTTGCAGTACCACACCCCTCCCGTCCCTCAAGTCCCTCATGGTGGCAGTGGCAGCAGTCAGAGGGGAGTGCACCCTGGCATGCAGAATAAAAGGCAAGGACAGTCCTTTGTGGACAGTGACTCCCTGTGGGTCCCCCTGCTGTGCAGGTGCTGGACCAGATACGAGCCCTGTACTAGCAGCAGAAGCAGCTGCCTCTATAGCAGCCCCAGCCTGGGCCATCAGGGCCACCCCCACCACACACACACACAGAGGGCCCCCCTCAGCACATGCAGCAGATGGGCAGCTATGTGGCACATGGGGATTTTTCCATCCAGCAGCACGGCCAGCCACAGCTGAGGATGAGCCAGTTTTCCCAAGGCCAAGAGGGCCTCAATCAGGGAAATCCTTTCATTGCCACCTCAGGACCTGGGCACCTGTCCCACGTGCCCCCGCAGAGCCCCAGCATGGTACCTTCCTTGCGTCACTCAGTGCAGCAGTTCCACCACCACCCCCCTACTGCTCTCCATGGAGAATCAGTCACCCACAGTCCCAGATTCTCCCCTAATCCTCCTCAGCAAGGGGCTGTGAGGCCACAAACCCTTACCTTTAGTTGTTGGAGCCAGACGGTCCCCTCACCTACCATAAGCAGCTCAGGGCAGTATTCTCAATATCCTTAAGGTAACCTAAATCAGGGATGAGTTAACAATACAGGGATGAATCAAAATTTAGGCCTTACAAACAACACTCCAGTGAATCAGTCTGTACCAAGATACCCTAATGCTATGATTCCCATCAAGCAGTGGTCAAAGACTAATGCACCAGCAGCCCATCCACCCCAGTGGCTCAGTTAACCAAATGAACACACAAACTATGCATCCTTCACAGCCTCAGGGAACTTATGCCTTTCCACCTCCCATGTCACCCATGAAAGCAATAAGTAATCCAGCAGGTACTCCTCCTCCACAAGTCAGGCCCAGATGTACTGAAATACCAATGGAAGTTGGCAGTTATCCAAATATGTCCCACCCTCAACCATCTCACCAGTGCCCTGGTGCCATGGGAATTGGACAGAGGAATATGGGCCCCAGAAACCTACAGCAGTCTCGTCCGCTTATGGGCAGATCTTGAGCACCGAGAGAGTTAGCCGGGCACATGAGACCAAATGACTATCCTGGTGTTGGTCTTGCAGATCCACGGCCCTCCAGGACCAACTGCGGCCTGCTCAGCAGCATCCTGGTCAGCAGCTGTCTTTGCAGCAGTTGCCAACCTGCCCTCCGATGCAGCCCCACCCGGGCTTACATCACCCCCACACCCCACATCACCAGCCTTGGGCACAGCTCCACCCATCACCCCAGAACAACCCGCAGTAAGTACCTGTGCCCCAGCATTCTGTATCACTGGAGTGATAGCATAGCGGTTGGGCATTCGCCTTTCACGCGGCCGACCCGAGTTCGATTCCTCCACCCCTCTGGGAGAGCCCGGCAAGCTACCGAGAGTATCAAGCCCGCACGCCAGAGCCTGGCAAGCTACCCGTGCGTATTGGATATGCCAAAAACAGTAACAATAAGTTTCTCAATGAGAGATGTTACTGGTGCCCGCTGGAACAAATCGATGAGCAACGGGATGACTGTATTAATAATATACCTGATAAAATAGGCACAGATCCTTGTTATTTTACTAGACCAGGAAAGGATAGTATATGTTTGTCTTTTGGAGAAAAGAAATTCAAGAAAAACATTTTTTCAGCCTTTTAAGACATGTTCAACGAAGGGTGAGAAGGAAATAAGAATTATGTATGACATCTTTTCATTCTCAGAAGAAAAATTTAAAACTGTCAGGATATTTGACAGGACATGAAATTTGATGCTGCATGGAATCAATGACATAAATCACAAGTCATCATTTTATGTTTAAAACATGGCAGATTAAGCATTTGCACTCAATTCTTCCCCGAAACCTTTTAAGCTATGCTTATTTATTTTTTCCTGTTTGTAGTTATTATTGTTATTGGAAACCATACTAGACAGTGCAGGATGGGAGTCAGAGATAAAAAGTGCAGGAATGATTTCAGGGGTTTATACAAGCTAAATTTGTGCTCTACCCATTGAGTCACATCCCTACCCCTGGCATTTCTGGTTTCATTTTTTGTTTTTGGATTTGGGGAGGCTTTTTTGTTTGTTTGCTTGCTTTTATTTTGTTTAAATCGCAGACAGAGAGATGGAAGAAGAGGAAGCAGCAGCAACTTTAGGAGCTGGACAAAAAAAAATACAGATGAATGGCCACTGACTTTGCAGACAAAAAACCCAAAATAAAATCTTAGACTAGTAATGTGAAAAGCGAGGAGGCAATATGATTTATGTCCAGAGGCCCCCAAAAGAATCAAGTGTTGGTAACAAAAGATTCCTCTGAAAGTAGAGATGAAGATGGGTTCAGCACTACTGGATGTAATTCTAGTTCAAGAGACTTTAAGTTTACATCTTCCACTCTATTTGGTTAAGAGGTTTAAATTCTGAACAGAGGGACTACCAATTAGAGTTGAGGGACTTGATGCCCATTTACTCACTTAATCTTATGGCTGACAGACTCCTCTGGTCTCTTCACTTCCCATCTGCTCACAGACTGGGAATGTCCTTCACATACATGATGTGAATCTTTCCTGAGGAAACTAGCCTGTGCAACAGAATTGAGTCAAGAATTGCTAACAATAGCAGGTATGTGGGAAAGATTAGTGAGATGGCCTTAAAAAAAAGAAGCCACTAAGCAAACTACACACCATCACAGAATTGCAACTCAGCAATCAGTTCCACATTCTTAAGTATAAGGCAAGCACCTCTGACGCAAGCACCTAATATGGAAATTGGAGACTCAAAGAAATAAACTTCTTTTCAGGAAAGCTTAGGGGAAATTAAATAGGAATAAGAAATGGTGTAAGATACAGCTACTAATATTCTTAGAAACAGGGCTGAAGTAATAGTACAGCATGTAAGGTGCTAACCTGGGTTTGATCCCCACACCCTACATTGTCCCTCAAATCCCTCTAGGAGTCATCTCTCAATGCAGGACTGGAGTAAGTCCTGAGTACTGCCAGATGCAACCCCCAAACAAAATAACAGCAACAAAATTTATCAGAGACAAAAAGAGATAATGTGTCCATAATGAATACACAGAATTCTGAAAAAAAAGAAAAGACATTCAAACATTAGAAAGAACCCCTGGGAATTAAAAATATGATTGCAGAAATTTAAAAAAACTTATAAATTTAATACTCAAGAGTCTCTTTTTGAATCCTATTCACATATTATTTGGAAAACATAATGAACATTTTTTCTTTGTCCTATACATTCATTTCTTTCTTGCTGTGGACAGATCTTAGGATAACCTCTGACCAATGGCCCACACCCTACATAATACCTTTCCATTGAGTGTAGATAGGATGGATATGGCAAAAGTGATGAGATAATATATTGCACAGATGACAGGCTATATTCAGTTATATGAATGGACTTAGTAATATAATAAAGGTTGTAGGATGCTATTCCTATGGGTACATTATAATAATAATAAAGATGAAGACATATATATATACAGACTACCATGGTCTAGACTCTCTCCTGCTGCCCTTAAAACAAACTTGCAAGTTGTACACTGCCTATGAAAAGACTGACATATCAAGGAACTGAACTCATCTGGTCTTTTAGATGAGATGGTGGCTAGTAGACTTCAGCACACATAAGCCAAATCCTTCAATCATAGAGTGGTAAAGAAATAAAGTCTACTAACAAACCTGAAGGTGTTTGGAAAATGCATTTTTTTCCCAGTGAAGCAAGCTTCCATTGCAAATGTTGATTGCAGTTTGCTGAGCTTCTAAGGCAGACAATCAGCTACGTGAGTCAGGATGACTGATCCAGGGAACTATGAGATAGTTAATGTGTTGTTATAAGCATAATCATACTTTAACTAAATTAAATATTTGTGATAAGTGATACCAAATATTGCTTTTAAATGCCCCCTGTTGACAGCAGCCGTCTCTCTCTGCCAGTGTATTTTCAGAGACTAGACTGTTGGAGCACCTGCCATCCTCAGGGGTTGGCAGTCACTGTGCCAGAATTTTTTTAAAAGTTCTGGAGAGTCTCACTTTAGTAACTAAATGCTCCTGTCTGGATGTGATCCACTTTGTTTCTGCTTACAACTCATTGATTCCATCCAACTATAAGGAAGCCAAAAGCATATAATCCAGACATGCACTCTGAAGTGGAACTAGCCAGAAATGTTTGGCTAAAAGACTACCATGCTTGCTTGTGCCAGTGTTAGCATGTGACTCTTTGACTACAAACATGTTTTGACAAAGATGAGGATAAAACTTAAGAAAGAAAAAGGTACCATCTAGACTCAAAAAGGGTTAATTTTAATTATTGCTGCCTGAAGTTGTAGAAAAGGAACTCATTTACATTTCAGTTGAGTATTATTAGAAAAACAAATCACTGTTTTTTTTTTAGTATACTTCAGATAAATTAAGATTCCTTTGCTTCTTAATACTAGTGATTTTATTGAATAGATGTATTCTTTAAATAATGTATAAATGTCTCTATTCATTTTGTGGCACTTTATTGCAAAAAACAATTATTTCCTCAGTGTAGAAACTAGAGACAGAAAAACTAAAACTAAGAGAAATCTATTTATGTAGAAAACTTTGTTGAATCCCATTGAGTTCCCAGAACTTAATGTGGGCATATTCTATTCCTGGAGTTAGACAAAAACTCTTCCTCCTGCTCAGAAAACCAGGCCTACAAATGAAATTTATCCTGAGCTCAATGAGAGTGTTACAGACCAGGAGCTTACCGAAGGAAGAGTTTTGGGGGGCTGGAGCGATAGCACAGCAGCTAGGCCATTTGTCTTGCACGTGGCTGACCCGGGTTCGATTCCTCCGCCCCTCTGGAAGAGCCCGGCAAGTTACGGAGAATATCCCGCCTGCACGGCAGAGCCTGGCAAGCTACCTGTGGCGTATTTGATATGCCAAAAACAGTAACAACAAGTCTCACAATGGAGATGTTACTGATGCTCGCTCAAGCAAATCGATGAACAACGGAAGGACAGTGCTGCAGTTTTGCTACCATTGCAGACTGACAATGGCTTTTCATAATTGCTACTATCTTGAGAAAAAGCTATAACTTTATTTATACTGCTATACTTAAGTAATTCCAGCCCAAACAACTTATAAAATATCATTTCTATGACACATTACTGGTGCCTGCTCGAGCAAATCGATGAGCAACGGGGTGACAGTGATACAGTGATTGTGCGTATATATATGTGTACATATATATACACAATATATATATACACATACATATATATACACATATTCTGTAAACAGAGACACTTTAGCTAATGGTTTTCTTAAACTTGAATTTTAATGACATTTAACAATTTGAAAAAAAATCAGGGTAAATCAGAAACAGGGACAATATAGAAAAGATCTACAATACAAATAAGGGGGGATTAACATCATTTAATATGAGAATTATGCATCAATAAAAAAGGGTGGGCGCATATGCTGCCTGAGCCCATGTGCTGCTTGTGCCCACGTGGCCGAGCACATGTGGTACCCGAGCACATGTGTTGCCCACATCTCCCCCCTTGAGATGTGTACTTTCATGCTTTCGTGTCCAGTGCTAGGATGTGTGTAGAGCTTCCTCCACCCTTGGAGAAGCCCGAGTTCTTTTTTGAGCATGTTACTCGTACTGTTTTTTCTTTTCCACTTATCCCTTCCTCCTTCCCTCAGAAATCTCTAAATAAAATCTATTTACTTCAAAAAATAAAAAATAAAAATAAATAAATAAATAAATAAAGGTTGGAGGACTGGAGATAGTACAGGTGAGAAACAGGAGGAAAAAAAGAAAAGAATACAGTCACAAATATGCCAAGGCAAGGAAATGGTAATTAAAAAGAAATACAAATGTGTGGGGGATAGGGAGGTACATCACTTGCTTAGCACCTGGGAGGTCCTGAGTTAGACTAGATTGCATGACATACAATTGCAGTTGTACTAAGCATTGCATGACACGCCTCCAACCCCCCCATGACACACCTCCACTCTCCCACCCCCCCCCCGACCATGACCAAGACAACACTGTGGTACACTACTGCACCCAAGCATTGAACCCTCATGCCTTCACTGCCATGCTGAGCATCCCCAGGAGTGGCCTCCGTGGCTCTGAGCACCACTTGTAGGAGGCGGTGGGTGCTCTAGGCAGTGCCCTCTCTATTTTCAAAACTGCAAATAGTAAAATATATGAATAATCATCTATTCACTGTCAAGCCATTGCTCATTGACTTCCTCAAGCGGGCACCAGTAACTTCTTCATTGTGAGACTTGTTACTGTTTTTGGCATATCCAATACCCCACAGGTAGCTTGCCAGGCTCTGCCGTGCGGCGAGATACTCTTAGTAGCTTGCTGGGCTCTCTGAGAGGGGTGGAGGAATCAAACCCGGGTTGGCTGCGTGAAGGCAAACGCCCTACCTGCTGTGCTATCGCTCCAGCCCAATCATCTATTATTAAATAAAATTTAAAAGATTTCATTTTGAATCTTTGCTAAAATATGCATACTATACAATAGAAATTTTATTTCATAAATAAAGTATCACATTTTGACAATAACTTGAACCCTGAAGCACTTTAAACTAGATTTCATGTAAATAATGACCTTTTATTGGAGGATGGTGTTGAGCCACACCCAGCAGTGCTCAGTGGCTATTTCTTTCTGTGTGGTGTTCAGGAGTGACCCCTGCTAATGTTAGGAGACCAGGTGCAGTGCTGGAGATCAAACTGGGGTCCAAGAGCAAAAGAAGCCAGTTGCAAATCAAGTGCCTTACCTCCTGTACTATCTCTGTATTCCAATGATGATATTCTTAGGTCTATAGTCACAAAGGACTGGAGTGATAGCATAGCGGGTAGGGCATTTGCCTTGCACACAGCCTACCCGGGTTCAATTCCTTCATCCCTCTCCGAGAGCCTGGCAAGCTACCCGTCGTATTTGATATGCCAGAAACAGTAACAAGTCTCACAGTGGAGACTTTACTGGTGCCCGCTTGAGCAAATTGATGAACAACGGGACAACAATGCTACAGTGCAGTGCATAGTCACAAAACTCTTAATATGAAAATAACATTGACACTACTATTTGATTTTCAAATGCATTCAACTTCTACTAAATATCCCTAAATGAATTTTTGGACACACCAGGTCCTGCTCTGAGCTTACTCCTGACAATATGCTCAGGAATCTCTCTTGGTGAGGCTTAGGGGACCACATAAGGGTCAGACTCTAGGCAACTGCATGCAAGGCAAGCACCATTACAACCTCCCCAGATCACCAACTGAATATTTCAAAATAAATCTAGTTTAGAATCACATTTTCATTTTAGTTTGCAGGTTTGTTTAATCTCCCTTTGTTCCGAACTACTTCCTTGGTCCTTCCTAGACTTTTAACACTATTTGAAATGAGTAAATAAGTATTCTCAAAAGGTCTCTGAGTGAATAATTCTAGTTAAGTATCTGTGACAGAAATGACTCAGATGTGCTCTCCATCCTATCAGGTAGCTCATGACTCTGGTTTGCTAGCACTACAATGAGATTTATTTTAATTACCTCATTAAAGTAGGGTGTACTAGGTTTCTTCACAGTAAAACTATCCTTTTATCATTTGTAAATAAGCATCACCTTTGTAAGAGGGCATCTTGACAGTAACTATCCTGAACCTCATCAACTTTCAGTAGATTAATTTATGTCACTAAGTGCTCATGGTTTTTCCTATTTATTTTATTACAATTCATCAATAATGTTTTCATGCTTACGTTGTCTTTTACTTGAGCAGTGGTACCTTACTCAAGTTGGTTCCAATGTGTTTTTCTCATGTACCTCTCATTCATTGAGTATTTCATTGTTTTTCCCTACTACAAGACATTCCAGGCTCATCTTTTACTTCTTTGTCACATAGTTGTAATCAGTCATTTTTCCAAAGAGCTCTAAATCATTTAATTGGAGAATAATAATTGAAAGCCATGATTTCAGAGCCAAATATACTCATTGTTATTGTTGTGTCACTGTTCTTAACCCTTGTGTACAGAGCTAGGGATTATATATAATTAAGTATATAACTGTATCTGTAATTACTGCGGGCTGAAGCAATAGCACAGTGGTAGGGCGTTTGCCTTGCATGTAGCTGACCTGGGTTTGATTCCTCTGCCTCTCTTAGGAGTCTGGCAAGCTACAGAGAGTATCTCGCCCACACAGCAGAGCCTGGTAAGCTACCAGTGGCGTATCTGATATGCCAAACACAGTAACAGCAAATCTCACAATGGAGACATTACTGGTGCCAGCTCGAACAAATCAGTGAGCAATGGGATGACAGTGACAGTGACGGTAATTACTGCAAATACTTGATGCCTCTTTATTTACTAAGATACTTGAGTTGTATCTTATAGAAATGTGAAAGTTCTGTCCATATATCATAAAGTATAAAACCTGTTGTTTTCTTTATATTATAAACATTCTATAATATGGCTTTCTATAATATAATGATGTAATAGCATATTAAAGGAAGGTTTGGCATTACTGGTTCTGTTAATATTAAATTCTATGACATGATAATCAGCAGTTATGTATGCTATTATTTTAAACTACTTTGGGTTCTGTGTTGTTTGGTAGTTTCCCATTCCTTTGGTTATAAGAAGATTGACTTGTCTAGAAATAAAATACAAGATGATAAAACACTGAGCAATTTCAAAAACACAACTACTGTGTTTATCAGTAGTCATTTAATACAAATAAAACCTTCAAATAAAATCTCTTTTACAAAACTAAAGAAGCTAGAAGGGACTCTGGAGGTGGGCTTACTCCCACCCTTTCAACTATTAGTAAACTAGCTTGCACTGTACTTCCACAATGTTTCTGAACAAAAAAGAAAAAAAAAACTTGTCTTCGTTATCATTTAAGGAAAAGAAGAAGAAAGTCTTCAGGCCCTACTACATTGGGGAGATTTTACTAAGCCGATTAGTTGTGTTTTGCTTTATGACCCATACCTGTGACCCGGGTTCGTTCCTCCGCCCCTACCGGAGAGCCCGGCAAGCTACTGAGAGTATCTCGCCTGCACAGCAGAGTCTGGCAAGCTACCCGTGGCTCACTCGATATGCCAAATACAGTAACAATAACAGGTTTCATTCCCCTGACCCTGAAAAGAGCCTCCAATCATTGGGAAAAACAAGTAAGGAGAGGATGCTAAAATCTCAGTGCGGGGAAGAATGGAGACATTATTGGCACCCGCTCAGTAAATCGATGAACAACAGGGAAATGACAGTGATACAGTGGTAATTAAGGACTCTGATTCTGCATGGCAGCCCCCCCACCTCATCAGTGGTGATCTCCTCTTACTTTACTGGACCTTTGTATTAGAGTCAGAGCTGCCCTCCACACTTTGCTCAGATCTGATTCTCCACACAGGAAATTGTTCCCATGAAGATGCTCTCTGCATCCCTCCAGAGAAAACAAAAGGGAAAATAATGGGGAGAGCCTTGCTTAGGGTTTTGTCACTTCCTGGCACCCCAGCTCCCCTCCAACCCAGATGCCTGGTCTGCTCCTACTAATGCCTCTTATCCAATTGTGTAAAGGGAGTAAGGGAAATATTCTGTCATCCCGTTGCTCATCGATTTGTTCGAGCGGGCACCAGTAACGTCTCTCACTGAGAGACTTATTGTTACTGTTTTTGGCATGTCCAATACGCACGGGTAGCTTGCCAGGCTCTGCTGCGAGGGCTTGATACTCTCGGTAGCTTGCCGGGCTCTCCGACAGGGGCGGAGGAATCCAACACGGTCGGCCGCGTGAAAGGCGAAAGCCCTACCGCTGTGCTATCGCTCCAGCCAAGGGAAAGAATAGGATGAGTATTAGAACTTTTAGTATTTTGCAATGTTCTTACTATAGACAAATTTGTAATTTTTTAAAGCAATGGTACATTTTTTCAATTTCAAAGATATGATTCTAATATATTAGCTGAGGGTTTAGCAAGCATTCCCCGTAAAGGGCCAGACTTCTAGTATTTTAGCTTCGCAGGTTATATGATAACTGCATAGCTGCTCAACTTTGCCAAAGTCAAACAAAGAGTCATAATAGTGCTCTGATAATATGTGTTTACAAATTAGGCAGTGGTTTGGTCCTCAAGCCACAGTGTTGCCAATACTTATACGTGGGATTTGAATGCAATAGGCCAAGTTTTCAGCTTATCAAACTTCTTGTAATATCCCTAATAGCTTGATTCACAACTAAACCTCTTTAAGCTTAATCTATGATTTTTTAAATGACATTCTCTTGGGTTATAAGAAATACATTGTGAAATATGTTGTGAACAATAAGATGTGTTACGATAAACTTACCTAAAAGTGGGGCTGGAGCAATAGCACAGAGGATAGGGCATTTGCCTGGCACGCAGCCAACCCGGGTTCAATTCCCAGCATCCCATATGGTCCCCTGAGCATGGCCAGGGGTAATTCCTGAGTGCAGAGTCAGGAGTGACCCCTGTACATTGCCAGGTGTGACCCAAAAAGAAAAAAAAAAAAACCTTACCTAAAAGTGAGTTGTTCTAAGGAGATAAAGTGATGACAAACAGTAAAATTGAGGCAAGATTTGAATTTTATTGATACTACAGGGTATTCTCTAATATGAAAAATGAAATTAAAATAATACAGAAAGAAAAACAAATGGATGGAAGATAAAGATGAGAGAGAGGTTGGAAGAAGAGAAGAGTAAGTGCAATGAAAGTAGAGGATTTTGTTGATTTCATCCCCCCCCCCAAATCACCAAAATCATTATTTAACATAGAAGTTATAACCACTCACACCCCAAATTTAAGATACTTAAAGTTGAACATCAGACCTCTAGATCATATCGAATTAAATGAGAAAGATTTGTTTGGAAATTCAGAAGACAAAGAATGGAAGATTTCGAGACTTAAAAAAAATTGATCTCATGGGCTGAAAAGGTAGGTTAAGGTGCCCGCCTTATAGGTGGCTGAATACAATTTGATCCTCAGACACCTCCCTCCACATCCATCACACTAATCTTAGCACCACCAAACATGAGCCCAGAGCACAGAATGAGGATTGAACTCTGAACACCACCAAGTGTGGCCCAAATTCCTCCCCACCTCCTGGTGGGCGTGGGGGGGAGGAGTGTAGTGGAGAGGAGGAGAGGGGGGAAGGGAGGGAATGAAGAAAAGATTAATTTATATAGAAAAGTGTGTGTTCACAGAGTGTGGGTGTGCTGTGACGCATGCATTTGGCGGTCCAGTGCTACCTCCTCATCTTTCCCAGGCTTCCCCAGCAGAGGAACAAAGAGACGGGGAGGGGGGGAGGGGAGAGGAGACTGATGGTGAAAATGGCCCATTTAATGCAGAGCTGCTAGCATACTTATAGAACATCTGAAGGGGGTTGAGGTGTAGGACTGCACATAGATGTGGTTGATCATTTATAGAGGTAAAACATTTCGGCAGAGGCAATTTGGGGGTGGGGGGTGGGTGATTAACTCAAGGAGACACTGTGTCTCCCAGGGATATCTTTATTGCTTTTCCTTTTTCCTTAAGTTGTACATATTAAACAATTAAATTTACATCTTATTAATACTAGCAGCAATTTGGATAAACATAGTAAGATATATAGATTCCAAAATTTAGTTCTCTGAGCTCTTAGGGCAAGAAAGGCTTTTACCATAAATCCCAGAGTAAGTCCTCAGGCCAGTTCAGCTCGTCTTTCCCCATGGGGTTCCTGGCTCTTAAGTTATAACATCTTGCATCAAGACCATGCATTTATGGTTTTCTAGACTGTCCCATTTTGATGCTGAAATGGGTAGTTTCACCACTCGCCCTAGGCCCATCCCTGTCCTTTGGCGAGACCTCTCTTTTGGGGTATTAGGAGCTACAGCAATCGAAGCGTGAATCAAGTAATTAAGATGGTTGCCCAGTAGCAGAAATATTTCAGAGTCAATCAACTCTCAATATTAGGAATATAGCATTAAGGTCTTTCTGTGTTTAAGCAAAGAATTGCTCTATAGTAAAATATAAAAAGGTTATAGGGGAAATAAAAAAGCAGGTCATTCACTACAAATACTCAGTCCAGAATTAACAGAAGGTTTTGGCTTATAAGTAACTGACTTGAGGAACTGTGACAATGAGAAGTAAAACACAAAGGGAACCTTAAAGATAAACTCAGGAGATTAGGGGTGCTTGCAAGAGCACTGTAAACTTCTCTGGTAGGAGGAAAAGGGGCAATACACTGAAAAAGCCTAAACACTTTGGGTTAATATCCAACAGAAAAGAGATGTATTTATACGACATTAATCTTTTTTAAAAAATTGTTTTCATACTATATCACTGTATCTAGGAAGTTTTGTCAGTTCTATGTTGATGTAATTCACATGTTCATGAACATCCCAGCTATATGGAATCACCAGCGTATTATACTAATCATTTCAGAGAGAGTCTGAAAACTGTCCTAAGTTTCCTATAAGTCTAAAATTCAGGTAGAAGTTTTGGGTTTAATAAAAGAATCCGGCTATGTTGACCATGTTGGTCATGTATCACCAGGAGAGGCCCAGGGGCCTCTGAGCCCCAAAGCACAA